>NC_133127.1:516522-1116522 GCF_048418815.1 Hemitrygon akajei | reverse complement strand
TTGGTGCTGGATTCCAGGAGGGCAAATTTCTAGATGCCTATGAGATGACTTTTTAGAGCAGCTCATGGTTGAGCCCACTGGGGGATCAGATATTCTGGATTAGGTGTTGTGCAATGAACCAGAATTGATTAGTTAGCTTCAGGGAAAATAACCCTTAGGGGCAAGTGATCATAATATGAAATTTCAGAAGGAGAAGCTAAAGTGAGATGTATCAGCATTACAGTGGAGTAAAGGGAATTACAGAGGTATGAGAGAAGAGTTGGCCAGAATTGATTGGAAAAGAACACTGGCAGAATGTTGGTAGAGCAGCAATGGCTGGAATTTCTGGAAGCTATTTGGAAGCACAGGATATATATATATATATCCCAAAGAGGAAAAAGTATTCTAAGGGAAAGATGACACAACCGTGGCTAACAAGAGAAGCCAAATCCACCATAAATGCAAAGAGAGGGCATAAAATAGAGCAAAAATTAATGGGAAGTTAGAGGATTGGAAAGCTTTTAAAATCCAACAGAAGGCAACTAAAAAAGTCAAAAAGAAGGTAAAGGTAGAATACAAAAGTAAACTAGCATATAATATTAAACAGGATATCAAAAGTTTCTTCAGATATATTAAGTGTAAAAGAGAAGCAGGAGTGGATGTCAGACCACTGGAAAACAATGTTGGAGAGGTAGTAATGGGGGACAAGGAGATAACAAATGAACTGAATAAGTATTTTGCATCATTCTTCACTGTGTTCAGTCTAGTTTTTGTACTGTGTCATGTAAACCATGGTCCTGAAAAACGTTGTCTCATTTTTACTATGCACTGTACCAGCAGTTATGGTCGCAATGACAATAAAAGTTGACTTGACTTGACTTGACTTGACTTGAGATGGAATACAATGTTGGAAAGTGTATGGTCATGCACTTTGGCAGAAGAAATGAACAGGTTGACTATTTTCTAAATGGAGAGAACATATAAAAATCTGAGGTGCAAAGGGACTTGGGATCCTTGTGAAGGATTCTCTAAAGGTTTTTTTGAATGCTTTATTTACAATTTTCAGTTTTACAAAGACAAAATATATTGAAGACGTACAAAACAATGCCACAATACAAAACAAAACAATCCAGGTGGAGGACAGACAAAACAAATCAAAAACAAAAACAAGAAGGTGCCAGACAACTTACAAGATTACATAAACAGACTTTCAAAAAAAAGTTGACACAATAGTGGCATCACGGAAGCAATGTAAAATAAAATGAGTAAAGGAATCCGGTTAGGCACCACACCCACTCATGAGACTAGACAGATCAAGGTCACTATGTATGTGAGGTAATATGACACTGAGCCAAGAAAGGTCCCCATATTCTCTCAAATATATTCTGTGTATTGGGTTTGTGCAGATGCAGTCTTTCCATTTGTATAATGGACAACATCTCCTTGAGCCAATGTGCAAAGGTAGGTGGAGTAGTAGACTTCCAGGTCAGAAGAATAAGTTTCTCAGCCACCACCATTCCTAGATGCAGAGCAATCTGCATGTCGTGCGGCAACTCAAGAGTCACTGCAGAACATCCAGAGATGGTGAGGTCGTGATTGGGCTGAATGTCTCTGGAACAGGCTTTTGAGAGCCACTCAAAAATTGCAGTCCAGAAGTTGTATAATGTAGGGCAAAACCAGAAAAGATGTGCTAGTGAGCCTTCAGCAGAGCGGCACCTGTCGCATTCAGTTTTGTTTTTGAATAATGCAATCGATGCATCACCTTGTACTGGATTAACCTGTAGTGTGAGTTAATAGAACAACAGTGAACCCGGGACATTGTCTCCTCCCAAAGTTCCCAGGATATCTCTGAGTTCAAGTCCTTAGCGCAGGCTTCCCTAATGAAGTCTGTAGAAACCAAAGGAGTAGAGCAATTCACAAATTTTGATATTAACTGTTTGGAGTCTGGAAGGAACAAGAGGTTTTCAAGAAAGGGATGGGTGGTGGAAATAGGCTCGAAGTGCAGGCACTTTCCTTTAATGTAGTGTCTAACTTAGAGATAGTGAAAAAACTGTGAATTTGGAAGGTTGACCTTAGTGCTTAATTGTGTGAATGATGCAAATTGGCCATCAATGTACAGATCTAAGAGAGTTTTGATACCCCTCTCTCTCCAGACTGCAAACACCAATCTAACTGTCCAGGCTTAAATGAGTGACTTTGACAAATGGGAGCGTGTATAGAAACACTGGGAAGTTGGTGAGCCACTTTTATCTGGTTTAATATTCGTAAAGAATTCTTTAAGGTAAAGTTTTGTTGGATTAGCTTATCTGTTGAGGTATAAGTGGAAAGCAGAAGAGCAGGAAGTGAAGAATATTTAACAACAGAGGCTTCCAGCTGTAGCCATGAAGGATTTTCTTCAGTCTCAGCACCTCCACGTTTCCAGTGTGCAACAGCCCTGGAGTTAGCTGCCCAATAGTAATGTTTGAAAATTGGCAGACCAAGGCCGCCCTTCTTAAGAGGTTTGTGTAGGTGAGCCTTAGGTATCCTGTGTGATTTATAGCCCCACACAAAGGGCAATATGATAGAGTCAAGTTTCTTTAAAAAGGATGCATTTAAGTATATAGGCAGGTTTTGAAAAAGGTATAGAAACCTGGGTAGGGTCACCATTTTGATCGCATTTACCCATCCAATCATGGATAAGGGCAGTATCCTCCAGGACTCGATATTTGTTCTGAGTTTTTCTAAGGATTCTGTAAAGATAAATTTGAAAAGATGCTTTGGGTTCTTAGTCAGTTTAATCCCCAAATAGGTGAAACAGTCCTTCTCTACTCTAAAAGGCAATTCTTTCAGGAAGTCTTCAGGAAATCGATCCACTAAGGGCATGAATTCGCTCTTTCCCCAATTTATGGTATAGCTTGAAATACTCCCGAAGGAATTTATATATTCTAGTATGATGGGAATAGAGACCGCTGGGTCGGCTAGACAAACAAGGAGGTCATCTGCGTACAGGGTCACGCGGGTCTCAATATTGCCCAACTTAATACCTTTAGTGTGTGAGTGGCCCCTAATACCAATTGCCAGGGGCTCCAGTGCTATGTTAAACAGCAGGAGGGACAATGGGTCCCCTTGGCGAACGCCACATTGCAGGGAGAACAGATTGGATTTATCCCCATTTGTGAAAATGAAGGATTTTGGATTAGTATATAATATTTTAACCCATTCTATAAAAGTGTCACTGAATCCAAACTTCTTGAGTGCTGCAATCAGATAGGGCCACGCTATCATATCGAATGCCTTGTGGGCATCTATGGACAGTATAGCAGCTCTATCATCTTTCTCATAATCGGCATACAAAATATTGAGAATTTTGCGGACATTACAAAAGGAGTACCTGCCCGGGATAAATCCCGTTTGGTCCGGGTGAATGATATTTGCTATTTGCTTTCTGAGCCAATTCGCTAATACTTTTGTAATTATTTTCAGATCATAATTTAGTAGTGCAATGGGCCTATAGCTTCCAGGGTCCATTTTGTCTTTATCTTTTTTTAATAAAACACAGATATTTGCTTCACTGTGAGAGAGTGGGATCCTCGTGTTTTTAAAGGTATCCCGAACCATTCTCAGCAAATTCGGTGTAAGGACATCTTGGAAGGCTTTGTAGAACTCTGGCCTGATCCCATCAGGTCCAGCTGCCTTACCAGTGGGAAATGCTTTGATGGCATCCTGTAACTCAGATAGTGAAAAATCCAGATCCAAATTCTCCCTGAAAGCTGCATCTAATTGTGGGAAGTAGAGCGGATCAGAAAACTTATCAAAATCTTTCTGTGCAGCTGTTGATTTGGAGTTGTAAATTTCTGAATAGAACTCACTAAATTGTTTATCAATATCCTTTAAGTCCGTAAGCATCAGGCCAGATTTGGATTTTATTTTGTAAATGGCTCGTTTTGCTTGTTCTCCTTTTAACTGCCTTGCCAATAACTTCTGTGGTTTGTCACCAAACTCAAAATGTCGCTGTTTAAGTTTAAGTAGTACGTTGTCAATTTGTTCCCCTAGAATGGAGTCGTATTCATATTTTTTTTTGAGAATGTTATTATAATCTGATTGGAGCAAAGAGTTTTTGTAAGCCTGTTCAGCTGCTGGTAATTCTTTCTCAATCACTTCCAATCTACCTTGCTTAGCCCTTTTCAGTGTTGCTTCATAAGAAATAATTTGTCCTCTGATATACACTTTGTTTCCCAGAGTGTTGAGTCATTCACCTCGCCATTGCCATTGGTCTCAAGGAACTGCAAGATGTGCATCGTAATATATTCTTTAAATGCCTGATCCTTGAGCAAAAAAGAGATTAAAGCACCAGTTATAGGCTTGCTTAGGGAGGGACAATTGAAGATTGAGATTGACAGGACTATGGTCAGATATTATTATGCTGTGATATTTGGTGTGGTCAATATTAGAGATTAATCTAGAGTCAGCTAAAAAATAATCAATCCGTGTATATGATCTGTGTACATGAGAATAAAAAGAATAATCATGGTCAGATGGGTGTTGTAGTCTCCAAATATCCACCACCTTCTTTGACTTCATCAAATTGTTAAGAGTTTGCACAGCAAGAATATTGGCCGGTGGGGGCAGAGGAAAGCCTATTTAAATACGGGTCCAGGTAGCAATTAAAGTCACCCCCAATCAATATGTGGCTTGAATCGTTATCTGGGATCAAGATAGATAGATAGATAGATAGATAGATAGATAGATAGATAGATAGATAGATAGATACTTTATTCATCCCCATGGGGAAATTCAACTTTTTTTTCCAATGTCCCATACACTTGTTGTAGCAAAACTAATTACATACAATACTTAACTCAGTAAAAAATATGATATGCATCTAAATCACTATCTCAAAAAGCATTAATAATAGCTTTTAAAAAGTTCTTAAGTCCTGGTGGTTGAATTGTAAAGCCTAATGGCATTGGGGAGTATTGACCTCTTCATCCTGTCTGAGGAGCATTGCATCAATAGTAACCTGTCGCTGAAACTGCTTCTCTGTCTCTGGATGGTGCTATGTAGAGGATGTTCAGAGTTTTCCATAATTGACCGTAGCCTACTCAGCGCCCTTCGCTCAGCTACCGATGTTAAACTCTCCAGTACTTTGCCCACGACAGAGCCCGCCTTCCTTACCAGCTTATTAAGACGTGAGGCGTCCCTCTTCTTAATGCTTCCTCCCCAACATGCCACCACAAAGAAGAGGGCGCTCTCCACAACTGACCTATAGAACATCTTCAGCATCTCACTACAGACATTGAATGACGCCAACCTTCTAAGGAAGTACAGTCGACTCTGTGCCTTCCTGCACAAGGCATCTGTGTTGGCAGTCCAGTTTAGCTTCTCGTCTAACTGTACTCCCAGATACTTGTAGGTATTAACCTGTTCCACACATTCTCCATTAATGATCACTGGCTCCATATGAGGCCTAGATCTCCTAAAGTCCACCACCATCTCCTTGGTCTTGGTGATATTGAGACGCAGGTAGTTTGAGTTGCACCATATCACAAAGTCCTGTATCAGTTTCCTATACTCCTCCTCCTGTCCATTCCTGACACACCCCACTATGGCCATGTCATCAGCGAACTTCTGCACATGGCAGGACTCCGAGTTATATTGGAAGTCTGATGTGTACAGGGTGAACAGGACCGGAGAGAGTACGGTTCCCTGCGGCGCCCCTGTGCTGCTGACCACCGTGTCAGACCTACAGTCTCCCAACCGCACATACTGAGGTCTATCTTTCAAGTAGTCCACTATCCAATCCACCATGTGAGAGTCTACTCCCATCTCCGTTAGTTTGTGCCTTAAGATCTTGGGCTGGATGGTGTTAAAGGCACTAGAGAAGTCAAGGAATGTAATCCTCACAGTACAACTGACCCCCTCTAGGTGAGAGAGTCAAACATCTTACGGAAAAAACCTGGATCATCCGAGTTCGGCCCGTAAATGTTTACCAGTGCAATGGGAAGTGAATTGATATGCCCAGGCACAGTCTGACGGAAGAGGATGGCAACGTCTCTGGCTTTGGAAGTGAAAGGTGCTTGAGGGACCTGTGAAATCCAATTAGCCCTGAGTTTCCTATGCTGAGAGGCTTTAATGTGAGTTTCTTGTAAGAATATAGTATCAGATTTCAATGACTTCAAATGTGCAAAAACTTTACCTTGCTTTATTGCGTGACCTAAACCACGCACATTCCAAGAGACCAAAGATATGGAGTCAAGAATTGGCTTAATTGGCTTAAAGGAAGAAAGCAGAGGGTAGTTGTGGAAGGAAAGTATTCTGCCTGGAGGTCGGTGACTAGTGGAGTGCTGCAGGGAACTGTCCTGGGACCCCTGCTATTTGTGATTTTTATAAATGACCTGGATGTAGAGGCGGAAGGATGGATGAGTAAGTTTGTGGATGACACGAAGATTGGAGGAGTTGTGGATGGAGCTGTAGCAGGTCAAAGGTTACAAGAGGATATAGACAGGCTGCATAGTTGGGCAGAAAAATGGCAGATGGAGTTCAATCCAGACAAGTGTGAGGTGATGCATTTTGGAAGGACAAACCAGAAGACTGAGTACAGGATTAATGATCAGTTACTTAAGAGTGTGGATGAACAAAGGGACCTTGGGGTTCAAATCCATGCGTCTCTCAAGGCCACTGCACAGGTTGATAGGGTAGTTAAGAAGGCCTATGGGATGCTAGGCTTCATTAACAGGGGAATTGAGTTCAAGAGTAGAGAGGTCATGTTGCAACTCTACAAATCTCTGGTGAGACCACACTTAGAGTATTGTGTTCACTTCTGGTCACCTCATTATAGGAAGGATGTGGAAGCTATGGAGAGAGTGCAGGGGAGATTTACCAGGATGTTGCCTGGTTTGGAGAACAAGTCATATGAAGCAAGGTTAGCAGAGCTGGGACTTTTCTCTTTGGAGCATAGAAGAATGAGAGGGGACTTGATAGAGGTCTACAAGATTATGAGAGGCATAGATAGGGTGGATAGTCAGTACCTGTTTCCCAGGGCACCAATAGCAAACACCAGAGGGCATATGTACAAAATTAAGGGAGGGAAGTTTAGGGGAGACATCAGGGGTAAGTTTTTTACACAGAGAGTTGTGATTGCCTGGAATGACTTGCCAGGGATGGAGGTGGAGGCTAAAACATTAGGGGTATTTAAGAGCCTCTTGGACAGGCACATGGATGAAAGAAAAATGGAGGGTTATGGGGTAGTGTGGGCTTAGTACTTTTTTTAAGGATTATATGGGTCAGCACAACATGGAGGGCTGAAGGGCTTGTACTGTGCTGTAGTGTTCTATGGTTCTATGGTTAAGAGTATTCATTTGTGGTACCTTTTGCATTATAATGAAACACAAATTTAACATTCAATCTGGCAGCCAGCAAAAACCAACAAAAAATAACATGACCAGTTAACAAATATAGGAACAAAACCCCTACCCATTGCTTCCCCAAATGAAGCAGAGTTGCCCTCATCCTAATCTGGGACTGCCGGACAAAAGCGGAGAAAAACACCTCCAACTAACAGCCCCTCATTAGCACACATAGTAAAGAACAAATTGAGGGCAGAAAAAAGAACTGCTAATTAAAGTCTGCTCAGGGCACGTTCAGACTCTTCATTTATGTTGTGAAAAATAGCCTTTCAAAGTTTTTGGTCTACAAAAGTCTTGGCTTCAGCCAGGTTGCTGAATACTTTCACTTGCCCTTGGTGATGAACATGGAGCCTGGTCGGGAACCGTAGCAAATGCCGGACCTGCTTCTCTCTCAGCAGTTGTAGCACCTCACGGAAACTCCACCATTGCTCCATAACCTCCACAGTGTAGTCGGGATGGATTAAGATTCGATGACCTCCATAATCCATCAAGTGTTGCCTCCCGAGTCGCAGAATCTTTTCTTTCTCCTGTGTGAAATGTACCCTTGCAATTATCATGCGGGGCCTTGAGCATTCCGGTGGTTTGGGCCGTTGTAAGTGGTGCGCTCTATCGATAACGACTGACTTGGTGAAGTTATCATCCCCAGAAGCTTGGGGATCAGGTTAGCAACAAATTCAGTCGGCCTCCCTTTCTCCTCACCTTCTGGGTTGCCAACAATCTTTATGTTATTGTGTCTGGATCTCCCTTCCAGATCTGAAAGCTTGGCCTGCAGCCTTTTATTTTCTTGCTGCAGCTCGGCGACTGAAGTTTCCACGACGTGGATTCACTGCTCGTAGTCGGCGGTCTGATTTTCGGTGTTCGACAGTCTCTCAGTGAGCTTGCTGGGCAGACAACAGACTCTGGAAACTGTACTCAAACTTGTCAAATCGCTCATTGAAGGATTGCAAGAGTTTGTTTAACATTTTCTGCCAAATAAGAGGAAGCTCTTCTTCCTCTTCGGCTGGCGACATTTCTGGAGGGTTCTTGCGAGCTTGGTCCCGGCTAACATCAGCTGCAGCATCAGCTAGCGGGCGAACTGCTCCCTTCCCACCTCGTGCTGTTTTACTGGACATGTTTATGTTACACTTTTTGATGGGGTAAAGGAGAAACAAACAACGGAGATCTTGCAACAAAAACTGAGAGTCAAGTGTTCAAAAAGGCCATTTTAACTCGTAAAATTTGGTGTGCCATGAGGAGCTGGAAAAAACACATCTATACTGCACTCATCTCACTAGCACCACCACCCCTCCAGGATTCTCTAAAGGTTAACTTGCATATTGAGTCTGCGGTGAGGAAAGCAAATGCAATGTTAGCATTAATTTCAAGAGGACTAGAATATAAAATCAAGGATGTGTTATCAGTGATGGACAAACCTGATGGAAATGGGGTGAAGAGTTAACCATTCCCCCCCCCCCCGAGAACTATGAACTATTGCTATTGCTATGCTGCTAATGAGAGAGAGAGATGAAGCACAGAGGCAGGGACATCTGCTACAGATAAGAGAGAGAGACTGTTGATTTATTGTGTTTTGACTCTTCCTGGATTATTTATCTTTCACTACAAGGATTTTACTTTGCTCGTTAACATTCCTCAGGAGACAGCAGGAGTGGCCTGATTTGATGGACACAGTCATTCAGAGTTGATGGATAGCTGAGACCCCGTTAGTAGGGATAAAAGACAGGTCTGGAGAGACACCCTCCAGACACACCAGTGGACACTGACTGAGTGTTGTGCACCCACAGGAAGGTGGGGGCTTCGAGGACCGAATCAGGAGATCGGTCAGTAAAGCTCTCAGTGTAACGGCAGGGCCGATGGGGACTTGTGTGTGTGTCCACTCATGCCAGAGTGACGAGTCCACCACAGAAGAATGGTCTAGATGAAGACCAGAGGGGTCATAGTTGAATGACCACAACGATACGACAGAATAAGAAAGCAACAGAAGATTTGCCTGTTGCAGCTGCCTAATCTCTTGCTCGTTCTCTCTCTCTCCAACGATTACAACACAACAACCATAACTACCTCAGCACGCATGAACTGAACTGAACTTTATACTCTTCTATGACAAGTCATTTACCCCTAGACCTTGATAGAGCTTGTTTATTATTGATTATTATTCATACACTTTTAGGTTTATTATTGCTAACCTGTGTTATATGTATATTTGAATTATTGGTATTGTTCTGCTTGTTTTACTAATAAACACCTTTGGTTGTAGTACCACCAGACTCCAACGGATTCTTCTGTCTCTGCTGGTCTGTAAACCCAGTTACGGGGTACGTAACAGATGTAATGTAGAAATTTTATGAAGCACTGGTTAGGCATCTCCTGGAGTATTGTGAGCAGTTTTGGGCCCTTTATTTTCAAAAGGATGTGCTGAAATGAAAAAAAGTTCAAAGAAAGTTCATGAAGATGATTCCAGGATTAAATGGCTTGTCATATGAAGAGCGTTTGATGGCTCTGGATCTGTATTCACTAGAATTCAGAAGAATTGAAACCTATCGAATGGTGAAAGGCAATGACAGAATGGATGTGGAGAGGATGTTTCCTGTGGTGGGAGGGACTAAGACCAGAGGACACAGCCTCAGAATAGAGCGGAAAACTTTCAGAACAGAGCTGAGGAGGAATCTCTTTCACATACAAGAGAAAATCTGCAGATGCTGGAAATCCAAGCAACACACACAAAATACAGGAGGACTCAGCAGGCCAGGCAGCATCTATGGAAAAGAGTACAGTCGATGCTTTGGGCTGAGACCTTTCAACAGGACTGGAGAAACAAAGATGAGGAGCAGAGTTAAAAAGTTGGGGGAGAGGAGGGAGAAACACAAGAACATAGAACATAGAATAGTACAGCACATTACAGGCCCTTCGGCCCACAATGTTGTGCCGACCCTCAAACCCTGCCTCCCATATAACCCCCCCAGCTTAAATTCCTCCATATACCTGTCTAATAGTCTCTTAAACTTCACTAGTGTATCTGCCTCCACCACTGACTCAGGCAGTGCATTCCACGCACCAACCACTCTCTGAGTAAAAAACCTTCCTCTAATATCCCCCTTGAACTTCCCTCCCCTTACCTTAAAGCCATGTCCTCTTGTACTGAGCAGTGGTGCCCTGGGGAAGAGGCGCTGGCTGTCCACTCTGTCTATTCCTCTTAATATCTTATACACCTCTATCATGTCTCCTCTCATCCTCCTTCTCTCCAAAGAGTAAAGCCCTAGCTCCCTTAATCTCTGATCATAATCCATACTCTCTAAACCAGGCAGCATCCTGGTAAATCTCCATACCCTTCCACATCCTTCCTATAATGAGGTGACAAGAACTGGACACAATTCTCCAAGTGTGGCCTAACCAGAGTTTTATAGAGCTGCATCATTACATCGCGTCTCTTAAACTCTAACGCTCGACTTATGACTTCTAGCACCCCATAAGCTTTCTTAACTACCCTATCTACCTGTGAGGCAACTTTCAGGGATCTGTGGACATGTACCCCCAGATCCCTCTGCTCCTCCACACTACTAAGTATCCTGCCATTTTCTTTGTACTCTGCCTTGGAGTTTGTCCTTCCAAAGTGTACCACCTCACACTTCTCCGGGTTGAATTCCATCTGCCACTTCTCAGCCCACTTCTGCATCCTATCAATGTCTCTCTGCAATCTTCGACAATCCTCTACACTATCTACAACACCACCAACCTTCGTGTCATCTGCAAACTTGCCAACCCACCCTTCTACCCCTACATCAGGTTGTTAATGAAAATCACGAAAAGTAGAGGTCTCAGAACAGATCCTTGTGGGACACCACTAGTCACAACCCTCCAATCTGAATGTACTCCCTCCACCATGACCCTCTGCCTTCTGCAGGCAAGCCAATTCTGAATCCACCTGGCCAAACTTCGCTGGATCCCATACCTTCTGACTTTCTGAATAAGCCTACCGTGTAGAACCTTGTCAAATGCCTTACTAAAATCCATGTAGATCACACCCACTGCACTACCCTCAGCTATATGCCTGGTCAGCTCCTCAAAGAACTCTATCAGGCTTGTTAGACATGAGCTGCCCTTCACAAAGCCATGCTGACTGTCCCTGACCAGACCATGATGCTCTAAATTCACTACTACCTTTTTTGTAATTTATTTTTTTTTTTTGTTATTTTTTATTGAAGTTCATCATCAAACAAATATTTCCATAAGATGTATTTCAGACATTGTACATATATATCATATAATCATATATATCACAAATTTCCACAATTTATCTGAGGTATACACTCATAGAAAAGAGTGGAAAGAAAAAAACAAGCAAAAGGAAAGAACTATGTACAAGTAGGGAGTGATCTTTTTTTTTTACAACAGATTCATTGATTTGTGAGAATTAAGTCAGGCCTATGAGGCATTATGTAGTTAAACCATTTTTCCCAGTATGGATCAAATTGTTCCAGCTTATGGTTAACAGATGCTGTTATCTTCTCCATTTTGTAAATGTCCATTGTAATTTCCATCCATGTATTTAAAGTTGGGCTCTCCTGTGATAACCATTTCCTAGTAAGAGTCTTTTTATCAGCCACCAACAGTATATTCATTAAATATTTATCTCTTTTCAACCATTCTTGAGGTATATATCCAAAATATATGGTCTTACTCTCTAAGGGTATTTCACATTTAAGATGTTGTGTAGGGCATTGTGTATCCCCTTCCAATAGTTTTTGCTAACAGGGCAGTCCCAAAAAATATGATAATGATTTGCATTTTGATTTCCACAATTTCTCCAGCAAACAGGGAGGTTACAATCATAATGGGATTTCTGAGAGTGTGTAATAAAATATCTTATCAAGTTTTTCCATCCAAACTCCCTCAATTTCTGTGAACTGGTACACTTCCATTGATATCTCCATATTGTTGTCCATTCTTCCTCAGATATAATTATCCCTCCTTCCTTCTCCCATTTTGTTTTAATGTATGAAGTTGAATGTGTTTTAAGATTTGACAACCCGTTATACATGCTTGAAATGATTCTACTGTAGCGGTGTGCTACACGCAGCGCTAAAATAACGACACGGAGTCGGTAAACTGCAATCAAAGAATGTTTTATTCGAACTTCACAGCCTTGCTTTAAAGCCTCCCTCATCCCGCCCTCCCCAGGCACGGATGGTCCAAGGGACACGTACTCACAAACACCCGCAGGCTTTTTCCCTTTGTTGCGGACCTGGCCTTTGTGCCTGCACGCTGGCTAATTGTGAGCCGGTTCGAGTGTGCTAGTAAGTGGGTCGCCACCCTACTACCATTATCTGAATTATATGCTTTTCTAAAGAGCTCTATCAAGCTTGTACTTGCCTTGGTTACATTTTTAAGCGTCTTATTAACATATTGTCGCATCTGTAAATACCAATAAAAATCTTGTTTTTCTAATAAGTGTTTCTCTTTAAGCATTTCAAAACTGAAGTGTTCCTTCTTTCATTATATTGCAAAGAACTGTTATTAATTTAGCTGTCCAGTCCTTAAATCTAGCATCCAATTTATTTGATGTAAAATCTGAGTCATATGCACACCATTTAAGAATTGCAATATCTCCCTCTAGATTATATTCTTTTATAGTAGTTTTCCATATTTTAAGAGTCAATTTCACCCATGGGTTATCAATAGTATTTATGTACCTTTGCAGGTTGTTATCAGCCTAAATTGCTTGTATGGGGATGGGAAGTACCTGCTCCTCAATGTTTTTCCATTGAGCGTCATATGATGGGTTACACCAACATATCACAGCTCTCAACTGTGCTGCAAAATAATAATCTCTGAGAGAAGGTAGGCCCCATCCCTCCTTTTTCTTTGCTAATTGCAAAGTTTTGAGATGAACTCTAGGCCTTTTACCCTGCTAAATATACCTTGATAGCATCTTGTTCCATTCATTGAATTGATTTTGATTAATCTCTATTGGTAGGGTCTGAAAGAGATATAACAGTCTGGGCAGTATATTCATTTTAATAGACTCAATCCTTGAACTGAGACTGAAAAAAGGAATCAGGTTCCATCTTGCCAGATCTTCCTTAATTTTTTTATATAAAGGCTGATAATTACATTCTGATAATTTTGCCAAATCTTTTGGCATAATGATGCCCAAATATTTGAAAGACTCTGTGTGCCATGCCCAGGGGTATCGACTTTCAATTTCTCTTGGTGGGCTATAGTAATATGAAAGTAATTGGGTTTTATCTATGTTGATCTTGTATCCTGATAATTGACCATATTGTTCAAAGGATTGCATCAATTTAGGTAAAGAGTACGTTGGTTGCCCTAGATAGATCAAAATGTCATCCGCGTAACAAACCAATCTATGCTCTGTCCCTTTAATAGTAATTCCCCTGATATCTTCATTTTGTCTGATGTATTGAGCTAATGGTTCCAGATACAACGCGAAGAGTAGCAGTGATCATGCACAACCCTGTCTTGTGCCCCTTTCTAGGGTAAGACTATTTGATAAATATCCATTGATTTTAATCCTAGCAGTAGGATTGTCATATAGTGTCTGTATAGTTTTAATAATTGTGTCTTGGAAACCAAATCTATGTAAAACTCTGTAACGAAAATTCCAATTAACCGAATCAAATGCTTTTTCAGCGTCCATGCTTATCACTAGTGCTTCAATTTTATTTTTTTGTATATGATTCATAATGTGAAGTGTCCTTCATATATTGTCTTGAGTCTGGCGTTGTTGTATAAAACCTGTCTGATCATTACGGATCAGTATGGGTAGAAACTCCTCTAATCGTTCGGCCATGATGGAGGTAAATAACCTATAATCTACATTAAGAATGGATATTGGTCTAAATGACCCGCATTTCATTTTATCCTTGCCTTCTTTTGGTATAGCTGAGATTATTGCTTCCTTCCAACTGGGTGGCATTTGTGCCTTTTTTAGAGACCAGTTCAGTATGGGGAGTAAAACAGGAATTAACTCATTTTTAAATTCTTTGTACCACTCTGCTGTATACCCATCTGATCCTGGTGACTTGCTTAATTTAAGCCTACTAATTGCAGCTTTTAATTCAACTTCAGTTATGTCAGCAGTCATCGTTCAATTTTGTTCTTCGCTTAAAGTGGGTAACTCTAGAGAATTCAAGAAGGTGTCAATTTGGGTTATGCTTCCCCCTGGAACTTTGGAATATAGAGTTTTGTAAAACAGTTCAAAAACTTCTTGAAATTCACTTAGCTTATTTTTTTATCATTTTCGTTCTTGGGTCCCTAATTCTATGAATTGTATTTTCTGCTATCTTTTTTTTCAGTTTACATGTCAGTATTTTCATAGATTTCGATCCACTTTCATAATGTCTCTGTTTCAGAAACATTAAGTTTTTCCTGATTTCTTGCATAGCCAAATTATTTCATTCCTAATTCTTTTAATTTCCTCTAATGTATCCTGTGCCAAATTCAATTTGTGTTTTTCTCTAGTCCCTTCAGCCTATTTTGTAATTCCTCTAATGTTTTATTCCTTATTTTTTTCTTATATGAAGATATCACTATAATTTTCCCTCTTAAGACCGCCTTCAGAGTATCCCATAAAATGGGAGGTGAAACCTCTCCATTATCATTAAATTCTAAGTAGAGACCAATTTCTTTTTTTAACTTGTTCCTTAAAGTATGGATCATTGATTAGACTTGAACCTAGTTTCCAAATAGTATTCTTTGGTTTGTTACGAAGGATGAACAGCTCTGATGGGCAGAAGGGTGCAAGGTTGCCCATGCACCCCCTTTTGGAGAATCACAAACTGTTACTATTTCGATGCTGCTAACGAGAGAGTAAGAGAGACAAAAGAAAACAGGCCAGGACATCTGTTACTGATAACAGGCTGAGAGAGAGTTATGTTTATCCACCATGTTATGACTCCTGAAAGACTTATGGCTGCGGAGAGGGCTGTTTATGTGGTACCATCCTGCTCATTAGAATTCCTCAGTGGACAGCCAGAGTGGGCTGGTTTGATGGGTTAAGCCATTCAAAACTGATTGACACCTGAGACCCCGTGAGTGGGGATAAAAGTGAGGTCTGGGGTGACACCCCTCATGCACACCAGGAGACACACTAGTGAGCATCAGAAACCCACAAGAAAGTGTGGGACATCGGAGACCGAACGAAGGATCGGTCAATTTCACTCACAGTGTTTATAGCAAGGCCGGTGGGGGCTTGTGTGTGTGTCCACCACGGAAGAACGGTCTAGCTAAAGGACAGAGGGGTCATGCTTGAATGGCCACAACAACACATCGACGGATCAAGAAAGTAAAGGAAGGTTTGCAAGACAATAGCTGTCACTGTTTGATCGCCCTCTCTCTCTCTCCAACAATTACAACACATCGACCAACAACTACCTCAGCCTGCATGAACTGAACTGAACTTTATACTTTCCCATGATAATTCCTTATCCCCTAGACAACGATAGAGCTTGTTTATTATTGATTATTATTATACCCACACTTTTAGGTTTAGTATTGCTAAAGTGTATTATCTGTATATTTGCATTGTTGATAATGATTTGTATATTTTACTAATAAACACTGTTTTGAAACTAGTACCAGACTCCAACGGACACTTCTATCTTTGCTGGTAAGACACCCAGTTACGGGGTACGTAACAGGTTGTAGGTCAAAATCAACAGATAAATAGATAGGTGCATGGTCACTTACATCTATTGTCCCAATTCCACAGGTGTTTATTTTGTCTTTGTCTTTTCCAAATGTTATGAAATAGTCCATTCTTGTATATACAGAACGTGGAGCAGAATAATGAGTGTAATCCCTTCTGTCAGGGAAAAGGTCCCTCCATATATCAATTAAACCAACATCCTCAAAAAGTGTATTAACTTTCTTAAGTAAAGATTCTGTTTCATAGGTTTTTCGATTGGAAGAGTCTAAGTTTGGTTGTAATTGTAAATTTAAGTCTCCCCGACATATCAGGAGACCTTCTGTTTCTGTTACCATAATATCAGTAATTTTCTGAAAGAAACCAATATCACTTCCCAGGGGTGTGTATATATTCAATAGAGTAACTGAATTGCCATCTATATTCCCCCTTACCAGAATATATCTGCCCTCTTTATCTCCCATTTTGAATACTTTTACAAAATTTAGCTTACTTGAGATAAGACTAGCAACTCCTCTCCTATGTCCTGATTTATATGAGGAGAAAAACAGATTAGTGAAGCCCATTCTCTTTAGTTTTTTATGCTCATTATCACTTAAATGAGTTTCCTGTAAATATACTACATGGGCTTATTCTTTTTTCATTTTGGATAAAATTCCCTTATGTTTGATTGGATTTAATAGCCCATTGACATTAAAAGAAATGAATTTTACCTTGTCCTTAGCCATCTGTATTTATCTGTCAATGTATTATTGAAATTAGAATAAAACTTAATCGATCTACTCCCTGAACAAATAAGAACCAAGAAACGCAAATAATAACATGTTACGTACCCGTGACACGTGACAGTGGTACCCTTGTCACGTGACTGGGGTTGAAGTTATACTGGACTTGAGGTAATGGTCTTGTGATGGTGGAGTGATGTCATTTTCTTGCCAGTAGAGGTCATGTGACAGGTTTTTTTTTACAGGGTATAAAAGGAAGACCCACCCTGTCAGGTGGGGCAGTTCATGGCGGGATTTGCCAAGCTGACTTCATGTCCCTGCGTGATTTAATGTGATGACGCAGTTTAGTTGAAAAATGAAGTTTTATATAATGCCTAAAGTTTAAAAGGTCATCGCCAACAGTTTCTTTACTGTGGAGAGTGAAGATAAAAGTTTGGAAGATAAAAAATCCAGGAGAATCGATTTTCGACGGTGGATTGGTTACGACCTTATTTGATCCTCATTCGGAAGGATTTCGTTGACTGTTCTCGTGTTAATCTCCGCTGAGATAGCGGGAGATTGAGGACAGAGTGTGGAAGAAGAGGTTAGTACCTTTAAGCCATTATATTTTCATAAAATTCTTCGTGGGAAAGTTCGACGCCGGGGAATCGAAGGACAACGACGTGGAAGAGAATTTAAATCATTTTAAAAAGTCTCTCCTTTTAAAAGGACTGTGAGCTTTTGAACTTTCGGCATACCGCTTTAAAGAACTGTTTTTTTTCCCAATACCGCTTTAAAGACTGTTTGGACTGCAACGCTACTAAGAACTGTTTACGCTGTCGCACAGCAGCTGTTTTCTGGTTACGTTTGAGTTTGTTTACTTTTGAGGGGGTTTGTTTTTCAGTGTTTAATAAACGTGTTATTTGTTATAAAAACCCTTGCCTAACTCGTATATATTTATTGTTGCCTGAATACGTAACAAACAAAAATGGCAATGAACGTGTGATTCCAAGGTTGAGGTCTCTAGTAGACCCTGCGTTGAGCTAGAGGAAATGTCTAGCTGTGGGGGATAACCCCTCCTACTTGTGAGTTGAGGGCCCCCATTGCAGTATTCATAAAAGTCAGTGAACAAATCCATTACACAGAAAAGATTTCCCTGTGTACTCCTTCTATATATATATATATATATATATATATACACACACACACACACACACACATATGCATACATACACACACACACACACACACACACACACACACATATATACACACACATTACACACATACACATATATGCACACCTATATATTCTCATTTTGGTGGGGAAAAAGGAGCAAGTGAGCGAATAAAGAATAACAACTAAGTAGTATAAAATCCACATTATAATAAGTATTCCTCGAGATAGGTATATCACCGTGTACTTTTGCTTCCCTTTAGCTTCTCAACATTTTTAAAGTTAGCCAAACCTTATGACTCTTCTGAAGGGGGTGAGGACTGTCTTTGGGAAACTCCCGGTCTCTTCCTGATATATCTCCTGCCTTCTCGATTCTCGCATTATTTCCCAAGTGGAGCGGGATAATTCCTCAGCCAGGCTTTCCCTCGTTTTGGTGACGCTGACGGGCAACCCTCTGGCCTTCATGTCTGTAGTCGCCTCTTCCACTGTCTAGTACAACTGCGTCCCGTTGTCATAAAACACTCAGAATTTAGCAGGGTACGGAGTTTGAAATCTAATCTTATTTTGTTTTAGTACTTGCTTTACTTCGGAGTATTCTTTGCGTTTCTGGAGGACCACGGGGGGGGGGGGGGGGGGTAATCTTGGTCGAAATATATTAATAATATATTAAGAGCATTATATCCTCTAAGAACACTCTCTTCTTACCCCAGGCACTTCGTAGTATCTCCGCCTTGGTGCTGTACCGAAGGAATTTAATTATTATTGAGCGTGGCTTTCTATCCTGGGTAGGTTTTGGGTCTAACGCGTGGTGGGCTCTTTCGACTTCCAGCTTCATAGCCGGGGGAAGATCCAGCGCGTCCTGCAGTAACTTTCTGACAAACTCCGTCATGGACGAGCCCTCCGCTCCTTCAGGAACTTTGTAGATTCTGATATTTTTCCGCCGTGATCTTCCCTCCAGATCAAACAGTTTACCTTCTTGGTGATGTATTATTTTTATTGTCTTACTCAGTATCCATTCCATGTTTTGAATGCGATCTTCCACCTTCTCAATTCGAGTCTCTGCCACCGCTATTTTTTGATTAACACTGGCGAGCTCTGCCTTAATATCATGGAGCTGCTGCTTTATATCTTTCTGGACCTCCATTATTTCTTTCAAGATTTCAAAGACATTTGCACCTTCGTCTGAACGAGGCTCAGCAGCTGTCTCGCTAGCATGCGGTCGAGTAGGAGAGCCGCTCGCTGCACTCCTCTCGGACGCAGGATCCGCAGTGTCACTTTTTTATTTCCATTTCTTCTCCCCATTCTTGCCCCTCTTTTCAGTTCAAGTATTTTTTGAAAAATATATTTGATGGGTTAACGGGGCTTAATACGTGTTTTTCTGGAGGAGCTAGTGACTTAAGCTGCCATTCTTGACGATGCTGTCACTGGAAAACCGGTATTTCCTTTTTCCAAATCAGATTGATAATTAAACAAGCACTTAAGGTCAAAACAGCACATATTAAGGACTAACCCCCAATTTTTATGTTGCGTGTCTGGCAACAATGAATATAGAATTGAGTCAAGTTTTATAAACAAACATAAGCATTTATTAAACTCTGCTCAACAAAAAAATGAAAAGCAAACAAATGACTAACTTAACTGGAAGTTAACTGCTATACAGCAACTTAGCAAACAGCCAAACTCTGGAATAGTTCTTAAAGTGGTAAATTCGAACACAGTCTTAAGGTGGTAAATTCAGAAGTCCAAGTGATTTATACAGTCAGTAAGGAGAGATTTGACTGCAACAATTTCTCCGAAGAAAATGATGAATCTGCTGATCACAGTTGAGAGATGCCTTGTCCAAAGGATTCACGACGAAGGAAATAAAAACGGCTTAAAGGAACTAACCTTTTTCTTGGCGAATGAACACTGCACAAACCTTCCTGATATTACAGGGGTTATCTCAGATTCAGGTCACTATTTCTGAACGAAGGTTCAATAAGGTCGATCCAGTATTAAACCACCAAATGACACCAACTTTACTCGATCCTTCAGGTTCCTGTACTTTAGTAAGGTCTTCACTCTCCAATACTTAGACTTTAAAATTCACTCAAAGATACACCAAACAAAACTAGCAGCAACCGGCAAAACTGCCAGCACAACGATTCTGTACCTTACAGTAGAAAGTAAAATTCCACTATAACACAGAACTGCGTCATGAGACAAATACGCAGCATAATGGAGTAACTGACGAATTAAACGACGAATCAACTGCGTAACAACAAGGGTTTCCCATTATATACCTGTTAAAAACATGTCATCATGTGGCCTCACACTGGTGGGAAAATTACATCACCCCACCATCACAAGACCATTACATCATGCTCACAAGATACTCAATTACATCATGGTCATAAGACAGTCACAAGATACTCACGGGGTATGTTACAATAGATTCCTGATTGGTCGGGGAATCCAGGGGTATGGTGAGATGGCAGAAGTATGTGGTTGAATGGGATTCAGGATCAGCCATGATGAAATGGCGGAGCATGCACTGTGGGCTGAATGGCCTAATTCTGCTCCTACGTCTTCTAGTCCTACGGCCTTATGCTTCTATATCTTATGGTCTTTTAAGAAATACACTAGTAAAGTTTGCCTAGTAAGGTTTCGTTCATGTGGATGCTACGTGATGTGTTGCCTGGTTACAAATCCACACTGTAAAATATCAGACAGAACACCATATGCAATTAAATGATTGATCTTTATAAATCTTAATCTGAATATAGGGTTAGCAAAGAAATTTAAAAGAAAAAGGGCCCATTTTAAGAGAAAAGTCAAAAGTGCACGTTGGAACTCCTGATATGGTCATTCATCAACCTTCGACCTCCTCTGTGCGGAGCCAACCATAAGACCCTCGCTCCCAGTCCACTCCATCCGGTGGTCTCCCCAAGCGTCTTCCTTCTTCTCTCGCCGACAATAGACCGTGAAAATTTCTTCCAGGCTCACAAGAAAGTACAACATTTCTCTCATTGGATAGCCCCGACATTCCAAGCCCCGTTATTTCCAGTCATAACCCAAACATTGGGGCTACAGAGAAACCATTACATTAGCAGTGAATCATTACAGTGTGTTACATTCTCCCCCCGCCCCACCAAATTTAGTCATTTCCCATGACGTTGAGATAAGTCGCCAACACTTCCTGCAAAACACAAAGCCCAATCCAAGTGTGAAAGGCAGTGACATAGCTCCCCAAAATGATAGGGGTCACACTCTGCTCCCCAGGTGCTACATAGGCCAGACTATCTGGTGGTCTCCTAACTCTCTGAGACTGCTTCACCCCCTCATCTAACTCTTCAGGTTCAGACACTACTGGGGATACTCCCGATCTACCTGGAAGGCCCCCCTTGATCTATCACTCGAGCCCACCTGCAACTCAGAGTCTCTGTCCCATGGCCAAACCCCGCTTTCTCCCCTGCAGAGTCCCGCTACAAGCCAGGCTGCCCACAGATAGCCCCCCCCCTTTTCACCAGGCGAAGGGCCGGGGTCTCTTCCTCGTTTGCAAAAGGCAGCATATACCACACATCCAGGTCCTCATCCTCCGAATCAGTATCCCTCTCGGGGTGGGGGCCGAACCATCTGGGGAGTCCCCAAAGTTGAATGACTCAGCTGTCAACTTCCCCCCTTTTCCAATAGTTTCTCCCCGGCTTGTCTCACAGTGACACCAGATATTACCGTCACTGGGAGCAAATGTGCCAGGGGCATCCCCTGCTGAGGGTGACCTCCCTCTTGTAGTGTTCCTGACGATCACTGCCATCCTGCTCGCCTGTACAACCGAGGGCTTCTGCAGCTCAGGGCTCATCAGTACCCCAGCAGGAAATCCCATCTCCCCCTCATGGTCTTCCGGAGCATCCACAAAGAGGGCCTCACCCTCAGGCACTCCTGGAAATTTGGGGGTCCGTATCTCTCTCGCTACTTCCTCAGACCTGACCACCAGTTGCTTCAATTGGGTGAACCATATAGCCCTTCGTTTAAATCTGGTATTTGGCCCACTGCAGCCATGCACTTCCTCAAAAGCAGCTCAAAACTGAGGGTGCATGGACAATGTCGCCAGAAAGCGCTCACCAGCCTTCTCTTTGCACTCCTCACAAGAGGGGTGTTGGTCCCCACCAGAACTGAAATGCCGCCTTTCTCAAAAGGGTCCGGACACACCAGCACTAATGTATCAAGGACATTCCAAATCCGACCACTCTTTCCTCTCACGCGTCAGAAATGATAGAACCCTGTCTTTGAAATCTCCACCCCCCAGCTATGGGAAACTCAACTGGTGACTCAGCCTACTCTGCTACCTTCTCCTCCCCCTGACAGTATGGACAGGCCATAGCCCCACCTCACCTGGGGCACCAATAGACGCTGGTAGTCCCACCGCCGTTACATCAGCACTAATCTGAACTAAAACAAGGTCTGAGCCTGCCGTTTTATCTTAATGCCATGCTACAATCTCAACTTTGCCAATAACTTTAACCGTACTCGAAAATCGAATTAACAATTCATCCGGGGTACAAATATCCACCCCACTCAACCCACATGTATTAGTTGCTGGTAACCCATGGAGGCTCACCATCGCCCCACCCCAGCAGCATCCATACCAGCACAGACTTAAACACACAGCCCAATGGTTCAATGCTCAGGGCAATCACACAGCATCCAATGTTATCAATCCTGGATGAGCCCCCACAATTGTAACCCTCAGGCTCGGCCAGCACATGTTTGTCTAGGGGAAGACAACTTCTGGCTCCGCCAAACTGATAAATCTCATTCGTGTGGATGCTGCGTGATGCATTGCTCAGTTACAAATCCGCACCGCAAAATATCAGACAGTACACCATATGAAATTAAATGATTGAACTTTATAAATTTTAATCTGAATATAGGGTTAGTAAAGAAGATAAAAAGACAAAGGTCATTTTAAGGAAAAAGTCAAAAGTGCATGTTGGAGCTCTCTGGTATGGCCATTCATCAACCATCGACCTCCTCCGAGCGCCGTTGACCTTTGGACTCTTGCTCCCGGCCCACTCCATCCGGTGGTCTACCAGCTCTCTCCACATGTGTCTTCCTTCTTCTCTTGCCGACAAAAGACCGTGAAAATCTCTCTTCCAGACTCACAAGATAGAACATTTCTCTCATTGGATAGCCCCAACATTCCAAGCCCCGTTATCTCCAGTCATAACCCAAATATTGCAGCTATAGAGAAACCATTACATTAGCAGGGAAACATTACAGAGTGTTCGTCGTTGTCATTAGGTCGCATCTGGAATTTCCATTGGGCGGACTATTTCCCTCCACGCCGCTCCGACATGTTGGGAAATCATGTTTGTGGCAGGTTACAGCAGTGGTTTGCCTTTGTCATGTGAGTGTTACACATAACATTATGAAAGGGATGTATAAGATAGCAACAGAATAGTTATTTCCATTGGTAGGTGAGTCTAGAAAGGAGGGGATATAACCTCGAGATTTGGGGGAATAGATTTAGGACAGAGATGAGGAGGAACTGCCTTTTCTGCAGAGTGGTAAATCTGTGGAATTCCCTGCCCAATGAAGCAGTGGAAGCTACCTCAGTAAATATATTTTGGACAAGGTTGGATACATTTTTGCTTAGAAAGGGAATTCAAAGTTATGAGGAAAAGGCAGGTAGGTGGAGATGAGTCCATGGCCAGATCAGCCATGATCTAATTGAATGGCAGAGCAAGCTTGACAGACCAGATGGCCTACTCCTGATCCCATTTCTTGTGTTCTTATGGGATATCCAGGGAAAACAGTCTGGTGTTGGGGGCGAGGGCAGGTGGACACAGTCAGGTTTCGGTGTGATGGTTTAAGCAGGAGAATGTTGGGAGTCAATGAAACAGGGCGTGTGGAAATGGATGATCGCAATGGGATGGAGTTGGGGTGAATGCAGACTGACGACGGGGAGAGGTCATGGAGACAGTCGGGTGACAGACGGGGTCAGGTATCAGTGGGGCTGGGTCAAAGTTCAAAGTAAAATTATTATCAGAGTACATACATAATCCACATAAACCCTGAGATTGTTTTTCTGAGGGCATACATAGCAAACCTATTGAACAGTAACTGTAAACCAACTGTGCAAATGCAGATATCACTAAATAGCAATAAATAACGAGCATGAAATAACAATATAACAGACTCCTTAAATGAGAGGAGCTATCCCCCTTTGTTCAAGAGCCTGATAGCTGAGGGGTAGTAACTGTTTTTGAACCTGGTGGTGCGAGTCCTGAGGCATCTGTATCTTCTACCTGATGGCAGTGGTGAGAAAAAAGCATGACCTGAGTGGTGAGGATGATGGATGCTGCTTTTCTTCCATAACATTTCATGTAGATATTGTTATGATTGGGTAACAATGAATATAGAATTGAGACAGGCTTCTTTTATAAACAAATAAAACATTTATTTGACACTGCTCAAAAAAAACCAAAAGTAAACAAACAACTAACTTAACCGGAAGTTAGCTGCTATATGGCAGCTCGAACAGTTCTTAAAACGAGAAATGTGAACACAGTTCTTAAAAGTATTAACTGCAAAAGTCCAAATGATTTACACAGTCAATTAGGAGAGATTTTCCTAGAAGTAATGAATTCCTCGACATCCCGACATCACTGCCGATCCCAGTCGAAATATGTCTTGCATGAAGGATTTACAACGAAGGAAATAAAACAGCTTAAATGGACTGACCTTTTCCTTTTGGCAAATAACTCACTGCCACAGTGTTTTTTACTCTCACAGCAGGGACTATCGTGGGTGCAGAACACCACCTTCTGAATGAAGGTTCCATAAGGTCGCTCCTATAATACCACCAACACCAACTTTACTCGAGCTTTCAGCTTCCTGAACTTCGATGATTCTTTACTCTCTGACTGGACTTTAACTGGCAGCGATTTTCAGATCTGACGGCACAACGATTCTTACAGTAGAAATTAAAACTCCACTTTAAAATGAAACTGCATCATGAAATCAAATACGCAGCAGAACAGAGTCACTGATGAATTGAGCCATGAACTGACCTGCATCACAGCAAGGCATGCTCCTTTTATACCTGTTGAAACAGGCCATCACATGACCTCTCACTGGCGGGAAAATTACATCACTCTACCATCACAAGACCATTACATCATGCCCAGCAGAGCCTCAATTACATCATGGTCATGTGACAGTCACAAGATACCCATGGGTACGTAACAATATGATCAATGGTTGGGTTGGGGGGAGGGGGTTGTACCCATGATGTTCTGTGCTGATTCCAGTACCTTTTATTGGATATTCTGCTCAAAGGCATTGGTGTTCCAATACCAGGCTGTAATGCAGCCCATTTTGCACCATATATCTACAGAAGTTTGCCAAACCTCTGCCTGCTCCTGAGGAAGTAGAGGTGCTGTTGTGCTTTCTTCACAATTATATTTATATGATGAGTCCAGGAAAGGTCTTCTGAAATAGTGCCACCTAAGAATTTAAAATTACTTGCCCTCTTCACCTCTGATGATTACTGGCTCATGACCTCTGATTTCCCTCTCCTGAAGTCTACAATAAGTTCCTTGGTCTTATTGACATTGAGTGAGAGGTAGTGTTATTACACCACTCAGTCAAGTTTTCAATTTCCCTCCTGTATGCTAATTCATCACTCCCTTGGATACAGTTCACAGCAAACTTCTATTTGATTTTGGAGGTGTACTTAGCCACACAGTCATAGGTGTAAAGCGAGTGGAGCAGGGGGCTAAGCACACATCCATACCTGCTCCTGTGCTGATGAAGATTGTGGAGGAGATGTTTCTTGAAAATCTGAACTCACTGGGGTCTACAAGTGAGGAAATCCATGATTCAATTACACAAGGGGCTTGAAGTTTACTGATCAGTTTTGAGGCAGTGATGGAGTTAAATGCTGAGCTGTAATCGATAAACATCATCCACCTCTACGTATCTTTGCTGTCCAGGTGTTCCAGGGTGGTGTGAAGAGCCAATGAGATAGTATATGCTGTAGATCTGTTGCATTTGGCAAGCGAATTGGAATGGATCCAAGTTGTCATTCGGACAGGAGCTGATAAACTTCAACACCAGCCTCTCAAAACAGTTCCTCACTGTGGACGTAAGCACCCTGGGCGTTAGCTATTTAAACAGGTTACTGCGCTCTTCTTGAGTGCCGGTATGATTGAAGCCTGCTTGAAGCAAATAGGTACCAAACACTGCCGGAGCGAGAAGTTGAAGGTATCTGCGCATACACCTGTCAGTTGGTCGGCACAGGTCTTCAGTGCTTGGCCAGGTACTCAGTTTGGACACATTGTGTTTGGAGGGCAATGGCATGTGCAGACGTTTGGATGGGCATGGGTGAGAAACTGCTGGTTGTCAGTGGGACAGCGTTGGGGGATACGGTCAGGTATGACTGGGACGGGGGGAGGCCATAGGGTGTCAGTGGGATGGGGTCAGGGGGACACGGTCATGTGTCACTGGTACGGAATCGCAGGGAGACGCATGTATGAATAGATTTTGGGGTATTGCAAGTCTGTGTCTTTATTGCGTGCTTGGTGGGGGATGCCGATGTTTTTTTGCTGCTGGGGGAGAGGGAGCGTTGTTTTGCTGCTGCTTATGCATGGGAGGAGCTAGCTGGAGGGGCTTTGGGGTTCTAACATTTAACTCTCATTCATTCTTTGAGGCACTCCTTTGTTTTCGTGGTTGGTTGGGAAGAAAAAGAATTTCAGGATGTATGTCGTATACATTTCTCTGACATTAAATGTATCTTTGAAACCTTTGAAGTGTCGGTGTGACAATAGCGGGGTACACTTGAGTTTACAATGGGAGGGTGAGTGAGGTGGGTGGCCAGGCATACAGGAATGGTGGGGAAGGAGTTGGATGCGGAAAGCTATGGAGGGTGGGCGAGACGGTCGGCTGTTTGGTATCGGGGGACGGCTCGAAGATGAGGGTGGGGAATCTCTCGGTTGTATGTGCGACGGGATCGGGGGAAAATGGTCGGACGCCATTAGGCCGGGATCTGGGAGAGACTGGAGAGACAGGGGCGAGTAGAGACCACTCAAGACGGTCGAGTATCAGTGGGACGGGTTTTGGGGAAGAGAGACGGCCGGCTGTCGGACTGAGATCGTCTGATGCCCGGAGTAATATTCGGTGGGAGACAGTTGAGTGTCGGGAATAAAGGGGCGAGTGGAGACCTTCAGATGCTGGGTGGAAACTGTCAGGTGTCATTGAGATGTGGTCGTGGGAGGGAGATGGTCGTGTGCCGGCAGGCAGGCAGGGACGAGTGTCGGGGTGACAATTGCTGCGTTGGGATTGGTGTAGATTGCGGGACGCAGTCGGGAGGCACTGTTGGGTGTCAGTGAGTCTCTATTTCGTGGAGATGGTTGGGTTTCGGGGAGACCGGGTGGGGGTGGAGACATTCAGTTATTAGAGAAACGGGGTCGGATGAAGACGGTCAGGTGTCAGTGAGACTGGGTCGAGGGTTGTCAGTCGGATGCCAGTGGGATGCGGATGTGGGCAGGAACGCGTCGGCTGTCGGAGATACGAGTCGGTGGGAGACTGTCTCATTGGAACGGGGTCGGAGGAAGACAGCTGTTCGTCAGCAGTAAGGCATCGCAGGGAGACGGTTGGGTGTCAATGGGAAAGGGTTGGCGGCAGATGGTCAATGTAGGTGTCGGGGTGCTCCAGAGGGAGGGGGAGACAGATGGGAGACAGCGGAAAAAGGGGTATGGTGAAGGACGGGTGAAATGGATGTGAAGGCTGGGAGCAGGTGGCTCTGACTGTCACTGTGGGTAGTTTTTCGGAAGAGGGAGAGTGACCCTGTGCTCAGAATCAGCTCAGCGCATTCTGGAACGAGCATAAAACAGGATGGAGCGACAGATTACGGGAGAGGGACTGATATGAGTGGGGATTGGGGAACCTTGTGTCCTGGGGCTTCGTCGCTGAGAATTGGGCTCTGGGGTGGGGGTGGGGTGGACAGTCCTGAGTCTCTGGAGTTTGTGGATGAGCTGATGTGATCAAACACGAGAAAATCTGCAGATGCTGGAAATCCAAAACAACACACACAAAATGCTGAAGCAACTCAGTAGGTCAGGCAGCATTTATGAAAATAGTAAACAGTCGACGTTTTTGTCCGAGACACTTCATCAGGACTGGAAAGGAAAGCAGAACGCGTCAGACTAAATAAAAACAAACATAGAAATATAGAAAACCTACAGCACAATGCAGGCCCTTCGGCCCCACAAAGCTAAGATGTCCCTATTTTAGAACTACTTGGGCTTTACCCATAACCCTCTATTTTTCTAAGCTCCGTGTACATATCCAGGAGTCTCTTAAAAGACCCTATCATATCCACCTCCACCACCAGCGCCGGCAGCCCATTCCACGCACTCACCACTCTCTGCGTAAAAAAAACTTACCCCTGACATCTCCTCTGTACCTGCTTCCAAGCACCTTAAAACTGTACCCTTTCGTGCTAGCCATTTCAGCCCTGGGGAAAAAGCCGCTGACTATCCACACGACCAATGTCTCTCATCATCTTATACACTTCTATCAGGTCATCTCTCATCCTTCGTCGCTCCAAGAAGAAAAGACCAAGTTCACTCAACCTATTCTCATAAGGCATGCCCCCAATCCAGGCAACATCCTTGTAAATCTCCTCTGCACCCTTTCTATAGTTTCCACATCCTTTTCCTGTAGTGAGGCGACCAGAACTGAGCACTGTACTCCAAGTGGGGTCTAACCAGGGTCCTATATAGCTGTAACATTACCTCTCGGCTCCTACACTCAATCCCACGGTTGATGAAGGCCAATGCACCGTATGCTTTCTTAACCACACAGTCAACCTGCGCAGCTGCTTTGAGCGTCCTATGGACTCAGACCCCAAGATCCCTCTGATCCTCCACACTGCCAAGAGTCTTACCATTAATACTATATTCTGCCATCATAGTTGACCTACCAAAATGAACCACTTCACAGTTATCTGGGTTGAACTCCATCTGCCACTTCACAGCCCAGTTTTGCATCTTATCAATGTCTTGCTGTAACCTCTGACAGCCCTGCACACTATCCGCAACACCTCCAATCTTTGTGTCATCAGCAAATTTATGAACCCATTCTTCCACTTCCTCATCCAGGTCATTTATAAAAATCACGAAGAGTAGGGGTCCCAGAACAGACCCCTGAGGCACACCACTGGTCACCGGCCTCCATGCAGAATATGACCCGTCTATAACCACTCCTTGCCTTCTGTGGGCAAGCCAGTTTTGGATCCACAAAGCAATGTCCCCTTGGATCCCATGCCTCCTTACTTTCTCAATAAGCCTTGCATAGGGTAGTTTAACAAATGCCTTGCTGAAATCCATATACACTACATCTACTGCTCTTCCTTCATCAATGTGTTTAGTCGCATCTCAAAAAATCCAATCAGGCTCGTAAGGCACGACCTGCCCTTGACAAAGCCTTGCTGACTACTCCTAATCATATTATACCTCTCCAAATGTTCAGAAATCCTGTCTCTCAGGAACTTCTCCATCAATTTACCAGCCAATGAAGTAAGACTCACTGGTCTATAATTTCCTGGGCTATCTCTACTCCCTTTCTTGAATAAGGGAACAACATCCACAACACTCCAATCCTGCGGAACTGCTCCCATCCTAATTGATGATGCAAAGAAGGTGTTCGGAGCAGAGGAAGAAGTACATGGTGGCAGATAGTTGAGACCGTCTCCCGGTTTCACCTGTCACCTGCCAGCTTGTACATCCTCCTCCCCCTCCCCCCTTCTTAGTCTGACTCCATTTCCCTCCCTTTCCAGCCCGAATGAACGGTCTTGGCCCGAAGTTGACTGTTTACTCTTTTCCATAGATACTACTTGGCCGGCTGACGTTGTGACATTTGGTAATTGACCCTGACCCCGGGGAGAAATTGGGAGGAGGGGTCTACCCCTAACCCCGGGGTGGGGTGAAAAGAGAAAGAACTGTCCCTGACAACCGTGGGGTGGGGAGGGGAGGTGACTGTTCCTGACCCCAGCATGGAAGAGGGCAGGAGGAGAGGTGTGGGGTTTGGGAAGGGAAAGGACTATCTCGATCCCCAGTGGGGTAGAGCAGATGGGGGCTGGTGCTGACCCTGGATAGGGTTTGGGAAGGGAGGGAACGGTCTCTGATCACGAATGGTGCGGAGGGGTGGTGGAAGTGAGTCATCCTTGGCATCCAGCTCAGGGCCTGAGAACACAGTCTCAATGACGGACCCCGCGGATCAGGGTCTGAAAGATCTCCCTCTCGGTGGCCTCGTAGCAATCCCAGCAGCAGGCTCTGTTCTTCCTGTGTGTGTTTGTGTAACAGGGATTATCCTTCCGGAAGCTGCGGCCGGAATCAGCACCGGCAACAAGTTATCCAGCGCGGGGAGAGGAACGCGTGTCCTCGCTCGGGAACGGGCTCCCCACAGTCTCCTCCCTCACCCTGTAAACAGCGTGGCCCTTCTCCTAGGCACAGGCCGACCGGCCAGCCTTCCAGGCCCTTCTCACATGGATCACTTCTTTCAGACAGAGTTCCTGCTCTCTTTTCAAGTAACACACAAAATCCTGGAGGAAATGAGCCGGGCTGGCAGCATCTAGCGAGACAAATCGTTTCAGGCAAACTTGAGTCCGGGCCGGTTCGGCGAGACAGGGAGAAGGATCTCGCAATTGTCTAGTGTTTTGTGCATGTTGCTCTGGATTTCTAGAATCTGCAGAAACTCCTGTGTTAACTCAACCCCGCCTGCAACGCCGACTGGCACACGGACGCGTGTACTAATGACACTAACACAAGCTCCGGGCTAAGGAAATGGTGGGGGGGGGGGGGGGGGGAGGAAGAATTTGGTGGAGAGCAAGAGGGAAGATTACGTTCTGCCTTGCTATGCACAGGTCTGGTCACCTCAGTTTAGCTTTCAGAAGGTGGGAACGCTACCATCCCGGGGTTTGGGGGGGGGGGGGGGGAATGATAGGATCCGAGTGGATTTGAAGAACAGGTTCTCCTGCCAGCAGCTGAGTCCAGAACCCACTGCCCGAGGGGTGGCGAAGGCAGACACTCCCACACCATTATCAGGACCCGCATAGGAGACAGCGTTACAGTCCGGTTGTCTGGGAATAGGATAGTATGGAGTGACAGGATGTTGACGAGCCCGCTGGTCTATCAATTCCAGGAGGAACTGCCCCTGAAAAGGTCAGAGAGAGAGAGAGAGAGAGAGAGAGAGAGAGCGAAGCCCCTACCCCACCGCCCAAGTCCTCTCTCCCACACACGTCCAGTCGTCACCAAATACCATCCTCCTCACTGACCACCCCTCCCCACAACTGCCAGAATAATCCCACTCCCGTTCGTTCCCAGAGTTTCTGCCGAACATGGTGGGCATGTCGTGTTGCTGCCGAAATTGCGGGCTTCAGTTGTGTGCGTTGTTAACGCAAACGATGCAATTTACTACCCGTCTGGATGTACGTGTGATAAAGAAATAAATCTGAACCAATCGTCCCACCTGCCCGACCTCAGATCGCAGACCTGAGCCCAGAGCAGAGAACCGTTTGCCCAGGACTGGAGGGTGGACAGATGGTTAGGGAGCCCTAAGATATGGCGGTGCTGAGGTATGTGTGTGTGTGTGTGTGTGTGTGTGTGTGTGTGTGTGTGTGTGTGTGTGTGTGTGTGTGTGTGTGTGTGTGTGTGTGTGTGTATCTGTGTGTGTGTGTGTGTGTATCTGTGTGTGTGTCTCTCACTGGGTCCGACTGGGAAAGTCTGGGAACCGGGCGGGGTCAGGGGATGGACACCTATTGGCCGAGAGCTGGAATGGGGTTTGTGGACTGGGCTGGCTCGGGACTGTCAATCAGAGAGAGGAGGGTCAGGCGTATGAATATCACACAGTGCCAGGCTGGCCGACAGCAAGCAGGGATAGCGGCAACTGAGCATCTGAGAGGGGAATTTCTTTCCGTGTTCGGTGAGTGTCCAAGCTAATCCGCTGTAACTGAGGAGAGTGTGAGCCTTCAGGGCGCGTGAGTGTGTGTGTGTGTGGTGCGTGTACGCGCGTGCGTGCGCGTGTCTGTGCGAGTGTGTGTGTGGTGCGTGTGTGTGTGCTTTCTCCCTTTGCGTGTTCAATGCGTGCAGAGATATTTACTATAAGAGAATAGGATTGATTGTGTGCTCAGTGCGGGAGTGTGTGAATATTTTTTCATTGAGTGATCACTGACTATGAGTGTGAACAGCAGGTGTGCACAATGTAAGTGTGTTGTGTATGAATATGCTTGACATGAGTTCATACAGTGCAGGCATGGTGTGGGTATGCACATCATAAGTGCAGATTGTAGTGTGCATAGTGTAGGTGTGTATGATGTGGATGTGTATAGTGGTAGTGCACGGTATAAATGTGCACAGTGGTCAACCACAGTGGTAGTATGCTCTCCGGATGTGTGCATTGTGGATATATACCATGTAGGTGTGCACAGTGAGGGGTGTACACAGTGGTAGTGCGCAGTGTAGGTGTGTATGATATGGGTGTGTGCAGTGGTAGTACACAGTGTGGGTGTGAACAATGGTAGTGCACAGTGTGGGTATATATGATATGGGTGTGCACAATGGTAATGCGCAGTGTGAGTATGAATGATATAGGTGTGCACAATGGTGCACTCTGATGTGGGAGGCCGAAGATCAGAAGCAGCGAGCTGGCTGCTGGCTGTGTGCCCAGAGACCCGAGCTCTTTGGGCGCAGAACTCGGAAAAAGTGACGCAGTGGACTTTTAACATCGTAAACTAGCAAGTTTGTCATGTCTCCCCTATCGCTGTAAAACAGAGACACCCCTTTTCCCCTATTAGGAGAGGGAGCCTGTGGTATGTCAAATACCTGGTGAATGGGTAGTCCTCGGGGTACTGCAAGTCTGTGTCTTTATTGATGCTTTGCTGCACGCTGGAGTGCTGGGTGGTGGGTGCCGATGCTATTTTTTGCTGGTGAAGGAGGGGGGATTGTTGCTTTGCTACCACTTACACATGGGAGGGGAGAGCTGCGGGAGTCTTTGGGGTTCTAATGTTTAACTGACATTCATTTTTTTGGGGTACTCCTCTGTTTTCATGTATGGTTGCAAAGAAAAAGTTTTTCAGGATGTATATTGAATACATACATTTCTCTGGCATTAAAAGTACCTTTGAAACCTTTGACTTTTGGGTTTCAGGAAGTGCCAATAGTGTTGTCTGTGTAATTACAAGGTCTCGGACGGTACTGATTGAGTGGTCCATCTGGTTACAAACATCGCAGATGCTGATGGTGTAGTCTGTGTGATGACAGAGTCTTGGGAGGTACCGATGGTGTAGTCTGTGTGATGACAGGGTCTCGGGAGGTACCGATAGTGTAGTCTGTGTGATGACAGGGTCTCGGGAGGTACCGATAGTGTAGTCTGTGTGATGACAGGGTCTTGGGAGGTACCAATGGTGTAGTCTGTGTGATGACGGGGTCTCGGGAGGTACCGATGGTGTAGTCTGTGTGGTTACAGGGTCTCGGGAGGTACCGATGGTGTAGTCTGTGTGATGACGGGGTCTCGGGAGGTACCGATGGTGTAGTCTGTGTGGTTACAGGGTCTCGGGAGGTACCGATGGTGTAGTCTGTGTGGTTACAGGGTCTCGGGAGGTGCCGATGGTGTAGTCTGTGTGGTTACAGGGTCTCGGGAGGTGCCGATGGTGTAGTCTGTGTGGTTACGGGGTCTCAGGAGGTGCCGATGGTGTAGTCTGTGTGGTTACAGGGTGTCGGGAGGTGCCGATGGTGTAGTCTGTGTGGTTACAGGGTCTCGGGAGGTACCGATGGTGTAGTCTGTGTGGTTACAGGGTCTCGGGAGATACCGATGGTGTAGTCTGTGTGGTTACAGGGTCTCAGGAGGTACCGATGGTGTAGTCTGTGTGGTTACAGGGTCTCGGGAGGTGCCGATGGTGTAGTCTGTGTGGTTACAGGGTCTCGGAAGGTGCCGATGGTGTAGTCTGTGTGGTTACAAGGTCTCTAGAGGTGCTGATGGTGTAGTCTGTGTGATGACAGGGTCTCGGGAGGTACCGATGGTGTAGTCTGTGTGGTTACAGGGTCTCGGGAGATACCGATGGTGTAGTCTGTGTGATGACGGGGTCTCTCGAGGTGTTGATGGTGTATTCTGTGTGATGACAGGGTCTCTCGAGGTGTTGATGGTGTAGTCTGTGTGATGACAGGGTCTCGGGAGGTGCCGATGGTGTAGTCTGTGTGGTTACAGGGTCTCGGGAGATACCGATGGTGTAGTCTGTGTGGTTACAGGGTCTCGGGAGGTACCGATGGTGTAGTCTGTGTGGTTACAGGGTCTCGGGAGGTGCCGATGGTGTAGTCTGTGTGGTTACAGGGTCTCGGGAGGTGCCGATGGTGTAGTCTGTGTGGTTACAGGGTCTCGGAAGGTGCCGATGGTGTAGTCTGTGTGGTTACAAGGTCTCTAGAGGTGCTGATGGTGTAGTCTGTGTGATGACAGGGTCTCGGGAGGTACCGATGGTGTAGTCTGTGTGGTTACAGGGTCTCGGGAGATACCGATGGTGTAGTCTGTGTGATGACGGGGTCTCTCGAGGTGTTGATGGTGTATTCTGTGTGATGACAGGGTCTCTCGAGGTGTTGATGGTGTAGTCTGTGTGATGACAGGGTCTCTCGAGGTGTTGATGGTGTATTCTGTGTGATGACAGGGTCTCTCGAGGTGTTGATGGTGTAGTCTGTGTGATGACAGGGTCTCTCGAGGTGTTGATGGTGTAGTCTGTGTGATGACAGGGTCTCGGGAAGTACCGATGGTGTAGTCTGTGTGATGACAGGGTCTCTCGAGGTGTTGATGGTGTAGTCTCTGTGATGACAGGGTCTCTCGAGCTGTTGATGGTGTAGTCTGTGTGATGACAGGGTCTCGGGAGGTACTAATGGTGTAGTCTGTGTGAGTAACTATGGGTCTTGGGAGGTGCTAATGGTGCAGTCTGTGTGACTATGGGTTCTTGGGCAGAGCTGATGGTGTAGTCCGTGTGATTACAGAGTATCTGGAGGCACAGATGGAGTAGGGTCAGAATAGAATCAGGTTTATTATCACCGGCGTGTGACGTGAAATTTGTTAACTTAGCAGCAGCTGTTCAATGCAATACATAATATAGAAGAGAAAAATTAATAATATATAACAATAATAAATAAACAAGTAAATCAAATACAGTATATGTGTACAGTATTGAATAATTTTAAAAAATGTACAACAGTAATACTGTATATTTTAAAAAAAGTGAGGTAGTGTCCAAAGATTCAATGTCCATTTAGGAATCGGATGGCAGAGGGGAAGATGCTGTTTCTGAATCGCTGAGTATGTGCTTTCAGGCTTCTGTACCTCCTACCTGATGGTAACAGTGAGAAAAGGACATGCCCTGTGTGCTGGAGGTCCTTAATAGTGGACGCTGCCTTTCTGAGACACCGCACTGAAGGTGCCCTGGATACTTTGTAGGCTAATACCCAAGATGGAGTTGACTAGATTTACAACCTTATGCAGCTTCTTCCAGTCCTGTGAAGTAGCCCCTCCATACCAGACAGTGATGAAGCCTGTCAGAATGCTCTCCACGGTACATCTATAAAAGTTTTTGCGTATATTTGTTGACATGCCAAATCTCTTCAAACTCCAAATGAAGTATAGCTGCTGTCTTGCCTTCTTTATAACTACATCGATATGTTGGGGCCAGGTTAAATCTTCAGAGATATTGACACCCAGGAACTTGAAGCTGCTCACTCTCTCCACTTCTGATCTCTCTATTGAGGATTGGTAAGTGTTCCTTCATCTTACCTTTCCTGAAGTCCACAATCAGCTCTTTCGTTGAGTGCCAGGTTGTTGCTGTGGCACCATTCCACTAGATAGATAGATAGATAGATACTTTATTCATCCCCATAGGGAAATTCAACATTTTTTCCAATGTCCCATACACTTGTTGTAGCAAAAACTCATTACATACAATACTTAACTCAGTAATAATATGATATGCATCTAAATCACTAACTCAAAAAGCATTAATAATAGCTTTAAAAAAAAGTTCTTAAGTCCTGGCAGTTGAATTGTAAAGCCTAATGGCATTGGGGAGTATTGACCTCTTCATCCTGTCTGAGGAGCATTGCATCGACAGTAACCTGTCGCTGAAACTGCTTCTCTGTCTCTGGATGGTGCTATGTAGAGGATGTTCAGGGTTTTCCATAATTGACCGTAGCCTACTCAGCGCCCTTCGCTCAGCTACCGATGTTAAACTCTCCAGTACTTTGCCCACGACAGAGCCCGCCTTCCTTATCAGCTTATTAAGACGCAAGGCGTCCTTCTTCTTAATGCTTCCTCCCCAACACGCCACCACAAAGAAGAGGGCGCTCTCAACAACTGACCTATAGAACATCTTCAGCATCTCACTGCAGACATTGAATGACGCCAACCTTCTAAGGAAGTACAGTCGACTCTGTGCCTTCCTGCACAAGGCATCTGTGTTGGCAGTCCAGTCTAGCTTCTCGTCCAACTGTACTCCCAGATACTTGTAGGTCTTAACCTGCTCCACACATTCTCCATTAATGATCACTGGCTCCATACGAGGCCTAGATCTCCTAAAGTCCACCACTAGTTGGCACATCTCACTCCTGTACGCCATCTCGTCACCACCTGAGATTCTACCAACAATGGTTGTATCATCAGCAAATTTATAGATGGTTTTTGAGCTATGCATAGCCACACAATCAGGTGTATATAGGGAGTAGAGCAGTGGGCTAAGCTCACACCCCTGAGGTGCGCCAGTGTTGATAGTCAGCGAGGAGGATATGTTATCACCAATCCGCACAGACTGTGCTCTCCCAGTTAGGAAGCAGAGGATCCAATTTCAGAGGGTACAATGGCCCAGTCTTGTGATTACTAGGTCTCAGGAGGAGCCTACAGAGTGGTCTGTGTGAACAAATATAGGGTCTCAGGAGGAGCGCATGGAGCTGTCTGTGTGGTTAGAGGATCTCAGGAGGTGCCGATAGAAACATAGAAATAGAGAAACATACAGAACTTACAGCACAATACAGGCCCTTCGGCCCACAAAGTTGTGCTGAACATATCCTTACCTTAGAATTTACCTAGGGTTACCCATAGCCCTCTAATTTTCTGAGCTCCATGTACCTGTCTGGGAGTCTCTTAAAAGACGCTAACGTATCAGCCTCCATCACAGTTGCCAGCAGCACATTCCATGCACTCACCACTCTCTGCGTAAAAAACTTAACCCTGACATCTCCTCTGTACCTACTTCCAAGCACCTTAAAACCATGCCCTCTCATGCCAGCCATTTCAACCCTGGGAAAAGCCTCTGACTATCCACAAATCAATTCCTCCCGTCATCTTATATACCTCTATCAGGTCACCTTTCATCCTTCGTCACTCCAAGGAGAAAAGACCGAGTTCACTAAATCTATTCTCATAAGGCATGCTCCCCAATCCAGGCAGCATCCTTGTAAATCTCCTCTGTACCCTTTCTATGGTTTCCACATCCTTCCTGTAGTGAGGCGACCTGAACTGAGCACTGTACTCCAAGTGGGGTCTGACCAGGGTCCTATATAGCTGCAACATTACCTCTCAGCTCCTAAACTCAATCTCACAATTGATAAAGGCCAATGCTCTGTATGCCTTCTTAACCACAGAGTCAACCTGCAAGCAGCTTTAAGTGTTCTGTGGACTCCGACCCCAAGATCCCTCTAATCTTCCACACTACCGAGAGTCTTACCATTAATACTATATACTGCCGTCATATTTGACCTACCAAAATGAATCACCTCACACTTATCTGGGTTGAACTCCATCTGTCACTTCTCAGCCCAGTTTTGCATCCTATCAATGTCCTGCTGTAACCTCTGACAGCCCTCCACACTATCCACAACACCCCCAACCTTTGTGTCATCAGCAAATTTACTAACCCATCCCTCCACTTCTTCATTCAGGTCATTAATAAAAATCACAAAGAGTAAGGGTCCCAGAACAGATCCCTGAGGCACACCACTGGTCGCCGACCTCCATGCAGAATATGACCCGTCTATAACCACTCTTTGCCTTCTGTGGGCAAGTCAGTTCTGGATCCACAAAGCAATTTCCTCTTGGATCCCATGCCTCCTTACTTTCTCAATAAGCCTTGTATGGGGTACCTTATCAAATGCCTTGCTGAAACCTATATACATCACATCTACTGCTCTACCTTCATCAACGTGTTTAGTCACATCCTCAAAAATTCAGTCAGGTTTGTAAGGCACGACCTGCCTTTGACAAAGCCATGGTGACTATTCCTAATCATATTATTCCTCTCCAAATGTTCATAAACCCTCCTCTCAGGATCTTCTCCATCAACTTACCAACCACTGAAGTAAGACTCACTGGTCTATAATTTCCTGGGCTATCTGAACTCCCTTTTTTTGAATACGGGAACAACATCCACAACCCTCCAATCATCCTGAACCTCTCCCGTCCCCATTGATGATGCAAAGATCATTGCCAGAGGCTCAGCAATCTCCTCCCTCGCCTCCCACAGTAGCCTGGGGTACATCTTGCCCAGTCCTGGTGACTTATCCAGTCTCAGGAGGTGACGATGGTGTAGTCTGTGTGGTTACAGAGTCTCGGGAGGTGCCGATGGTGTAGTCTGTATGGTTACATGGTGTCGGGAGATGCCGATGGTGTAGTCTGTGTGGTTACAGGGTCTCGGGAGATGCCAATGGTGTAGTCTGTGTGATGACGGGGTCTCGGGATGTGCCGATGGTGTAGTCTGTGTGATTACAGAGTCTCGGGAGGTGCCGATGGTGTAGTCTGTGTGGTTACAGGGTCTCGGGAGATGCCGATGGTGTAGTCTGTGTGATGACGGGGTCTCGGGAGATGCCGATGGTGTAGTCTGTGTGGTTACAGGGTCTCGGGAGATGCCGATGGTGTAGTCTGTGTGATGACGGGGTCTCGGGAGATGCCGATGGTGTAGTCTGTGTGAGTAACTGGATGTTCTCGGGATGTGCCAAAGGTGTATTCTTTGTAAGTGTCTACTGGGTCTCGGAAGGTTCAGATCTTGTAGTGTGTGTGACTACACAGTCTGGGGAGATGCCAATGGTGCAGTGTATATTAATAAATACAGGGTCGGGAGGTGCTGATAGTGTAGACTGCGTGAGTAAACACAGGGTATCGGGAGGTGCTGATGTTGTAGTCTGTGTATTTACAACTTCTCAGGATGTTCCGATGGTGTAATCTGTGTGATGAACACTGTATGCTGGCGATGGAGAGAATGAATGGCTCCATGTGTCCTTGATGCTGTTGATGTCAATGAGAGTGGTTGGGTCTGCATTCCCAGACAAAGGCCGAGTGTTCCATAGGTGGTCTGATTTGTATCCTGTCGAGTGGCCATTGGAGGTGGTTCATGAACTTCAGGCCGTGCACCTCTGCATGCTGTTTATGTGGCTGGTACAATGTTTCTGGTAAATGGTGGTTCTCCCCCTCACTGATGGAAAGCGACCAGTGAGTGAGTGGAGATTTGAGGCTTTGACTCGAGAGGCTTCGATGAGAAGAGGCGGAGGACAAGTTTGTTCCCAGTTAGTCTTTACAATGCCTCCTGAGACGGTGATGTGCCTCTCCTGCGAGATGTGGCAGTCTTGGGGGAACTCCTCTCTCCTGCAGAGTCACATCTGCCAGAAGTGCTTGCGGCTGGGCGATCTGGAAGACCGTGTGAGGAATCTGGAGCAGCAGCTGGATGACCTTCGACTCATAAGGGAGAATGAGGCAGTCGTAGATGAGAGCTACAGGGAGGTAGTCACACCTAGGCTGCTGGAAGCAGGCCGTTGGGTGATAGTCCGAGGGGGGAAAGCGAAGGTGAGTAGACAGGTAGTGCAGAGCACCCCTGTAGCCATTCCCCTGAATAATAAGTTTACCATCCTGGATGCTGTTGGTGAGGACGACCGACCAGGTGTGAGCCACGGTGGCAGGGCCTCTGGCACTGAGTCTGACCCTGTGATGCAGAAGGATGGGATGGAGAAGAGGAGAGCTGTCGTCATTGGGGACTCTATAGTCAGGGGAGCAGACAGGAGATTTTGTGGACGTGAGAAGGAAACCCGTCTGGTTTGTTGCCTCCCGGGTGCCAGGGTCCAGGATGACTCTGATCGGGTGCATGACATCCTGGTATGAGAAGGAAAGCAACCAGAAGTCGTGATTCACGTTGGTACCAAAGACATAGGCAGGAAGAGGGATGAGGTCCTGAAGTGTGAGTTTTGGGAACTAGGCAGAAGGCTGAAGAACAGGACCTCAAGGGTGGCGTTCTCAAGATTGCTGCCAGTACTACGTGATAGTGATGGTAAGAATTGGAGGAGATGGCAGTTGAATGCGTGGCTGAGGAGTTGGTGCAGGGGGCAGGATTTTAGATTTTAGACCATTGGGATCTCTTCTGGGGAAGGTGGGACCTGTACAGATTGAATGGGTTGCACCTGAACTCAAGGGGGAGCAATATCCTTGCTGGTAGGTTTTCTAGCATGGTTCGGGAGGGTTTAAACTAATTTGCAAGGGGGATGGGACCCGGAACAATAGAGCAGTGAAAGAAGTGCATGGAGTAAAGCCAGATCTAACATATAGCGAGGCTTTGAGGAAAGAGAAGCAGAATAAAGGGTATAAAGGTAGTAAGGTAGAAGGGCTAAAGTGCGTGTACTTCAATGCAAGAAGCATCAGGAACAAAGGTGATGAACTGAGAGCTTGGATACATACATGGAATTATGATGTAGTGGCCATTACGGAGACTTGGCTGGCACCAGGGCAGGAATGGATTCTCAATATTCCTGGATTTCAGTGCTTTAAAAGGGATAGAGAGGGGGAAAAAGGGGAGGAGGGGTGGCATAACTGGCCAGGGATACTATTACAGCTGCAGAAAGGGTGGGTAATGTAGCAGGATACTCTTTTGAGTCAGTATGGGTGGAAGTCAGGAACAGGAAGGGAGCAGTTACTCTACTGGGGGTATTCTATAGGCCCCCTGGTAGCAGCAGAGATACCAAAGAGCAGATTGGGAGGCAGATTTTGGAAAGGTGCAAAAATAACAGGGTTGTTATCATGGGTGACTTTAACTTCCCTAATATTGATTGGCACTTGATTAGTTCCAAGGGTTTATATGGGGCAGAGTTTGTTAAGTGTGTCCAGGATGGATTCCTGTCACAGTATGTTGACAGGCCAACTAGGGGGAATGCCATATTAGATCTAGTATTAGGTAACGAACTGGGTCAGGTCACAGATCTGTCAGTGGGTGAGCATCTGGGGGACAGTGATCACTGCTCCCTGACCTTTAGCATTATCATGGAAAAGGATAGGATCAGAGAGGACAGGAAAATTTTTAATTGGGGAAGGGCAAATTATGAGGCTATAAGGCTAGAAATTGCGGGTGTGAATTGGGATAATGTTTTTGCAGGGAAATGTACTATGGACTTGTGGTCGATGTTTAAGGATCTTTTGCAGGATGTTAGGGATAAATTTGTCCTGGTGAGGAAGATAAAGAATGGTAGGGTGAAGGAACCATGGGTGACAAGTGAAGTGGAAAATCTAGTCAGGTGGAAGAAGGCAGCATACATGAGGTTTAGGAAGCAAGGATCAGATGGGTCTATTGAGGAATATAGGGTAGCAAGAAAGGAGCTTAAGAAGGAGCTGAGAAGAGCAAGAAGGGGGCATGAGAAAGCCTTGGTGAGTAGGGTAAAGGAAAACCCCAAGGCATTCTTCAATTATGTGAAGAACAAAAGGATGACAAGAGTGAAGGTAGGACTGATTAGAGATAAAAGTGGGAAGATGTGCCTGGAGGCTGTGGAAGTGAGCGAGGTCCTCAATGAATACTTCTCTTCGGTATTCACCACTGAGAGGGAACTTGATGATGGTGAGGACAATATGAGTGAGGTTGATGTTCTGGAGTATGTTGATATTAAGGGAGAGGAGGTGTCGGAGTTGATAAAATATATTAGGACGGATAAGTCTCCAGGGCCTGACGGAATATTCCCCAGACTGCTCCATGAGGTGATGGAAGAGATTGCTGAGCCTCTGGCTGGGATCTTTATGTCCTCGTTGTCCATGGGAATGGTACTGGAGGATTGGAGGAAGGCGAATGTTGTCCCCTTGTTAAAAAAATGTAGTAGGGATAGTCCGGGTATTTATAGACCAGTGAGCCTTACGTCTGTGGTGGGAAAGCTGTTGGAAAAGATTCTTAGAGATAGGATCTATGGGCATTCAGAGAATCATGGTCTGATCAGGGACAGTCAGCATGGCTTTGTGAAGGGCAGATCATGTCTAACAAGCCTGATAGAGTTCTTTGAGGAGGTGACCAGGCATATCGATGAGGGTAGTGCAGTGGATGTGATCTACATGGATTTTAGTAAGGCATTTGACAAGGTTCCACACGGTAGGCTTATTCAGAACGTCAGAAGGCATGAGATCCAGGGAAGTTTGGCCAGGTGGATTCAGAATTGGCTTGCCTGCAGAAGGCAGAAGGTCATGGTGGAGGGAGTACATTCAGATTGGAGGGTTGTGACTAGTGGTGTCCCACAAGGATCTGTTCTGGGACCTCTACTTTTTGTGATTTTTATAAACGACCTGCATGTGGGGGTGGAAGGGTGGGTTGGCAAGTTTGCAGACGACACAAAGGTTGGTGGTGTTGTAGATAGTGTAGAGGATTGTTGAAAATTGCAGAAAGACATTGATAGGTTGCAGAAGTGGGCTGAGAAGTGGCAGATGGAGTTCAACCTGGAGAAGTGTGAGATGGTACACTTTGGAAGGATTAACTCCAAAGCAGAGTACAAAGTAAATGGCAGGATACTTGGTAGTGTGGAGGAGCAGAGGGATCTGGGGGTACATGTCCACAGATCCCTGAAAGTTGCCTCACAGGTAGATAGGGTAGTTAAGAGAGCTTATGGGGTATTAGATGTCATAAATCGAGCGTTAGAGTTTAAGAGACGCGATGTAATGATGCAGCTCTATAAAACTCTAGTTAGGCCACACTTGGAGTACTGTGTCCAGTTCTGGTCGCCTCAGTATAGGAAGGATGTGGAAGCATTGGAAGGGGTACAGAGGAGATTTACCAGGATGCTGCCTAGTTTAGAGAGTATGGATTATGATCAGAGATTAAGGGAGCTAGGGCTTTACTCTTGGAGAGAATGGAGATGAGAGGAGACATGATAGAGGTGTACAAGATATTAAGAGGAATAGACAGAGTGGACAGCCAGCGCCTCTTCCCCAGGGCACCACTGCTCAGTACAAGAGGACATGGCTTTAAGGTAAGGGGAGGGAAGTTCAAGGGGGATATTAGAGGAAGGAATTTCACTCAGAGAGTGGTTGGTGTGTGGAATGCAGTGCCTGAGTCAGTGGTGGAGGCAGATACACTAGTGAAGTTTAAGAGACTATTAGGTATATGGAGGAATTTAAGGTGGGGGGTGTTATATGGGAGGCAGGGTTTGAGGGTTGGCACAACATTGTGGGTTGAAGGGCCTGTAATGTGCTGTACTGTTCTATGTTCTATGTTCTCCCAGGATGTTGGTGATGAGAAGGCAGGTGATAGAACCCTTCATTGTTGTCATAGCTTTAATGCCCTAGAAAATGGTCACGCACTTTCTGACACAGTGCCCTTCCAGTCTCGGACAGCTCAGTCCGTACTGGATTCTCGAAGCCCCTCTTGTTGATGGACGTTGGTCCCCACATGGGGACCTTCCGTTCCCCTGCTACTCCTAGAGCTCTGTCACGATAAGGACTGAGGGAGGGCGGTTTCAGGGAGACGGGTCCTTGGTCATGTTCCATCTGATGCCCTGACATCCAGTGAATTACCGAGTCACTGCAGTACCTCCATTCCTGCTGTTTGTGGAACAGGAGGTCCACAGGGATGTGACCAAAGCCCGGCTCATCATCTGCAAGTTTACAGCCGACTAAGATAAGTTTTCTGACATTTCCTTAAGGCAGTCGCCATGGATCTTGGTCAACGCTGAGGCTCCCAACGCTCACTGTACAGTAACCAGAGCCAGGAACCTGCTGCAGATTCATACTGTCTTTCCAAGAACATACATCGGGCAGAAATGGCAGACTCTGGTGAGGAGCCGGAGACAGCAGACATGGACACCAGGCTGAGCTACTGTATCGCTGCCTCTTTAGGACACAGTCGGAACCCTCAGGAATCGTGACCTTCAATCTCACTCTGACGTGAGGTGGAAGTTGTGGTGGGGTGTGAAGGGAAGAGGAAAGCGAGGGGAGATGGGAAGGGAGGAAAGGCAGGGAAAGTCCGGGGATCTCATATGTGGGAAAAAGAAGGGGGAGAGTGTCCCAGGCAATGGGCGAGGGGGGTTTCCCAGGCTGCGGGCAGCTTCTCCCTCTCGTTCTGGGATGTGGCGGGGAAGGGGAAAGGGAGGCAAGGGGAGGTAGTGGGGCAGGGTGCAGGGAGTCTCTCCCCATCCTGACAGTGTCGCGTAACCGAGTACCAACTTCCCACAGGCTGACTGGGGCGCTGAACATGGAGAGATGCCTGACACTGTGTCTGTCCCTGCTCCTCTCTGCACTCGCCACAGGTAAGGCCCACCCTCAAACACTGCAGCGGGGACCCTCTCCACACTCGCCACAGGTAAGGCCCACCCTCAAACACTGCAGCGGGGACCCTCTCCACACTCGCCACAGGTAAGGCCCACCCTCAAACACTGCAGCGGGGACCCTCTCCACACTCGCCACAGGTAAGGCCCACCCTCAAACACTGCAGCGGGGACCCTCTCCACACTCGCCACAGGTAAGACCCACCCTCAAACACTGCAGCGGGGACCCTCTCCACACTCGCCACAGGTAAGACCCACCCTCAAACACTGCAGCGGGGACCCTCTCCACACTCGCCACAGGTAAGGCCCACCCTCAAACACTGCAGCGGGGACCCTCTCCACACTCGTCACAGGTAAGGCCCACCCTCAAACACTGCAGCGGGGACCCTCTCCACACTCGCCACAGGTAAGGCCCACCCTCAAACACTGCAGCGGGGACCCTCTCCACACTCGTCACAGGTAAGGCCCACCCTCAAACACTGCAGCGGGGACCCTCTCCACACTCGCCACAGGTAAGACCCACCCTCAAACACTGCAGCGGGGACCCTCTCCACACTCGCCACAGGTAAGACCCACCCTCAAACACTGCAGCGGGGACCCTCTCCACACTCGCCACAGGTAAGGCCCACCCTCAAACACTGCAGCGGGGACCCTCTCCACACTCGCCACGTCCAGAAATATTTAACAACAAAATCAAACTCAAAACCAGTTCAACTGTAGTATATCTGAGATAAAGCAGAAAGTTCTGGAAACACTCAGTGGGTCAGCGCCAGTGGGAAGGGAAACGACCATGGGGGACGGGGAGTTCAGGCATCTGAACAATTCCATACGATATCCATTTGCCGGTTCTCACACGCTTTGTACCATTTTACATCCTCTCCTGTGTCTTCAATGTCTACAAACCATTTGAATAAACGTTGGCTGCCTTTGCCTCCACATGTTGAATTTATCTTGTTATCTGCTATAGTGTGTAGAGTCATGATTACACAAAATGAAAACAGGCCATTTGGCCCAACTGATCCATGCTGACCAGTGAGCACCTTTCCACATTAATCCCAGGTTCCAGCGTTTTCTGCCTGAGTGATTCCAGTGTTCATCCATTCAGTTCCTGTGCCCTCAGATGCCCTCCTTCTATCACTCTCTCTGGCAGTGCATTCCAGGTATTCACCACTCTCTGAGTGAGAAAGGCCTTCCCAAGGCTCCCTCTCCTCCCACCCTTACCCTCAGGTGCCCTCTTCGCCCCTGCCCCCGCTTACCATAGTCTATGTGCCCATAACTCACTGTTTTGGGGAAAGGTACCCTGCAGTCTGCCCCTATTTATAGACATCATTTATGTTTCCTCTTCTCCACTGATGGTAGAACAGACCCTATCCAGAAGACCATAAACTGTTAGAGCAGAATTACGCCATTTGGCCCACGATGTCTGCTCTGCCTTTTCAACATGCTGATCCATTTCCTTCTCAGCCCCAATCTTTGGCCTTCTCCCTGTATCCCTTTGTGCCTGATTGCTCAATAATTTAGAACATAGAACAGTACAGCACAGTATGTACTGTGGCCCACAATGTTGTGCCGATCCTCAAACCCTGCCTCCCATATATCCCCCCCACCTTAAATTCCTCCATATACCTGTCTAGTAGTCTCTTAAATTTCACTAGTGTATCTGCCTCCACCACTGACTCAGGCAGTGCATTCCATGCACCAACCACTCTCTGAGTAAAAAACCTTCCTCTAATATCCCCTTTGAACTTCCCACCCCTTAAATTAAAGCCATGTCCTCTTGTATTGAGCAAACACGAGGAAATCTGCAGATGCTGGAAATTCAAACAACAACACACACAAAATGCTGGTGGAACACAGCAGGCCAGGCAGCATCTATAGGGAGAAGCGCTGTCGACATTTCAATAGACAATAGACAATAGGTGCAGAAGTAGACCATTCGGCCCTTTGAGCCTGCACCACCATTCTGAGATCATGGCTGATCATCTACTATCAATACCCGGTTCCTGCCTTGTCCCCATATCCCTTGATTCCCCTATCCATAAGATACCTATCTAGCTCCTTCTTGAAAGCATCTAGAGAATTGGCCTCCACTACCTTCCGAGGCAGTGCATTCCAGACCCCCACAACTCTTTGGGAGAAGAAGTTTTTCCTTAACTCTGTCCTAAATGATCTACCCCTTATTCTCAAACCATCTGGAACATATTTCCTGCCTCTATCTTGTCCAATCCCTTAATAATCTTATATGTTTCAATCAGATCCCCTCTCAATCTCCTTAATTCCAGCGTGTACAAGCCCAGTCTCTCTAACCTCTCTGCGTAAGACAGTCCAGACATCCCAGGAATTAATCTCGTGAATCTACGCTGCACTTCCTCTACAGCCAGGATGTCCTTCCTTAACCCTGGAGACCAAAACTGTACACAATACTCCAGGTGTGGTCTCACCAGGGCTCTGTACAAATGCAAGAGGATTTCCTTGCTCTTGTACTCAATTCCCTTTGTAATAAAGGCCAACATTCCATTAGCCTTCTTCACTGCCTGCTGCACTTGCTCATTCACCTTCAGTGACTGATGAAGAAGGACTCCGAGATCTCTTTGTATTACTCCCTTACCCAACTCTATACCGTTCAGATAATAATCTGCCTTCCTGTTCTTACTCCCAAAGTGGATAACCTCACACTTATTCACATTAAACGTCATCTGCCAAGCATCTGCCCACTCACCCAGCCTATCCAAGTCACCCTGAATTCTCCTAACATCCGCATCATATCTCACACTGCCACCCAGCTTAGTATCATCAGCAAATTTGCTGATGTTATTCTCAATGCCTTCATCTAAATCATTGACGTAAATTGTAAACAGCTGTGGTCCCAATACCGAGCCCTGTGGCACCCCACTAGTCACCACCTGCCATTCCGAGAAACACCTATTCACCGCTGACGAAGGGTCTCAGACTGAAATGTCGACAGCGCTTCTCCCTATAGATACTGCCTGGCCTGCTGTGTTCCACCAGCATTTTGTGTGTGTCCTCTTGTATTGAGCAGTGGTGCCCTGGGGAAGTGGCACTGGCTGTCCATTCTATCTATTCCTCTTAACATGTGCGGAATGCTGTGTGGAATGAGCTTCCTGTAGAAGTAGTAGAGGCCAGTTCAGTTGTGTCATTTAAGGTAAAATTGGATAGGTATATGGACAGGAAAGGAGTGGAGGGTTATGGGCTGAGTGCGGGTAGGTGGGACTAGGTGAGATTAAGAGTTCGGCACGGACTAGGAGGGCCGGAATGGCCTGTTTCCATGCTGTGATTGTTATATGGTTAATATCTTGTATACCTCTATCATGTCTCCTCTCATCCTCTCTCTTTCTAAAGATTAAAGCCCTAGCTCCCTTAATCTCTGATCATAATGCATACTCTCTAAACCAGGCAGCATCCTGGTAAATCTCCTCTGTACCCTTTCCAATGCTTCCACGTCTTTTCGACAGTGAGGCGACCAGAACTGGACACAATACTCCTAACCAGAGTTTTATAGAGCTGCATGATTACCTCGCAACTCTTAAACTCTATCCCTCGACTTATGAAAGCTAACACCCCTTTCTCTACCCTATCTACCTGTGAGGCAACTTTCAGGGATCTGTGGACATGTACCCCCAGATCCCACTGCTCCTCCACACTACCAAGTATCCTGCCATTTACTTTATACACTGCCTTGGAGTTTGTTCTTCCAAAGTGTACCACCTCACACTTCTCCAGTTGAACTCCATCTGCTACTTCTCAGCTCACTTCTGCATCCTATCAATGTCTCTCTGCAATCTTCGACAATCCTCTACACTATCCACAACACCACCAACCTTTGTGTCATTTGCAAACCCTAACCCTAACCCTAATGCAAACTTGCCAACCCACCCTTCTACCCCCACATCCAGGTCGATAATAAAAATCACGAAAAGTAGGGGTCCTAGAACTGATCCTTGTGGGACACCACTAGTCACAACCCTCAAATCCAAATGTACTCCCTCCACCACGACCCTCTGCTTTCTGCAGACAAGCCAATTCTGAATCCACATAGCTAACCTTCCCTGGATCCCATTCTTTCTGACTTTCTGAATAAGCCTACTGTGTGGAAACTCTGCCTTAGCTATACTTTCAGATATATGCCTTCATTTACTCCTCATAACTGAAGCATTCGATATCAGGCATGGTCCCTGTGAATCTCTGCTGCATCCTCTCCAGAACTATCACATCCCACTCATTGTATTGACCAGTAATGTACAACGAGGTCTCAGAAAGTTCCTAACTAGCTGTAAATTCCCTGCTCTGATTTTTACTGTCCCGACTAATGATGGGAAATATCTGTCTTCACCACCTCATTGATAATGCTTCCCATCTTCAGAGAATCTTAAGCTGTTTGTCAGTAGTGCCTTGGTAATTAGCAGTCATGGTGTATGTCCTGCCCTTATCTCACTGTTCATGTCACACCTATCAATCAGAACATCCATCACCACGGCAACAGAGAAACATGCCTTGGAGGACCTTCAAATTGTCCATATGGGTAGAGTTCACAAATAGTAAAGAGCAATATTGAGACTACAGGCTCCCCAACAGACCAGAAGAGATTGAGGAGCAGAAGTGTAGGCACCTGTAACAACAAATTCTGAATTCTTTTTCCCTTTCTACTACCTTGGCGTGCTTACGTATGAAACCATCTGTCGGGATAACACACGGACAAAAGACCATAAGAGATAGGAGCAGAATTAAGCCCCTTGGCCATCAAGTTTGCTCCACCATTTCATTATAGCTGATCCATTTTCCCTCTCAGCCCCAATCTCCTGCCTTCTCCCCGTATCCCTTCATGTTCTGACTAATCAGGAATCTATCAACCTTAAATAAATACAATAACGTGGCTGCCACAGCTGCTTATGGCAATAAATTCTGCAGATTGACTACTCTCTGGCTAAAGAAATCCCTCCTCATCTTCCTTCTAACAGGATGCACCTCTATTCTGAGGTTGTGACCTTTGGCCTTAGATTCCCCCACCATAGGAAATATCCTCTCCACATCCACTCTGTTGAGGCCTTTCAACATTCAATAGGTTTCAATTAGGTCATCCCACATTCTTCTAAATTCCAGTGAGTAGAGGCCCAGAACATAGAAACATAGAAAATAGGTGCAGGGGTAGGCTATTCAGCCCTTTGAGCCTGCACCGCCATTCAGTATGATCATGGCTGATCATCCAACTCAGAACTCTGTACCTGCTTTCTCTCCATACCCCCTGATCCCTTTAGCCACAGGGGCCATATCTAACTTCCTCTTAAATATAGCCAATGAACCAGCCTCAACTGTTTCCTGTGGCAGAGAATTCCACAGATTCACCACTCTCTGTGTGAAGAAGTTTTTCTTCATCTTGGTCCTAAAAGGCTTCCCCTTTATCCTTAAACTGTGACCCCTCGTTCTGGACTTCCCCAACATCGGAAACAATCTTCCTGCATCTAGCCTGTCCAATCCCTTTAGAATTTTATACGTTTCAATAAGATTCCCCCTCAATCTTATAAATTCCAGTGAGTATAAGCCTAGTTGATCCAGTCTTTCTTCATATGAAAGTCCTGCCATCCCAGGAATCAATCTGGTGAACCTTCTTTGTACTCCCTCTATGGCAAGAATGTCTTTCCTCAGATTAGGGGACCAAAACTGCACACAGTACTCTAGGTGAGGTCTCACCAAGGCCTTGTACAACTGCAGTAGAACCTCCCTGCTCCTGTACTCAAATCCTTTTGCTATGAATGCCAACATACCATTTGCCTTTTTCACCACCTGCTGTACCTGCATGCCCACCTTCAATGACCAGTGTACAATGACACCCAGGTCTTGTTGCACCTCCCCTTTTCCTAATCAGCCACCATTCAGATAATAATCTGTTTTCCTGTTCTTGCCACCAAAGTGGATAACCTCACATTTATCCACATTAAATTGCATCTGCCATGAATTTGCCCACTCACCTAACCTATCCAGTCACCCTGCATCCTCTTAGCATCCTCCTCACAGCTAAAACCACTATTAACTGTTCCTAATATGACAAGCCATTCAATCCTGGAATCATTTTCATGAATCTCCTTTGTACCCTCTCCAGCTTCAACCCATCTTTTCTAAGATAAGGGGCCCAGAACTGCTCACAATACTGCAACTCAGGCGTTCTTGGATCCCTAATTCTATGAATTGTATTTTCTACTATCTTTTTTCAGTTTTCACGTCAGTATTTTCATAGACTTTGATCCACTCTCATAATGTCTCTGTTTCAGAAACATTAAAATTTTCCTGATTTAATAGCCAAACTATTAATTTCATTCCTAATTTTTTAAATTTCCCCTAATGTATCCTCTGCCAAATTCGATTTGTGTTTTTTCTCTAGTTCCTTCAGCCTATTTTGTAATTCCTCTAATGATTTATTCCTTATTTTTTTCTTATATAAAGATATCACTATAGTATCCCATAAAATGGGAGGTGAAACCTCTCCATTATCATTAAATTCTAAGTGGAGACCAATTTCTTTTTTAATTTGTTCCTTAAAGTACGGATCATTGATTAGACTTGAGCTTAGTTTCCAAATAGTATTCTTTGGTTGTAGGTCAAAATCAACAGATAAATATATAGGTGCATGGTCACTTACATCTATTGTCCCATTTCCACAGGTGTTTATTTTGTCTTTGTCTTTTCCAAATGTTATGAAATAGTCTATTCTTGTATATACAGAATGGGAAGCAGAATAATGAGTGTAATCCCTTCTGTCGGGGAAAAGGTCCCTCCATATATCCATCAAACCAACATCCTCAAAAAGTGTATTAACTTTCTTATGTAAGGATTTTGTTTCATAGGCTTTTCGATTGGAAGAGTCTAAGTTTGGTTGTAATTGTAAATTTAAGTCTCCCCCACATATCAGGAGACCTTCTGTTTCCACTACCATAATATCAGTAATTTTCTGAAAGAAACCAATATCACTTCCTGGGGGTGCATATATATTCAATAGAGTAACTGAATTGCCATCTATATTCCCCCTTACCAGAATATATCTGCCCTCTTTATCTCCCATTTCGAATACTTTTTCAAAATTTAGCTTACTTGAGATAAGAAAAGCAACTCCTCTCCTATGTCCTGATTTATATGAGGAGAAAAACAGATTAGTGAAGCCCATTCTCTTTAGTTTTCTATGCTCATTATCACTTAAATTAGTTTCCTGTAAATATACTACATGGGCTTGTTCTTTTTTCATTTTGGATTAAATTCTATTACATTTTGAAGGTAATTACAAAATTACAAATTGGATTTAATAGCCCATTGACATTAAAAGAAATGAATTTTACTTTGTCCTTAGCCATCTGTATTTATCTGTCAATGTATCATTGAAATTAGCAGAATAAAACTTAATCGATCTACTCCCTGAACAAATAAGAACCAAGAAACGCAAATAATAACAAAAATGGCAACGAATGTGTGATTCCAAGGCTGAGGTCTCTGGTAAATGACCCTGCGTTGAGCTAGAGGAAATGTCCAACTGTGGGGGATAACTCCTCCTACTTGTGAGTTGAGGGTCCCCATTGCAGTATTCATAAAAGTCAGTAAACAAATCCATTACACAGAAAAGATTTCCCTGTGTACTCCTACTATATATATATATAAATTACATACATACCATATATATATTCTCATTTTGGTGGGTAAAAAGGAGTAAGTGAGCGAATAAAGAATAACAACTAAGTAATATAAAATCCACATTATAACAAGTATTTCTCGAGATAGGTATATCACCATCTATTTTTGCTTCCATTTAGCTTATCAACATTTTTAAAGTTAGCCAAACCTTATGGCTCTACTGGAGGGGGTGAGGACTGTCTTTGAAAAACTCCCAGTCTCTTCCTGATATATTTCTCTCGTCCTCCTCCCGTCTCCTGCCTTCTCGATTCTCGCACTATTTCCCAAGCAGAGCAGGATAATTCCTCTGCCAGGCTTTCCCTCGGTTTGATCACACTGACGGGCAACCCTCTGGCCTTCATGTCTGTAGTCGTCTCTTCCACTGTCTGATACAGTTGGATCCCATCTTGATAAAACACTTGAAGTTTAGCAGGGTACGGAGTTTGAAATCTAATCCTTCCTTGTTTTAGTATTTGCTTTACTTCAGAGTATTCTTTACGTTTCTGCAGGACTGCGGGGGGGGGGGTAATCTTGGTCTAAATATATTAATTTATCATCTAAAAACAACCTCTTCTTACCCCAGGCCCTTCGTAGTATCTCCGCCTTGGTACTGTATCGAAGGAATTTAATTATTATTGAGCGTGGCTTATCTGCTCTGTCTCGGGTAGGCTTCGGGACGAGCGCACGATGCGCTCTCTCAATTTCCAAGCTCCATAGTCGATGGAAGCTCCAACCTGTCCCATAGCAACTTTCCGACAAACTCCATCATAGTCAAGCCCTCTGCTCCTTCGGGAACGTTGTATATTCTGATATTTTTCTACTGTGATCTTCCCTCCAGGTCAAGCAGTTTACCTTCTTGTTGATTTAATATTTTTATCGTCTTCCTTAGTATCCATTCCACATTTTGAACGCGATCTTCCACCTTCTCAATTTGAGTCTCTGCCACCGCTATTTTTTGACTGATGTTGGTGAGCTCTAACTTAATATCATGTAGCTGCTGTTTTATATCTTTCTGGAACTCCTTTATCTCTTTCAAAATTTCGATCATACTTGCTGCTTCGCCTGAACGAGGCCCAGTGTCCGCCTCACTAGCATGGGGTTGGGTAGGAGAGCCGCTCGCTGCACTCCTCTCGGCTGCAGGCTCCGCAGTGTCGCTTTTTAAATTTCCATTCTTTTTCCCCATTCTTGCCCCTCTTAGCAGTTCAAATACTTTCAAAACATATTATATTTGATGGGTTAACGGGGCTTAATACACGTTTTTCCGGAGGAGCTAGTGACTTAAGCTGCCATTCTCGACGATGACATCACCGGAAGCCCTACATCCTTTTCTGAACAGTGACATGATGTTCACCTGCTTCCAATCTGTCGAGACCTGCTCAAAGTCCAGAGAATTTTGGTCAATTATCACCAAACCCTCTACTATAACCTCTACCGTTTCTTTCAGTTTCCTGGGATGCATTCCTTCAGGACCTGGCAACTTCTCTATTTTCAGGCCCACAAGTTTGCTCAGCACTACTTCCTTAGTGATAACCATTGTATTGAGGTCCTCACCTCCCATCACATCAATATCATCTCTCTTTGGCATGTTATCTGGGTTCACCACTGTGAAGACCAACACAAAGTAGTCATGCAAAGCCTCGACCAAATATTACCAAAGCCTCATTACCAAATATCAATTCCCCCTTCTTGTCCTCCAAGGAATCTACATTCATTTTAGCCATCATTTTCTGCTTTATATATAAAGATTTTTACTATCTGTTTTTATATTTTGTGTTAGTTTATTTTCAGAATTTATCTTCCCTTTCTTTATTCATCACTTAGTGGTTCTTTGTTGCTTTATACGGTTTTTCCAGTCTTCCAGTTTCCTGCTACTCTTGGCGACTTAGTACGTACTAGCTTTTAGTTTGATGCCTTCCTTTATTTCCATAGTTATCCATGGCTGACTCTCCCCGTCCTTACTGTCCTTGTTTTTAACTGGAATATATTTTTGTTAAGCACTGTGAAAAATCTCTTTGAAAGTCTTTTACTGTTCCTCAACCATCCCACCATACAGCCCATGTTCCCAGTCTATCCTATCCTCCCTCATCTCATTGTAGTCTCCATTGTTTATGCATAATACATTGGTTTAGATTGAACTATTGCACCCTCCATTTGCATGAGAAATTATCATACTTTCTCATGATGAGAGATATAATCATACTTTATCATACTTTATAACCATATAACCATATAACAATTACAGCACGGAAACAGGCCATCTCGGCACTTCTCGACAGGCCATCTCGACACTTACACTCACCTAGTCCCACTGGCCCGCACTTAGCCCATAATCTTCCATTCCTTTCCTATCCATATACCTATCCAATTTTACTTTAAATGACAATACCAAACCTGCCTCTACCACTTCTACTGGAAGCTCATTCCACACAGCTACCACTCTCTGAGTAAGGAAATTCCCCCTCATGTTACCCTTAAACTTTTGCCCCCTAACTCTCAAATCATTTCCTCTTGTTTGAATCTCCCCTACTCTCAATGGAAAAAGCCTATCCACGTCAACTCGATCTATCCCCCTCATTATATTAAATACCTCTATCAAGTCCCCCCTCAACATTCTACGCTCCAAAGAATAAAGACCTAACTTGTTCAACCTTTCCCTGTAACTTAGGTGCTGAAACCCAGATAACATTCTAGTAAATCTTCTCTGTACTCTCTCTATTTTGTTGATATCTTTCCTATAATTTGGTGACCAGAACTGTACACAATACTCCAAATTCGGCCTTACCAATGCCTTGTACAATTTTAACATTGCATACCAACTCCTATACTCAATGCTCTGATTTATAAAGGCCAGCATACCAAAAGCTTTCTTCACCACCCTATCCACATGAGATTCCACCTTCAGGGAACTATGCACCATTATTCCTAGATCACTCTGTTCCACTGCATTCTTCAATGCCCTGCCATTTACCATGTATGTCCTATTTGGATTATTCCTACCAAAATGTAGCACCTCACACTTATCAGCATTAAACTCCATCTGCCATTGATCAGCCCACTCTTCTAACTGGCCTAAATCTCTCTGCAAACTTTGAAAACCTACTTCATTATCCACAACGCCACATGCCTTAGTATCATCTGCATACTTACTAATCCAATGTACCACCCCATCATCCAGATCATTAATGTATATGACAAACAACATTGGACCCAATACAGATCCCTGAGGCACACCACTAGTCACTGACCACCAACATGACAAACAGTTATCCACCACTATTCTCTGGCATCTCCTATCCAGCCACTGTTGAATCCATTTTACTACTTCAATATTAATACCTAACGATTGAACCTTCCTAACTAACCTTCTGTGTGGAATCTTGTCAAAGGCCTTACTGAAGTCCATTTAGACACCATCCACTACTCTACCTTTGTCAACTTTCCTCATAACCTCTTCAAAAAATTCAATAAGATTTGTCAAACATGACCTTCCATGTACAACTCCATGCTGACTATTCCTAATCAGACCCTGTCTATCCAGATAATTATATATACCATCTCTAAGAATATTGTCATTAATTTACACACCACTGACGTCAAACTGACAGGCCTATAATTGCTAGGTTTACACTTAGAACCCTTTTTAAACAATGGAACCACATGATCAATATGCCAATCCTCCGGCACCATCCCTGTTTCTAATGACATTTGAAATATTTCTGTCAGAGCCCCTGCTATTTCTGCACCAACTTCCCTCAAGATCCTAGGGAATGTCCTGTCAGGACCTGGAGATTTATCCATTTTTATATTCCTTAAAAGTGCCAATACTTCCTCCTCTTTAATTGTCATAGTTTCCATAACTTCCCTACTTGTTTCCCTTACCTTACACAATTCAATATCCTTCTCCTTAGTGAATACTGAAGAAAATAAATTGTTCAAAATCTCCCCCATCTCTTTTGGCTCCACACATAGCTGTCAACTCTGATTCTCTAAGGGGCCAATTTTATCCTTCACTATCCTTTTGCTATTAATATAACTGTGGAAACCCTTTGGATTTATTTTCACCTTACTTGCCAAAGCAACCTCGTATCTTCTTTTAGCTTTTCTAATTTCTTTCTTAAGATTCTTTTTACATTCTTTATATTCCTCGAACACCTCATTTACTCCATGCTGCGTATATTTATTGTAGATCTCCCTCTTTTTCTGAACCAAGTTTCCAATATCCCTTGAAAACCATGGCGCTCTCTAACTTTTAACCTTTCCTTTCAACCTAACAGGAACATAAAGATTCTGTACCCTCAAAATTTCACCTTTAAATGACCTCCATTTTTCTATTACATCCTTCCCATAAAACAAATTGTCCCAATCCACTCCTTCTAAATCCTTTTGCATCTCCTCAAAGTTAGCCTTTCTCCAATCAAAAATCTCAACCCTGAGTCCAGTCCTATCCTCTGCATAATTATATTGAAACTAATGGTATTGTGATCACTGGACCCAAAGTGCTCCCCAACACATACGTCCGTCACCTGACCTATCTCATTCCCTAACAGGAGATCCAACACTGCCCCTTCTCTAGTCGGTACCTCCATGTATTGCTGCAAAAAACTATCCTGCACACATTTTACAAACTCCAAACCATCCAGCCCTTTTACATAATGGGCTTCCCAGTCTATGTGTGGAAAATTAAAATCTCCCACAATCACAACCTTGTGCTTACTAAAAATATCTGCTATCTCCTTACAAATTTGCTCCTCCAATTCTCGCTCCCCATTAGGTGGCCTATAATACACCCCTATAAGTGTTACTACACCTTTCCCTTTCCTCAATTCCATCCAAATTATCTCTCTAGATGAGCCCTCTAATCTATCCTGCCAAAGCACCGCTGTAATATTTTCTCTGACAAGCAATGCAACACCTCCTCCTCTTGTCCCTCCGTTTCTATCACACCTGAAGCAACAAAATCCAGGAATATTTGGCTGCCAATCATACCCCTCCTGCAACCATGTTTCACTAATAGCTACAACATCATATTTCCAGGTATCAATCCATGCTCTAAGCTCATCCACCTTTCTTACAATGCTCCTAGCATTAAAATAGATGTATTTAAGAAACTCTCCACCTCTTACTCTCTGTTTATCCCTAATGATGCGATCAACTTTATTATCTTTTTCTTCCTTCTCCTCTACATCTTCAGTCTGAGCACTCCCCTTCTCTATCACCTACCTATCCTCCCTCACACACTATCTACTAGCTTTCTCTATTTGTGAACTAACCTCCTCTCCCCTAGTCTCTTCAATTTGATTCCCACCCCCCAACCATTCTAGATTAAAGTCTCCCCAGTAGCCTAGCAAATCTCCCCGCCAGGATATTGGTCCCCCTAGGATTCAAGTGTAACCTGTCCTTTTTGTACAGGTCACACCTGCCCCAAAAGAGGTCCCAATGATCGACAAACTTGAATCCCTGCCCCCTGCTCCAATCCCTCAGCCACACATTTATCCTGCACCTCATTCTATTCCTACTCTCACTGTTGTGTGGCACAGGCAGTAATCCCGAGATTACTACCTTTGTTGTCCTTCTTATCAACTGCCTTCCTAACTCCCTATATTCTCCTTTCAGGACCTCTTCCTTTTTCCTGCCTATGTCATTGGTACCTGTATGTACCACGACCTCTGGCTCCTCACCCTCCCACTTAAGGATATCTTGGACGCGATCAGAAACATCCCAAATTCTGGCACCAGGGAGGCAAACTACCATCTGGGTCTCCTGATTGCGTCCACAGAATCACCTATCTGACCCCCTAACCATCGAGTCCCCTATTACTACTGCCTTCCTCTTCCTTTCCCTACCCTTCTGAGCTACAGGGCCGGACTTTCTCATCTCAAGAGGATCCCCAACTACAGGGTTGCTAATTTTACCTGTCTCATTGCACAGGACCAGATCCAAGATAACATGTTTCCTTGAAGGTTCAGTAACTTGCTGTTCAAGAAAGCTGTCATGGATGAATTGTATGAAGTCCTCCTCAAGACTTCCTCGACCAATTTGATTCACCTGATCTATGTGCAAGTCAATGTCCCCCATTATAATTGCTGTTCCATTCTTACATGCCTCAGGTATTTCTCAGTTTATTACCCATGCCACTGTAATATTATTATATAGACAACTCCCACCAGTACTATTCCTAATCTCTACCCAGATGGATTCAACATTTTGCTCCCTAGATCTTATTTCGTCTCTTACTATCACCCTGATCTCATCCTTAATTATGAGTGCTACCCCACCTCCCTTACATTCCTGCCTATCCTTCCGTATTACCTGATATCCTTGGATTTTAATTCCCAATCCTCTCCACCTTGTAACCACATTTCTGTAATGGCCACCACAAGTTCACTGACCTTGTTTCAATACTATGGACATTCAGATAAAGTGCCCTTGCATTCATTGTGCTTTTATAATCTAGTAATCTTTGTCTCTCATGCACTTGACTTTCCTTTACTCCACCCTGACTTTAAAGTCTTTTTAAATTTTTGTTTCTTCTTTATCTTTATCCACACTTTTCTTTTTTTACTTTATCTCTACTTCTCCAATCTGTGACCCCACCCCCCCTACTATTTCATTTAAAGCCCTATCCACAGCCCTAGTTATGCAATTCGCCAGGATCCAGGTCCCATCATGATTCAGGTGAAGCCCGTCCCATTGGTACAGTTCCCTCCTTCCCCAATACCAATGCCAATTTCCCCTGCAATCAAACCCACTTCTCCCACACCAATCCTTGAGCCACGCATTTAACTCTCTAATATTCTTGACCCTATGCCACTTTGCAAATGTCTCAGGCAGTAATCCAGAGATCACCAACATTTTGCTTTTTTGTTTAGTCCCTAGCTGTTCCAATCCCCTCAGCAGAACTGCTTTTCTCATTCTACTCATGTCATTGGATCATAACAACTGGATCTTTCCCCTCCCACTGTGAATTCCTCTGCAGGTCAGATAAGATGTCTTGACCCAGGCACCAGGCAGGCAACATAGCCTTCGGGACACTCTATCCCTGTGACAGAGAACTGTCTATTCCCCTGACTATAATATCCCTAATTACCACTACGTTTCTTTGCTATCCCCTCTCTTGAATGGCCCCTTGAACTATAGTGCCTCAGTTAGGTTGCTCAGTCTTCCTACAGCCCCCACTCTCATCCACACAGGGAGCAAGAATCTCAGACCTGTTGGACAAGCCCAAGGGTTGAGGCTCCTCCAGCACTGTCTCTTGGATCCCACTACCCACCTCACTTGCAGTCACACCCTCCTGCAATACTGTATGTAATACTCCAGATGTGGCCAAAGCAGATTTAGGCTATTTAGCCCATTGAGTCTGGTCCACCATTCAATCATGGTTGATACTTTTTTCACCAGCTCAGCCACATTTCCCGGCCTTCTCCCCGTAACCTTGGGTGCTGTGTTCATTCAAGAACCTATCAAGCTCTGCCTTAAATTTACCCAATGACCCAATGTGGTAATAAATTCCACAAATTTGGATGCAATAGGGTCTTTTAAGAGACTTCTGGATAGGTACATGGAGCTTAGAAAAATAGAGCATTTTGGGTAATCCTAGTTAATTTCTAAAGTAAGTACATGTTCTGCACAGCATTGTTGGCTGAAGGGCCTGTATTGTGCTGTAGGTTTTCTAAATTTCTAAATTCACGACCCTCTTGCTAAAGAAATTTCTCTGTATCTCTGTTTTAAATGGACACCACTCTATCCTGAAGCTGTGCCCTCTTATCCTAGACTCCCCCACCATTGGAAGCATCCTTTCCACATCTACTCTGTCTATGCCTTTCAACATTTGAAAGGTTTCAATTAGATCCCCCCCCCATCCTTCTGAATTCCAGCGAATACAGAGCCAGAACTATCAAACGTTCCTCATATGACAGCCCTTTCATTCCCAGAATCATCTTTGTGAACTCCTCTGTACCCTCTCCAATGCCAGCACATCTTTTTTCAGAAGAGGAGACCAAAACTGTTCAAAATACTGAAGGTGAGTTCTTACCATTGCCTTATAAACCCACAGCATTGCATCCCTGTTCTTGTATTCTAGACCTCTTGAAATGAATGCTAACATTGCATTTACCTTCCTCACCACCAACTCTACCTGCAAGTCAAGCTTTAGGTTGTTCTGCACAAGAACTCCTAAGTGCCTTTGCATCTCAGATTTTTGGATTTTCTGCCCATTTAGAAAATATTCTGCATGTCTATTTCTACTACCAAGGTGCATAAGCATGCATTTTCCAACATTATATTTAATTTACCACTTTCTTGCCCATTCTCCTAACTGGTCTAAGTCCTTCTGCAGCCTACCAAACACCAACCCCTGCAGAACCCCGGCAGCCAACCAGAAAAGGTTCCTTTTATTCCCACTCGCTGCCTCCTAGCAATCAAACAATGCTCTAACCATCCCAGTAACTTTCTTGTAATACCACGAGCTCTTAACTTGGTAAGCAGCCTCATGTGTGCCACCTTGTCAAAGGCGTCCTGAAAGTCCAAATATAAAACATCCATTCCATCCCCTTTATCTAGCTTACTTGTACTCTCCTCAAAGAATTCCAGCAGCTTTGTCAGGCAGGATTTTCCATGAGGGAAACCATGCTGACTTCGTACTAACTTGTCCTGTGTTACCATGTACTCCATCACCTCATCTTTAACAATTGACTCCAACATCCTCACAGCCATTGGTGTCAGGCTAACTGGTCTATAATTTCTTTTCTGCTACCTCCCCCACTTTCTAAAAGAGTGGAGTGACATTTACAATTTTCCAGTCTTCTGGCACCGTGCCAGAGCCCAATGATTTCTGAAAGATCATTGCTATCCACCACAATTTATACTGCTACCTCCTTCAGAACCCAAGGGTGCAGTTCATCTGGTCTGAGTGACTTATATACCCTCAGGTCTTTCAATTTTTTGAGCATCTTCTCCCTTGTAATTGTAACTGCGCCCACCCCTCTTCCATCCTACTCTTAACTCCTGGTACACTGATAGTGTCTTCCACAGTGAAGACTGATGCAAAATACTCATTTATTTCATCAGCCATCTCCTTGTCCCCTGTTATTATTTCTCCTGCCTCATTTACTAGCAGTCCTATATCCACTCGCATCTGTCTTTTATTTTTTACATACTTGCCCTACAAGACATCTTTAAATGTGAAATACCCTTGGAGAGTAAGACCATATATTTTGGATATATACCTCAAGAATGGTTGAAAATAGATAAATATTTAATGAATATACTGTTGGTGGCTGGTAAAAAGACTCTTACTAGGAAATGGTTATCACAGGAGAGCCCAACTTTAAATACATGGATGAAAATTACAATGGACATTTACAAAATGGAGAAGATAACAGCATCTGTTAATCATAAGCTGGAACAATTTGATTCATACTGGGAAAAATGGTTTAACTACGTAATGCCTCATAGGCCTGATTTTATTCTCACAAATCAATGAATCTGTTGTAAAAAAAAATCACTCCCTACTTGTACATAGTTCTTTCCTTTTGCTTGTTTTTTCTTTTCACTCTTTTCTATAAGTGTATACCCAGATAAATACTTTGTGGAGATTTTGTGATATATATGATTATATGATATATATGTACAATGTCTGAAATACATCTTATGGAAATGTTTGTTTGATGAACTTCAATAAAAAAATAAATTACAAAAAAAAAGATTTTACTATCCACTTTGATATTGTTTACTATCTTGTTTTCATATTTCATCTTTTCCCTCCTAATGGTTATTTTAGTTATTCTCTGTAGGGTTATGAAAGCTTCTCAATTCTTTGTCCTCCCACTAATCTTTACTTTGTTGCATGTCCTCTCTTTTGCTTTTACATTAGCTTTGACTTTCTTTGACAGCCATGGGTGTACTATTTTGCCATTTGAGCACTTTTTCATTTTTGGAATACACATGTCCTGTAGCTTCCTCATTTTTCCCAGAAACTCACACCACTGCTGCTCTGCTGTCATCCCTGCCAGCATCTCCTTCCAATTTACTTTGGCCATCTCCTCTCTCATACCACTGTAATTTCCTTTACTCCACTGAAATACTGCTGCATCAGACCTTACTTTCTCCTTGTCAAATTTCAAGTTGAACTTGATCATATTGTGATCACTGGCTCCTAAGGGTACTTTTACCTTAAGCTCCCTAATCACCTCCAGTTCATTACATAACACCCAATCCAGTATAGCTGAGATTATAGTTCCGTTGGGAGGCCTGTATATAACTGCCATCAGCGTCCTTTTACCCTTGCAATTTCCTAACTCAACCCATCTCTTAGCATTCAACAAAATCACTCTTGAGATTCGTTCTCAACCTGATTTTCCCAATCGACCTGCATGTTGAAATCTCCCTTTTGACATACCTTTTCTATTTTGAATTTAAATTGACTTTATTATTTACATTTTTCATATACTGAGTAAAAATCTTCACATTACTGCTCATCTAAATGTGTAATAGGCAATTTATAGTAATTTATAATAAATATTATGTACAAGCAGACAATCAATCAGTTGGACAATCAGCTGCCCAGTTCCTTTTTTTCTCCTTTTTTTTGTTACATAAAAATTATTGGTTTCTTTATCTTTTTTCTTCTTTTCATGTTATGATAAGAGGATAATCGATTATCATATTTTTTATCATATACTATTAGATTAATACTATGTATGTTCTTGATAATGTTTATTTTACCTTTCATATGAACTGTTATGGATATAGATATTTAAGGAAAGAAAGGAGAAAGGAAGAGTTTTCATGGAATATGTTGAAACTGGAGCTGAACTTGGAACAAACAGTTCTAAGCAGTCAAGAAGCGAAGTTATCACAAGGGAATAGACCAACAAACTGGCAACCTGTGATAGTGACACCATCGTATTTATTTCACAGTCTCTGATGAAAACCAGGTGTACTGTAATTGAATAAACTAGCAGCAATTGGAGATCTAATTACTGAAATTAGGGAATAATCAAGGAGAAAGGAGCATTAAAGGGGAACAGCCAACCAGTACCATGACAGAACCCCTCCCTCAACGGGAGCCTCCAGGCGACCTCCCAGGCTTGTCTGGATGGTCCCGATGGAAATCCCTGATGAGAGAAGGGTCCAGGATGAAAGAGCAGGGAATCCAGGAATGTTCTTCTGGGCTGTACTCCTCCCAGTCGACCAGGTACTGGAGACCCCTGCCCTGACAGCAGGCATCCAATAACCACCGGATGGTGTATGCTGGATGGTCTTCGATGATCCGGGAGGGGGTGAAGGGGGTTCGGTTGGAGGGCGCAAGGGGCTGACAGAAACCGGTTTTAACTGGGAGACATGAAATGTAGGATGGAGCTGCATAGATGTAGGTAGTTTGAGCCACACTGCCGTGGGATTGATAATGCTCTCAATCTCAAAGGGTCCTAGGAAGCGGGGGACAAGCTTCTTGGGCTCGTTCTTGAGAGAAATATCTCTAGATGAGAGCCACACCATCTGCCCAGGTCGATACTCAGGAGCAGGGGTATGATGGCGGTCGGCAATTTTTCGGTTATGGTTGGCTGAGCGAAGCAAGGCCGTGCGTGTGTCTTCCCTGATTTTTTGGCACCTGTGTATATGGGCCTGGACTGACGGTACCACAATCTCTTCTTCCTGGGTGGGAAACAGCAGGGTTGATACCCAAGAGAGCATTCAAAAGGAGATTTCCCGGTAGCGGTGCTGACGAGAGTTGTGGGCGTATTCTACCCATGTGAGATGGTCGCTCCAGGTAGACGGGTTGTTGGCTGTTATACAACGTAACACCGCCTCCAACTCCTGGTTGACCCGTTCCGTTTGCCCGTTCATCTGTGGGTGAAACCTGGACAACAGGCGAACTGAGGCACCAAGGGCTCGACAAAAGGATCTCCAAACTTGTGAAATGAATTGAGGTCCCCGGTCGGAGACAATATCCGAAGGGATTCCGTGAAGTTGGAGAACGTGGGTGATGAGAAAGTCTGCGGTCTCCTGTGCAGAAGGTAGTTTAGAAAGGGCTACAAAATGTACTGACTTGGAGAAACGGTCCACCACAGTGAGTATGGCAGTGTTTCCATGTGAAGGGGGTAGACCGGTGACAAAATCTAGAGTGATGTGTGACCAGGGATGACCAGGGACAGGTGGGGATGAAGTAATCTTGCAGGTGGCCGATGGGAGGCTTTTCAATGGGCGCAGATGGAACACGCAGAGACATAGGAACGGGTGTCAGCGTCCATGGAGGGCCACCAGAAATGCCTCTTCAAGAGGGTCAGGGTCTGATCGACTCCGGGATGGCAGGCGAAACGAGAAGTGTGCCCCTACTGGAGAACCTGTAATCGAACAGAATTGGGTACAAGGAGGCGATTGGGAGGTCCGATGCCTGAGTCAGGTTGAGTCCGTTGGGCCTCTTTGACTCTGGACTCATCTCCCAGCTGAGTGCAGCCACTACACAGGATGGTGGAAGAATGGTCTCGGGGTTGGGAAGATCCTCCTCGGAAACGTATTGGCGGGAGAGGGCATCGGGCTTCCCGTTCTTGGACCCCGGATGCTAGGTGAGGGAGAACCTGAACCGGCCAAAAAATAATGCCCAACGGGCCTGGCAGGAATTCAGGCGTTTGGCAGTCTGGATATATTCAAGATTCTTGTGGTCTGTCTAGATGATGAATGGGTGTTCCGCCCCCTCCAACCAGTGCCTCTATTCTTCCAACGCCAGTTTGACCGCTAGTAGCTCCTTGTTCCCCAGGTCATAGTTTCGTTCAGTGGTAGACAGTTGGCGAGAGAAGAAGGCACAGGGATGTAGTTTCTGATCCGGGCCCGAACTTTGGGACAGTACTGCCCCCATCCCAGAGTCAGAGGCGTCAACCACCACAATGAACTGACAGCAGGGTTCCAGTTGAATCAGAACGGGAGCAGACGTGAAACGCCTCTTAAATTCAGCGAATGCTGAGTCTGCCTCGGAGTTCCAACGGAAAGGGGTGGCAGGTGAGGCAAGTCGGATAAGGGGAGCCGCCACCTGACTGTAGTTTCTGATGAACCGGCGATAGAAGTTCGCAAACCCCAGGAACCGTTGGAGTTGCTTGCGGTCCGTGGGTTTGGGCCACTCTGCCACAGGTCTGATCTTCTCGGGATCGGCTCTCACCCGTCCCCTCTCGATTATATAACCTAGGAAGCTGACTGAGGGGACATGGAATTCGCATTTCTCTGTCTTTATGAATAATTTATTCTCCCCCCAGCCTCTGCAGGACTTGACGGACATGGTGCACGTGTTGCTGGGGACTGCGGGAAAAGATCAGGATGTCATCCAGGTAGACAAACACAAAGCGGCTAATAAAGTCTCTTAATACATCGTTAATCAAGGCTTGAAAAACTGCGGGGGCATTGGTGAGGGCAAAAGTGATGACCAAGTACTTGAAGTGGCCTAAAGGGGTATTGAATGCCGTCTTCCACTTGTACCCCTCCCTTATCCAGACCAAATGGTAGGCGCTTGTAGGTCCAACTTCGAGAAGATGGTGGCTCCGTGAAGTGGTTCGAACGCAGAAGTGGCAGTGGGTACTTGTTCTTTATGGTTATATGATTTAGGCCTCAGTAGTTGATGCAGGGACAGAGAGAACCATTCTTCTTCCCCACAAAGAACCCTGCGCCCACCGGGGAGGATGAGGGTCGGATAATGCCTGCCGTGAGAGATTCACTGATGTAACCATCCATTGCTCCCCTCTCTGGTCGGGACAAGTTATACAGCCGACTGGTGGGTAGAGGAGCTCCGAGGAGAAGGTCGATAGCACAATCATATGGTTGGTGTGGAGGCAGGAAAAGGGCCCGTTGTTTACTAAACACTTGTCCCAGGTCGTGGTACTCCGTTGGAACCCTGGACAAGTCGGGGGGGGGGGGGGTGGTTCTTACAGGAGAAAGGGCCGACTGTGGACAAGTGAAGTGACAAAATGGACTCCAGCTGGATATCTTCCCGGTGGACCAATCAATGTAAGGATTATGGCGGCTTAACCAGTGGTACCCAAGGACTATTGGAGCTTGAGGAGAGGAAATTAGGTTAAATTGTACCTGTTCCTGATGGTTCCCAGAGAGGATCAAAGACAGTGGTGGTGTACAGTGAGTGACTCGGGCGGGAATCATCTGTCCAGTGCCAGGGCTTCTAGAGGGGTACTCAGCGGCTCCCGAGGAATTCCGGCCTGGGAAGCTATGTTTTCAACCAACAGATTTCCCTCAGCACCGGAGTCTATCAAGGCAGACAAGGACAGGGACTGTTGGTTGTAGCTTACAGTAGCTTGGATCTGCATCTGGGATTGGGGAACAGAAGAGAATGTTGTCTGACTCACCAGGGTCCCCCTTTCTACTGGTCCGCCCTCCCTTTTGGCCGAAGGGAACACGTAGCACGAAAATGGCCAGACTGACCACAATAGAGACAATCCCCGGCTCTGAATCTCCGGAGTCGCTCTGTGGGAGAAAGACGGCTCCGTCCCAGCTGCATTGGGTCCTCTCCCGGGGCGGTGGAAACGGCCGGGCCGGGTGTTATTCTAGGAACGGGAGGAGGAGAGAGGTTAGGGCTGGGAGTAGATGGTAAAGTGTGTTGTGGGGTGGCCAAAGGAGTAGGACGACTGGTTCTCTCTCTTTACCGTTCTCAGAGTCGGTTGTCCAGCCTGGTGGCTAGGGAGATCACCGAATCCAGGCTGTTGGTGTCATCCCTAGCTGCCAACTCGTCCTTTACCTTGTCACAGAGGCCTTGCCGGAATACCTCCTGGAGTGCCTCATCATTCCAGCCCGAGTCGGCCGCTAGCGTCCGGAACTCCACAGAGTATTCGGCAACACTGCGTGAGCCTTGACGGAGGGTGAGTAGATGCTTAGCAGCATCTTTACCGTGGACGGAATGGTCAAAAATCTTCCTTTTTTCTGAAATGAATGTGGGGAAGGAAGAGCAGGTCTCTGGCTGCTTATCCCAAATCATGGTGGCCCAAACTAAGGCATTTCCTTGCAACAACCCCATAATGTAAGCTATTTTCGATCTGTCCGTGACGGACGTGAATGGCTGCTGCTCGAACACCAAGGAGCATTGCAGTAGAAAAGGCCAGCACTTCCCCAGATCTCCGGCATAGGGTTCTGGTTCAGGTATGTGCGGCTCTCTTAACGGATGTGTTGTTGACGCATCGGGCATTGCCCCTACAGGCTGTCTAAACTGGTCAGACAGAGTTCCCGGAGTCGACGGGGTAAGATGGGTGGATACTCGGTCGACCTATTCACTGACCTTTCTTACGTTCACTGATGAGAACGGAGGTTCTCCATGACATCCCGGAGCAGCTGATCATGCAGGCCCAGTCGGGAGCCCTGGCTGGTGAGGGCTTGTTGCAGGGGATTCGTGTCCACTGGGTTCGTTATGGCCAGTTTGTTCTGTTGTCCGGAGCGACTGAGCAGAACCCAAGTGCAGGACACAGGCGTGGAGATTGAGTTGGGGATGCTGGCGCAGATGTGAACGTTGAACAGCAAACTGGAGGAATCTTGACACAGAGCTCTGATATGGAGTCTTGACACGGAGATAGGGTTTTCATGGAATATCTTGAAACTGGATCTGAACTTAGAACAAACAGTTCTAAGCAGTCGAGAAATGAAGTTATCACATAGGAATAGACCAACAAACTAGCAACCTGTGATAGTGACACCATCGTATTTATTTCACAGTTTCTGATGAAAGCCAGGTGTACTGTAATTGAGTAAACTAGCAGTAATTGGAGATCTAATGACTGAAATTAGGACATAATCAGGGAGAAAGGAGCATTAAAGGGGAACAGCCAACTGGAACCATGACAGTAGGCATTATATTTTCTTTTTTTATATATATTTACAGCTCTGTGGGTTCAAATGCTCCAATTAATTTTTCTTTTTGAAATGGTTGGCCTGGAGTTTTGTAGTGGGAGGGTGGGGAGGATATTTACTTCATATGATTTTATTTTGCATGCTTTTTCCTTATTGTTATGAATTATGTATTAGACATGTTTGATTTGCACTGTATGAATCTCCATTTTGTTGATGGTTTTTTGTAGTTGTATTGTAGAAACTCATTTAAAAAATTAATTTAAAAAAAAATATATAAAGCGGAAGAGGGTAGCTAAAGTCAACGTAGGTCCCTTGGAAGATGAGAAGGGGAAATTGATATTGGGTGATAAGGGAATGGCTGAGATATTGAATGACTATTTTGTGTCAGTCTTCACGGTGGAGGATATGTCTGATATGCCAAAGAATGATGTTATGGACGAAATGGGAGGTGAGCACCTCGATAAAATCACTGTCACTAAAGAGATAGTGATGAGCAAACTAGGGGCCTAAAGGTAGATAAGTCCCCTGGTCCTGATGGGATACATCCCAGGGTGCTGAGGGAATTGGCAGAGGTTAGAGTAGATGCATTGGTAATCATTTACCAAAATTCTCTAGACTCTGGGCAGGTCCCAGCGGATTGGTAGACAGAAAATGTCACGCCACTTTTTAAAAAAAGATGTAGGCAAAAGACAGGCAACTAGAGGCCAGTTAGCTTAAAATCTGTAGTCGGGGAAAATGCTTGAAACTGTCATTAAGAAAGAAATATTGAAACATTTAGAAAGGAGTGGTTCCATTAGACAGATACAGCATGGATTCATAAAGGGCAGGTCCTGTTTGACAAACTTACTGGAGTTCTTTGAGGACATAATGAGTGCTGTGGACAGAGAGGAGCAGGTGGATGTCATATACTTGGATTTCCAGAAGGCATTCAATAAGTTGCCACACACACAGACTTATAAATAAGACACGGATGCATGGAGTTGGAGGAAGTGTATTGGCATGGATACACTTGGTTAACCAATAGAAGGCAGAGAGTTGGTATAAATTCTCCAGTTGGTATAATTTCTCCAGTCAGTGGTGAGTGGGGTGCTGCAGGGGTCAGTGCTGGGCCCACAGCTGTTTACCATTTACATTGATGATTTGGAAGAGGGGACTGAGTGTAGCGTAGCAAAATTTGCTAATGACACTAAACTGAGTGGAAATGCAAATTGTACAGAGGATGTGGAGAGTCTGCAGAGGGATATAGATAGGTTAAGTGAGTGGGCCAAGGTCTGGCAGATGGGATACAATGTTGGCAAATGTGAGATCATCCACTTTGGAAGGAATAACAGAAGAGCAGATTATTATTTAAATGGTAAAAGATTGCAGCATGCTGTTGTGCAGAGGGACTTGGGAGTGCTTGTACATGAATCGCAAAATGTTGGCTTGTAGGTACAACAGGTTATTAAGAAGGCAAACGGAATGTTGGCGTTCATTGCTAGACGGATTGAATTCAAGAGCAGGGAGGTCATGCTGCAACTATACTGGGTACTGATGAGACCGCACCTGGAGTACTGTGTGCAGTTCTGGTCTCCATACTTGAGGAAGGATATACTGGCTTTGGAGGCAGTGCAGAAGAGGTTCACCAGGTTGATTCTAGAGATGAAGGGGTTAACTTATGAGGAGAGATTGAGTCGCCTGGGACTATACTCACTGGAATTCAGAAGAATGAGAGGGGATCTTATAGAAACATACAAAATTTTGAAATGGATAGATAAGATAGAAGTAGGAAAGTTGTTTCCATTGGTAGGTGAGACTAGAACTAGGGGACATTGCCTCAAGATTCAGGGGAGAAGAAATAGGATGGAAATGAGGAGAAATTGTTTTTCCCAGGGAGTGGTGGATCTGTGGAATTCTCTGCCCGGGGAAGCAGTTGAGGCTTGTTCACTATAATACGAGGGGTGATTGATAAGTTCGTAGCCTAAGGTCCATTTTCTCAGATGGTGCTTACTTGCAATTTTCAATTATCTGAAACAGAAATACCACAAAAGTTATTAACTTCAAACTTTCTGCATAATCATTCAAACAGTTGAACTACACGTGCATGTAACGAGAGCTGTATAACTCATCTCCTTCTACATTAGGCCACAAACTTATCAATCACCCCTTGTATATTTAAGATACAGTTAGATAGATTTTTACATAGTAGGGGAATTAAGGGTTATGGGGAAAAGGCAGGTAGATGGAGCTGAGTTTACGGACAGATCAGCCATGATCTTATTGAATGATGAGGCAGGCTCGATGGGCCGGATGGCCTGCTCCTACTCCTATTTCTTATGTTCTTATGTTCATTGCTCCTGTAGTCCAAAACCAGCAGCCTTGCGGCTGTCCATTCATTGGAAACACCTGCGTACTTTGGCCTCAGAGATGACCAAGCTGCAGTTCACATCATCTGTAGCTCTCTTCAGGGGCTCAGTGCTGGGAACATCGAATCAAGCGTAAAAAAATATTTAGTTCATCTGGGAGAGAGGCAGCGATGTTAGAAACTCCATTGCATTTAGCTTTAAAGACTGCAATGATGTGCAGACCTTGCTATAAGCTCTGTGTGTTGTTGGTGGAGAGCTGAGTGAATCTTGTCCCTGTGTTGTTTTTTGCTGCTGTTGGGAGGTCAGTATGTAAGTGCCATCAGGGCCCTTTTACCCTTTACGTTTCTTAATTCAACCCACAAGGATTCAACATCTTCTGATTCTGCTTCATCTTTCTACTGATTTACTATCATATTTCACCAGCAGAGCCACGTCACCTGTTCTGCCTTTCTTCCTGTCCCTCTGATACAACGTGTAACCTTGGACATTCAGCTGCAAACTGCAATCATCCTTCGGTCACGATTCAGTAATAGCCTCAACATCATACCTGACAATCTGTAGAAGTGCAACAAGATCATCCACCTTATTTCTTATACTCCATGCATTGAGACTGGGCTACACACACCAAGACCGGGACATGGACACGGGAAACAGGATGCGGGAACTGGGACACGGACGTGGGAAACAGGGACACGAACGCGGGAACTAGAACACGGACCGGGAACCGGGACACAGACACAGGAACTGGAGCATTGACATGTGTGAACTGGAGCATGAACATGAGACTGGGACATGGGACAAAGAAATGAGACTGGACTACGGACACTGGAACCGGGATATGGACATAGGAACTGGGACATGGACGCAGGAACTGGGCCATGGACACAGATATGATGTGATGACATAGGGAGTGTCACTGGAGCACGGACACACGTGCGAAGTGGGGCACGGACACGGGAACTGGGACCATAAGAGCATAAGACTATAAGATATAGGAGCAGAAGTAGGCCATTCAGCCCATCGAGACTGCTCTGCCATTCAGTCATGGGCTGATCCAATTCTTCCAGTCATCCCCACTCCCTTACCTTCTGCCCATAACTTTTGATTTCCTGGCTAATCAAGAACCTATCTATCTCTGCCTTAAATGCACCCAATGACTTGGCCAACTGATGCAGGATCTGGGGCGTGAGCATAGACGTGAGACTGGGGCCCAGACATAGGTACTGGGATGTGGATTTGGAACATTAACACTGACATGGGACTTGGACGAGAACACAGTACTGGTTTCTCAAGCTGACGTGTGCTTGTTCCCAGGGCTGGAGTCCGGAGATCTGCGTCTGTCCGGCGGCCGACTGCCCAGCGAGGGCCGTGTGGAGGTTTACTACGATGGAGAGTGGGGCACCGTGTGTGATGATGGTTGGGACCTCACTGATGCTCACGTTGTCTGCCGCAGCCTTGGCTACCTCAATGCCACGGAGGCTGCAATCGGAGGCGTCTTCGGATCAGGTGAGGGATCTGGGTGGGGATTTGTTTATCCCTGTGGTCACCAGAGGCAGTGCCAGATTAGGTGGGAGGGGGCCTGGTGGGTGGGGATAGTGGATTTGTGTATCTCTCTGGTCACCAGAGGGAGGGCCAGGTCAGGGGAGGAGACCAGGTGGGGTTTTTTAAATTGGTAAGTGAGACTAGAACTAGGGGACCTTGCCTCAAGATTCAGGGGAGAAGATTTAGGATGGAGATGAACCATAGAACCATACAACCATAGAACACTACAGCACAGAAAACAGGCCCTTCTAGTCTGTGCCGAAACTTTATTCTGCTAGTCCCATTGACCTGCACCCAGTCCATAACCCTCCAGACCTCTCCCATCCATGTATCTATCCAATTTATTCTTAAAACTTAAGAGTAAGCCCGCATTTATTACATCAGATGGCAACTCGTTCCAAAGTCCCACCATTCTCTGAGTGAAGAAGTTCCCCCTAATGTTCCCCCTAAACCTTTCCCCTTTCACCCTGAAGCCATGTCCTCGCATATTTATCTCTCCTAATCTAAGTGGAACCTACTCACATTTACTCTGTCTATACCCCTCATAATTTTGTAAACCTCTATCAAATCCCCCTCATTCTTCTATGCTCCAAGGAATAAAGTCCCAACGTGTTCAATCTTTCCCTGTAACTCAACTCCTGAAGATCAGGCAACATCCTAGTAAATCTTCTCTGCACGCTTTCAATCTTACTGATATCCTTTAGGTGACCAGAACTGCACACAATATTCCAAATTTGGCCTCACCAATGTCTTATACAACCTCACCATAACATCCCAACTCCTATACTCAATATTTTGATTTATGAATGCCAGGATGCCAGAAGCCTTCTTTACAACCCTGTCTACCTGTAACGCCACTTTCAGGGAATTATGTATCTGAACTCCCAGATCCCTTTGTTCCTCCGCACTCCTCAATGCCCTACCATTTACTGTGTATGTCCTACCTTGATTTGTCTTTCTAAAATGCAACACCTCACACTTGTCTGCATTAAATTCCATCTGCCATTTTCTGGCCCATTTTTCCAGTTGGTCCAGATCCCTCTGCAAGCTTTGAAAGCCTTCCTCGCTGTCCACAATGCCTCCAATCTTAGTGTCATCAGCAAACTTACTGATCCAATTTACCACATTATCATCTAGATCATTGATCTAGACAACAAACAACAATGGTCCCAGCATAGATCCCTGAGGCACACCACTAGTCACAGGCCTCCAGTCTGATAAGCAATCATCCACTAACACTCTGTCTTCTCCCACACAGCCAATTTTGAATCCAGTTTACAACCTCTCCATGGACACCTAGTGTCTGAACCTTCTGAACTAACCTCCCATGTGGGATCTTGTCAACGGCCTTACTAAAGTCCATGTAGACAACATCCACAGCCTTTCCTTCATCTACTTTCTTGGTAACCTCCTCAAAAAACTCTACAAGATTCGTTAAACATGATCTACCATGCACAAAGCCATGTGAACTATCCTTAATCATCCCTTGCAAATGATTGCCAGAACAGGACACAGATTCAGAATGAGAAGGCAGCGGGAGAGCACCTAAGGATTTCCAGCGGGAAGACATTTTCAGTTATCAGGGGAAAAGAGAGGCCAGACTGCACAGGCGTGTGACATCAGCCAGTTGAGCATGAACAGTTTACATTTGAGCGTTTCCAGCGGGCTATGTTGGGAGCGGGCAGCGGAGTGAGGGGCAGCAGAGTGAAAGGGCTTTGGCTCCATGGGTTTTGGCGGTAACGGGACGAGTTGAGGCAGTTGTTAATTGCAAAAGGAAGTAGTATGTGTATGAGGCCAGTTTTCTGTGGTCGGTGTCAGATGTGGGAGGTCCTGGAGTGTCCCGGCATCCCGGACGGCCACATCTGCACTCGGTGCATCGAGATGCAGCTCCTAAGGGACCGTGTTAGGGAACTGGAGCTGCAGATCGATGACCTTCATCTGGTCAGGGAGAGTGAGGAGGTGTTAGAGAGGAGTTACAGGCAGGTGGTCACTCCGGGGCTATGGGGGACAGAGAAATGGGTCACAGTCAGGAGAGGGAAGGGGAAGAGTCAGGTACTAGGGAGTACCCCAGTGGCTGTACCCCTTGACAATAAGTACTCCTGTTTGAGTACTGTTGGGGGGGGACAGCCTTCCTGGGGGAAGCGAGAGTGGCCGTGACGCTGGCACGGAGTCTGGCCCTGTGGCTCAGAAGGGTAGCAGGGAAAGGAAGAGGAAGGCAGTAGTGATAGGGGACTCTATAGTTAGGGGGTCTGACAGGCGATTCTGTGGATGCAGGAAAGAAACTCGGATGGTAGTTTGCCTCCCAGATGCCAGGGACCGGTATATTTCTGATCATGTCCAAGATATCCTGCGGTGGGAGGGAGAACAGCCAGAGGTCGTGGTACATATTGGTACCAATGACATAGGTAGGAAGAGGGAAGAGGTCCTGAAAGAAGACTACAGGAAGTTAGGAAGGAAGTTGAAAAGCAGGATCTCAAAGGTAGTAATCTCGGGATTACTGCCTGTGCCACGCGACAGTGAGAATAGGAATAGAATGAGGTGGAGGATAAATGCGTAGCCGAGGGAATGGAGCAGGGGGCAGGGATTCAGATTTCTGGATCATTGGGACCTCTTTTGGGGTGGGTGTGACCTGTACAAAAAGGATGGGTTGCACTTGAATCCCAAGGGGACCAATATCCTGGCGGGCAGGTTTGATAGAGCTGTTGGGGAGGGTTTAAACTAGTTTGGCAGGGGGGTGGGAATCAGAATGTGAGTGCAGGGATTAAGGTAGAAGGACAAGGGCTTGATGCTAAGAGTTCTGAGTTGATGAGGAAGGACAGGCAGGGGACAGAACATAATTGTAGCCAGTTAAAGGGGTTGAAATGTGTCTATTTCAATGCTAGGAGTATTAGAAACAAAGAGGATGAACTTAGAGCATGGATTAGTACGTGGAACTACGATGTTGTGGCCGTTACTGAAACTTGGTTGGAGAAAGGGCAGGATTGGATGATGCAGGTCCCGGGGTTCAGGTGTTTTAAAAGGAATAGGACGGGAGGTAGAAAAGGGTGGGGGGGGAGTGGCATTGCTGGTCAGGGATAGTATCACGTCTATAGAAAGGGAGGGCGCTACAGAAGGAGTGTCCTTGGAGTCAGTCTGGGTGGAAGTCAGAAATAGCAAGGGATCAATCACTGTGCTAGGAGTAGTCTATAGGCCCCCAAATAGCCCTCGGGACACCGAGGAGCAGATAAGCAGGCAGATTTTAGAATGGTGCAGGAAATACAGGGTAGTAGTTATGGGTGATTTCAACTTCCCTCATCTTGACTGGCACCTCCTGAGTGCAAGGGGGATAGATGGGGCTGAATTTGTCAGTTGTGTTCAAGAAGGATTTCTGACACAGTACGTGGACCAGCCAACGAGAGGAGAGGCTATACTGAATCTAGTTCTGGGTAATGAACCTGGTCAGGTGACAGACCTCTTGGTGGGGAAGCATTTTGGTGAGAGTGACCACAACTCCCTTAGCTTCAGCATAGCTATGGAAAGGGATAAAATCAGACGAAATGGTAAAGTGCTTAACTGGGGAAGGGCTAACTTTGAAGGGATGAGGCAGGAACTAGCGAGAGTAAATTGGAAACAGATGTTCAAAGGGGAAAGCACAGAAGTAATGTGGGAGAAGTTTAGGGACCACTTGAGTTGGGTTCAGGATAGGTTTGTCCCACTGAGGCAAGGAAAAAATATCACCAAGACCAAGGAGATGGTGGTGGACTTTAGGAGATCTAGGCCTCATATGGAGCCAGTGATCATTAATGGAGAATGTGTGGAGCAGGTTAAGACCTACAAGTATCTGGGAGTACAGTTAGACAAGAAGCTAGACTGGACTGCCAACACAGATGCCTTGTGCAGGAAGGCACAGAGTCGACTGTACTTCCTAAGAAGGTTGGCGTCATTCAATGTCTGTAGTGAGATGTTGAAGATGTTCTATAGGTCAGTTGTGGAGAGCGCCCTCTTCTTTGTGGTGGCGTGTTGGGGAGGAAGCATTAAGAAGAGGGACGCCTCACGTCTTAATAAGCTGGTAAGGAAGGCGGGCTCTGTCGTGGGCAAAGTACTGGAGAGTTTAACATCGGTAGCTGAGCGAAGGGCGCTGAGTAGGCTACGGTCAATTATGGATAACTCTGAACATCCTCTACATAGCACCATCCAGAGACAGAGAAGCAGTTTCAGCGACAGGTTACTATCGATGCAATGCTCCTCAGACAGGATGAAGAGGTCAATACTCCCCAATGCCATTAGGCTTTACAATTCTACCGCCAGGACTTAAGAACTTTTTAAAAGCTATTATTAATGCTTTTTGAGATAGTGATTTAGATGCATATCATATTTTTTACTGAGTTAAGTATTGTATGTAATTAGTTTTGCTACAACAAGTGTATGGGACATTGGAAAAAAAGTTGAATTTCCCCATGGGGATGAATAAAGTATCTATCTATCTATATATCTAGGAAAAGGGAACCATGGCTGACGAAACATGTGAGGCAACTCGTCAAGAGGAAAAAGGAAGCATATGTTAAATATAAGAAGCAGGAAGTAGGAGGGGCTCATGAGAAATATAGGGTAGCCAGGAAGGAGCTAAAGAAAGGACTTAGGAGAGCTCGAAGGGGGCATGAGAAGGCCTTGGCATGTAGGATTAAGGAGAACCCCAAACCCTATGCGTATGTGAAGAATAGGAGGATGACGAGAACGAAGGTGGGACCGCTAAAGAATAAAGAGGGCAACATGTGCCTGGAAGTGGAGGAGGTTGGGGAAGTCCTAAATAAATACTTTGCTTCAGTATTCACAAGGGAAAAGGATCTTGATCAGGATGAGGTTGAAGTTGAGCGGGCTGGAGTGCTGGACAATGTAGAGATTAAGGAAGAAGTGCTGGATCTTCTTAAAAACATTAAGATTGATGTTCCCTGTGAATTGATCATGGGGAACAAAGACATGGCAGACCAATTGAATAACTACTTTGGTTCTGTCTTCACTATGGAGGACATATATAATCTTCCGGAAATAGTAGGGTCTAGTGAGATGGAGGAACTGAGGGAAATACATGTTAGTAGGGAAGTGGTGTTAGGTAAATTGAAGGGATTAAAGGCAGATAAATCCCCAGGGTCAGATGGTCTGCATCCCAGAGTGCTTAAGGAAATAGCCCAAGAAATAGTGGATGCATTAGTGATAATTTTTCAAAACTCCTTAGATTCTGGATTAGTTCCTGAGGATTGGAGGGTGGCTAATGTAACCCCACATTTTAAAAAAGGAGGGAGAGAGAAACTGGGGAATTATAGACCGGTTAGCCTGACATCGGTGGTGGGGAAAATGCTGGAGTTGGTTATCAAAGATGTGATAACAGCACATTTATAAAGAGGTGAAATCATCGGACAAAGTCAGCATGGAATTATGAAAGGAAGGTCATGTCTGACGAATCTTATAGAATTTTTTGAAGATGTAACTAGTAGAGTGGATAGGGGAGAACCAGTGGATGTGGTATATTTGGATTTTTAAAAGTCTTTTGACAAGGTCCCACACAGGAGATTAGTGTGCAAACTTAAAGCACACGGTATTGGGGGTATGGTATTGATGTGGATAGAGAATTTGTTGGCAAACAGGAAGCAAAGAGTGGGAATAAATGGGACCTTTTCAGATTGGCAGGCGGTGACTAGTGGGGTACCACAAGGCTCAGTGCTGGGACCCCAGTTGTTTACAATATATATTAATGATTTAGATGAGGGAATTAAATGCAGCATCTCCAAGTTTGCAGACAACACGAAGCTGGACGGCAGTGTTAGCTGTGAGGAGGATGCTAGGAGGATGCAGGGTGACTTGGATAGGTTAGGTGAGTGGGCAAATTCATGGCAGATGCAATTTAATGTGGATAAATGTGAGGTTATCCTGTTTGGTTGCAGGAACAGGAAAACGGATTATTATCTGAATGGTGGCTGATTAGGAAAAGGGGAGATGCAACGAGACCTGGGTGTCATTGTACACCAGTCATTGAAAGTGGGCATGCAGGTACAGCAGGCGGTGAAAAAGGCAAATGGTATGTTGGCATTCATAGCAAGAGGATTCGAGTACAGGAGCAGGGAGGTTCTACTGCAGTTGTATAAGGCCTTGGTGAGACCACAGCTGGAGTATTGTGTGCTGTTTTGGTCCCCTAATCTGAGGAAAGACATTCTTGCCATAGAGGGAGTACAAAGAAGGTTCTCCAGATTGATTCCCGGGATGGCAGGACTTTCATAAGAAGAAAGACTGGATCGACTAGGCTTATACTCACTGGAATTTAGAAGATTGAGGGGGGATCTTATCGAAACGTATAAAATTCTAAAGGGATTGCACAGACTAGATGCAGGGAGATTGTTTCCGATGTTGGGGGAGTCCAGAACAAGGGGTCACAGTTTAAGGATAAAGGGGAAGCCTTTTAGGACCGAAATGAGGAAAAACTTCTTCACACAGAGAGTGGTGAATCTGTGGAATTCTCTGCCACAGGAAACAGTTGAGGCCAGTTCATTAGCTATATTTAAGCGGGAGTTAGATATGGCCCTTGTGGCTAAAGGGATCAGGGGGTATGGAGAGAAAGCAGGTGCAGGGTTCTGAGTTGGATGATCAGCCATGATCGTACTGAATGGCGGTGCAGGCTCGAAGGGCTGAGAGGACTACTACTGCACCTATTTTCTATGTTCTATGTTTCTATGATAAATCCCCAGGGCCGGATATGATACACCCCAGGTTGTCGTGGGAATTGAGAGAAGAGATCGCAGGAGCATTAGCTATGATCTTTGAATCCTCTTTGGCTACAGGGGAAGTGCCGGAGGACTGGAGAATGGCTAATGTAGTTCCCTTGTTTAAAAAAGGTATTAGGGAGAAACCTGGGAACTATAGACTGGTGAGTCTTACGTCAGTGGTCTGAAAACTATTGAAAAGGATTCTTAAGGATAGGATCTACTAGCATTTGGAGAAGTACAGTCTATTCATGGATAGTCAACATGGCTTTGTGAAGGGAAGATCGTGCCTCATGAGCCTGATTGAGTTTTTTGAAGAGGTAACAAAAGAAATTGATGAGGGTAGGGCAGTGGATGTGATCTACATGGACTTCAGCAAGGCATTTGACAAGATCCCTCATGAGAGACTCATCCAGAAAGACATGAGGCAAGGGATAAGTGGAACCTTGGCTGCTTGGATAAAAAATTGGCTTAAAGGAAGAAAGCAGAGGGTAGTTGTGGAAGGAAAGTATTCTGCCTGGAGGTCGGTGACTAGTGGAGTGCCGCAGGGTTCTGTCTTGGGACCCCTGCTATTTGTGATTTTTATAAATGACCTGGATGAAGAGGCGGAAGGATGGGTGAGTAAATTTGCGGATGACACGAAGATTGGAGGAGTTGTGGATGGAGCTGTAGGTTGTCGAAGGTTACAAGAGGATATAGACAGGCTGCAGAGTTGGGCAGAAAAATGGCAGATGGAGTTCAATCCAGACAAGTGTGAGGTGATGCATTTTGGAAGGACAAACCAGAAGACTGAGTACAGGATTAATGGTCAGTTACTTAAAAGTGTGGATGAACAAAGGGACCTTGGGGTTCAAATCCATACATCCCTCAAGGTCACTGCACAGGTTGATAGGGTAGTTAAGAAGGCCTATGGGATGCTAGGCTTCATTAACAAGGGGATTGAGTTCAAGAGTAGAGAGGTCATGTTGCAACTCTACAAATCTCTGGTGAGACCGCACTTAGAGTATTGTGTTCACTTCTGGTCACCTCATTATAGGAAGGATGTGGAAGCTATGGAGAGGGTGCAGAGGAGATTTACCAGGATGTTGCCTGGTTTGGAGAACGAGTCATATGAAGCAAGGTAGCAGAGCTGGGACTTTTATCTTTGAAGCGTAGAAGAAAGAGAAGGGACTTGATAGAGGTCTACAAGATTATGAGAGGCATAGATAGGGTGGATAGTCAGTACCTGTTTCCCAGGGCACCAATAGCAAACACCAGAGGGCATATGTACAAAATTAAGGGAGGGAAGTTTAGGGGAGACATCAGGGGTAAGTTTTTTACACAGAGAGTTGTGATTGCCTGGAATGACTTGCCAGGGATGGTGGTGGAGGCTAAAACATTAGGAGTATTTAAAAACCTCTTGGACAGGCACATGGATGAAAGAAAAATGGAGGGTTATGGGGTAGTGTGGATTTAGTAATTTTTTTAAGGATTATATGGGTCAGCACAACATGGAGGGCTGAAGGGCCTGTACTGTGCTGTAGTGTTCTATGGTTCTATGGTTTAAGGCACTGGGGAGTAGGTACAGAGCAGTTGTCAGGGGTACATTTTTTACTCAACGAGTGGTGAGAGCGTGGAATGGGCTGCCGGCAACAGTGGTGGAGGCGGATATAATAGGGTCTTTTAAGAGACTTTTTAATAGGTGCATGGAGCTTAGACAAATAGAGGGTTATGTGTAAGACTAGTAATTTCTAATGTAGGGACATGTTCGACACTACTTTGTGGGCTGAAGGGCCTGTATTGTGCTGTAGGTTTTCTATGTTTCTATACATGTACTTGAAAAAGCTTTTACTATCCACTTTGATATTATTTGTTAGCTTGCTTTCATATTTCATATTTTCCCTTCTAATGATTCTTTTTGTTGTTCTCTGTAGGTTTTTAAAAACTTCCGAATCCTCTCTCTTCCCACTAATATTTGCTTTGTTGTATGCCCTTTCTTTTGCTTTTACAATAGTATTGACATCCCTTGTCAGCCATGGTTGGACTATTTTACCATTTGAGTATTTCTTCGTTTTTGGAATATGTCCTCCACCTTCATCTTATTTCCCAGAAACTCACGCCATTGCTGCTCTGCTGACATCCTGCCAGTAGCTTCTTCCAATTTACTTTGGCCAGCTCCTCTCTCATACAACTGTAATTTCCCTTACTTCACTGAAATACTGCTACATCAGAGTTTACTTTCTCCTTATCAAATTTCAAGTTGAACTCAATCATATTGTGATCACTGTCTCCTGAGGGTTCTTTTACCTTAAGCTCTCTAATCGCCTCCAGTTCATTACATAACTCCCAATCCAGTATAGCTGATCCCCTAGTTGGCTCAACAACAAACTGGTCTAAAAAGCCATCTCTTAGGCATTTAACAAAATCACTCCTGAGATCCATTACTAACCTGATTTTCCCAATCGACCTGCATGTTAAAATTTCCCATGACTACCATAACATTGCCCTTTAGACATCTTTTCTATTTCCTGTTGTAATCTGTGGTCCACCTCCCAGCCACTGTTGGGAGGCCTGTATATAACTGCCATCAGTGTCCTTTTACCCTGCAGTTTCTTAATTCAACCCACAAAGATTCAACATCTTCCAATCCTATGTCACATCTTTCTACTGATTTGATGCCATTCTTTACCAGTAGAGCTACAGCACCCCCCTGTCTACCTTCCTATTCCTCCGATATAACGTGTAACCTTGGACATTCAGCTCCCAACTACAACCGTCCTTCAGCCACGATTCAGTGATGGGTACAATATCATACCTGGCAACCTGTAATACTGGAACAAGATCATCTACCTTATTTCTTATACTCCATGCATTGAGATATAACATCTTGAGTAAACACGAGGAAATCTGGAAATTCAAACAACAACACACACAAAATGCTGGTAGAACACAGCAGGCTAGGCATCATCTATAGGGAGAAGCGATGTCAAAGTTTCGGGCTGAGACCCTTCGTCAGGACTAACCAAAAGGAAAGATAATAAGAGATTTGAAAGTAGTGGGAGGAGGGGGAAATGCGAAATGATAGGAGTAGACCGGAGGGGGTGGGATGAAGCTAAGAGCTGGAAAGGTGATTGGCGAAAGTGATACAGAGCTGGAGAAGGGAAAGGATCATGGGACGGGAGGCCTCAGGAGAAAGAAAGGGGGGGGGGAAGCACCAGAGGGAGATGGAGAACAGGCAAACAACTAAATATGTCAGGGATGGGGTAAGAAGGGGAGGAGGGGCATTAATGGAAGTTAGAGAAGTCAATGTTCATCTTGAGTACTATATTTGCATGCTTAATGTACTGATACTCACCCTGTCAGTCTGACTGCATGCTATTTTTACTTTTTTACCATCCGTCCTATCCTGAGTTCCATCACTCCCGTTCCACCCCCCCCCAGCCAAATTAGTTTAAACCCTCCCCAACAGTGCTAACAAACCTGTCCATGATAACATTGGTCCCCCTGGGATTGAGGTGTAACCCATCCCTTTTGAACAGGTCATACCTCCCCAGAAGAGATCTCACTGATGCAGGAATCTGGAGCCCTGTCCCCTGCACCAGCTTCTCAGCCATGCATTTATCTGCTATGCATCTATACTTTTGATACAATGTGCATCCTTGGACATTAAGCTCCTGGCTATAATCTTAAGAATCAAGTGATTCTTAACTGAAACTACTGTAGCTGCCTCAAGCACTTCTGACACTTGTTCCATATCCTCAGCATCCTCTGCATGAAAAAGATGCCCTCAGGTTCCTTTTAAGCCTTTCCCCTCTCACGCTAGGTCTTTGCCCCCTAGCTTTGGATTCCCTACCCTGCAAAGTACCATCCACCTGGGCCAAGGCAGACCTGCTGATTTCTAAGAGAACCTACTCACTCCATCGCCACCCTTTCACTCTTGGGATTTGAAGATCCATCTCTATGCTCTCTTTGTTCTCCTGATTTCTCTTTGAAGAGCATGTTTGTTCTTTTGCAAGGAATTCACTCGTCCCCAACCACTTAAACACAATGTATGCTTTTTATCCTTGACCAGAGCCTCAATTTCTTTCATCATTCTCGAAACTTGCCAGGTTTATCCTTCACCCTGTCAGGACCATGCTGTTCCTGGACACTTAAATCAGATTCTTAAAAACACACACAAAATTCTGGAGGACATCGGCAGCATCGATAGAGAGACCATTCTTCAAGTCTGCGAAGAAAGGGCCTCAGTCTAAAGCGCTGACTGTTAATTCCTCTCCATCGATGTTGCCTGACTTGCTTGTTCCTCCAGCATTTTGTGTGTGTCGCTCTGGAATTCAGCATCTACAGAATCTCCTGCATTTAATCACACTCTTAAAAACCTCCTACTTGCCATTCATTCCTTTCCCTTCAAACAGCCTCACCCAATCGATTTTCTAGATCTTTCATAATTCCCTCAAAGTTAACCCTGCTGCAGTTTAGGACCCTAACCTGTGGAACTGGTCTATCCTTTTGCATCACACTTATAAAACTAATAGAATATGGTCACTAAAGCCAAAGTGCTCTGTGATTGCCATCATAGTTATCGGCCCTGCCTCATTCCTCAAGAGAAACAGAATCAAATGCAGGGTGGAGGCGGGGTGTGTGGAGGGGACATGGTTGACAACACGCCCCTGCATTTCTAATAACCTGTACTGTTTATTGTTCTTTGTTAAAATGCTTTTATGGGATTATAGTGGGAACTTCCAGTTCATTTATTGTTACATTTTAGCCTGGGTTATACAATTATTCACTTGTGTATTTGTGCATCACCCTTACTGCAACTGGGGTGTGTAATAATCACCTCAGCTGTCTGTATGAGACTGAGCTGTTCTTTCTCTGAGTCATAGCGGCTGGTCTGTAAAACTGTCGTTGAGGTGTACAAGCTTCCTTGTCTGTCACCGACTGCTCACTACAGTATTATCACTCCCTTACATGCAATGGTACAGTGTAAAGATGGAAAATTACAAAATAAATAATAGTGTAAAAATGAGCTGAGGAAATGAGTGTAAGAATTTGGAAGTCATGCTGCAGCCATATAAAATGTTGGTGTGAGCACATTTGGAATACCACATGGAAGTCCACTCCCCTCTCTAAAGGACGGATGTGATAATGCAGAAGAGTGTTCTGGTCTGAAGGGTTTGAATTATCAGAAGAGAATGGGTGGGCAGGAACTGTTTTACCTGGAGCAAAGGAGACTGAAAGGTGACACGATGGATGTGTAAAATGACGAGAGGCACAGAAAGGGTAGATAGTGTGTGTGTTTCCCACGGTACGGGCGTAGGAAACAAAAAGGCACAGGTTGAAGGTGAGAGGGAGGAGGTTTAAAGTGGAGCTAGGGATAAATGTTTCACACACAGAATAATTTGGATGTGGAATGAGCTACCTGTGGAGGAAGGGACGGTAACAGTATCTGGATATGTTCTTGAATGCACAGGACACAGAGTGATAAGGAAATAATGTAGGCAATGGGACTAGTAAAGATGGTTGGCATAGATGAGGTGATTCTATTCTATACAACTTTACAATCTCACCTATCACTCCGTGTGGAAGAACTCGCTTCACACATTACCTTTAAACTTCTCTCTATCACCTTCAACCTGTGGTCTGGAGTGTTGGACATTCTCACCCTGGGAAAGAGATTCTGTCTATCCTATTTATAATCTGATAAACCTTTATTATCAGATCTCCCATCAGCCTTTTCTGTTTCAGAGTAAACAACCCAGGTCCAGTGTCTCCTTATAACTCATACCCTCTAATCTAGACTGCACTCTGGTGAAAACACAAAGTAAACTGCAGATGTTGTGGTCAAATTAACACGTACAAACAAGCTGGATGAACTCAGCAGGTCGGGCAGCATCCATTGAAAGGAGCAGTCAACGTTTTGGACCGAGAGCCTTCATCAGTCCTGAATGTGAGGTGCAGAATATGTATAGAATGTGAACTATATACATGGGTACATATGCAAGGAGAGCGAGACTCAACATGGACTGGTACCCAGGAGATGAGATCCCTCAGGATTATATATGTGGATGTGTACTGTATATACAGATAGGTAGAGCGAGATTCAACGTGGACCAATAGCCAAGAGATCCCTCAGGGTGAGGGAGTGATGACCGTACAGGGCTGCCTTCTTCTGGGTGTCTCTCTAGAGTCACACAGCAGGGCAACAGGCCATTCAGCCCATCAGTGGGCCTCCATTGTAATAATCTCTCCTTCCACACAGCTCCAGTGTGTGAACATACTGACCCTGCTTCCTATGTTCAAAATCTAACTTGTCTACATACCCTACAAACAGCTGGGTCTGGCACTGACCTCTATGAAACGCCACCAGTCTCTCTCAGGTCTCAGTCACTGTGATCATTGATTGTTATGTGTTGAGGTCTCGAGGCCTGTGGACCGGGGTGACCCTGAGACTATGCTGACTCCAATCTGCCTCTTCCCCAGGATCAGGCCCAATCCTGCTGGATGATGTGTCCTGTACTGGAACCGAGACGTCTCTCGCCGACTGCAAGACAAAAGGCTGGAAGATCCACGACTGCCAACACTCAGAGGATGCTGGAGTTCGATGTGACCCCCGTGAGCAGCAGCCCGTGAATGGGGGGGGTGTGAATGGGGTGCTGGAGTTCGATGTGACCCCCGTGAGCAGCAGCCCGTGAATGGGGGGGTGGGAATGGGGTGCTGGAGTTCGATGTGACCCCTGTGAATGGGGGGGTGTGAATGGGGTGCTGGAGTTCGATGTGACCCCTGTGAATGGGGGGGGGTGGGAATGGGGTGCTGGAGTTCGATGTGACCCCTGTGAATGGGGGGGGTGGGAATGGGGTGCTGGAGTTCGATGTGACCCCCGTGAATGGGGGGTGGGAATGGGGTGCTGGAGTTCAATGTGACCCCCGTGAGCAGCAGCCTGTGAATGGGGGGGGGTGGGAATGGGGTGCTGGAGTTCGATGTGATCCCCGTGAATGGGGGGTGGGAATGGGGTGCTGGAGTTCGATGTGACCCCCGTGAGCAGCAGCCCGTGAATGGGGGGGTGGGAATGGGGTGCTGGAGTTCGATGTGACCCCCGTGAGCAGCAGCCCGTGAATGGGGGGGTGGGAATGGGGTGCTGGAGTTCGATGTGACCCCCGTGAGCAGCAGCCCGTGAATGGGTGGGTGGGAATGGGGTGCTGGAGTTCGATGTGACCCCCGTGAGCAGCAGCCCGTGAATGGGGGGGTGGGAATGGGGTGCTGGAGTTCGATGTGACCCCCGTGAGCAGCAGCCCGTGAATGGGGGGGTGGGAATGGGGTGCTGGAGTTCGATGTGACCCCCGTGAGCAGCAGCCCATGAATGGGGGGGTGGGAATGGGGTGCTGGAGTTCGATGTGATCCCCGTGAATGGGGGGGTGGGAATGGGGGGGGTGGGAATGGGGGTGCTGGAGTTCGATGTGATCCCCGTGAGCAGCAGCCCGTGAATGGGGGGGTGGGAATGGGGTGCTGGAGTTCGATGTGACCCCCGTGAGCAGCAGCCCGTGAATGGGGGGGTGGGAATGGGGTGCTGGAGTTCGATGTGACCCCCGTGAGCAGCAGCCCGTGAATGGGGGGGTGGGAATGGGGTGCTGGAGTTCGATGTGATCCCCGTGAATGGGGGGGTGGGAATGGGGGGGTGGGAATGGGGTGCTGGAGTTCGATGTGATCCCCGTGAGCAGCAGCCCGTGAATGGGGGGGTGGGAATGGGGTGCTGGAGTTCGATGTGATCCCCGTGAGCAGCAGCCCGTGAATGGGGGGGTGGGAATGGGGTGCTGGAGTTCGATGTGATCCCCGTGAATGGGGGTGGGAATGGGGGTGCTGGAGTTCGATGTGACCCCTGTGAATGGGGGGGGTGGGAATGGGGTGCTGGAGTTCGATGTGACCCCCGTGAGCAGCAGCCCGTGAATGGGGGGGTGGGAATGGGGTGCTGGAGTTCGATGTGACCCCCGTGAGCAGCAGCCCGTGAATGGGGGGGTGGGAATGGGGTGCTGGAGTTCGATGTGACCCCCGTGAGCAGCAGCCCGTGAATGGGGGGGTGGGAATGGGGTGCTGGAGTTCGATGTGACCCCCGTGAGCAGCAGCCCGTGAATGGGGGGGTGGGAATGGGGTGCTGGAGTTCGATGTGACCCCCGTGAGCAGCAGCCCGTGAATGGGGGGGTGGGAATGGGGTGCTGGAGTTCGATGTGACCCCCGTGAGCAGCAGCCCGTGAATGGGGGGGTGGGAATGGGGTGCTGGAGTTCGATGTGACCCCCGTGAGCAGCAGCCCGTGAATGGGGGGGTGGAAATGGGGTGCTGGAGTTCGATGTGACCCCTGTGCATGGGGGGGTGGGAATGGGGTGCTGGAGTTCGATGTGATCCCCGTGAATGGGGGGGTGGGAATGGGGTGCTGGAGTTCGATGTGACCCCCGTGAGCAGCAGCCCGTGAATGGGGGGGTGGGAATGGGGTGCTGGAGTTCGATGTGATCCCCGTGAATGGGGGGGTGGGAATGGGGTGCTGGAGTTCGATGTGATCCCCGTGAATGGGGGGGTGGAAATGGGGTGCTGGAGTTCGATGTGACCCCTGTGAATGGGGAGGTGGGAATGGGGTGCTGGAGTTCGATGTGATCCCCGTGAATGGGGGGGTGGGAATGGGGTGCTGGAGTTCGATGTGATCCCCGTGAATGGGGGGGTGGGAATGGGGTGCTGGAGTTCGATGTGATCCCCGTGAATGGGGGGGTGGGAATGGGGTGCTGGAGTTCGATGTGACCCCCGTGAGCAGCAGCCCGTGAATGGGGGGGTGGGAATGGGGTGCTGGAGTTCGATGTGACCCCCGTGAGCAGCAGCCCATGAATGGGGGGGTGGAAATGGGGTGCTGGAGTTCGATGTGATCCCCGTGAATGGGGGGGTGGGAATGGGGTGCTGGAGTTCGATGTGATCCCCGTGAGCAGCAGCCCGTGAATGGGGGGGTGGGAATGGGGTGCTGGAGTTCGATGTGATCCCCGTGAATGGGGGTGGGGGAATGGGGTGCTGGAGTTCGATGTGATCCCCGTGAATGGGGGGGGGGGAATGGGGTGCTGGAGTTCGATGTGACCCCCGTGAATGGGGGTGGGAATGGGATGCTGGAGTTCGATGTGATCCCCGTGAATGGGGGGGGGGGAATGGGGTGCTGGAGTTCGATGTGACCCCTGTGAATGGGGGGGGTGGGAATGGGGTGCTGGAGTTCGATGTGACCCCCGTGAGCAGCAGCCCGTGAATGGGGGGGTGGGAATGGGGTGCTGGAGTTCGATGTGACCCCCGTGAGCAGCAGCCCGTGAATGGGGGGGTGGGAATGGGGTGCTGGAGTTCGATGTGACCCCCGTGAGCAGCAGCCCGTGAATGGGGGGGTGGGAATGGGGTGCTGGAGTTCGATGTGATCCCCGTGAATGGGGGTGGGAATGGGGTGCTGGAGTTCGATGTGATCCCCGTGAATGGGGGGGGGAATGGGGTGCTGGAGTTCGATGTGACCCCTGTGAATGGGGGGGGTGGGAATGGGGTGCTGGAGTTCGATGTGACCCCCGTGAGCAGCAGCCCGTGAATGGGGGGGTGGGAATGGGGTGCTGGAGTTCGATGTGACCCCCGTGAGCAGCAGCCCGTGAATGGGGGGGTGGGAATGGGATGCTGGAGTTCGATGTGACCCCCGTGAGCAGTAGCCCGTGAATGGGGGGGTGGGAATGGGGTGCTGGAGTTCGATGTGACCCCCGTGAGCAGCAGCCCGTGAATGGGGGGGGTGGGAATGGGATGCTGGAGTTCGATGTGACCCCCGTGAGCAGCAGCCCGTGAATGGGGGGGTGGGAATGGGGTGCTGGAGTTCGATGTGACCCCCGTGAATGGGGGGGTGGGAATGGGGTGCTGGAGTTCGATGTGATCCCCGTGAATGGGGGGGTGGGAATGGGGTGCTGGAGTTCAATGTGACCCCCGTGAGCAGCAGCCCGTGAATGGGGGGGGTGGGAATGGGGTGCTGGAGTTCGATGTGACCCCTGTGAATGGGGGGGGGGTGGGAATGGGGTGCTGGAGTTCGATGTGACCCCCGTGAATGGGGGGTGGGAATGGGGTGCTGGAGTTCGATGTGACCCCCGTGAGCAGCAGCCTGTGAATGGGGGGGGTGGGAATGGGGTGCTGGAGTTCGATGTGACCCCCGTGGGCACTGGCCTGGGGGAGTGAGGTGGGAATGGGAACAGGGGAAAGTGTGTCAGAAGATGTTAGAGTTTGCTGTGACTCCTGACAAGGGGAGGGGATATGGATGGGACAGACGGGTGGGAGCCCAGGTTGGGAGGTGGAAATGCTGGGCTGTGACTAAGTGTAATGGGGTCACATTGGACTTGACAGGACAGGCAGGAGAGCTGCCAACTTATCGCCTGGACCAGATGTCGGATCTGCACCAATCCCTCAACAAGTTGTACCTGAGCCAAAAAAACTGTCAGGTGAAGATCCTGGTGCAGACGGCAAGCAGCGGCCCTGTGAAGCTGCATTTGTGTGCCCACCGCCTCATCCTGGGTCTGAGCAACGACGGAAACCTCATTAGTGAGAACAGGAGCAGCGGCGTCCAGATCACTGTGAGACAAGAGTGTCTGCCCTACGTTGAGGACTTCATCAGGTAGGGAGATCCACTTCCGTCTGTCCTTCTGAGTGAGGCCCCAGCAAAGGGAGGCTGTCTCCAAAAATGGGGCCCTGGCAATGGAGGGTACCTCCATACACTTCAGGCCCAGTGAGGGAGTCCCAAGGAATGGCCTGAGGGAATGGTTACCCTCCCCCTCTCCCCCACCCCTCACCCTCTCTCAACCCCTCACCCTCTCCCCCACCCCTCACCCTCTCCCAACCCCTCATCCTCTCCCCCACCCCTCACCCTCTCCCCCACCCCTCATCCTCTTACCATAAGACCATTAGACATAGGAGACCATTCAGCCTGTCGAATCTGCTCAATAGATTTCAATAGGTACATTTAATGCCAGAGAAGTGTATACAATATACATACAAACAATTCAACTTCTTCGCAAACAGAGGAGTGCTCAGTCATTCCATCGTGGATGATTCCAGATCTCACTCAACCCCATACATTTGCCTTCCCACCATAACCTTTGATGCCCTGACCAATCAGGAAACTATCAATTTTTGATTTAAAATGTACCTTCGGTCTTGGCCTCCACAGCTGTCTGTGACAGAGCATTCCACAGATTCACTACTCTGGCCGAAAAAATTCCACCTTAACTCTGTTCTAAAGGGTTGCCCCTCAATTTTGAGGCTGTGTCGTCTAGTTCTGGAGACTCTCACCACAGGAAACATCCTGTCCACATCTATTCCTTTCAACATTAGGTGGGTTTCAATGAGATTCCCCAGCATTCTTTTAAATTCCGGTGAGTACAGGCCCAAAGCTGCCAAACACTCCTTATATGTTAACCCCTTCATTCCCATAATCATCCTTGTGAACCTACTCTGGACTCTCTCCAATGACAACACATCCTTTCTGAGATATGGGACCCAAAACAGTTGACAATACTCCAAGTGTGGCCCAACAAGTATCTTATGAAGCCTCATCATATTTTGTTTTAATATTCTCCTTATTTTAATATTCTAACCTCTTGAAGGTAATGCCAACTTTGCATTTGCCTTCTTTACCACTGACTCAACCTGTAAATTAACCTTCTGTGAGTCTTGCATGAGGACTCCTCAGTCCCTTTGCACCTCTCCTGTTTGACTTTTCTCCCCATTTAGATAATAGTCCACAATATTGTTTCTTTTACTAACATGCATTATCATGCATTTCCCAACACTGTATTCCATCTGCCAATTTTTTGCCCATTTTTCCAAGTCCCACTACAATCACGTTGCTTCTTCAGCACTACCTACCCTCCACCCATTACAGCACAGAAACAGGCCTTCTGGCCCTTCTTGGCTGTGCTGAACCATTTTTCTGCCTAGTCCCACTGACCTGCACCTAGACCATATCCCTCCATACACCCCTCATTCATGTACCTGTCCAAGTTCTTCTTAAATGTTAAAAGTGAGCCCTCATTTACAACTTCATCTGGCAGCTCATTCCACACTCCCACCACTCTCTGTGTGAAGAAGCACCCCCCCCCACTAATATTCCCTTTAAACTTTTCCCCCTTCACCCTTAACCAATGTCCTCTGGTTTTTTTCTCCCCTAGCCTCAGTGGAAAAAGCCTGCTTGCATTCACTCCATCTATACCCATCATAATTTGATTATACCTCTATCAAGTCTCCCCTCATTCTTCTACGCTCCAGGGAATGAAGGCCTAACCTATTCAACCTTTCTCTGTAACTCAGTTCCTCAAGTCCTGGCAACATCCTTGTAAACCTTCTCTGCACTCTTTTGACCTTATTAATATCCTTCCTGTAATTTGGTGACCAGAACTGCACACCAAATTCGGCCTCACCAATGCCTTATACAACCTCACCATAACATTCCAACTCTTATACTTAATACTGTGATTTATAAAGGCCAATGTACCAAAACCTCTCTTTACGACCCTATCCACCTGTGACGCCACTTTTAGGGAATTAGGGAATTATCTTCGTATCATCTGCAAACATTGCCAGAAAGCCATCAATTCCGTTATCTAAATCATTGACAAACAATGTGAAGAGTAGTGGTCCCAATACTGACCCCTGAAGAAAACCACTAGTCACTGGCAACCAACAAGAAAAGGCTCCCTTTATTCCCACTGGCTGCCTCCTGCCTGTCAGCCATTCCTCTATCCATGCCAGTATCTTTCCTGTAACACCATGAGATTTTTATCTTCTTAAGCAGTCTCATGTGTGTGGCACTTTATCAAATGCCTTGTGAAAATCCAAGTAAATGACATCCATTGCCTCTCCTTTGTCAACCCTGCTTGTTACTTCCTTGAAGAACTCTAATAGATTTGTCATTTAAGATTTCCCTTTACAGAAACCATGCTGACTTGGACTTATTTTATTATTAATTTCCAAGTACCCCGAAACCTCATCCTTAATAATGGACTCCCAACACTTTCCCAACCAGCAAGATTAGGCTAACTGGCCTATAATTTCCTTTCTTTTGCCTTCCTCCCCTCTTAAAGAGTGGTATGACACTTGCAATTTCCCAGTCCTCCAGGACCATGCCAGAATCAAGTGATTCTTGTAAGATCATTTAATCCTTGTAAGATTCTTGTAAGATATTTAAGGATCTCTTGCAGGATGTTAGGGATACATTTGTCCCAATGAGGAAGATAAAGAATGGTAGGGTGAAGGAACCATGGGTGACAAGTGAGGTGGAAAATCTAGTCAGGTGGAAGAAGGCAGCATACATGAGGTTTAGGAAGCAAGGATCAGATGGGTCTATTGAGAAATATAGGGTAGCAAGAAAGGAGCTTAAGAAGGGGCTGAGAAGAGCAAGAAGGGGGCATGAGAAGGCCTTGGTGAGTAGGGTAAAGGAAAACCCCAAGGCATTCTTCAATTATGTGAAGAACAAAAGGATGACAGGCGTGAAGGTAGGACTGATTAGAGATAAAAGTGGGAAGATGTGCCTGGAGGCTGTGGAAGTGAGCGAGGTCCTCAATGAATACTTCTCTTCGGTATTCAGTACTGAGAGGGAACTTGATGATGGTGAGGACAATATGAGTGAGGTTGATGTTTTGGAGCATGTTGATATTAAGGGAGAGAGGGTGGTGGAGTTGTTAAAATACATTAGGACGGATAAGTCCGCGGGGCCTGACGGAATATTCCCCAGGCTGCTCCACGAGGCAAGGGAAAAAATTGCTGAACTTCTGGCTAGGATCTTTATATCCTCGTTGTCCATGGGAATGGTATTGGAGGGAGGCGAATGTTGTCCCCTTGTTCAAAAAAGGTAGTAGGGATAGTCCAGGTAATTATAGACCAGTGAGCCTTACGTCTGTGGTGGGAAAGCTGTTGGAAAAGATTCTTAGAGATAGGATCTATAGGCATTTAGAGAATCATGGTCTGATCAGGGACAGTCTGCATGGCTTTGTGAAGGGCAGGTCGTGCCTAACAAGCCTGATAGAGTTCTTTGAGGAGGTGGCCAGGCATATAGATGACAGTAGTGCAGTGGATGTGATCTACATGGATTTTAGTAAGGCATTTGACAAGGTTCCACACGATAGGCTTATTCAGAAAGTCAGAAGGCATGGGATCCAGGGAAGTTTGGCCAGGTGGATTCAGAATTGGCTTGCCTGCAGAAGGCAGAGGGTCATGGTGGTGGGAGTACATTCAGATTGGAAGGTTGTGACTAGTGGTGTCCCACAAGGATCTGTTCTGGGACCTCTACTTTTTGTGATTTTTATTAACGACCTGGGTGTGGGGGTAGAACGGTGGGTTGGCAAGTTAGCAGACAACACAAAGGTTGGTGGTGTTGTAGATAGTGTAGAGGATTGTCAAAGATTGCAGAGAGACATTGATAGGATGCAGAAGTGGGCTGAGAAGTGGCAGATGGAGTTCAACCCAGAGAAATGTGAGGTGGTACATTTTGGAAGGACAAACTCCAAGGCAGAGTTCAAAGTAAATGGCAGGATACTTGGCAGTGTGGAGGAGCAGAGGGATCTGGGGGTACATGTCCACAGATAGCTGAAAGTTGCCTCACAGGTAGATAGGGTAGTTAAGAAAGCTAATGGGGTGTTAGCTTTCATAAGTGAAGGGATAGAGTTTAAGAGATGCGATGTAATGATGCAGCTCTATAAAACTCTGGTTAGGCCACACTTGGAGTACTGTGTCCAGTTCTGGTTGCCTCACTATAGGAAGGATGTGGAAGTATTGGAAAGGGTACAGAGGATATTTACCAGGATGCTGCCTGGTTTAGAGAGTATGGGTTATGATCAGAGATTAAGGGAGCTAGGGCTTTACTCTTTGGAGAGAAGGAGGATGAGAGGAGACATGATAGAGGTGTACAAGATATTAAGAGGAATAGACAGAGTGGACAGCCAGCGCCTCTTCCCCGGGGCACCACTGCTCAGTACAAGAGGACATGGCTTTAAGATAAGGGGAGGGAAGTTCAAAGGGGATATTAGAGGAAGGTTTTTCACTCAGAGTGTGGTTGGTGCGTGGAATGCACTGCCTGAGTCAGTGGTGGAGGCAGATCCACTAGTGAAGTTTAAGAGACTTCTAGACAGGTATATGGAGGAATTTAAGGTGGAGGGTTATATGGGAGGCAGGGTTTGAGGGTTGGCACAACATTGTGGGCCGAAGGGCCTGTAATGTGCTGTACTATTCTATGTTCTATGTTCTATCATGACCAATGCATCTGTTATCTCTTCAGCACTCTTTCAGGATTCTGGGATGTATTCCATCTAGTCCAGGTGGCTTATTCACCTTCAGACCTTTCAGTTGGCTATCACTTTTTCCTTAGTAATTGCAATGGCATTCACCTCTGCTCCCAGACACTCAAGGACCTCTGGCGTACTGCTAGTGTCTTCTACAATGAAGACCGCTGCAAAGTACTTATTAAGTTCATCTGCTGTTTCTTTGTCCCCCTATCTCACTAGCATCAATTTCCAGTGGCCCAATATCAACTCTCACCTTCCTTTTACTCTTTGTATAACTTTGGTATCCTGCTTTATATTATTGGTTAGTTTGACATTATACTTGGGAAAGAGTATAGCTGACATTGCGGGAGAGAATCTTCAGCAGGATTCAGCCCGAAACGTTGTGCGTGCTCTTTTCCATAGATGCTGCCTGGCCTGCTGAGTCCTCCAGCATTTTGTGTGTGTTGCTTGGATTTTCAGCATCTGCAGATTTTCTCTTGTTTGCCCTCATATTTCATCTTTTTCCTTTCTTATTGCTTTTTCAGTATCATTTTAGATTTTAAAAACTTCCCAATCATCCAACTTCCCTCTCACTTTTGCTATGTTATATGCCCTTCCCTTTGCCTTTATGCAGTCCTTAATTTCCTTTGTCAGCCACGGTTGCCTATCCCTGCCATTTGAGAACTACTTCTCCTGTGGGGCATACCTATCCTGTGCCTTGTGAGCTATTCCCATAAACTTCAGCCATCTCTGCTCTGCCACCATCCCTGCCAGTATCCCCCTCCAATCCACCTGGGCAAGCTCCTCTCCCATGCCTCTGTAATTTCCTTTAGAACATAGTACATAGAACATAGAAAACCTACAGCACCATACAGGCCCTTCGGTCCACAAAGTTGTGCCGAACATGTCCCTATCTTAGAAATTACTATAGCCCTCTATTTTTCTAAGCTCCATGTACCTATCCAAAAGTCTCTTAAAAGACCCTATCGTGTCCATCTCCACCACTGTTGCCAGCAGCCCATCCCACGCACTCACCACTATCTGACTAAAAAACTTACCCCGACATCTCCTCTGTAACTACTCCCCAGCACCTTAAACCTGTGTCCTCTTGTGGCTACTATTTCAGCCCTGGGAAAAAGCCTCTGACTATCCACACGATCAATGCCTCCGATCATCTTATACACCTCTATCAGGTCAATTCTCATCCTCCGTCGCTCCAAGGAGAAAAGGCCGAGTTCACTCAACCTATTCTCATAAGGCATGCTCCCCAATCTGGGCAACATCCTTGTAAATCTCCTCTGAACCCTTTCTATGGCTTCCACATCTTTCCTGTACTGAGGCAAGCAGAACTGAGCACAGTACTCCAAGTGGGGTCTGACCAGGCTCCTATACAGCTGCGACATCACCTCTTGGCTCATAAATTCAATTCCATGATTAATGAAGGCCAATACACCGTACACCTTCTTAGCCACAGAGTCAACCTGCGCAGCTGCTTTGAACGTCCTATGGACACGGACCCCAAGATCCCTCTGATCCTCCACATTGCCAAGAGTCTTACCATTAATACTATATTCTGCCATCATATTTGACCTACCAAAATGAACCACTTCACACTTGTCTGGGTTGAACTCCATCTGCCACTTCTCAATCCAGTTTTGCATCCTATCAATGTCCCGCTGTATCCTCTGATAGACCTCCACACTATCCCCAACACCTCCAACCTTTGTCACATCAGCAAACTTACTAACCCATCCCTCCACTTCCTCATCCAGATCATTGTTAAAAATTACGAAGAGTAAGAGTCCCAGAACAGATCCCTGAGGCACACCACTGGTCACCGACCTCCATGCAGAATATGACCCGACTCCAACCACTCTCTGCCTTCTGTGGGCAAGCCAGTTCTGGATCCACAAAGCAATGTCCCCTTGGATCCCATGCCTCCTTACTTTCTCAATAAGCCTTGCATGGGGTATCTTATCAAATGTCTTGCTGAAATCCATATACACTACATCTACTGCTCTTCCTTCATCAATGTGCTTAGTCACATCCTCAAAAAATTCAATCAGGTTCATAAGGCACGAACTGCCCTTGACAAAGCCATGCTGATTATTCCTAATCATATTATACCTCTCCAAATGCTCATAAATCCTGCCTCTCAGGATCTTCTCCATCAACTTACCAACCACTGAGGTAAGACTCACTGGCCTATAATTTCCTGCGCTATGTCTACTCCCTTTCTTGAATAAAAGAAACAACATCCGTAACCCTCCAATCCTCCAGAACCTCTCCTGTCCCCAATGATGATTCAAAGATCATCGCCAGAGGCTCGGCAATCTCCTCCCTCGCCTCCCAGAGTAGCCTGGTGTACATCTCATCTGGTCCTGGCAACTTATCCAACTTGATGCTTTCCAAAAGCTCCAGCACATCCTCTTCCTTAATATCTACATGCTCAAGCTTTTCAGTCTGCTGCAAGTCATCACTACAATCACTAAGATCCTCTTCCATAGTGAATACTGAAGTGGTATTCATTAAATACCTCTGCTATTTCCTCCAGTTCCATACAGACTTCCCACTGTCACACTTGATAGGTCCTGTTCTTTCACGTCTAATCCTCTTGCTCTTCACGTACTTGTAGAATGCCTTGGGATTTTCCTTATTCCTGCCCACCAAGGCCTTCTCATGGCCCCTTCTGGCTCTCCTAATTTCCTTCTTAAACTCCTTCCTATTAGCCTTATAATCTTCTAGATCTCTAACATTACCTAGCTCTCTGAACCTTTTGTAAGCTTTTCTTCTTGACTAGATATATTGCAGCCTTTGTACACCACGGTTCCTGTACCCTACCATAACTTCCCTGTCTCATTGGTACTGCAGAACTCCACACAAATATCCCCTGAACATTTGCCACATTTCTTCCATGCTTTTCCCTATTTTATTCCATTGTAATACTGATACATGTGACTTATGCTTCTCCCTCTCAAATTGTGGTTTGAATTCAATCATATTATGATCACTGTCTCCTAAGGGTTCCTTTAAGTTAAGCTCCCCAATAAGATCTGGGTTATTACACAACACCCAATCTAAGACAGCCTGTCCCCCTGAGTAGGCTCAAGCACAAGCTGCTCTAAAAAGCCATCTCATAGGCATTCAGCAAATTTCCTCCCTTGCGATCCAACACCAGCCCAGTTTTCCCAATCCCCTTGCATATTGAAGACCCCCATTACAATTGTGTCATTACCCTTATTACATGCCTTTTCCAGCTCCCTTTTCAATGTCAATCTCACATCTTGGCTACTATTTGGAGGCCTATATATGATTCCCATAATGGTTTTTTCACCCTTACAGTTTCTTAATTCCACCCACAAAGATAAAACATTCTCTGACCCTATGTCACCTCTTTCTAAAGATGTAATTCCATCTCTTACCAACAGAGCCATACCACCACCTTTGCCTTCCTGCTTCTCCTTTTGATTCAAAATATATCCTTTGATGTTAATCTCCCATCTATAACCTTCTTTAAGCCATAGCTCAATAATACCCACAACATCATTCCAACCAATCTCTAATTGCACCATGAGTTCATCCACCTTATTCTGCACATTTAAATAAAGCACCTTCAGTCCTGCATTCCTCGCCCTTTTGAATTTTGGCTCTGTGGTACAGTTTAACTCTTTGCACTGTCTGTATTTGTATCTAATCATTGGCTTGTCCTCCCCACCTCTTACCCTCTCTCCCACCCCTCATTCTCTCCCCTGCCACTCATCCTCTCCCCAACTCCTCATACTCTCCCTCATCCTGCGCCCCCACCCCTCATTCTCATCCTAAAAGACAAAAAGAGCATAAGACATAGGAACAGAATTAGACCATTCAGCCCCTCGTGTCTGCTCCACTATTCCATCATGGCTGATTGCAGATCCCACTCACCCCCATATACTTGCCTTCCCGCCATAACCTTTGATGCCCTGACAATCAGGAAACTATCAATTTTCGCATTAACTTATTCCCATGGTCTTGGCCTCCACAGCTGCCTATGGCAGAGCATTCCACAGATTCACTACTCTCTGGCTAAAAAAATTCCTTCTTACTTCTGTTCTTAAGGGTCGCCCTGACAAGGCAAAGAGTTTTGGTCTAAAATGTTCACTGTACTCTTTTCCTAGATGCTGTCTGGCCTGCTGAGTTCCTCGAGCATTTGTGTGTGCTGAAAATATTTACCATATTACTCAAATATTACTGAAATATTAAATACATAACACTTTTCCCTGCTTAGCTGGAAACTGCAACTCAATGCAGGATGCGTCTTAACTTACACAAACACACAGACCCATTTTTATAGTGCATGTTTGATATGATTACTATATAGACATGCACAGATTGTCCCATTCAAGTGCAAAGACTGAATCACTTTCTTGTGAGTATTTCTTACTCTTCTGAATAACATCTTTCCTGACAAGGTGGGGGTCGGGGGGTGTGTTCACCCTGCTTGGTTGGCGGGACTTGTGACTGTGAAACAATCTCAGGCTCCCGCCCCCTGTGGTGGCTGTAGAAGTTGACTCTGAGACTGCAGGAAATAGTTCAGACAGCTCTGAGCACCTTTCTTCTCCAACAATTGACTCCACTGATTGATATGTCATCTCCAGATGACATCAGATGCAATCTCCACTTTGTAGGAGAGTGGTCCACTTCTGTCCTTAATCTTTCCAAGTACCCACTTTTGATCACCTCTGTAATCCTTCGCCAGGACTGCTTGCCCAGGAATGAATCATCAAGCCTCCCTGTTTGAGAAGCCTTCAATTTGTCTCAGCTGTTTGTCCTGATACTCCTTCTGAGACTGAGTTTGAGCAGATCCAAGTGGCTTACCTCAGAGCAGCATAACTGTTGAGTTGTTGGTTGTGAAGTGTGTTGCATTGCAATATGAAAAGAGGACATTGGTGAGCTGCTGCTTCCATGTCAGGGTAGGGAGTTCTGCTGGCATTGCTCGCAGTGTGTTCTTTAGATTCTGGACAAACCTTTCCACCAAACCATTTGTAATTGGGTGGTATGGTGTAGATGTAATATCTCTTATTCCATGCATTTGAAGGACTGACTGAAACTGTTGTGACACAAGATATGGTTCATTGTTCATTCTGGAACACGAGTCCTTGAGAAGAGGGTTCTCAAGACATCAACTGCATGTGAGGCTGTAGTGGAGGTTATTGAGAACACTGCTGGCCACTTTGCTGCTGCATCCAATACTACAAATAAATTTGAGCCCCTGAATGGTTTATCAAAATCCATATTAATCTTCTGTCAGGGCAATTCAAGCCATTCCCAGGGATGAGAGGCGCTGGTGTTGGCATTCCAAACAGTGCATAGCAAGCTGCTCAATCTACTGGTCTATCCCAGACCACCAGACAATGCTTTGGATTTGACCACATCTAGCTGACCAGCACATAGCTCCTCTAGCACTTTAGCTTTCAGCTTGGATGGTACAGCAATTCTCAATTCCCTCATAAAGCAACCCCCCCCCCCCCCCCAGTGAGGACAAGTTCATTCCGTTACTGGTGAAAAATGGGTGATCTGGAAATCTGGCTGCATATTCCAGCCATTTTGAGTTGCCACACTGACCTGAGACAGTGTGGGGTCTTTATTGGTTTCCCTTTGGACTATCTCTACTGTAATCAAGAGACTTTCAGTTTGCATTTGGGAGGATATTCAAAGTTCAAAGTAAATTTATTATCAAAGTTCATATGTATATATCACCATATACAAACCTGAGATTCAATTTCTTGCAGGCATACTCATTAAATCCATAATAGAATAATAACCATAATAGAATCAATGAAACACCACACCAATTTGGGTGTTCAATCAGTGTGCAAAAGACAACAAACTATACAAATACAAGAAAAAAAAAGCAATAGATATCAAGAATATTTAAGATGAAGAGTCCTTGAAAGTGAGTCCATAGGTTGTGGGAGCATTTCAATGATGGGGCAAGTGAAATTAACCCCTCAGGTTAAAGAGACTGATGGTTGAGGGGTAGTAACTGTTCCTGAACCTGGTGGTGCAAGTCCTGACACTCCTGAACCTTCTTCCTGATGGCAGCAGTACAAAGTGAGCATGTCCTGATTGGCGAAGTCCCTGCTTTCCTATGACAACGTTTCCTGTCGATTTGCTCAGTGGTGGAGAGGGCTTTACCCGTGATGGACTGGGCTGTATCCAATACTTGTAGGATTTCCCGTTCAAGGGCATTCGTGTTTCCATACCAGGGTGTGATACAGCCAGTCAAAACAGTCTCCACCACATCTCTATAGAAGTTTGGATGTCATGCTAAATCTTCGTAAGCTGTCTGACATCACCATTTCCTTTGCCTTTTGGAAAGCCACCTCACACTGTTTTATCTATTGTGATTTCTTTCCAATCTGTAGTAGATTTCATGGGATGGAGCACAGTGGCCAGGTTTGTCAGGAACCTGTTACAGTAATTGACAAATCCTAAAAATGATCGCAACCGTGACACATCCTTTGGTTTTGGGGCCATCACTGCTTGAATTTTCTTGGCACACTTATATCCTTGTATGTCAATTGTTGATCACAGTAAGTGATGCTTGGTTTTAAAAATTCACACTTGTTGCATCATGCTCTGGGCCCATAATCATCTAATCATTTTAACTCTGTCTTGAGATTTTGGAGATAGAACATAGAAATTTACATTACAGGCCCTTTGGCCCACAATGTTATGCTGACCATATAACCTATTCTAGAGACTACCTAGAATTTCCCTAGCACATAGCCTGTATTTTTCTAAGCTCCATGTACCTATCTAAGAGGGTCTTAAAAGACCCTTCTGTATCTCCCTCTACCACCTTTGCTGGCAGTGCATTCCATGCACCCACCACTCTCTGTGAAAAACTTACCCCTTACATCCCCTTTGTACCTACTTCCAAGCACCTTACAACTACGCCCCCTCGTGTTAGCCATTTCAGCCTGGGAAAAAGCGTCTCTGACTATCCACACAATCAATGCCTCTCATCATCTTATACACCTCTATCAGGTCACTTCTCATCCTCCATTGCTCCAAGGAGAAAAGGCCAAATTCACTCAACCTATTCTCATAAGTACACCCTCCAATCCAGGCAATATCCTTGTAAATCTCCTCTGCATTCTCTCTATAGTATCCACATTTTTCCTGTAGTGAGGTGACCAGAACTGAACACAGTACTCCAAGTGGGGTCTGACCAAGGTCTTGTATAGCTGTAACATTACCTCATGGCTTTTGAACTCAAACCCACGGTTGATGAATGCCAACACACCATACGCCTTCTTAACAGCACTGTCAACCTGTGCAGCACTTTTGAATGTCCTATTGACATGGACCGCGAGATTTCTCAGATCTTTCACACTGCCATTAGTCTTACCATTAAAACTACATTCTGTCTTCAAATTTGACCTACCAAAATGAACCACTTCACACTCATTAGGGTTGAAGTCCATCTGCCAATTCTCAGCCCAGTTCTGCATCCTATCAATGTCCTGCTGTAACCTCTGACAACCCTCCAGACTATCCACAACACCCCAAACCTTTTGTGTCATCAGCAAACTTACTAACCCACCCTTCTAATTCTTCATTCAGGTCATTTAGAAAAAAATCGTAAAGAGGAGGGGTCCCAGAACAGATCCCTGAGGCACACCACTGGTCACCAACCTCCATGCAGAATACGAACCATCTACAACCACCCTTTGCCTTCTGTGTGCAAGCTAATTCTGGATTCACAAAGCAAGGTCTCCTTGGATCCCATAACTCCTTACCTTCTGAATGAATCATGCATGGGGAACCTTATCAAATGCCTTACTGAAATCCATATACATGACATTCACTGCTCTACCTTCATCAATGTGTTTAGTCACATCCTCAAAGAATTCAGTCAGGCTCGTAAGGCATGACCTGCCCTTTAAGCCATACTGACTATCCCTAATCAGATTATGTCTCTCCAAATGCTCATAATTCCTGCTTCTCAGGATCTTCTCCAACAACTTGCCCACCACTGAAGTCAGATTCACTGGTCTATAATTTCCTGGGTTATCTCTACTCCCTTTTTTGAACAAAGGAACAACATCTGCAACCCTCTGGAACCTCTCCCGTCCTTATTGATGATGCAAAGATCATTACAAGAGGCTCAGCAATCTCCTCCCTCACTTCCCATAGTAACCAAGGGTATATCTCACCCAGTTCCAGTGACTTATCTAACTTAATGCTTTTCAAAAGCTCCAGCACATCCCTTTTCTTAATGTCTATATGCTCAAGCATTTCAGTTCACTGTAAGTCATCCCCACAATTGCCAAGGTCCTTTTCCCTGGTGAATACTGAAGCAAAGTATTCATTAAGTTCCTCCGCTACCTCCTCTGACTCCATGCACACGCTTCCTCTCTCGCTCCTGATTGGTCCTATCCTCACACTGCTCATCCTCTTGCTCTCATATACTTGTGGAACGCCTTGGGGTTTTCTTTAATCCTGCCTGTCAAGGCCTTCTCATGGCCCCTTCCAGCTCTCCTCATTCCATTCACAAGCTCCTTTCTAACAACCTTGTAATTTTCTAGTGCTCGAACAGTACCTAGTTTCTTGAACCTTTTATTAGCTTTTCTTTTCTAGATTTTCTACATACTTCATACACCATGGCAGTTTAACCCTACCATCCTTTCCCTGCCTCAGTGGAACTCCATGCAAATGTTCGTGGATGGCACAGGCAGCTGTTTACATTGATACAGCAATTTCAACTGCTCTTTTAAATAATAGTTGTTCTTCAGTTAGGAGCTTCCTTCCTAACTCCCTGTATTCTGCTTTCAGGATCTCCACCCTTTTTCTACCTACGTTGTTGGTACCAATATGTATCACGACTTCCAGCTACTCTCTCCCATTTCAGGATATTGTGGATGCGCTCAGAAACATCACAAACCCTGGCACCTGGGAGGCAAATTACAATCCTTATTTTTTTGCACAGCCACTGTTAATTTCGCCAGGTAGGTCGTCCCCTCCCCAACAGAACTCAAAATGGAGTACTTATTGTTAAGGGTGACAGTCACAGAGTTGCTTTCCACTAGTCGATGCCCTCCCTTCCCTCTTCTGACAGTCACTCACTTATCTGTCTCCTGTGGCCCCAGGATGATTACCAGCCTGTAGGTCCTGTCTATCACCTCCTCACTCTCCCTAACAAGCCGAAGGTCATCGAGCTACAGCTCCAGTTCCCTAATTCGGTCTCTAAGGCGTTGCAGCTCAATGCTCCTGGCACAGATGTGGCCATCAGGGAAGCTGGAAGTCTCCCAGACACCCTACTTCTGACAGCCAGGACGGAAAACTGGCGTCGCAGTCATACCCACAATTCTGGTGCACCGAGTCCCATGAAACACTCCTTTTTTAAACTCTTCTCCCTGACCTGTGCAAAGCTCTGTCTCTCTCTTCTAATCAATTGGTCTGCCACTAATGCACCAAGCCCCATGAAATGGTCCTTTTTTAAAACTTTTCTCCCCAACCTGTGCAAAACTCTCTCTGAATCAATTGGTCTGCCACTAATGCTCCTTATCATCCTTACTGCTAACACTGAGCGCCTGGGCATCATTGTAGCACCTGGTCGGAGTCTTTCTGTCAGAGCGCACGTGCAGATGCCCCTCCAAAAATAAGCCTATATTAGCAATAAAGTCCTTTGTGATTGTTTATAGTGAGAAACACTTTGGACGTCTTCCATTTTGATGGACCAAATGGCCTAATTCTACTCCTATATCTTATGGGCTTATCTCTGTCTGTAGGTAAGCTGCAGCTATATTTGTTTTGCTTAAATGTTTCCTTCCAGAATGGTTTGCAACAAATCCCCTATCCTGAGCAGAGGCTATTGAATAGTGTTGTGTTGATGATATCCTTAAAGTCACCACATTTTCTCACAGACCGGTTTTTTTTTGGTTACTGAGATCATTGGCATTGCCATAGGCTCTATTCAACTTTGGAAAGAATTCATTCAGCCTCCATTGCCATCTAGCTCACTGGCTGTTTTATCATGGCTTAGCAAGGACCACTACAATTTGCCTATCGTCACAATAGGTCTAAGGCAGACACAATCTCAATGGCTCTCCACGTAGCCTTAGATCACCTGGACAATACAAAAGTCAGGATGTTGTTTGTTGACTATAGCTCTACATTTAACACCATCATTCCTACAGTCCTGATCAAAAATCTCCAGAACCAGGGCTTCGGCAACTGGATCTTCAACTTCTTATGATCTGTGTGAATTGGTAATAACATTGCTGACGATCAGTGTTGGCATGGTTCAGGGATGTGTGTTTAGCTCACTGCTCTACTCTCTCTACAACCATGACTGTGCTCAAAAGACATCTATAAATTTACTAATGATACAACCATTGTTGGCAGAATCTCAAATGGTGAGGAGAGAGCGTGTAAGAGTAAGATATACCAACTAGTTGAGTGGTGTTGCATCAACAACCTTGAACTCAACATCAATAAGACCAAAGAGCTGATTGTGGACTTAAAGAATGATGAGATGGGGGCACACACCAGTCCTCATGGAGGGATCAGAAGTGGAAAGAGTGAGCAATTTCAAATTCCTGGGTGTTAATACCTTTGAGGACCTAACCTGGTTCCAACATATCAATGCAGCTATAAAGTAGGCAAGACAGCTGCCATATTTCATAGTTCAAGGAGATTTGGTATGTCACCTAAAACACTCAAAAACTTCAACATATGTACCTAGAGGGAATTCTGGCTGGTTGCATCACTGCCTGGTATGGGGGTGCTTCTGCACAGGATCAAAGTAAGCTGCAGAGAATTGTAAAGTTAGTCAGCTCTATCTTGGGTACCAGCCTCTATAGAAACCAAGGCATCTTCAAGGAGTGATTAAGGAAGTATCCATCATTACAGACCCCCACCACCCAGGACAAGAAAGTGGCTATCATATACTTCATTAGGAGTTTGAAAAAATTTGGCATTTCAACAAATAAACTCAAAATCTTCTAAAGATGTACCATGGAGAGCATTTTGACAGGCTGCATCACTGTCTGGTGTGGGAGGACTACTGGACAGGACCGAAAGAAGCTGCAGAAGGTTGTAAAACCAGTCAACTCCATCTTGAGTACTAGCCTGCAAAGAACCCAGGACACCTTCAGGGACCGGTGTCTCAGAAAGGAGTTCTATTATTAAGGACCACCAGCATCCAGGGCATCCCCTTTTCTCACTGTTACCATCAGGTAGGAGGTACAGAAGCCTGAAGTCACACATTCAGCGATTCAGGAACAGCTTCCTCCCCTCTGCCATTCAATTCCTAAATGGACATTTAATCTTTGGACACTACCTCACTTTTTAAAAAATACAGAATTTCTGTTTTTTGCACATTTTTAATCTATTCAATATACATATACTGTAATTGATTTACTTATTTATTATTTTTTTTCCTTTTTTATATTATGTATTTCATTGAACTGCTGCTGCTAAGTTAATAAATTTCACATCACATGCCAGTGATAATAAATCTGATTCTGATTGAGGTTTTCAATGTTTGAGATCATCAACAGCATGCAGATTAGTGCTCTTTTTGAAACTGAAACTTGACTTTTCATTTTTTTCTCTTTCCTCTGAAGTCCATTTATTTTTGTCTACCCAGTACGCTCTTTGTCTGTGTCCTACTTTGTTACATTTTTGGCATGTCTTGCTTTTAAACCTGCATTGGTATGGTTTATGTGAACCTCTGCCACAACGGTAACACAGTTTGTTCGGCCAGACGGGTTTCTGTCCAGACGTTGCAATTTGGTTCATGCTCACTTTCATTCCTGACTGCCACTCAGTTGTGTCTCTGTCTGCCGTTCACATTGATACAGCAATTTCAACTGCTCTTTTAAATAATAGCTGTTAAAATATTATTTTAAATATTATTTTAAATAATACCTGTTCTTCAGTTAGGAGCTGATCTTCAATTCTTTTTTATAAGATTCCACAAACATCAGTGCATCTTTAAGCCCATTAATGAACTGGCAATGCTCAGACAACCTCTTCAATTCAGCCACATATGCTGAAGGGACTCCCCTTCCTCTTGATTTTGCTTACAAAACCTAAAGTGTTCTGCAATCAACAATGGTTTGGATTCTAAATATTTTTTTCATTATGATAACAATATCAGCAGAGCTAATTCTGGCTAGTTTGATTGGAGCAGTTAAACTTCTAAGCAAGGTGCTGGATGCTCCTCCACCTACTGCACTCAGTAAAACTCACTCACTTCTCAGTGGCTATTCCACTTGCTTTAAAATATTGTTCAATTTGTTCAGTACACATCACCCAGCTATTTTTTGTGCAATCAACACATTATCTTTCTGATGCAGCCAGCCATTTCTACATTTTCTTTATTTATTATAATCCTATAACTCTCCAATTTCAGCATACCCTTTCTAATATAAGGGGCCCAGACCTGCTCGCAGTGCTCCAACTGAAGCCTCACTGGTGCTTTATAATGTCTCAGATTACATCCTTTACATTCTAGTCCTCTTGAAATGAATGCAAACATTGTGAAACCTCCTGGTTTCCTTGGCTGTGTAAGTCTAGGGAAGACAACCTCCAGCCCTGCCAAATTCATGAGATTGAGACACACTCAATCCCACCCCAAACCCCAGTTTGTGTGGTTGCTGTGTCATTTGCTGCCCTGTTACACATTAATGCCATGAAATAACAGATAGGACATTGCATATGATTAAAGGAATTATATTTATGAATCTTAACTGAAGGGTTAGTAAAGAATACCAAAAAGAAAAGGGCCCATTCTAATTAAACAGTTAAATATGCACAAGTTGGAGCTCATCTCGAACTTCTCTGTCACTCATGCGCTGGGACCTTGGTCAACGTGAAAGCACGCATCACATTCCGAAAGTTACTTACAATCCATCTCGAACAAATGAGTCTCCTACCAGATTGTATGTTACAACTGGTTCTCTCTAGTGTCTTCTCTCTTTATCTCCTCTCGAACAAAAGCCCAACCTTAGTGTCCCTCACCAGAAAAACCTCCCCTTAATCCAACCTAATTGGATGGCGTATATTTTTAACCATATAACAATTACAGCATGGAAACAAGCCATCTCAGCCCCTCTAGTCCGTGCCAACGCTTACACTCACCTAGTCCCACTGGCCCGCACTCAGCCCATAATCCTCCATTCCTTTCCTGTCCATATACCTATCCAATTTTACTTTAAATGACAATACTGAACCTGCCTCTACCACTTCTACTGGAAGCTCATTCCACACAGCCACTGCTCTCTGAGTAAAGAAATTCCCCCTCGTGTTACCCTTAAACTTCTGCCCCCTAACTGTCAAATCATGTCCCCTTGTTTGAATCTCCCCTACTCTCAATGGAAAAAGCCTATCCATGTCAACTCAATCTATCCCCCTCATAATTTTAAATACCTCTGTCAAGTCCCCCCTCAACCTTCTACACTCCAAAGAATGAAGACCTAACTTGTTCAGCCTTTCCCTGTAACTTAGGTGCTGAAACCCAGGTAACATTCTAGTAAATCTCCTCTGTACTCTCTCTATTTTGTTGACATCTTTCCTATAATTCGGTGACCAGAACTGGTCACCTCTCTCTTATCTTCAACAGTAACCCAAGCAAGCTTAAAAACAGAACAGACTGCTCATACAGAACTGCCAAAATGAAGTACATACAGCATAACAGTTAAAATATGAACCGGGGCATTACAGATGCATTTGCCTTCCTCACCACAGACTCAACCTGCAATTTAACCTTTCGGGACTCCTGCACGTCCCTTTGCGGGTCAGTTTTTTTTTTGATAGTCAACCCTTTTATTTCTTCTATCAAAGTGCTTGACCATACATTTCTCAACACTGTATTCCACCTGCCATTTCTTTGCTCATTCTCCTAATCTGTCTAAGTCCTCCTGTAGACTCTCTACTTCTTCAACCTACCTTCTCTCCACCTACCTTCGCATTATCTGCAAACTTTGCACCAAAGCCATCAATTCCATCAGTAGGTGTCCCAATACTGACCCCTAAGAATCACCACTAGTCATCGGCAGCCAACTAGAAAAGGCTCCCTTTATTCCCACTCATTGCCTTGGGTCAGCATGGACCACTTCAGCTGAAGGGTCTCACACTGTGACTCCATATATTTTTCTGTGATTTGGCCAAACCTGCTTTAAGCCACAGCCAGACACAGGCTCAATCCCTGTTGACAGTGATGAACTTCAGGTAACCTGTTTACCTTGCCAGCTCAGTGATTGGTACCTGCAAGATCATGTAAGTAACAAAAACAGGCTTAGGAGCTGGAGCAGGTCATTTAGTCCGTCAACCCTGCTTCACTATCTACAATTCAACAGTGGTGTAGTAGTTAGCATGACACCATTTCAGCTCAGGGCCACCAGAGATCAGAGTTTAATTCCGACGCTGTCTGTAATGAATTTGTATGTCCTCCTGCTGATCATGTGTGTTTCCTCCAGGTGCTCCAGTTTTCTTCCACAGATATACCAGTTAGTAGGTTAATTGATAGTTGAAAATTGTCCTGGGATGAGCCCAGGAGTTAAATCAGTGTGTTGCTGGGCTGAAAAGGCATGTTTCAAGCTGTATTTCTAAAGAAATCAATCAGATAGATGGGGCTGATCAGAGTTTGACCTTATCACCACTTCCTGCCTGCTGCCCAGACCTTGACCTGTGTTGTCCAACAGACATTCATCCCCAGATGTCGAGCTCCTGCCATTCCCTTGGGTGGAAGAAGATTAGTGGCTGTGTGGAGGGAGCAGTGCATACCCACCACACCTTGGGAGCAGGAAGAGCATGATGAGGTAAGGCAGCGTCTGTGCAGAAGGAGTGGTGTCCACTCACTGTCTCCCTGGGTGCACAAAGCAAGCAGTGTCCACCCACCATTCTCTTAAGTTCAGGAAGCGAGCAGTTCTCCACCCCCATTCCCCTGGGTGCAGGAAGGGAGTGCTGTCCACATACCATCCCTCTGGGTGCAGGAAGAGCAGCAAGCAGGTTAGGTAGTGTCTGAACAGAGTGAGCCATATACATTCACCATTCCCCTGGGTTCATGAAGGGCATGGTGTCTATCACTGTGCCCCTGGGTGCAGGAGGAATGTGGTGTCTATCACTGTCACCCTGGGTGAAGGAGGAATGTGGTGTCTATCACTGTGCCCCTGGGTGCAGGAGGAATGTGGTGTCCATCACTGTGCCCCTGGGTGAAGGAGGAATGTGGTGTCTATCACTGTGCCCCTGGGTGCAGGAGGAATGTGGTGTCTATCACTGTGCCCTGGGTGAAGGAGGAATGTGGTGTCTATCACTGTGCCCTGGGTGAAGGAGGAATGTGGTGTCTATCACTGTCACCCTGGGTGCAGGAGGGATGTGGTGTCTATCACTGTCACCCTGGGTGAAGGAGGAATGTGGTGTCTATCACTGTGCCCCTGGGTGCAGGAGGAATGTGGTGTCTATCACTGTGCCCTGGGTGAAGGAGGAATGTGGTGTCTATCACTGTCACCCTGCGTGAAGGAGGGATGTGGTGTCTATCACTGTGCCCCTGGGTGCAGGAGGAATGTGGTGTCTATCACTGTGCCCCTGGGTGCAGGAGGAATGTGGTGTCTATCACTGTCACCCTGGGTGCAGGAGGAATGTGGTGTCTATCACTGTGCCCCTGGGTGAAGGAGGGATGTGGTGTCTATCACTGTGCCCCTGGGTGCAGGAGGAATGTGGTGTCTATCACTGTCACCCTGGGTGCAGGAGGAATGTGGTGTCTATCACTGTCACCCTGGGTGCAGGAGGAATGTGGTGTCTATCACTGTGCCCCTGGGTGCAGGAGGAATGTGGTGTCCATCACTGTGCCCCTGGGTGAAGGAGGAATGTGGTGTCTATCACTGTGCCCCTGGGTGCAGGAGGAATGTGGTGTCTATCACTGTCACCCTGGGTGCAGGAGGGATGTGGTGTCTATCACTGTGCCCCTGGGTGAAGGAGGAATGTGGTGTCTATCACTGTGCCCCTGGGTGCAGGAGGAATGTGGTGTCTATCACTGTCACCCTGGGTGCAGGAGGGATGTGGTGTCTATCACTGTGCCCTGGGTGAAGGAGGAATGTGGTGTCTATCACTGTGCCCTGGGTGAAGGAGGAATGTGGTGTCTATCACTGTCACCCTGGGTGCAGGAGGGATGTGGTGTCTATCACTGTGCCCCTGGGTGCAGGAGGAATGTGGTGTCTATCACTGTGCCCCTGGGTGAAGGAGGAATGTGGTGTCTATCACTGTGCCCCTGGGTGCAGGAGGAATGTGGTGTCTATCACTGTCACCCTGGGTGCAGGAGGAATGTGGTGTCTATCACTGTGCCCCTGGGTGCAGGAGGAATGTGGTGTCTATCACTGTCACCCTGGGTGAAGGAGGGATGTGGTGTCTATCACTGTGCCCCTGGGTGCAGGAGGAATGTGGTGTCTATCACTGTCACCCTGGGTGCAGGAGGAATGTGGTGTCTATCACTGTCACCCTGGGTGCAGGAGGAATGTGGTGTCTATCACTGTGCCCCTGGGTGAAGGAGGGATGTGGTGTCTATCACTGTGCCCCTGGGTGCAGGAGGAATGTGGTGTCTATCACTGTGCCCCTGGGTGCAGGAGGAATGTGGTGTCTATCACTGTCACCCTGGGTGCAGGAGGAATGTGGTGTCTATCACTGTGCCCCTGGGTGCAGGAGGAATGTGGTGTCTATCACTGTGCCCCTGGGTGCAGGAGGAATGTGGTGTCTATCACTGTCACCCTGGGTGAAGGAGGGATGTGGTGTCTATCACTGTGCCCCTGGGTGCAGGAGGAATGTGGTGTCTATCACTGTCACCCTGGGTGCAGGAGGAATGTGGTGTCTATCACTGTGCCCCTGGGTGCAGGAGGAATGTGGTGTCTATCACTGTCACCCTGGGTGCAGGAGGAATGTGGTGTCTATCACTGTGCCCCTGGGTGCAGGAGGAATGTGGTGTCTATCACTGTCACCCTGGGTGCAAGAGGAATGTGGTGTCTATCACTGTCACCCTGGGTGAAGGAGGGATGTGGTGTCTATCACTGTGCCCCTGGGTGCAGGAGGAATGTGGTGTCTATCACTGTGCCCCTGGGTGAAGGAGGGATGTGGTGTCCATCACTGTGCCCCTGGGTGCAGGAGGAATGTGGTGTCTATCACTGTCACCCTGGGTGAAGGAGGGATGTGGTGTCCATCACTGTCCCCCTGGGTACATTTAAGATTAAAAAGGCACAGTATCAATGTAGTTTTACGGAGTTGGACTGCGATCAATCACTGAGTGAGATTCATTAGGAAGGATGAATAAAGATAAGGTAGGCACAAGTGGAGCAGCCATCAACCATGAATTTGATTTGATTTGTGCAACGGCCTTTGTTGTGAGTGGGTCAGTTTTGGAGTGGCTTTGGCTCATCAGGCTTTGGTGAGATCTGGCTTGGGCAAGGTAAGTATCTGGTAAGTTTCTCTTTTTCTTTTTTTTTCCATTCCTAGTCTGTTAGGATACGGTTAGTTCAGTGAGAATGATTCCAAGTGTTATGTTATGGTCTTTGTGTGAGATGTGTACAACCGTGGCTGACAAGGGAAGTCAAAGCTAATGTAAAAGCAAAAGAGAGGGCATACAACAAAGCAAGAAATAGCAGGAAGACAGAGGATTTGGAAGCTTTTAAAAACCTACAGAGAGCAACTAAAAAATCATTAGAAGGGAAAATATGAAATATGAAAGCAAGCTAGCAAACAATATCAAAGTGGATAGTAAACACGTTTTTCAAGAATGTAAAAAATATAAGAGAAATGAGAGTGGATACAGGACTGCCAGAAAATGAGGCCGGAGAAATAATAACAGGGGACAAGGAGATAACTAATGAACTAAATGAGTATTTTGCATCAGTCTTCACTGTGGAAGGCACTAGCAGTGTGCCAGATGATATAGTGTGTGAAGGAAGAGAAATGGGTGCAGTTACCTAAAGCTACATAAGTCACCTGGACCAGGTGAATCCAACCCTACGGTTCTGAAAGATGTAGCAGGAGAGATTGAAGAGGCATTGGTAATGATCTGTCTAAAATTACTGGACTCCACTCTTTAAGAAAGGAAGAAGACAGCAGAAAGGAAATTATAGAGCAGTTGGCCTGACCTCAGTGGTTGGGAAAATGTTGGAGTTAATTGTTAAGGATGAGGTTATGGACTACATGGTGACACAGGACAACATCAGCATGCTTTCCTTAAGGGAAAATCCTGCATGACAAATCTGTTGGAATTCTTTGAGAAGATTACATGCAGGATAGATAAAGGGGATGTAGTAAATGTTGTATATTTGGACTTCAGAAGGCCTTTGACAAGGTGCCACACATGAGGCTGCTTACCAAGTTGAGAGCTCATGGTATTACAGTAATGTTACTAACATGGTTACAGCATTGGCTGATTGGTAGGAGGCAGTAAGTGGGAGTAAAAGGATTCTTTTCTGGTTGGCTGCCAGTGACTAGTGGTGTTCCACAGGGGTCGGTGTTGGGGCCGTTTCTTTCATTTTTCAATCTTTTTTTATTGATTTTCAAATAAAGAATATACAAATACAAATCGAAAGAGGAGTTTAACAAGTAGATAATATAAAAGACATATAAACAGCAATATTAAAGATAAGAAGCATATAATATCAAATTCAAATAGGTAATATATTATGCTGTTATATATACAATGGTCAGAGAGAAATTACAACTCCTCATAGCAATCGTAAAAAAAAGATTGGAAATTTTATTGATAGAGAAAGAAAAACCCCACTAACTAAACTAAAACAAAAATGAGAGAAAGAAACAAAAAGAAAGAAAAAGAAAGATTGGGCAGTCCAAATGAGGATAAACTTAAAAAAGAAAGAAAGAGAAAAAAAATACACATCCATCCAGTCATCTCCGAACCTTCATGGACAAGGATATTCTCCAAAAAGAATAAAGAAAAATAAATAAATAAAGATAAGTTAAAACGTGAAAATATTGAATAAAGTGTCGCCAGACATGTTCAAAATCAAAAGATGTATCAAATGTCCGGCTTCTAATTTTCTCCAAGCTTAAACATGACATGATGGAGGAGAGCCAATAGAAAACAGTGGGTGAGTTAGATTCTTTCCAGTGTAGCAAAATAGCTCTCCTAGCCAGTAAAGTTGAAAAGGCTATCACATGTTGGGCGGAGGCAGACACTTTGCTTGCTTCCTCTGGGAAAATCCCAAAAATTGCTGTAAGTGGATTAGGTTGAACATCCATATCTATAACTTTAGATAATATTCCAAACACATTTAAACTTACACATGACCAAAACATATGGGTTAGAGTAGCCACTTCTGCATTACATCTATCACAAATAGGGCATATATTAGGAAAAATATGTGCCAATTTATCTTTGGACATATGGGCCCTATGTACTATCTTAAACTGAATTAAAATATGGCATGCACAGATAGATGAATTATTAACTAAATAATAAATTGTACTCCATTGGTTATCTGAGAGTGAATGTTGAAGTTCTACTTCCCAGGAGCGTTGAACCCTATCATTAGGCGGTGCGAGCATTCATTAACTGTTTATAAATGATAGCTATTAATCATTTTTGAAAAGGTTTAAACTGAAAAATAACATAAGCCAAATTTGAAGAGCAGATCAACAGGTAATTTGGTAAAAAATCATGTAAGAAATTCCTAACCTGTAAATACCTGAAAAAATGTGTATTAGAGATATCATATTTATCCATTAACTGTGAAAAAGACATTAAACAGTCTTGTAAAAACAAATCTAAAAAAGTTTTTATTCCCTTAATTTTCCATGTTGGCAAAGCCTTATCCAAAGTTGATGGTTTAAAAAAGAAATTAGAATAAATATTACTAGAAAGTAAAAAATCATTTAATTCAAAAAATCTACGAAATCGAACCCAAATTTTTAAAGTATGTTTAACAATAGGGTTAAGAGTTTGTCTACCTATTCTGGAGAACGGAAAGGGAAGAGGAGCTCCTAATAAAGAAGCTAACGAAAACCCCACTACTGAATTTTCCTCCAGCTGTAACCATGAAGGGCGATCTTGGTCATCTATATCATAAATCCAAAAAGTAATATAGCGAATATTAATTGCCCAATAATAAAATCTAAAGTTTGGTAAAGCCAGTCCTCCATCTTTTTTTGATTTTTGCAATAAAAGTTTATTCACTCTAGAGCTTTTATTATTCCAAACATAAGACAAAATCAGAGAGTCTATTTTATCAAAAAATGTTTTTGGAACAAAAGAGGGAACTGCTTGAAATATATATAAAAATTTCAGTAGAATAACCATTTTTATAGCATTTATTCGACCTGTCAATGACATCGACATAGGTGACCATTTAGAAAGTGCCTGTTGAGTATATTCAACCAAAGGGGAAAATTTATACCTATATAGCTCTTTAAAATTTTTTGTAATTTTGATACCAAGGTAAATAAAATGGTTTTTGTCAATATTAAAAGGTATTTGATCATAATAATCAAAATAATTATTAATAGGAAATAATTCACTTTTATGTAAATTAAGTTTATATCCAGAAAAAGTACCAAATTCCATAAATATGATAACATAGAAGGAATAGATTTCTTAGGATTTGAAATGTAAACTAATAAATCATCCGCGTATAACGAAACTTTATGTAATTTATCCCCTCTTCTAATACCCTGCACAGAATTAGAATCCCTAAGAGCAATAGCAAGTGGTTCTAAAGCCAAATTAAATAATAAAGGGCTAAGGGGACAGCCCTGACGGGTACCTCTACATAATCTAAAATAAGGAGACTTTTGATTATTAGTTAGAACCGCAGCTACCGGGGCATGATAGATCAGTTTAATCCAGGAAATAAATCCTGGACCAAAATTGAACCTCTTCAAAACCTGAAATAGATAAGGCCACTCCACCCTATCAAAGGCTTTCTCTGCATCCAAAGATACAATACATTCAGATTCTTTGGTTGAGGGGGAATAAATGATATTTAATAATCTTTGAATATTAAAATGTGAGTACCTATTTTTAATAAATCCTGTTTGATCGTTTGAGATAACATTAGGCAAGATACTCTCAAGCCTATTTGCTAGAATCTTAGAGAGGATTTAAAAATCTACATTCAGTAAAGAAATAGGTCTACAGGATACACATTCCAGTGGGTCTTTCCCTTTTTTTGGAATCAATGAAATTAGTGCTTCATAAAAAGTTTTAGGAAGGTTCCCAGAAGATGTAGAATCAGTGAACGTTTGATGAAGATGTGGTATAAGCGTTTCGTGAAAGGTCTTATAAAATTCTACCATATAACCATCAGGTCCTGGAGCTTTACCTAATTGCATAGAGGATATAGCCTTGGCTATCTCCTCTTGTTTAATAGGTGCGTCTAACATATCAGCATCTTGAATCGAAATTTGAGGTATGTTTAACCTTTGCAAAAATCTATTCGTAGTGATATTACTATCAGAGAATTCAGATTTATAAAGATTAGAATAAAAGTCCATAAATATCTTAGTAATTTCATAAGGATCTAAAGTTTCTGTTCTATCTGGTCGGCGAATTTTTAAAATCTGTCTTCTGACCATCCCAGCCTTTAACTGACCCGCTAAAAGTTTAGCAGATTTTTCCCCATGTATATAAAATAAACTTTTACATTAAAAAAATTGCTGTTCAATGGGAAAGGTCAGAAGTAAATCATACTGTGATTGAAGTTCAACCCTTTCTTTATATAGGTCTTCAGTAGGTTTAACTGAATACGCTTTATCTATCTGTTTAATTTTATTAATAAGCACTGACAATTCCACTTTAGTATTTTTTCTCAAGGCTGCTGAATATGAGATTATCTGTCCCTTAAGAAAAGATTTCAAGGTGTTCCATATAACCAGATTTGAGATTCCTTCAGTTATATTAAATTCAAAAAATATAGAAATTTGCTGCTTAATAAAATTAACAAAAGCTGGAGCCTGTAACAAAACGGGGTTCAATCTCCACTGTGAGATTTTCAAAAATCTATCCGGGAGCTTAAGGGTTAACTTTAAAGGCGTATGATCTGAAAGCGCAATGATGTCATACGCACATTCAACAACGGAGTTTAACAGACGTGTATCTAAAAAAAAGTAATCAATTCGGGAATATTTGTGGTGGACATGTGAAAAAAAGGAGAAATCTTTATCATTGGGGTGTTTATATCTCCAAATATCGACAAGGCCATATTCTAATAAAAAAGAGTTAATACAAGCTGCCACTTTATTAGGAAGCGACGGATTGGTTGATGACCTGTCAATCGCTAGATTTAAGCAACAATTAAAGTTACCACCCATGATCAGCTTATATTCATTGAGATTCGGTAATTCTGAAAAAAGTTTCTTAAAAAAATCAGAATTATCTACATTAGGTGCGTATACACACACACCAGAGCTACCTTTTGCTCGCATAATAAACCAGTAACAATTAAATATCTTCCAATCAAATCAGTAGTAGTATTAAGGTGTACAACACACACAAAATGCTGGTGGAACACAGCAGGCTAGGCAGCATCTATAGGGAGAAGCGCTGTCGACGTTTCGGGCCGAGACCCTTCGTCAGGACTAACTGAAAGGAAAGATAGTAAGAGATTTGAAAGTAGTGGGGGGAGGGGGAAATGCAAAATGATAGGAGAAGACCGGAGGGGGTGGGATGAAGCTAAGAGCTGGAAAGGTGATTGGCGAAAGTGATACAGAGCTGGAGAAGGGAAAGGATCATGGGATGGGAGGCCTCAGGAGAAAGAAAGGGTGGGGGGGGGAAGCACCAGAGGGAGATGGAGAACAGGCAAACAACTAAATATGTCAGGGATGGGGTAAGAAGGGGAAGAGGGGCATTAACAGAAGTTAGAGAAGTCAATGTTCATGCCATCAGGTGGGAGGCTACCCAGCCGGTATATAAGGTGTTGTTCCTCCAACCTGAGTTTGGATTCATTTTGACAGTAGAGGAGGCCATGGATAGACATATCAGAATGGGAATGGGACATGGAATTAAAATGTGTGGCCACTGGGAGATTCTGCTTTTTCTGGCAGTGTACGAAAGGGGTTTTGGGACTAAGAAATATAGAAATGCCTCTTGTTTTACTATCCGACAGTGAGTGAAAAAGAGGCCCTTCACAAAAGGGAAAAAATCTATCCCCATCCTGTTTTCGTATATGATTTTCTTGCGCAAAAATAATATCAGCAGTAAGTGTTTTTAATTTCTTAAAAATCTTTTTACGCTTAATGGGATGATTGACACCGTTCCAATTCCAAGATATTATATTAATTTTATTAACATTCATGTTTAAAATTGAGTTTAATATTATATAAAAGAAATGTTACGCAAGTACAGATTAAACCAAAAGGCGCGGGTACAACCAGAAGGAGTGACGCATTTACGAAAGAGAAATCCATCAAAAGAACTGCCCAATCAAGAAAAAACCTACTCTAATAGACCCTTCCCCCCTCCCCCCACCCAGTAGATAGAAAGGAAGGAACCGATAGGCTGGTCCCATGCTAACTAATCACCTTTGACCCTGTTCTCCAACTTGCAGCTCCATATATAAAAAAAGCAAAAATCCCACGGAAAATAGCCATAATAAAAGGCACAAACAGAATTCAACTACTATAATGTTGTGTCTAACATTAATAAAAACATAATCAACAACGCCCATTTTAGAATCAGCTAAAGTAGCTTAAACACATATTCAAAAGAAAGAATAAATCCGAGCAAATAATGTTACAAAAAATATTCTTTCTCTCGAAAAATAAAAATAAATGAATATATGTATATAACAGACCCTAAAACTATAAGTATTGAAACAAATAAAAAAAATAAAAAGATTAATACACAACAGGTCCTACACGGACCACTAAAGTACAATACTATAAAGGTTCCCTACAAAACAGTTATATATGTATTAATTATTAATAAGGTAAAAAAAATTAAATTGACCACGTCCCATACCAGAGAGTGAAAAGGTATAACATGTACTTAACTCAAAAGCTCCATAAACAACTCATACAGCAGATGCTTCAAAATTGGCTATTGAATAATCGATGTAACTTTAATATTTTATTCAGTAGGCTTAACTTTAAAGTTTTTAATATACTCCCATCCCTTGTGAGGAGAGTAGATTCTCAATGGTTGAGATTTTTCAGGAAAAATTATCAGCTTTGCTGGAAAGCGAAGGGAGGGATTTAAATCTAATTTATACATTTCACTCATAACTTCTCGATATTTCTTTCTTTCAGCAAAGATTTCAGGGGATAATCTTCAACTATAGGAATGTGTGTTGAATTAAAGAGTAATTTCCGTTTCTCTCTGGCTTCTCGAAGAATAGCTTCTTTAGTCGTATAATAATGCAAAGAAAGTACGACTGCTCGAGGACGTAATTCGGCTGAACGCCGAGAGAATGGAATTCTGTGAGCTCTGTCAATTAAGGGGTTAGCTTCGAGAGTCTCATTGAAAAGTGAGTACAGCATATCTGAGAAGAATTTTAACAGATCACCAGCTTCAGTATTTTCAGGCAGTCCCAGAATACGCAGATTCCTCCGACGCCCTCTACTATCTAAATCAACCATTCTTTTCTTCATTTTAGATAGTTCCGAGGTAATTTCATTAATTTTCTTTTCCATCGAAGATTTCTTCATTCCTTGATCTTTAATAATTTGCTTGAATAAATCATGCTCACTCTCGATTCGGGTTGTAGCCTGCTGAAGTGTTTGAAGTTGAGAATCCAAGTTTTTCAGCGAGCCTTGAATCGTAGAAATAGCTTTTTCGAGCTTCCCGTTTGAACCAGTCAGCTTATCAATTTTAATATTAAGCGATCCAAATTCCGACTTCATGTCTTGTATTGAAGAAAATATTCCCGCTAGTGTAACAGATTCCTCCGTTTTCTTGGTTTGTTCCGTTTGCTCCATTTCAGGGAAAGTCTTGCTGCTTCTTAATTCAATACCAGAACGACTTTTTTTGGCCATTGTAATTAAGTCGTAAAATCCTTCAGTAGAAGTAGTGAGTCATTAGAACTAAAAGGGATCTGTTGGTGGGATATAAAATATATTAAAAGAGAGAGAGCCGCTAGAAACGCGAACTACTCCATATGCTGCAAAGATGGAGAATCCCCGGGGCCGTTTCTTTTTATGCTGTATATCAATGATTCAGATGATGGAATCGATGGCTTTGATGCCAAGTTTGTAGATGATACAAAGATTGGTGGAAGGGCAATGTTGAGGAAAAAGGTAGGCTGTAGAAGGACTTAAACAGATTAGGAGAATGGGCAAGGAAGTGGCAAATGAAATACAATGTTGAAAAATGCATGGTCACACACTTTGGTAGTAGAAATAAATGTGCTGACTATTTTCTAAATGGGGAGAACATGCAAAAATGTGGGATACTAAGAGAATTGGGAGTCCTTGTGCAGAACACCCTGAAAGTTAACTTGAAGGTTGAGTCGGTGGTGAGGAAGACAAATGCATCCTTGCATTCATATCAGGAGTTGAATATGAGAGCAGGGATTTGATGCTGAGGCTTTATAATGCACTGATGAGGCCTCACCTTGAATATTGTGAACAGTTTTGGGCTCCTCATCTAAGAAAAGATGTGCTAGCATTGGAGAGGGTCTAGAGGAGGTTCACAAGGATGATTCTGGGAATGAAAGGGTTATCATACGAGGAATTTTTGATGGCTGTGGGTCTGTACTCGCAGGATGAGAGGGATCTTAACCAGGACTTTAACCAGGCCAACCTCAGAAAAGCGCTGCCGAGATTATATCAATATTATATCAACCTGCTCCACTAGAGGCCTGAATATACTTGACCACTGCTACGCAGCAGTCAAGGATACCTACCGTTCTGTACCACGACCTCACTTCGGAAAATCGGACCATCAGGCCGTACTCCTCCCGGCTTACAAACAGAAACTGAAGCAGAAGGTCACGGTGTCAAAAGTGGTGTCGCGTTAGACAGAGGAAACGGATGAGGTCCTCTGTGACTGCTTTGAATCGGTGGACTGGTTAGTATTCAAGGACTCGGCAGCTAACCTCGATGAGTATACCTCAGCTGTCATGGACTTTATCTAGAAATGCACAGAGGACTGTGTGTCTCGCAAGACGATCCGGGTATTCCCTAACCGGAAACCTTGCATGAATTATGAGGTCCAGTCCCTTTTGAAGGCTAGAGCTGCGGCTTTTAGGTTCGGAGATACCAGTTGCTACACGGAATCCAGGCGTGAACTCCGGAAATCCATTAAGGGCGCCAAGAGGCAATATTGAGCCAAGTTGAAAGCCCAAGCTAACCAGAGGGATGCCAGTAGACTATGGCAGGGTCTAAATGAAATCACTGGGTGCAAAGAAAAGGCTGGGAATATCCTGATGAACTTAACGTATTCTACGCAAGATTTGAACAGAAGAGGAGCTGGATGAAACTGACCTGGTGGCATCAAGATTCATCATCACCAAGGAAGACGTTAGAAGAGCCTTCTTGAAGATAAATCCAAGGAAGGCGATGGGCCCAGATGGCGTCCCGGGACGGGTTCTCCAGGCCTGTGCAAACGAGCTAGCTGGAGTGTTTGCTGACATCTTCAACTGCTCCCTGCTTCAGTCTAAGATCCCCTCGTGTTTTAAGAAGGCAACGATAATCCCGGTGCTGAAGAAAAGTAAGGTGGCATGCCTGAATGACTACCAGCCTGTGGCTCTAACATCAATTGCTATGAAGTGCTTCGAGCGATTGGTTATGGCACACATCAACCATAACCTACCGGTCAACCTCGACGCTTTGCAATTCGCCTACCGGAGCAACAGGTCAACGGCAGATGCCATCTCTCTGGCACTACGTTCCTCCTTAGAACACCTGGAGAATAAAGATGCATATGTAAGGCTCCTTTTCATTGACTACAGCTCTGCCTTTAATACCATCATTCCAAATAAACTGATTCCTAAGCTCCGGAACCTGGGTCTTAGCACTCAGATCTGCAGCTGGATCTTCAACTTCCTCACAGACAGGACTCAGGCTGTAAAAATAGGGGACAAGCGCTCCTCTACAATCACTCTGAGCACCGGTGCCCCACAAGGCTGTGTACTCAGCCCCCTGCTGTACTCACTGTACACCCATGATTGTGTAGCCAAGTTTCCATCAAACTCAATATATAAGTTTGCTGATGACACCACAATTGTAGGCCGTATCTTGGGTAATGATGAGTTTGAGTACAGAGAGGAAATTAAGAACCTGGTGGCATGGTGTGAAGACAATAACCTATCCCTCAGTGTCAGCAAGACGAAGGAATTGGTTGTTGACTTCAGAAGGAGTAGCGGACCGCACGACCCCATCTACATCGGTGGTGCGCAGGTGGAACAGGTCAAAAGCCTTAAGTTCCTCGGGGTGAATATCACAAATGACCTGACCTGGTCTAACCAAGCAGAGTCCACTGCCAAGAAGGCCCACCAGTGCCTTTACTTCCTGAGAAATCTGAAGAAATTTGGCTGTCCCCTAAAACCCTCACTAATTTTTATAGATGCACCGTAGAAAGCATTCTTCTAGGGTGCATCACAACCTGGTATGGAAGTTGTCCTGCCCAAGACCAGAAGAAGCTGCAGAAGATCGTGAACATAGCCCAGCACATCACACAAACCAATCTTCCATCCTGGGACTCACTTTACACCACACGCTGTTGGAGCAGTGCTGCCAGGATAATCAAGGACAAGACCCACCCAGCCAACACACTTTTTGTCCCACTTCCCTCTGGGAGAAGGTTCAGGAGCATGAAGATTCGTACAGCCAGATTTGGGAACAGCTTCTTTCCAATTGTGATAAGACTGCTGAACAGATCCTGACCCAGATCTGGGCCGTACCTTCCAAATATCTGGACCTGACATGCACTACCTTACTTTCCCTTTTCTGTTTTCTAATTATGATTTATAATTTAAATTTTTTATTATATTTACTTCAATTTGTACTTCGGGGAGTGCAAAGTGCAGAAACAATTATCACTGTGATGATTGTATGCTCTAGTATCAATTGTTTGGTGACAATAAAGTAAAGTATAAAAGTATCTCATTGAAACCTTCTGATGTGGAAAGGTTGTTTCCCATGGTGGGGGAGTCCAGGACAAGAGGGCACAGCCTCAGTATAGAGGGGTGTCCATATAAAACAGAGAGTGGGAGTGGACAACCCTGTGAACCTCATCTGTACCCTCTCCAATGCCAGCACATCTTTTCTAAGATGAGGGGCTCGAAACTTCACAGTACTCAAGGTGAGGAATCACCAGTGCTTTATAAAGCCTCAGCATCGCATCCTTTCTCTTGTATTCTAGACCTCTTGAAATGAATGCTAACATGGCATTTGCTTTCCTCACCAAAGACTCAACTCTACAAGTTAACCTTCAGGGTGCTCTGCACAAGGGCTCCCAAATCCCTCTTCATCTCAGATTCTTGTATTTTCTTCCTATTTAGAAAAGAGTCTGCAAATTTATTTCTACTACCAAAGTGCATGACCATGCTGTGCCCCTAGGTGTTAACTCCCTTTGACTCAGCTCCTCGGTGTGTGCTCACAAAGGAGACCAGGCTGTGCCCCTAGGTGTGACCATGCACTTTCCAACATTATATTTCATTTGCCACTTTCTTGCCCTTTATCCTAACCTGTCTAAGTCCTTCTGCATCCTACCTTTTTCCCCAACATTAGCTGCCCCCCCCACCAATCTTCGTATTAACTGCAAACTTGGCAACAAAGCCAACCATTTCATCATATAAATCATCTATATACAGCATAAAATGAGGGTGAGGAGGAGAAAATAAGGATCAGCTATGATTGAATGGTGGAGCAGACTCTGTGGGCCTAATGGCCTAATTCTGCCCCTATGTCTTATGGTCTTATTTCCAGCCTTCTTGACATCTGGTCTGATGTTGGACTTCTGGGAGACTTGCAGCCTCCCTGATAACCATATCTGCATCAGCTGCTCTGAGCTGCAGCACCTCAGAGAACGTATTAAGGAAATGGAGCTGCTGCTCCTTGACTGTCAGCTCACACAGGAGAATGCAGCAGTGATAGATAGGAGCTCCAGGCAGGTAGTCGGCCCTAGGTTATAGGCACATGTAACTGGGTGACTGTCTGGAGAAGGAAGGTAAGTGGGCAGCCAGTGCAGAATACCCCTGTAGCTGTTGCCCTCAAAAATAAGTATACCACTTTAGAAATTGTTGAGGGGGACAACCTATCATAGGAGAACACAGCAGCCAGGTCTCTGGCACTGAATCTGGTGCTGTGGCTCAGAAGAGAAGAGAGGTGAAGAGGACTGCACTGGTGATAAGAGACTGATAATCAGAGGAACAGAGATGAGATTATGTGTGCAAGATAGAGACACTCAGATAATATGATGCCTCCCAGGTGCTCAGGTCAGAGATTTCTAGTATTGGGTGCACAGCATTCTAAAGGGGGAGGGAGAGTAGCCAGAAGGCATTGTACATCTTGAACTAATGACATAGGCAGGATAGGTCAGGAGATCCTCGAGAGATTTTAGGGAGCTAGATAGAAAGCTAAAGAAGAATGTTGGATTGCTACACAACAATAAGTGTAAGAATAGGATAGTTCTGCAGATGAATGTGTGGCTGAGGAAATGGTGCAAGGGGCATTGGTTCAGATTTATGGATCATTGGGATCTTTTCTGGGGAAGGTATGACCGATACAAAAGGGATGGGTTACACCCACCCGAGGGGGACCAATATCTTTATTGGCAAGTGTCCCAGAGCTCTTTTTGAGGGTTTAAGCTAATTCGGCAGGGCGATGGGAACTGGAGTGATAATGCTGAGGATGAGGTAGTTGCTTTACAGACTGGCAGTGTATAGTGAGATAGCAAGCAAGGAGAGGCTGTTGGCAGAGCAAAATTGCAATCAATAGCATTAGTTGCAATGTAAAAGGTGGACAGAATTGAAAAGGATGAACACAAATGTGTTATATTTGAATGTGCGCAGCATAAATTTGAATGTGCAGAGGAGGAGGTTTTTGGGGTTTGATAATTAGAAAATCATTCTTTTTTGTACAAGGGAGTGGTTTTCATGTTTCTCTGAACAATTTGCATATTCTTTCTTAGTTTCATGGCTATCTGGAGCATTCACATTTCAGAGTGGACAATAGACAATAGGAGCAGGAGAAGGCCATTTGGCCCTTTGAGTCAGCACCACCATTCAATGTGATCATGACTGCTCATACACAATCAGTACCCCGTTCCTGCCTTCTCCCCCCTTGACTCCACTATCTTTAAGAGCTCTATCTAACTCTTTCTTGAAAGCATCCAGAGTATTGGCCTCCACTGCCTTCTGAGGCAGAGCATTCCATAGGTCCACAATTTTCTGGGTGAAAAAGTTTTTCCTGAACTCCATTCTAAATGACCTACCCCTTAAACTGTGGCCTCTGGTTCTGGACTCCCCCAACATTGGGAACATGTTTCCTGCCTCTAGCATGTCCAATCCCTAATTATCTTATATGTTTCAGTCAGATCCCCTCTCATCCTTCTAAATTCCAGAGTATACAAGCCCAGTCGCTCCAATCTTTCAACATATGACAGTCCCGCCATCCCGGGAATTAACCTCGTGAACATACGCTGCACTCCCTCAATAGCAAGAATGTCCTTCCTCAAATTTGGAGACCAAAACTGAACACAATACTCCAGGTGTGGTCTCACCAGGGCCCTGTACAACTGCAGCAGGACCTCTTTGTTCCTATACTCAACTCCCCTTGTTATGAAGGCATAGGTTGTACAGTATATGGAACGTGCTTTGCTAATAAATCAACCTTTGAACGTTTAAAGGTAGATTAACTTGTCACACAGTTACAGGTTGGCATGTGTGACATTTTGGGCATCACTGAATCATGGCTAAACAAAAATTATAGTTAGAAGCTTAACATCTAAGGATACGCATTTTATCGACAAGCAGGTAAGCAGAGTGTGTAGTGTGGCTCTGTTGGTAAAAAAAAATGAAATCAAATCATTAGAAAGAGGTGTCTTAGGGTTGGAAAAGCTGAATCATTGTGGGTAGAGCTAAGGATCTGCAAGGGTAAAAGGACCTTGATGGGAGTTGTATACAGACCCCAAACATAAATAAGGGTGTGGTCTACAATGTAAGCTAGCTAATAATATTAAAGAGGATACAAAAAGATTCTTCAGATATACAGAGACATGCAAAAGTTTGGGGACCCCTGGTCAAAATTTCTGTTACTGTGAATAGCTAAACAAGTAAACGAGTAAAAGATGACCTGATTTCCAAAAAGCATAAAGTTAAAGATGACACATTCCTTTAATATTTTAAACAAGATTACCTTTTTTATTTCCATCTTTTACAGTTTCATCTTCAGCTTTTTTACGGACGGTGTGATGTTTGCTTCCAGAATTTGCTGGTATTTAATTGAATTCATTCTTCCCTCTACCACTGAATTGTTCCCTATGCCACTGGCTGCAACACAAGCCCAAGACATGATCGATCCACCCCAGTGCTTAACAGTTGGAGAAGTGTTCTTTTCATAAAATTCTGCACCCTTTTTTCTCCAAACATACCTTTGCTCATTGTGGCCAAAAAGTTCTATTTTAACTTCATCAGTCCACAGGACTTGTTTCCAAAATGCATCAGGCTTGTTTGAGTCCTGACGAAGGGTCTTGGCCTGAAACATCGACAGCGCTTCTCCCTATAGATGCTACCTGGCCTGCTGCGTTCCACCAGCATTTTGTGTGTGTTGTAGGCTTGTTTAGATGTTCCTTTGCAAACTTCTGATGCTGAATTTTGTGGTGAGGATGCAGGAAAGATTTTCTTCTGCTGACTCTTCCATGAAAGTCATATTTGTGCAGGTGTCGCTGCACAGTAGAACAGTGCACCACCACTCCAGAGTTTGCTAAATCTTCCTGAAGGTCTTTTGCAGTCAAACGGGGGTTTTGATTTGCCTTTCTAGCAATCCGACGAGCAGTTCTCTCAGAAAATTTTCTTGGTCTTCCAGACCTCAACTTGACCTCCACCATTCCTGTTAACTGCCATTTCTTAATTACATTACAAACTAAGGAAACGGCTACCTGAAAACGTTTTGCTATCTTCTTATAGCCTTCTCCTGCTTTGTGGGCATCATTTATTTTAATTTTCAGAGTGCTAGGCAGCTGCTTAGAGGAGCCCATGGCTGCTGATTGTTGGGACAAGATATGAGGAGTCCGGGTATTTATAAAGCTTTGAAATTTGCATCACCTGGCCTTTCCTAATGACAACAGTGAACAAGCCATAGCCCTAACATGCTAATTAAAGTCTGAGACCTTGGTAAAAGTTGTCTGAGAGCTCAATCTTGGGGTGCCAAAACTTTTGCATGGTGCTCCTTTCCTTTTTATCACTCTAAATTTGTACAAAACAAAAATAATACACTAATCTTGCTTAAAATGTTGAAAAGAATGTTTCATCTTTAACTTTATGACTTTTGCAGATCAGTTCATCTTCTACTCACTTAACTATTCACAGTAACAGAAATTTTGACCAGGGGTGACCAGACTTTGCATGCCTCTGTATATGGTGTAAAAGAGAGGTACGAGTAGGTATAAAACCACTGGAAATTGACACTGGAGTCGTAGTAATGGGGACATTGAAATGACAGAAGGACTGAATAAGTATTTTAGAAATTTAGAAACATAGAAATCTACAGCAAGCCCTTTGGCCCATAATGTTATCCCGACCATGTAACCTACTCCAGAAACTGACTAGAATTTCCCTACCACATACCCCTCCATTTTTCTGAGCTCCATGTACCTATGTTAAGAGTCTCTTAAAAGACCCTGTTGTATCTGCCTCCACCACCATTGCTGGCAGTCCATTCCATGCACTCACCACTCTGTGTAAAAAACATACCCCTAACATCTCTTCTGTACCTACTTCCAAGCACCTTAAAACTATGTTCCCTCATGTCAGCCATTTCATCCCTGGGAAAAAGCCTGTGGCTATCCATATGATCAATGCTTCTCATTGTTGCAAGGACGTGGTGGTGGAAATAACCCAAGTGCAAAACATGGGCGTGGAGGCAGAGTCAGGAGGCATTATTAACGTAGCGAGCGTGGAGACGGTATCCAGGAGCGATGCTTGACCTAAAACTGGTAGTCCTAAGAACCATGAAACAAGGTTACTCACACCAGAGTCGACCAATGAACTGGCAGCCCCTTGTTGTGATCACAGGGTTTTTATACTGCATTTGCTGATGGAAAGCAGGTGTTTGTAGTTAGTGGAACCTGGGAATGATTGGAACCAAATGAGGTGATTGAGGCCCAATTCCTGAGGTAAATAGCCAGGTGGGCGATTGCCAGAAGGGACCATGACAGTACCCCTCCCTCAATGGGAGTCTCCAGGCCTGTCTGGATGGTCCCAATGAAAATCCTGGATGAGGGAAGGGTCTAGGATGAAGAAGTGGGGGACCCAGGAACACTCTTCAGGACCATACCCTTCCCAGTATACCAGGTATTGGAGACCTCTGCCCCTACGGCTCATATCCAATAGTCTTCAGACGGTGTATGCCGGATGGTTGTCGATGATACAGGCCGATGGGGGGAGTCTCAGCCAAGAGACACAAGGGGCTGACGGAGACTGGCTTTAACTGAGACACATGAAAAGTTGGGTGGGCGCTCATGGACCATGGCAGCTTTAGGCGGACCGCTGTGGGATTGATAACCTTTCAACCTTGAATGGTCCCAGGAAGCGAGGTGCGAGTTTCCTATGTTTGTTTTTGAGTGGGATGTCCTTGGAGGAAAGCCACACCATCTGCCCCGGTTGGTACTCTGGCGCTGGAGTCCGGTGTCGGTCAGCTGTCTTCTTTCTTCAATTTGTTGATCAGAGTAGGGCTGTGCGTGTTTCCTCTCAAATCTTAAGGCACCGATCAATATGGTCCTGAACCAATGGTACCGCAATCTCCTCTTCTTACACGGAGAACAGTGGGGGTTTGTACCCAAGGAAGCACTCGAACGGAGACCTCCCAATGACAAAGTTCACCAAGAGTTGTGGGCATACTTAACCCACGGGAGGTGGTCGTTCCAGGTCGACGGGTTGTTTGCCATTATACAACGTAGCATCGCCTCCAGGTCGTGGGTGACCTGTTCCATCTGCCCATTCATCTGGGGGTGGAAGCCGGATGACAGGCTGACTGACGCACTTAAGGCTTGACAGAAGGCCTTCCATACCTGCGAGATGAACTGGGGACCTCGATCGGAGACAATGTCTGCGGGTATTCCATGGAGGTGGAAGACGTGGCGGACGAGAAGAGCTGCTGTTTCTTGAGAGGAAGGGAGTTTAGGTACCATAGAACCATAGAACACTACAGCACAGTACAGGCCCTTCAGCCCTCCATGTTGTGCTGACCCATATAATCCTTAACAAAAAGTACTAAACCCACACTACCCCATAACCTTCCATTTTTCTTTCATCCATGTGCCTGTCCAAGAGGCTCTTAAATACCCCTAATGTTTTAGCCTCCACCACCATACTTGGCAGGTCATTCCAGTCTCTCACAAGCCTCTGTGTAAAAAACTTACCCCTGATGTCTCCCCTAAACTTCCCTCCCTTAATTTTGTACATATGCCCTCTGGTGTTTGCTATTGGTGCCCTGGGAAACAGGTACTGACTATCCATCCTATCTATGCCTCTCATAATCTTGTAGACCTCTATCAAGTCCCCCCTCATTCTTCTACGCTCCAAAGAGAAAAGTCCCAGTTCTGCTAACCTTGCTTCATATGACTTGTTCTCCAAACCAGGCAACATCCTGGTAAATCTCCTCTGCACTCTCTCCATAGCTTCCACATCTTTCCTATAATGAGGTGACCAGAATTGAACACAATACTCTAAGTGCGGTCTCACCAGAGATTTGTAGAGTTGCAACATGACCTCTCTACTCTTGAACTCAATCCCCCTGTTAATGAGGCTTAGCATCCCATAGGCCTTCTTAACTACCCTATCAACCTGTGCAGCGACCTTGAGGGATGTATGGATTTGAACCCCAAGGTCCCTTTGTTCATTCACACTCTTAAGTAATTGACCATTAATCCTGTACTCAGTCTCCTGGTTTGTCCTTCCAAGATGCACCACCTCACACTTGTCCGGATTGAACTCCATCTGCCACTTTTCTGCCCAACTCTGCAGCCTGTCTTTATCCTCTTGTAATCGTTGACCATCTACAGCTCCATCCACAACTCCTCCAATCTTCATGTCATCCACAAACTTACCCATCCTTCCACCTCTACATGCAGGTCATTTATAAAAATCACAAATAGCAGGGGTCCCAGGACAGATCCCTGTGGCACTCCACTAGTCACTGACCTCCAGGCAGAATACTTTCCTTCCACAACTACCCTCTGCTTTCTTCCTTTAAGCCAATTTTTTTATCCAAACAACCAAGGTTCCACTTATCCCATGCCTCATGACTTTCTGGATGAGTCTCTCATGAGGGACCTTGTGAAATGCCTCTTCCCCAGGGCACCACTGCTCAGTACAAGAGGACATGGCTTTAAGGTAAGGGGAGGGAAGTTCAAGGGGGATATTAGGGGAAGGTTTTTCACTCAGAGTGGTTGGTGCATGGAATGCACTGCCTGAGTCAATGGTGGAGGCAGATACACTAGTGAAGTTTAAGAGACCACTAGACAGGTATATGGAGGAATTTAAGGTGGGGGGTTATATGGGAGGCAGGGTTTGAGGGTCGGGACAACATTGTGGGCCAAAGGGCCTGTAATGTGCTGTACTATTCTATGTTCTATGTAAAGTCCATGTAGACCATATCCACTGCCCTACCCTCATCAATTTCTTTTGTTACCTCTTCAAAAAACTCAATCAGGCTCGTGAGGCATGATCTTCCCTTCACAAAGCCATGTTAACTATCCATGAGCAGACTGTACTTCTCCAAATGCTCGTAGATCCTAACCTTAAGAATCCTTTCCAGTAGTTTGCATACTACCGACGTAAGACTCACCGGTCCATAGTTCCCAGGTTTCTTCCTATTACCTTTTTTTAAACAAGGGAACTACATTTGCCATTCTCCAGTCCTCCGGCACTTCCCCTGCAGCCAAAGAGGATTCAAAGATCATGGCTAATGCTCCTGCGATCTCTTCTCTCAATTCCCACAACAACCTGGGCTGTATCATATCCGGCCCTGGGGATTTATCAATCATAATGTTTTTAAGAAGATCCAGCACTTCTTCTTCCTTAATCTCCACATTGTCCAGCACACAGGCCCACTCTACTTTGACCTCATCCTGATCAAGATCCTTTTCACTTGTGAATACTGAAGCAAAGTATTCATTTAGGACCTCCCCAATCTCCTCCACTTCCAGGCACATGTTGCCCTCTTTATCCTTTAGCAGTCCCACCTTCGTTCTCATCCTCCTCCTATTCTTCACATACGCATAGAACACCTTGGGGTTCTCCTTAATTCTACATGCCAAGGCCTTCTCATGTCCCCTTCGAGCTCTCCTAAGTCCTTTCTTTAGCTCCTTCCTGGCTACCCTATATTGCTCATAAGCCCCTCCTACTTCCTGCTTCTTATATCTAACATATGCTTCCTTTTTCCTCTTTACAAGTTGCCTCACGTGTTTCGTCAGCCACGGTTCCCTTTTCCTACTATTTTTTCCTTGCTTCAGTGGGACAAACCTATCCTGAACCCAGCTCAAGTGGTCCCTAAACTTCTCCCACATTACTTCTGTGCTTTCCCCTTTGAACATCTGTTTCCAATTTACTCTTGCTAGTTCCTGCCTCATCCCTTCAAAGTTAGCCCTTCCCCAGTTAAGCACTTTACCATTTTGTCTGAAATGACGATTACCGTCCGGGTCTCCTGACTGCATCCACAGAATTGCCTATCTGACCCCTAACTATGGAGTCCCCTATTACTACTTCCTTCCTCTTCCTTTCCCTTCCCTTCTGTGCCTTCTGATCGGATGCAAAATTGGGCTGAGAAATGGCAAATGGAATTCAACCCAGATAAGTGTGACGTGGTTCATTTTGGTAGGTCAAATATGATGGCAGAATGGTAAGAGACTTGTCAGTGTGGAAGATCAGAGGGATCTTCGGGTCTAATTCCATAGGATACTCAAAGCTGCTGCACAGGTTGACACGCAGACGGTGAATTGCAGTTGCGTAAAAGATTTATTCAAACTTCACAGCCTCGCTTTTAAGCCTTCCCGTTTCCGCCCTCCCCGAGCGGGAATGCTGTAGAGGGCTCGTATTCACAGTCCCTTCCTGCGCGCGGGCTTTTCCCCTTGCTGGTGAAGAAGGCCTGGCGCCCTTTTTGGGGCCGGCCTCTCTGCCACTTTGTGAGCCAGTTCGAGTGCGCTGGAAAGTGGGTCACCGCATAACTCCCACCCCCCCCCAGAACTGGCGATACACCCCCCAATGTCCACAGTCTGAGTCGGTCTCTGTTTGGGAGGTATGCCTCTGTGCCACGGTGCCTGAGCCCCGACCGGCTGTGCCAAGTCCACATGGGCCGGTTTGAGTCGGTCCACTGTGAAAACCTCCTCTTTCCCCCCAATATCCAGCACGAACGTGGACCCTTTGTTCCTGATCACCTTAAGCGGCCCCTCATAGGGCCACTGTAGCGATGCCCAATGTTTGCCCTGTCGTACAAATACAAACTTACAGTTCTGCAGGTCTTTGTGTACGCAGGTGGGGTTCTGCCCAAGCTGTGAAGTGGGTATGGGGGGGCAGGTTACCAAGCCTCTCACGTAGTCTGTCCAGGACTGCTGCGGGTTCTTCCTCTTGCCCCCTTGGGGCAGGTATGAACTCCCCTGGGACAACCAGGGGTGCGTCGTACACCAACTCGGCCGACGAGGTGTGCAGATCCTCTTTGAGCGCCGTGCGGATTCCAAGCAGGACCCAGGGAAGCTCGTCCACCCAGTTAGGCCCTTTCAGGCAGGCCATGAGAGCCGACTTCAGGTGACGGTGGAAACACTTCACTAGTCCGTTCAATTGTGGATGGTAGGCAGTTGTGTGGTGTAGCTGTGTTCCCAAAAGGCTGGCCATAGCTGACCACAGGCTGGAGGTGAACTGGGCATCTCTGTTGGAGGTAAGATGCTGATCTCAGCCCCGGTGTCGACCAAAAAGCAGCGTCCCGACTGCTTGTCCCAGACATACAGGAGGCTATCCTGATGGCCAGTCGCCATAGCCATCAGCAGCGGCTGGCCCTTGCGTTTTCCTGGGAATTTGCAGGGCGGGCTTCTGTGCCCCACCGCTGGTGGTAGAAGCACCATTGTTCGTTGGCCTCCGCACTCCTGCCTCTGGGTTTTGTGGGTTCTGCTGCCGGGCCTGGTCTGGTCTGCTGTTGGGCACGTGGCTTGATGATCTGTGCGACGGACGCCCCACTCTCCTTCTTGGCTTTCCACAGCACATCTGCCTGGGCCGCCACTTTCCGGGGGTCACTGAAATCCGCGTCGGACAGCAGCAGGCGTATGTCCTCGGGCAGCTGCTCTAGGAACGCCTGCTCAAACATGAGGCAGGGCTTGTGTCCTTCAGCCAGGGCCAGCATCTCGTTCATTAATGCCGACGGTGGCCTGTCTCCCAAACCATCCAGGTGCAGTAAGCGAGCAGCTCGCTCGCGCCGTGAGAGTCCAAAAGTCCTTATGAGCAGGGCTTTGAATGCTGTGTATTTGCCATCCTCCGGGGGCAACTGTATGAACTCCTCAACCTGGGCGGCTGTCTCCTGGTCGAGGGAGCACACCATGTAGTAGTAACATGTGGAATCCGAGGTTATCTTCCAAATGTGGAATTGGGCTTTTGCTTGTTGGAACCATAGGTGAGGTCGCAGCGTCCAGAAGCTTGGCAGTTTTAACGAAACTGCATGAACAGATGCGGCGTCAGTCATCTTCGGTCCGAATATCGTTTGGGCCTTCGGGGTCACCAATTGTAGCGGTGTGCTACAATAATGACACGCAGATGGTAAGTTGCAGTTGTGTAAAAGGTTTATTCAAACTTTGTGGCCTTGCTTTTAAGCCTTCCCATTTCCACCCTCCCCAGGCGGGAATGCTGTAGGGGGCTCATATTCACAGTCCCTTCCTGTGTGCGGGCTTTTCCCTTTGCTGGTGAAGAAGGCCTGGCGCCCTTTTTGGGGGCAGCCTCTCTGCCGGTGCGCGCCCTTTTGTGAGCTGGTTCGAGTGCGCTGGAAAGTGGGTCACTACAAGATCTTATATTATTGGTAAGTACCAAAGCCATAGGAGTATAATATATTAATTTAATCCAAGATATAAATTGCGGGCTAAAATTAGATTTCTCAAGCGTACTAAATAAATATGGCTATTCAACTCTATCGAACACTTTCTCGGCATCCAATGAGATGACGCATTCTGGAGTTCTAGATGAGGGAGTATAAACAATATTCATTAATCTCCTAATATTAAAGGGCAAATAGCAGTTTTTAATACATCTGGTCTGACCAACTGAAATAATTTGAGGCAATACATTCTCCAATCTACAAATGTTGTAGTTGCCAATATTTTAGAAAAGATCTTAGAATCCACATTCAATAAGGATATGGGCCTATATGATGCGCATTCAGTAGGATCTTTATCCTTTTTAAGAATTAAGGAAATAGAGGCACCATAAAGACATTGTGGTAATTTACCTATAAATAATGCATCCTTAAATATTCTACATAACCAGGGAGAAAGTATAGTACAGAAGAATTTTAAAAATTCTACTGTATAACCATCTGTTCCAGGTGCTTTACCTGAATTCATTGAAGAAATAGCATATTTTACTTTTTGTTCCATAATAGGAGCATCTAATACTAAGCATTCATTAGGTGATAATTTTGGAACATTAAATTTCCTTAAGAATTCAAGTCAAGTCAAATCACTTTTATTGCCATTTCGACCACAATGAGGTCATCAGGAAATTCTAATTGATATAAGGAGGTATAAGATTCTTGAAAAGATTTGTTTATCTCATCATGATCAACCATCATAGTTCCATCTCGTTTATGAATTTTAATAATCTGACATTCAACCAAAGCAGATTTCAATTGACTAGCCAATAGTTTACCAGATTTATCACCATTAATAAAAAATGACTCCTAGACGTAATTAATTGATTATCAATCGAGGATGTTAAAAGTAAACTATGCTCCATTTGAAGTTAGACCCTCTTTTCATAAAGCTCCTGACTAGAAGCAATAGAATATTACTTGTCAATTGCTTTAATCTTATCAACCAACATACAAATCTCTTTATTAATTAATTTTTTCAGTCCAGCAGAATATGAGATAATCTGCCCATGGATGTATGCTTTAAAAGTATCCCATAGAACCCCAATGGAAATTTCTTCCATAGAGTTTGTTGAAAAGAAGAAATCAATCTGTTCCTTAATGAAATTCACAAAGTCTGAGTCCTGTAGTAATACAGAATTGAATCGCCATTGTCCAAAACTAGGTGTATCCATTAATTTAATAGAGAGTTTCAGGGGCGCATGGTCAGAGATGGCAATGGAATCATAATTGCAGTCAATAACAGAGGGAATTAAGCGAGAGTCAATAAAAAAGTAGTCAATTCTAGAATAACTGTGGTGTACATGGGAAAAGAATGAAAACTCTTTATCCTGTGGATGTAAAAACCTCCAAATTCTTGAAATTCCAAAATCAAGCATAAAGGAATTAATAAAGGTAGCCAATTTGTTCGGAAGTGCCTGATTAGACTTAGATCTATCAATTGAAGAATTTAAACAGCAATTAAATTCTCCACTCATTATCAACATATAGTCATTTAAATTGGGAAGGGATGTAAGTAAATGTTTAAAATTTCAGGATAGTCAGCATTTGGAACATAAACATTAACCATAACCACTTTTTTGTTACAGAGTAGGCCAGTAATTAACAAAAATCTACCATTCGGATCTGAAATTGTTTTGTAGTGAATAAATGAAATCGAAGAATTTATAAAAATAGAAACTCCTTTTACTTTAGCCTGAGAATTCGAATGGTATTGTTGATCTTTCCAAAATCTAAAAAAAACTCTGATTATCCTCTTTCCTCACATGAGTTTCTTGTGCAAAGATAATATGGGCATTCATTCTATGGAAAACTTTGAAAAAAAAATTCTGTTTAATCGGATGGTTTAAACCATTTGTATTCCACGCAACAAAATTAATAATCTTATCCATCATAGTAAAACCAGTAATATGGTGCATAAAGGGTTAACCAGAATACAAAGTCATGAACCCAAAAGAGGAAAAAAGGTTCAAGAAGGAGCCGGAAGTTACGTCATATCAGACATTTCTGTAGTTTCACAATAGAAACAGTCTGGTGGACAACTGTAGAGTGCTGGTCAGGAGCCTGGTGTACAACTGTAGAGTGCTGTTCAGGTGTCTGGTGGACAAATGTAGAGTGCTGGTCTGGTGTCTGGTGGACAACTGTAGAATGCTGGTCTGGTGTCTGGTGGACAACTGTAGAGTGCTGGTCCGGAGTCTGGTGGACAACTGTAGAGTGCTGGTCAGGAGTCTGGTGGACAACTGTAGAGTGCTGGTCTGGTGTCTGGTGGACAACTGTAGAGTGCTGGTCAGGAGTCTGGTGGACAACTGTAGAGTGCTGGTCAGGAGCCTGGTGGACAACTGTAGAGTGCTGGTCAGGTGTCTTGTGGACAAATGTAGAGTGACGGTCTGGTAGACAACTGTAGAGTGACGGTCTGGTGTCTGGTGGACAACTGTAGAGTGCTGGTCAGGAGTCTGGTGGACAACTGTAGAGTGCTGTTCAGGTGTCTGGTGGACAAATGTAGAGTGCTGGTCTGGTGTCTGGTGGACAACTGTAGAATGCTGGTCTGGTGTCTGGTGGACAACTGTAGAGTGCTGGTCCGGAGTCTGGTGGACAACTGTAGAGTGCTGGTCTGGTGTCTGGTGGACAACTGTAGAGTGCTGGTCAGGAGTCTGGTGGACAACTGTAGAGTGCTGGTCAGGAGCCTGGTGGACAACTGTAGAGTGCTGGTCAGGTGTCTTGTGGACAAATGTAGAGTGACGGTCTGGTAGACAACTGTAGAGTGACGGTCTGGTGTCTGGTGGACAACTGTAGAGTGCTGGTCAGGAGTCTGGTGGACAACTGTAGAGTGCTGGTCTGGTGTCTGGTGGACAACTGTAGAGTGACAGTCTGGTGGACAACTGTAGAGTGACGGTCTGGTGTCTGGTGGACAACTGTAGAGTGCTGGTCAGGAGTCTGGTGGACAACTGTAGAGTGCTGGTTTGGTGTCTGGTGGACAACTGTAGAGTGCTGGTCTGGTGTCTGGTGGACCACTGTAGAGTGCTGGTCAGGAGTCTGGTGGACAACTGTAGAGTGCTGGTCTGGTGTCTGGTGGACAACTGTAGAGTGCTGGTTTGGTGTCTGGTGGACAACTGTAGAGTGCTGGTCTGGTGTCTGGTGGACAACTGTAGAGTGCTGGTCAGGAGTCTGGTGGACAACTGTAGAGTGCTGGTCAGGAGCCTGGTGGACAACTGTAGAGTGCTGGTCAGGTGTCTGGTGGACAAATGTAGAGTGACGGTCTGGTGGACAACTGTAGAGTAACGGTCTGGTGTCTGGTGGACAACGGTAGAGTGCTGGTCAGGAGTCTGGTGGACAACTGTAGAGTGCTGGTCTGGTGTCTGGTGGACAACTGTAGAGTGACAGTCTGGTGGGCAACTGTAGAGTGACGGTCTGGTGTCTGGTGGACAACTGTAGAGTGCTGGTCAGGAGTCTGGTGGACAACTGTAGAGTGCTGGTCAGGAGTCTGGTGGACAACTGTAGAGTGCTGGTCTGGTGTCTGGTGGACAACTGTAGAGTGACGGTCTGGTGTCTGGTGGACCACTGTAGAGTGCTGGTCAGGAGTCTGGTGGACAACTGTAGAGTGCTGGTCTGGTGTCTGGTGGACAACTGTAGAGTGCTGGTTTGGTGTCTGGTGGACAACTGTAGAGTGCTGGTCTGGTGTCTGGTGGACAACTGTAGAGTGCTGGTCAGGAGTCTGGTGGACAACTGTAGAGTGCTGGGCAGGAGCCTGGTGGACAACTGTAGAGTGCTGGTCAGGTGTCTGGTGGACAAATGTAGAGTGACGGTCTGGTGGACAACTGTAGAGTGATGGTCTGGTGTCTGGTGGACAACTGTAGAGTGCTGGTCAGGAGTCTGGTGGACAACTGTAGAGTGCTGGTTTGGTGTCTGGTGGACAACTGTAGAGTGCTGGTCTGGTGTCTGGTGGACAACTGTAGAGTGCTGGTCAGGAGACTAGTGGACAACAGTAGAGTGCTGGTCAGGAGTCTGGTGGACAACCGTAGAGTGCTGGTCTGGTGTCTGGTGGACAACTGTAGAGGGACGGTCTGGTGGACAACTGTAGAGTGCTGGTCTGGTGTCTGGTGGGCAACTGTAGAGGGACGGTCTGGTGGACAACTGTAGAGTGCTGGTCTGGTGTCTGGTGGACAACTGTAGAGTGACGGTCTGGTGTCTGGTGGTCAACTATAGAGTGCTGGTCTGGTGTCTGGTGGACATCTGTAGAGTGCTGGTCTGGTGTCTGGTGGACAACTGTAGAGTGACGGTCTGGTGGACAACTGTAGAGTGACGGTCTGGTGTCTGGTGGACAACTGTAGAGTGCTGGTCAGGAGTCTGGTGGACAACTGTAGAGTGACGGTCTGGTGTCTGATGGACAACTGTAGAGTGCTGGTCCGGAGACTGGTGGACAACTGTAGAGTGATGGTCTGGTGTCTGATGGACAACTGTAGAGTGCTGGTCTGGTGTCTGGTGGACAACTGTAGAGTGACAGTCTGGTGTCTGATGGACAACTGTAGAGTGCTGGTCTGGTGTCTGGTGGACAACTGTAGAGTGCTGGTCCGGAGACCGGTGGGCAACTGTAGAGTGATGGTCTGGTGTCTGATGGACAACTGTAGAGTGCTGATCCGGAGACTGGTGGACAACTGTAGAGCGCTGGTCTGGTGTCTGGTGGACAACTGTAGAGTGCTGGTCAGGAGACTGGTGGACAACAGTAGAGTGCTGGTCAGGAGTCTGGTGGACAACCGTAGAGTGCTGGTCTGGTGTCTGGTGGACAACTGTAGAGGGACGGTCTGGTGGACAACTGTAGAGTGCTGGTCTGGTGTCTGGTGGGCAACTGTAGAGGGACGGTCTGGTGGACAACTGTAGAGTGCTGGTCTGGTGTCTGGTGGACAACTGTAGAGTGACGGTCTGGTGTCTGGTGGACAACTATAGAGTGCTGGTCTGGTGTCTGGTGGACATCTGTAGAGTGCTGGTCTGGTGTCTGGTGGACAACTGTAGAGTGACGGTCTGGTGGACAACTGTAGAGTGACGGTCTGGTGTCTGGTGGACAACTGTAGAGTGCTGGTCAGGAGTCTGGTGGACAACTGTAGAGTGACGGTCTGGTGTCTGATGGACAACTGTAGAGTGCTGGTCCGGAGACTGGTGGACAACTGTAGAGTGATGGTCTGGTGTCTGATGGACAACTGTAGAGTGCTGGTCTGGTGTCTGGTGGACAACTGTAGAGTGCTGGTCTGGTGTCTGGTGGACAACTGTAGAGTGCTGGTCCGGAGACCGGTGGACAACTGTAGAGTGATGGTCTGGTGTCTGATGGACAACTGTAGAGTGCTGGTCCGGAGACTGGTGGACAACTGTAGAGCGCTGGTCTGGTGTCTGGTGGACAACTGTAGAGTGCTGGTCAGGAGACTGGTGGACAACAGTAGAGTGCTGGTCAGGAGTCTGGTGGACAACCGTAGAGTGCTGGTCTGGTGTCTGGTGGACAACTGTAGAGGGACGGTCTGGTGGACAACTGTAGAGTGCTGGTCTGGTGTCTGGTGGGCAACTGTAGAGGGACGGTCTGGTGGACAACTGTAGAGTGCTGGTCTGGTGTCTGGTGGACAACTGTAGAGTGCTGTTCTGGTGTCTGGTGGACAACTATAGAGTGCTGGTCTGGTGTCTGGTGGACATCTGTAGAGTGCTGGTCTGGTGTCTGGTGGACAACTGTAGAGTGACGGTTTGGTGTCTGGTGGACAACTGTAGAGTGACGGTTTGGTGTCTGGTGGACAACTGTAGAGTGCTGGTCTGGTGTTTGGTGGGCAACAGCAGAGTAATAAGACCTTGAGATATAGGAGCAGAAATAGGCCACGACCCACCGAGGCTACACTGCCATTTCATTATGGCTGATCATTTTCCCTCTCAGCCCTAACCTCCTTCCTTCTCCCTGTGTTCCTTCGTTTTATTTCATTTTTTTTTTACCAATATATCCACACCACCCCTCCTCCTCTCTTCCTGAACTTTCAATAAAATGTGTATCCTTGGACATTAATCCATCAGCTATAACTTCTTTCAGTGACAATTCGGTGATGCCCACAATATCATAGATGCCAATCTGCAACTGTGCTCCTAGTTCATTTACCTTATTCCGTATACTGTGCACATTCAAATACAACACCTTCAGTCCTGTATTCACCCTTTTCAATTTTCTCAGTCTTTTCCTTTGCAACTCATCCTGGTGACTGCAATTTTGCCCTATCATTAGCCTCTCCTTGTTAGAAATCTCACTGCACACCGCCTCTGTAAACCAACTACCTCAGCCTCAGTTCTATCACACCGGTTTCCATCCCCCTGCAAAATTATTTTAAATAATCCTGAACAGCTCGAAGAAACCTGCCCAAAACGACTTTGGTCCCCCTCAGGTTCAGGTACAGGTACATACCTTTTGTACAGGTCATACCTTCATTCCTCCCCCAGAAGAGATCTCAGTGATCCATAATTCTAAACCCCTGCCCCCTGAACCAGATCTTCAGTCATGCACTCACCTGCCAAATCATCCTTTTTCTTACCTTCACTGGGCGTGGCATGGACAACAATCCAGAGATTACTACACTGGAGGTCTTGTTTTCCAGCTCTCCACCTAGTTCCCTAAAATCTCTCTTCAGGACCTCTTCACTTCTACCTATGTTATGTGTGTCAATTTGCACCAAGACTTCAGGCTTCTTACCTCGTCTCTGTTCCTCAGTCAATGCTGTCCTCTTCACCTCTCTGCTCTTCTGAGCCTTACTGTGGTCCCCCCCCCCCACCCCAGTGGGTCATCCCCTTAACAGTATCTAAAGTGGTATACTTATTATTGAGCAGAATGGCCACAGTGGTAAATTGTAACATCAGAGTGATGGTGTGGAGTCTGATGGACAACATCAGAGTGATGGTCTGGAGTCTGATGGACAACAGCAGAGTGATGGTCTGGAGTCTGATGGACAACATCAGAGTGATGGTCTGGAGTCTGATGGACAACAGCAGAGTGATGGTCTGGAGTCTGATGGACAACATCAGAGTGATGGTCTGGAGTCTGATGGACAAAAACAGTGTGATCGTCTGATGGACAACAGTAGTGTGATGGACTGGTATGAGGTGGCAAATGGTAAGATGATTGTCTGGTGTCTGCTCTCTGGTGTACCATAGACTGACACAATTTCTCCATTTCTTCCCACAGATATTTTTACACCAGGAGTATTGAAATTAACCTGTCTTCAGTGAAATGTATCCACAGTATAGCTTCAGACTATGGTGTGACTGCTATTCGTGATTACTGCAATAAACTCTTCTACAAACTCCTACCCCAGGACCCATCTTTCCAACACCAGCTGGAACTGTACAACTATGCAGAGGCAGCCAAGGACCCCCTTCTGAAGGAGATCTGCCTGGAGTACTTTGCCTGGAACTGTGAGACTTTGATCCAAACTCCAACATGGTTTGAACTCACCAGTGATCAGCTCAACACCCTGCTGCTGAGGTCAGATATTGTCATCTGGAATGAGCTGACCCTGTTCAAAGGTGTGGAGAGCTGGATTATCAATAATAAGAAAGCAGAGCTCACGCACGAACTGATGGACAAAATTCGTTTCCATATGATCTCACCTGAGGACCTCTCCAAGATCCAACTGCAGTCTTTACTTTATGAAGAACATGACAGCTTCTTCCTGAAGAGATTCCTGAAAGCCTTTGAGTTCCACTCTGTCTCCATGGAACAGCTGAACAGAGAGAGACATATGTCCAACCTTGAGCTTGAGCCACGAATTTACACATCCTTGGAGTGGAGCGCGCCACTCCATGTCGACAAGAGCAGCTCAGTCCACAGCTCCTCTAATTCCTTCTACAATGGCTACCAGTATATCCGTCAGGTCAGCTTCACCCAACCGTCCTCACCCACCATCTCCTTCCAGACCAGCCAGTACACCAGCTCATTCTATGCGGCTGAGAAGGTAGTTTGGACAGCGTATTACCATCTGAACGCTCAGAGCTGCAAGAGCAGCAACGTGCCCTGCCCATACACCATCTACCCCATCGCCACACTGCACAGTAATAGCCACAGCAAAGAGAGCCACATTCGCTACTACAACAAGGTCCTGCTTTTCTGTAGCAACCACTATGTCTCCTACGTGCATGATGTGAAGGAGAGCAGTGTGCTGATGCCGTCCTTCAAGGGACAGGGCCTCTTCTTCTTTGGCTGTGAGTCCGGCCTTTTCTCAACTCTCAAGTTCATTGTCAGACCTATGTACAAGTAAAAACCCAATCTACTGATTGCAATTCACCAGTCAAATGGACTGCCCAGTATGCTGTTGCACTCTACAGATTACACCACGCTATCACTCTGCAGTGAATACACCGCACTCTGTCACTGTGTAGTGATTGCACTGCACTCTGTAACTGTGTAGTGATTACACCACACTCTATCACACTCTGTAGTGATTACACTGCACTCTGTAACTGTGTAGTGATTACACCGCACTCTGTCACACTCTGTAGTGATTACATCATACTCTGTAACTGTGTAGTGATTACACCGCACTCTGTCACACTGTGTAGTGATTACACTGCACTCTGTCACACTCTGTAGTGATTGCACCACACTCTGTCACTCTGTATTGATTACACCAAACTCTGTCACTCTGTACTGATTACACCGCACTCTGTCTCCCTGTAGAGATTACACCGCACTCTGTCGATCTGTAGTGAGTACACCACTCACTCACTCTGTAGAGATTATACTGCATTCTGTCGTTCTGTAGTGATTACATTGAACTCAGTTGCACTGTAGTGATTACACCGCACTCTGTCATTCTGTAGTGATTACACCAAACTGTGTCACTCTGTAGTAATTACACCGCACTCTGTCATGCTGTACTGATTACACTGCACTCTGTTGCTCTGTAGTGATTACACCACACTCTGTAACTGTGTAGTGATTACACCACACTCTGTCACACTCTGTAGTGATTACACCGCACTCTGTCACTGTGTAGTAAATTACACCGCACTCTGTAGTGATTACACCGCACTCTGTCGCTCTGTAGTGATTACACTGCACTCTGTAACTGTATAGTGATTGGACTGCACTCTGTAACTGTGTAGTGATTACACCGCACTGTATCACACTCTGTAGTGATTACACCGAACTCTGTCACACTCTGTAGTGATTACACCACACTCTGTAACTGTGTAGTAAATTACACCGCACTCTGTAGTGATTACACCGCACTCTGTCTCCCTGTAGAGATTACACCGCACTCTGTCACACTCTGTAGTGATTACACTGCACACTGCACTTTGTAGTGATTACACCACACTCTGTCACTGTGTAGTGACTACAACGCGCTCTGTCACTGTGTAGTGAATACACCACACTCTGTAGTGATTACACCACACTCTGTCACCCTGTAGAGATTACACCGCACTCTGTCGATCTGTAGTGAGTACACCACTCACTCACTCTGTAGAGATTATACTGCATTCTGTCATTCTGTAGTGATTACACTGAACTCAGTTGCACTGTAGTGATTACACCGCACTCTGTCGCACTATAGTGATTACACTGCACTCAGTCACTGTGTAGTAATTACACTGCACTCTGTTGATCTCTCGTGATTACACTGCACTCTGTTACTCTGTAGTGATTCCACCACACCCCATCGCACTCTGCTGTGATTACACTGCACCCTGTCACTTTGTAGTGATTACCCCACACTCTGTTGCCATGTAGTGATTCCACCGCAGTCTGTCGCTCTGTAGTGATTACACCACACTCTATCACACTCTGTAGTGATTACACCGCACTCTGTCACTGTGTAGTAAATTACACCACACTCTGTAGTGATTACACTGCACTCTGTTGCTCTGTAGTGATTGCACCGCACTCTGTCGCTCTGTAGTGATTACACCGCACTCTGTAACTGTGTAGTGATTGGACTGCACTCCGTAACTGTGTAGTGATTACACCACACTCTATCACACTCTGTTGTGATTACACCGAACTCTGTCACACTCTGTAGTGATTACACCACACTCTGTAACTGTGTAGTAAATTACACCGCACTCTGTAGTGATTACACCGTGCTCTGTCTCCCTGTAGAGATTACACCACACTCTGTCACACTCTGTAGTGATTACACTGCACACTGCACTTTGTAGTGATTACACCACACTCTGTCACTGTGTAGTGACTACACCGCGCTCTGTCACTGTGTAGTGATTACACCACACTCTGTAGTGATTACACCACACTCTGTCCCCTGTAGAGATTACACCGCACTCTGTCGATCTGTAGTGAGTACACCACTCACTCACTCTGTAGAGATTATACTGCATTCTGTCATTCTGTAGTGATTACATTGAACTCAGTTGCACTGTATTGATTACACCACACTCTGTCGCACTACAGTGATTACACTGCACTCCATCACTGTGTAGTGAGTACACCGCACTCTGTCATTCTGTAGTGATTACACCAAACTGTGTCACTCTGTAGTAAATACACCGCACTCTGTCACACTGTACTGATTACACCACACTCTGTCTCCCTGTAGAGATTACAGCGCACTCTGTCGATCTGTAGTGAGAACACCACTCACTTGCTCTGTAGTGATTACACTGCACTCCATCACTATGTAATGATTACCCCACACTCTTTCGATCTCTCGTGATTACACTGCACTCTGCCATGGTGTAGTGAGTACAACCGCACTCTGTCATTCTGTAGTGATTACACCAAACTGTGTCACTCTGTAGTGATTACACTGCACTCTGTCACACTGTACTGATTACACCACACTCTGTCTCCCTGTAGAGATTACACTGCACTCTGTCTCCCTGTAGAGATTACACTGCACTCTGTCACTCTGTAGTGATTACACCGCACACTGCACTTTGTAGTGATTACACCGCACTCTGATGCTCTGTAGTGATTACACCGACCACACACTGCACTTTGTAGTGATTACACCACACTCTGTCGCTCTGTAGTGATTACACCACACTCTGTCGCTGTGTAGTGTTTACACCACACTCTGTCACTCTGCAGTGAATACACCACACTCTGTCGCTGTGTAGTGATTACACCGCACTCTGATGCTCTGTAGTGATTACACCGACCGCACACTGCACTTTGTAGTGACTACACCACACTCTGTCGCTGTGTAGTGTTTACACCACACTCTGTCACTCTGCAGTGAATACACCACACTCTGTCGTTGTGTAGTGATTACACCGCACTCTGTCGATCTGTGGTGATTACATGGCACTCTGTCGTCCTGTATTGAATACACCTCACTCTGTTACCTATCGTGATTACGCTGCACCTTGTCACTCTGTAGTGATTACACCACACTCCATCACTCTGTAGTGATTACACCGCACTCTGTCGATCTGTCGTGATTACACCACCCTATGTCGCTCTGTAGTAATTGCACTGCCCTCTGTCTCTCTGTATTGATTACAACGCACTCTGTTGCTCTGTAGTAATTACACCACACTCCCTCACTCCATAGTGATTACACCACACTCTGTCTCTCTGTAGAGATTACACCGCACTCTGTCACTCTGTATTGATTACACCAAACTCTGTCACTCTGTACTGATCACACCGCACTCTGTCTCCCTGTAGAGATTCCACCGCACTCTGTCGATCTGTAGTGAGTACACCACTCACTCACTCTGTAGAGATTATACTGCATTCTGTCGTTCTGTAGTGATTACATTGAACTCAGTTGCACTGTATTGATTACACCACACTCTGTCGCACTACAGTGATTACACTGCACTCCATCACTGTGTAGTGATTACACTGCACTCTGCCATGGTGTAGTGAGTACAACCGCACTCTGTCATTCTGTAGTGATTACACCAAACTGTGTCACTCTGTAGTAATTACACCGCACTCTGTCACACTGTACTGATTACACCACACCCTGTAGAGATTACACCGCACTCTGTCTCCCTGTAGAGATTACACTGCACTCTGTCACTCTGTAGTGATTACACTGCACACTGCACTTTGTAGTGATTACACCACACTCTGATGCTCTGTAGTGATTACACCGACCGCACACTGCACTTTGTAGTGATTACACCACACTCTGTCGCTCTGTAGTGACTACACCACACTCTGTCGCTGTGTAGTGTTTACACCACACTCTGTCACTCTGCAGTGAATACACCACACTCTGTCGCTGTGTAGTGATTACACCGCACTCTGTCGATCTGTGGTGTTTACATGGCACTCTGTCGTCCTGTATTGAATACACCTCACTCTGTTACCTATCGTGATTACGCTGCACCTTGTCACTCTGTAGTGATTACACCACACTCCATCACTCTGTAGTGATTACACCGCACTCTGTCGATCTGTCGTGATTACACCACCCTATGTCGCTCTGTAGTAATTGCACTGCCCTCTGTCTCTCTGTATTGATTACAACGCACTCTGTTGCTCTGTAGTAATTACACCAAACTCCCTCACTCCGTAGTGATTACACCACACTCTGTCACACTCTGTAGTGGTTACACTGAACTCTGTCACTGTGTAGTGATTACGCCACACTCTGTCGATCTGTGGTGATTACACCGCACTCTGTCACTCTGTAGTGATTACTCCGCAGTCTGTCCCTTTGTAGTGATTACACCGCACTCTCACACTTTAGTCATTACACCACATTCTGTCGCCTGTAGTGATTACACCACACTCTGTCACACTCTGTAGTGATTACACCACAATCTGTCCCTCTGTCATGATTACATCGCACTTTGTCACCCAGTAGTGATTACAGCACACTCTATCGCTCTGTAGTGATTACATGGCACACTGTTAGTCTGTAGTGATTACACTGCACTCTATTGCTCTGTATTGATTACAACGCACTCTGTCGCTCTGTAGTAATTACACCACACTCTGTCACACTCTGTAGTGGTTACACTGCACTCTGTCACTGTGTAGTGATTACGCCACACTCTGTCGCTCTGTAGTGATTACACGGCACACTGTTAGTCTGTAGTGTTTACACCTCACTCTGTTGCCCTGTAGCGATTACACCGCACTTTGTCTCTCTGTAGAGATTACACTGTACTCTGTCACTCTGTAGTGATTACACTGCACTCTGTCACACTGTAGTGATCACACTGCACTCTGTCGATCTGTCATATTACACCGCACTCTATCGCTCTGTCGTAATTGCACCACACCCTGTCACTCTGTAGTGATTACACCGCACTCTGTAGTGGTTACACTGCACTCTGTCACTGTGTAGTGATTACACTGCTCTCTGTCGATCTGTGGTGATTACACTGCACTCTGTTGCCCTGTAGTAAAAGGCAGAGAGATTGAATAAATGGGCGTTTCTCCAGTTGGCATTCAGTGGTGAGTGGGGTGCCGCAGGGGTCGGTGCTGGGCCCGCAGCTGTTTACCATTTACATTGATGATTTGGAAGAGGGGACTGAGTGTGGAATAACAAAATTTGCTGATGACACTAAACTGTGGTGAAAAACAGATTGTACAGAGGATGTGGAGCGTCTGCAGAAGGATATAGATAGGTTACATGAGTGGGCCAAGATCTGGCAGATGAATACAATGCTGGTAAATACATGATCATCCACTTTGGAAGGAATAACACAAGAGCAGATTATTATTTAAATGGTGAAAGATTGCAGCACACTGTTGTGCAGAGGGACTTGGGAGTGCTTGTGCATGAATCGCAAAAAGTTGGCTTGCAGGTACAATAGGTTATTAAGAAGGTAAACAGAATGTTGGCCTTCATTGCTAGAGGTATTGAATTTAAGAACAGGGACGTCATGCTGCAACTATACTGGGTACTGGTGAGGCCGCACCTGGAGTACTGTGTACAGTTCTGGTCTCCATACTTGAGGAAGGATAAACTGGCTTTGGAGACAGTGCAGAAGAGGTTCACCAAGTTGATTCTAGGGATGAAAGGGTTAACCTATGAGGAGAGATTGAGTCGGCTGGGACTAAACTCTCTGGAGTTCAGAAGAATGAGAGGAGATCTTATAGAACCATACAAAATGTTGAAAGGGATAGATAAGATAGAAGTGGAAAAGTTGTTTCCATTGGGAGGTGAGACTAGAACTAGGGGACATTGCCTCAAGATTCAGGGAAGAAGATTTAGGTCGGAGATTAGGAAAAACTGTTTTTCCCAGAGAGTGGTGAATCTGTGGAATTCTCTGCCCAGTGAAGAAGTTGAGGCTTCTTCACTAAATATGTTTAAGAAACAGTTAGATAGGTTTTTACCTAGTAAGGGAATTAAGGGTTATGGGGAAAAGACAGGTAGATGGAGCTGAGTTTTCAGACAGATCAGCCATGATCTTATTGAATGGTGGGGCAGGCTCGACGGGCTGGATGGCCTACTCCTGCTCCTATTTCTTATGTTCTTATTAAGGCCAGGACTTTGACTCGGCCATTCCAAAACATGAATTTTCTTCTGTGTAAACCATTCTGTTGTTGATTTACTCTTGTCTTTCAGATCTTTGTCTTCTAAAATTGTCCAACTGCCTTTAAGCTTCAAGTAATGGACTGCTGTCCTGACATTGTCCCGGAAAAATGTCTTGATACAATTTGAAATTCATTGTCCCCTCAACAATTGCAAGCTGCCCAGGTCCTGAGGCAACAAAGCAGCCTCAAACCAGGATGCACCTTCCACCATACTTCACAGTTGGGATGAGGTTTTGGTGTTGGTATGCAGTGCCCTTTTCCCTCCAAACATAGTAATGTGCATTTCTGCCAAGAAGTTCAACTTATATCTTATCTATCCATGGAACAATGTCCCAGAAGCATTGCAGAACATCCAGGTGGTCTCTTGCAAATTTGAGACGTATAGCGATGTGTTTTTGGAGAGCAACAGTTTCCTTTGTGGTGTCCTTCCATGAACACCATTCTTGTTCAGTGTTTTTCTTATGGTGGATACATGAGCAGAGACCTTAACAAGTTCTAGAGATTTCTGCAGATCTTTTGCTGTTACCTTTGAGTTCTTTTGCACCTCCTTCAGCATTGAACGTTGTGCTCTTTGTGTGATCTTTGCAGGATGCCCACTCCTCGGGAGAGTAGCAACAGTACTGAGTTTCCTCCATTTGAAGACAATATTTCTTATTGAGCACTGATGAACACTCAGGTCTTTAGAAATGCTTTTGTAGCCTTTTCCAGCTACATTCATCTCTATAATTCATCTTCTTAGGTCCTCTGAAAGTTGTTGTGGTCGAAGCATGGTGCACATAAACATCTTTCTTGAGAAGAGCAGGCTCTGTCAGTGACCTGACTTTGTGTGTCTGTTTTATAAGGGCAGGGCACCTCTGCAACCCACACCTCCAATCTCATCTCATATATTGGAATACCTGACTCCAAATAGCTTTTGCAGAAAGCATTACTCCAAAAGTTTGCATACTTTTTTCAACAAATACATGTAATATAGGATCATTTTTCTCAATAAATAAATGAACAAGTAAAATGTTTTTTGTATTATTTATTAAATTGGTTCTCTTTTTTAGTTTTAGGATATATGAAGGTCTGATCACACATTAGTTCATATCTATGCAAAAAGAGAAGATTGTACAGGGTTTTCAAACTTTATAGCACTACTGTAGCTGATGAGCTGTCCGTCGGTCAGGGTCAACCATGGGTGTTGCATCCTAGCTGTTTAGATATGCAAGCACAATATGGAGAGCAAGTTGTTGCCCATGTAGCAAGCTCCCCCTCTCCAAGTATATGATGAACCCAAAGGAGTGGCAGAGACTGATATACTTTGGCACCAGCAGCATTGCAGGAGTTGCCAGTCTGTATTGAACTAAATGCAGGATTGCCTTAGGGACTCCAGCTCTGGATTTTTCTCTCTGGGTTTACTCCCAAAACCTTCCCCATGAGAGGTTATAGCCGCAGAAGTTTGAGATTAGAGTTTTCCTTTTCTCAGATGAGCTGACAAGCCCCATCTGCCTGAATACAAGTTAACCTTTAGGGTTTTCTACACAAGGACTCCCAAGTCCCTCAGCATCTCAGACTTTAGGATTTTCTCCCCGTTTAGAAAATAGTCCACACATTTATTTCTACTACCAAAGTGCATGACCATGCATTTTCCAACATTGTATTTCATTTGCCACTTTCTTACCCTTTCTACTAATCTGTCTAAGTCCATCATCTAAATCATCGATATACAGCATAAAAAGAAGCGGTCCCAACACCGACCCCTGTGGAACACCACTAGTCACTGGCAGCCAACCAGAAAAGGATCCTTTTATTCCCACTCACTGCCTCCTACCAAACAGCCAATATTCTAACCATGTTAGTAACATTCCTGCAATATCATGGGCTCTTAACTTGGTAAGCAGCCTCATGTGTGGCACCTTGTCAAAGGCGTCCTGAAAGTCCAAATATACAACATCAACTGCATCCCATTTATCTATCCATTTGTAATTTCCTCAAAGAATTCCAACAGGTTCATCAGCCAGGAATTCCCCCGGGTGTATTTTATAGACCACCCAATAGTAACAGGAACATCAAGGAGCAGAGAGGGAGACAGATTCTGGAAAGGAGTAATAATAACAGGGTTGTTGTGGTGGGAGATTTTAATTTCCCAAATATTGATTGGCATTTCCCTAGAGTGAGGGGTTTAGAAGGGGTGGAGTTTCTTTGGTGTGTTCAAGAAGGTTTCTTGACACAATATGTAGAGGAGAGGCTATACTTGATCTGGTACTGGGAAATGAACCTTGTCAGGTCTCTCAATGGAAGAGTATTATACAGACAGTAATCACAATTCTATCTCTTTTACCATAGCATAGAAACGTAGAAATATACAAAACCTACAGTGCAATACAGGCCGTTCGGCCCACAAAGTTGTGCCGAGCATGTTCCTACCTTAGAAATTACTAGGCTTACCTATAGCCCTCTACTAAGCTCCATGTACCTATCTAAAAGCCTCTTAAAAGACCCGATTGTATTCGCCTGCACCACTGTTGCTGGCAGACCATTCCACCCTCTCATCACGCTCTGAATAAAAAACTTACCCCTGACATCTCCTCAGCACCTTAAACCTGTGTCCTCTTGTGGCAACCATTTCAGCCCTGGGAAAAAGCCTCTGGCTATCCACACGATCAATGCCTCTCATCATCCTGTACACCTCTATCAGGTCACCTCTCATCCTCCGTCGCCCCAAAGACAAAAGGCCGAGTTCACTCAACCTATTCTCATAAGGCATGCTCCCCAATCCAGGCAACATCCTTATTAATCTCCTCTGCACCCTTTCTATGGTTTCCACATCCTTCCTGTAGTAAGGTGACCAGACATGAGCACAGTACTCCCAAGTGGGGTCTGACCAGGGTCCTATAGAGCTGCAACATTACCTCTCGGCTCCTAAATTCAATTCCATGATTGCTGACTGCTAATACACTGTATACCTCCCTATCCACAGAGCCAACCTGCGCAGCTGCTTTGAGTGTCCTATGGACTCGGACCCCAAGATCCCTCTGATCCTCCACACTGCCAAGAGTCTTACCATTCATACTATATTCTGCCATCATATTTGACCTACCAAAATGAACCACTTCACACTTATCTGGGTTGAACTCCATCTGCCACTTCTCAGTCCAGTTTTGCATCCTACCAATGTCTCGCTGTAACCTCTGACAGCCCTCCACACTATCCACAACACCTCCAACCTTTGTGTCATCAGCAAACTTACGAAACCATCATTCCACTTCCTCATCTAGCATTGGAAGGAATAGGAACAGACAAGTTAGGGAAACATTTAATTGGATTAAGAGGAAGTATGAGGCTATCAGGAAGGAACTTGGAAGCATAAACTGGCAATAGATGTTCCCAGGGAAATGTATGGAAGAAATGTGGAAAATGTTGAGGGGATATTTGCATGGAGTACTGAGTAGATACGTTCCAATGAGACAGGGAAATATGGTCGGGTACAGGAACCGTGGTGTACAAAGGCTGTTGTAAATCTAGTCAAGAAGAAAAGTTTATGAAAGGTTCAAAACAACTAGGTAATGATAGAGATCTAGAAGTCAAGTCATTTTGACCATAACTTCTGGTACAGTAAATAGTAAAAATGAGACAATGTTTTTTCAGGACCATGGTCTTACATGACATAGTACAAAAACTAGACTGAACTATGTAAAAAACAACACAGAAAAAAACTACACTAGACTACAGACCTACCCAGGACTGCATAAAGTGCACAAAACAATGCAGGCATTACAATAAGTAATAAACAAGACAATGGGGCAGTAAGGTGTCAGTCCAGGCTCTGGGTATTGGGGAGTCTGATAGCTTGGGGGAAGAAACTGTTACATAGTCTAGTCGTGAGAGCCTGGATGCTTCAGTGCCTTTTCACAGACGGCAAGAGGGAGAAGAGTTTGTATGAGGGGTGCGTGGGGTCCTTCATAATGCTGTTTGCTTTGTGGATGCAGCGTGTAATGTAAATGTCTGTAATGACGGGAAGAGAGACCCCAATGATCTTCGCAACTGACCTCACTATCAGGGTCTTGTGATCTGAGATGGTGCAATTTACGAACCAGGCAGTGATGCAGCTGCTCAGGATACTCTCAATACTGTGATGAGGATGGGGGGTGGGAGATAGACTTTGCTCAGCCTTTGCAGAAAGTAGAAACGCTGCTGGGCTTTCTTTGTTATGTAGCTGGTGTTGAGGGAACAGGTGAGATTCTCTGCCAGGTGAACACTGAGAAATTTGGAGCTCTTAACGATCTCTACCAAGGAGCCGTCAATGTTCAGCTCTGTGCCCTCCTAAAGTCAACAACCATCTCTTTTGTTTTGTTCACATTCAGAGACAGGTTGTTGGCTCTGCATCAGTCCGTTAGCTGCTGCACCTCCTCTCTGTAAGCTGACTCGTCGTTCTTGCTGAAGAGACCCACCACAGTCGTGTCATCGGCGAACTTGATGATATGGTTTGAGCTGTGTGTTGCAACACAGTCATGGGTCAGCAGAGTGAACAGCAGTGGACTGAGTACACAGTCCTGGGGGGCCCCCATGCTCAGTGTGATGGTGTTGGAGATGCTGCTCCCGATCCGGACTGACTGAGGTCTGAATAGAAGATTATAAGGCTAGCAGGAAGGGGCTTAAGAATGAAATTAAGAGAGCCAGAAGGGACCATGAGAGGGCCTTGGGGGATAGGGTTAAGGAAAACCCCAAGGCATTCTACAAGTATGTGAAGAGTGTCATGTACCCCGTGACCGGGTTAAGAACCAGCAGAAATGGAAAACACTTGGGAGTCTGGTATTATCATAAACTAATAGTGTTTATTAGTAAACTAAGCAATACAGTACTATAAAATGCAAATATATGAAACAGGTTAGCAATGATATATACAGAAGTGTGGAAATAGGAACCAAAATCAGGCTCTTTCAGAGCTAGGGGTAGATAGATAGATAGATAGATACTTTATTCATCCCCATGGGGAAATTCAACTTTTTTCCAATGTCCCATACACTTGTTGTAGCAAAACTAATTACATACAATACTTAACTCAGTAAAAAAATGATATGCATCTAAATCACTATCTCAAAAAGCATTAATAATAGCTTTTAAATGGATAGATAGAGTCTTACAATGGTGAAGAGTTTCAGTTCAGTTTGGGTCGAGGTAGTTGTTTGTGTATCGTTGGAGAGAGAGAGAGAGGTGATGCTGTTGCCGTCGATCTTCCCGTTGTCTCCCGATGTCCTGTTATGGTCACCGACTATGACCAGGATATGTACGACCATTCTTTAGTGGTGGAACTATCACCCAGGCAAGGGAGGACACACAAATAGTTCCCCACTGGTCGCACCTTTTCACATTGTGAGCCACTGATCGATTCCCTGAATCGATCCTCCAAAACCCCACCTTCTTGTGGGTGCACAAAGCTTGTTCAGTGTCCTGTGGTGTGTCTGCCTGTGTCTTAGCAGACCTGCTTTTTATCTCCACTTGCTGGACACTGGCTGTCCATCAACCAGCTCTGCCCTGCTGTCTCTGCAGGAATCTTGACAAGCAGGCAAAATGTCCTTGGAGAAAAAGTAAACAATCAGCAGAAGAACCATAACATTAAATCTTCTCTCTCTCTCTCTCTCTCTCTCTCTCTCTCCCTCTCTCTCTCGATGCCTCCCACCAGCCCCCCCCCCCCCCCCAATAGCAGCACAGTTCATAGGGTCAATTCTGGACCCCATCTCAAACTCGGTTTGCCCATCACAAGAGCAAGAAGATAAGACATGAGAGAATCGGACCAATCAAGTGCGACAGGTATGACTATGACATCAGTCACAGGCTGAAGCGTTTTATTTTGGATTTTTACTCAGACAGAGGGAGCGACCTTCAGTCATAAAAGACACAGAGAAGATCAGCTACTAGAACTTCAGCAGGTCACTGAGATGGTCTGGAACTCTTTTAAGCCCAAAAGATTGGGATAAACATCCACTCCCATCCACTCAATAATCTACTGGTTAGGCACAGGAGTACATTCAGCCAGAGACTCATTCCACCGAGATGTAACACTGAGCATCATAGGAAGTCATTCCTGCCTGTGGCCATCAAACTTTACAACTCCTCCCTCAGAGTGTCATACACCCTGAGCCAATAGGCTGATCCTGGACTTATTTCCACGGCATGATTAACTTATTATTATTTAATTATTTATGGTTTTATATTGCTATATTTCTACACTATTCTTGGTTGGCGCGGCTGTAATAAAACCCAATTTCCCTCGGGATCAATAAAGTATGTCTGTCTGTACACGGTGTACAATGAATGTGTGACGGTCACTTCATAGAATCCATAGTTGTGTAGCCCTTGCCTGGGTCTGTTGTATGGTAAACATTGGAAGACGATATTCTTGTGACAGGTCACTATCGGTGATAATTCGTATGTGGATTTGGAACATCATGACGGACAAGATCTATGGTGGCTGTTATCTCATTTTACCAGTGTGGAACCTGTGGAATACTTCGTACTTACTTTCTCTCTCCACGACAACATGGATTACAAATATCTCTTTCCCTTCATTTATTCCGTGGATAACTGATCTTTCCTACTTTACCATCTCAAGACTCTAAGCCTTATTCCCCCAAGCTCAATAGTTTGGGAGTTATATTTATACACATATATGTACATAACACTGTTAACTTCTGTTTATTTTGTTTGTTACTATATTATAAGTAGTTACTAATAAAGATAGTGGTTTTAACATCAAAACCAGAGACCTTGTGTAATCTATTGCGGCTGGTTGATTTCTAAAATATTACATTTTGTAACAAATCCCCTAAGCCAAAGATTCAGAGGAAAATAGTTGAGCACCATATATCTATGCAAGTGTTTGATGAGGAGGTTTTAAAGAGGTTTCTTGTGAGTAAAGAGGAGATCCAGTTATGACTGGAACAAATTAAGCTTGATATATTTAAATCAGAGACTGAGAAAAAAGAAAGACAGAGACAGTTTGATGCCAGAGATGCAGACAAACAGAGGGAAGAAGCAGAAAGACAGAGACGGTTTGAAATGGATAAGTTAAGGCTCGAGGGAGAAGTTGCTGGCTCTAAGGAACTGGTCGTACCGTTTATCGCCAGCCAGGAAGTTAAACTGGTCCCTCCATTTGATGAGACTGAGGTTGATAAATACTTCCAGCATTTTGAGAAGGTTGCTCAGAGCCTAAGTGGTCAAAAGGAAGCTAGTCTGCCTTATCAATTGGAAATGCAGTTAATTATGAGACAGTGAAACAGACTGTACTTAAAGCCTATGAATTGGTTCCAGAAGCTTATAGGCAATGGTTTAGAAATTTGAGGAAATCTGTGAACTAGACATATGTGGAATTTGCTTATGAGAAGTTTTTGTGTTTTGACCATTGGTGCACATCTAAAAACGTGAATGATGATTTTAACAGCTTGAAAGAGTTGGTTTTAATTGAAGAATTTAAGAGGTGCATCCATAATGACATAAAGGCATATTTAGATGAAAAAGATGCTGCCACTTTGCAGGAGTCTGCTAGATTAGCAGATGAGTTTGCCTTAACCCGCAAGGTTTAGTTTACCCCAAGTAAGAGCTTCCAAAAGAGTAGCATGATAATCAGGGTCAACCAGAAATTAAATCTGGGACTAGTGACAAAAGTAAGGATGAAGGGAAGCAGTTGAAGGAGAAATATTCTGGACTTACTTGTCATGATTGTAAGAGAACTGGTCATGTTATGTATAATTGTTCCGTCCTGAAGAAGAAGAAGGAAAAGGAGGCAGTCCCAGATGCTTGTATTCAGAGTTGTGAAACACCTATAAACCACAGGGGTCTGCACATTCTGATGAGGCTCAGTTAAGGACTGAGAGGTCTGACCAAGTTAGGAAGGGACTCAATCATTTTATGGCAGTAAAGAAAGGGTCCACCCCGGTACCAGTGAAAATTCTTTGAGATACTGGGGCTTCTCAGTCACTTATATTGGATAGTGTTCTAAAGTTTGGTGATAAGACTGACACTGGTGAGGTAAATCTTATTAAAGGCATTGGGGGCGACATGGTTTCTGTGCTGCTGCACGAGGTATCTTTAGAGTCAGGGTTGGTTTCGGGACCTGTTAAGATAGGACTATGCTCCAGTTTACTGGTGGATGGTGTTTCTTTGTTGTTAGGGAATGCCCAGGCAGGTGGTAAAGTTGTTCCTGCAGTGCAGCTGACAACTAAGCCAACCACTGATGACTCACAGATGGACTCTACCATTTATCCCTCCTACACAGTAACTCAAAGCATGACTAAGAAGTCATCCAATGCAGATAGTTTTGTGCAGCATGATTCTGATACCCATGATAGCCAAAGTCAGGATTCAGGTTTTGATGACTTGTCAGGGACATTTCTGCCTTCATTGTTTCACCAGGATCCAGGTATTAAATCTGATGAGAAAAGTTTATCTCTGTCTAGGAAGGAGTTTATAGAAGAACAGAACCGAGACTCTGAGATTGAAGCTTTAAAAGAAAAGCTCTCTCAGGTGATGAGATTGAGAAAGTGCCAGTTGGATATTATATCAAAGATGGAGTGTTAATGAGGAAGTGGAGACCACCTGAGATACCTGTAAGTGAGGGGTGGGCATTTTGTTCACCAAGTTATAGTTCCTAAAGTCTTTAGGAATGAAATTTTGACTTTGGCCCATAGTATACCCTTAGGTGGCCATCTTGGTGTAAATAAAACTGTGAACAAGATTTCGAAACAATTTTTCTGGCCTAGTCTGAGGAAAGATGTGACCTTTTGTCGAACCTGTCACACTTGTCAGATTGTGGGTAAACCTAATCAGGTCACCCCAGTGGCCCCACTGCATCCTATTCCTGCATTTGGTGTACCCTTTTCTAAAGTTATTGTGGATTGTGTTAGCCCATTGCTAAAGACTAAAGTTGGCCATCAGTATTTGTTAACCATCATGTTTACAGCATCCAGATTTCCAGAAGCAATACCTCTCAGAAATATAAAAGTAAAAACTGTGTCAAAGGCTCTAATAAAGTTTTTTTTACTTTATTTGGTTTGCCTAAAGAAATCTAGTCTGATCAAGGAAGAAATTTTACATTTGGATTATTTCAGCAGGTAGTTTATGAACTGGGAACCAAACAAACTATGTCATCTGCATGGAAACAGGCCATCTTGGCCCTTCTAGTCCATGCCAAATTCTTACTCTCACCCAGTCCCACCTACCTGCATTCAGCCCATAACCCTCCATTCATTTCCTGTCCATATACCTATCCAATTTTTTTAAATGACAAAGTCACAAGAGGCTTTAGAAAGATTCCATTCTACCCTCAAAATAATGATTAAGACATTCTGTGTTGAAAATGGGAAGGATTGGGATGAGGGACTTTACTTGCTTTTATTCACAGTAAGAGAATTAGTACAGGAATCATTAGGCTTTAGTCCATTTGAACTTGTATTTGGTCATAGGGTTTGAGGACGTTTGCCCCTGTTAAAGGAACAGTGGATTAATGAGGACATGCATATCAATTTGTTAGATTATGTTTTGAAATACAAAGACAGATTACACAAAGCCTGTAGCCTAGCAAGACAAAACTTAAAGGTTTCTCAGGACAAAATGAAGTGTTGGTATGATAAACAGGCTCCTGTGAGGGAATTCCACGTGGGAGATAAGGTGCTGGTGTTATTTCCAAAACTGACAGACCCACTTCAAGCGAAACTCCATGGACCGTATGAAATATTGTCAAAAATAAATTATGTAAATTTTGTAGTCAAAACACTACAAAATCTTGTAGTCACACACTAGACAGATGTAGTTACAACACAGGTGGCACGTATAAACATGTTGAAACCATATTTTGAAGAGCAGGCAACATCTGTGAGTGTTGTTGTCAAAACAAATGAATCTGGCAACCTTGGGAACAAATTAATTGATCCGTTCAAGGTTTATTCTAAATCAAATATTGTCCCAGTTAGGCTAACAAACTTTACTGTTCTGGAAAACATTGATAACAAATTTGGCAAATACTAGGGGTATGATTCTCACTTGGGATGCGAGAGGTACCATGTTCAAATCCCGGACAAGCCCCCAATTTGTTACATAAAATAACATTTTCGAAATCAACCAGTGGCAATAGATTACACATGGTCTCTGGTTTTGATGTTAAAACCACTATCTTTATTAGTAACTACTTATAATATAGTAACTTAAACAAAATAAACAGAAGTTAACAGTATTATGTACATATATGTGTATAAATATAACTCCCAAACTATTGAGCTTGGGGGAATAAGGCTTAGAGTCTTGAGAAGGTAAAGTAGGAAAGTTCAGTTATCCACTGAATAAATGATGGGAAAGGGATATTTGTAATCCACGTTGTAGTGGAGAGAGAAAGCAAGTACGAAGTATTCCACAGGTTCCACGCTGGTAAAATGAGATAGATCATAGATCTTGTCTATGATCTTGTCATAGATCTTGCCATAGATCTTGTCCGTCATGATGTTTCAAATCCACATACGGATTATCACTGAAAGTGACCTGTCACAGGAATATCGTCTTCCAATATTTACCACACAACATACCCAGGCAAGGGCTACACAAGCGGTCTCACAAGATACCCCAAAATCCACTACTATGGATTGTATGAAGTGACCGTCACACATTCATTGTACACTGTGTACCGATGTTTATCCCAATTTTTGGGCTTAAGAGAGTTCCAAAACATCGCAGTAACCAGCTGAAGTTCCTGTAGCTGGTCTTCTCTCTCTCTCTCTCTCTCTCTTACGACTAAAGGTCACTCTTTGTGTAAAAATCTGAAACAAACCGCTTCAGCCTGTGACTGACTTCATAGTCCCGCCTCACTCAGGTGCTTAAAGCGACAGTCCACAGTAAATGAAACCTGTGGGTTCGTAACACTTAATGACCAGTGAAGTGCTGGAAGATTGGAGGATAGCTAATGTTGTTCTGCTGTTTAAGAAATGCTCTAAAACTAAACCAGGTTATTATAACTGATGAGCCTGATATCAGCAGTGGGAAATTTATTGGAAGATATTCTAAGGGACTGGATATATGAGTATTTGGATAGACATGGAATGATTAAGGATAGTTTGCATGGCTTTGTGCATGGTATGTTATGCCTAAACAACCTTATAGTTTTTTGAGAAAGTTGATGAGGGCTGGGCATTGGATGTTGTCTACATGGACTTGACAAGGTCCTGCAAGAGAGGTTGGTCAAGAAGGTTCAGTCACCAGGCATTCAAGATGAGGTAGTAAACTGGAGTAGACATTGGTTTTGTGGGAGAAGCCAGAGTGGTTGTATATGGTCAACTTCTTTCCCTATTCTCTTAAGCTATGTAAGTTCTTCTGTTGCCTATCTACTTCCTCAAAACTACCTGGCCATCCATTTATCTTCATATCGTCTGCAAACTTTGCAACAAAGCCATCAATTCCATCATCCAAATCATTGACAAACATGTATAAAAACTGTTCCCAACACACCCCTGTGGAACAACACTAATCACCAGCAGCCCGGCAGAAAGGGTTCCCTTTATTCCCACTTTTTGCTTCCTGCTAATCAGCCACAGCTGTATCCATGCTAAAATCTTTCCTGTAATACCATGGGCTCATTGCTTGTTAAGCAGCTTTGTTTGTGGCACCTTGCCAAAGGGCTTCTGAAAATCCAAGTACACAAAGTAAACCAATTCTCCTTTATCTATCCTGCTTGTTACTTCTTCAAAGTAATTCAACAGATTTGTCAGGCAAGATTTTCCTTTAAGGAAACCAGACCCTTGCCTATTTTAAACAAGAGAAAATCTGCAGATGCTGGAAATCTTGACAACACACACAAAATCCTTGAGGAACTCAGCAGGCTAGGCAGCATCTATGGAAAAAAGTACAGTTGACGTTTCAACCCGAAATGTTGACTGTACTCCTTTACATAGATGCTGCCTGGCCTGCTGAGTTCCTCCAGAATTTTGTGTGTATGGTCTATTGCATGATGTTGCTCCAAGTACCTTGAGAGCTCCAACAGTCAGCTCCAACCACTGAGATCAGAGTAATTGGCCTATAAATTCCTTTCTTCTGCCTCTCTACTTTCTTGAAGAGTGGAGTTACATTTGCAATTTTACAGTCTTCTGGAGCCATTCCACAATGTAATGATTCTTGAAGGATTATTGCTAATGCCTCTATGATCTCTTCAGCCACCTCTTTCAGAACTTTGGGGTGAATACCATCTGGTTCAGGTGATTTATCAACCTTCAGACCTTTCAGCTTCCCAAGAACCTCCTCCCTAGTCGTGGTAACTTCACACATTTCATGCTTCCTGACTTCAGGGAACATCCACCATACTGCTTGTGTCTTCCACAGTGAAAACTGATGCAAAATGCATTCAATTCATCCACCATTTCCTTGTCCTCCATTACTACCTCTCCAGCATCATTTTCCAGTGGTCCAATATCCACTCTTACCTCTCTTTTACTCTTCATGTATCTGAAGAAACTTTTGCTATCCTCTTTAATGTTATTAACTATCTTACTGTGGAAACCATAGACAGGGTGTAGAGGAGATTTTACAAAGATGTTGCCTGGATTGGTGAGCATGCCTTATGAGAATAGGTTGAGTGAACTCGGCCTTTTCTCCTTGGAGTGACAGAGGACGAGAGGTGTATAAGATGATGAGAAGCATTGATCATGTAGATAGTCAGAGGCTTTTTCCCAGGGCTGAAATGGCTATCATGAGAGGGCACAGTTTTAAGGTGCTTGGAAGCAGGTACAGAGGAGATGTCAAGGGTAAGTTTTTTTATGCAGAGAGTGGTGAGTGTGTGGAATGGGCTGCCAGCGACAGTGGTGAAGGTGGATACAATAGGGTCTTTTAAGAGTCTCCTGGACAGGTACATGGAGCTCAGAAAAATAGAGGGCTATGGGTAACCCTGGATAATTTCTAAGGTAAGGACATGTTTGGCACATCTTTGCAGGCTGAAGGGCCTGTATTGTGCTGTAGGTTTTCTATGTTTCTACTTTTGTATTCTATCTGTACCTTAATAACCTTTTTAGTTGTCTTCTGTTGGTTTTTAAAAGCTTCCCAATCCTCTAAACTTCCATTAGTTTTTCTCTCTATATATGTTAGCTTTGATTTCTCTTGTTAGCCACGATTGTATCATCTTTCCTTTAGAATACTTCTTCCTCTTTGGGATGTACATATCCTGTGCCTTCGGAATTATTTCCAGAAATTTCAGCATTGGTGTTCTGCCGTCATCCTCTTTGTCTCCCAGTAGCAGGCCACATCCTTGTTACTATTTGAAGGTCTCTATACAACTCCCATCAGGGTCTTTTTACCCTTGCAGTTCCTTTGCTCTATCCACAATGATTCAACACCTTCCAATCCTATGTCATGTCTTTCTAATGATCTGATTTCATTTTTTTACCAAAAGAGCAACACAACTCCCTCTACTTTCCTGCTTATCCTTTAAATACAATGTGTATCCTTAGATATTAGGTTCCCAGCTATAATCTCCTTTCACCCATGATGCCTACGACATTAAATTTGCTAATCTGTAACTGTGATACAAGTTCATCGATCTTATTCCATACACTGTGTGCATTCAAATATAGTTGTGTGTATAAAGGGAGAATGGGAGGATGAATACAGGGCCCTGATAGAGGACTTTGTCATATGGTGCAATCTGAATTATCTGCAGCTCAACATTAGTAAGACAAAGGAGATGGTGATGGACTCTAGGAAGACAAAGATAGATAAGAGTTATCGGGAGGCAGTCACACCGAAAAGACAGGAGGTAGGCAAATGGGTGACAGTCAAGAGAGGCAGGGGGAGCAGACAGAGAGAGAAGAGCACCCCTGTGGCCATTCCCATCAAAAATAAGTATACCTTTTTGGATACTGTTGGTAGGGATGACCTACCAGGAACAAGCTGCAGTGGTCCTGTCTCTGGCACTTGAGGTTGGACCCGCGACTAGGAAGGAGAGGAGGGAAGAGAAGAGAGCGGTAGTGATAGGGGATTCTATAGTCAGGGGGGCGGATAGGAGATTTTGTGGGGAAGATCAGGAGTCTCGGATGGTATGTTGCTTCCCTGGTGCTGGGGTCCGAGACATCTCAGATCGGGTGCAGGTTATTCTCGAGAGGGAGGGCAAGAATCCAGATGTTGTGGTCCATGTAGGGACCAATGACGTGGGTAGATGAGTGAGGGGGTCCAGCGTAGGGAGTTCAGGGAGTTAGGTGCGAAGCTGAAGAGCAGGACCTCCAGGGTAACAATCTCAGGATTGCTACCTGTGCCACATGCGAATACATGGCTGAGAGGATGGTGTAGGAGGGAGGGCTTCAGGTTTGTAGATAATTGGGCCTTGTTCCAGGGAAGGTGGGATCTGTTCCAAAGGGACGGTTTACACCTGAACTGGAGCGGTACTAACATTCTTGCAGGGAAGTTTGCTAGAGCTTCTTGGGGGGGGGGGTTTAAACTAAATTTGCAGGGGGCGGGGATCCAGAATGTGAGAGAGGATAGTGAGAGGAAGAATAAAGGACAGGTGGGGACTACACGGTTCCAGAATATTAAGTGTGTAGTAGAGGAAGGTGGGGCGGAACAAGTGATAAGGAGGACTCGTGTACAGAGGGATGGTCTGACGGAACATGGAGTTAAATGTGTTGAAAGAATAAGTAAATGTAGGAAGGACAACAAAATTCTAGGAGCGTATAGCCCGATGGGAGTTCAGGGAGCTGGGTTAAGCACAATAGGCAGCGATTCAAACAGAGAGAGGAGAAATGGGTTAAAAATTCTATATCTGAATGCACGAAGTGTCAGGAATAAGGCGGATGAGCTTGAAGCCCAGGTGCGAATGAGTAACTATGATGTTGTTGGGATAACGGAGACATAGCTGCAGGGAGATCAGACCTGGGAAATGAATGTACAAGGGTATACGTGCTATCGTAGGGACAGAAATGTGGGCAGAGGGGGTGGGGTGGCCCTGTTGGTGAGGAATGAGATTCAGTCCTTTGCAAGGGGGGACATAGGGTCAGGAGAAGTAGAGTCTGTGTGGATAGAACTGAGGAACACCTACTAAAGGAGGTGGCCCTGGAAATTGCGGATGCATTGGTAATCATTTTCCAATGTTCCTTAGATTCAGGATCAGTTCCTGAGGATTGGAGAATGGCTAATGTTATCCCACTTTTTAAGAAAGGAGGGAGGGAGAAAACAGAGAACTATCGACCTGTCAGCCTGACATCGGTGGTGGGAAAGACGCTAGAGTCCATTATTAAGGATGAAATAGTGGCATATCTAGATGGCAGTGATAGGATTGGGCCGAGCCAGCATGGATTTACCAAGGGTAAATCATGCTTGACTAATCTGTTGGAGTTTTTCGAGGATGTAACCAGGAAGTTAGATGGGGGAGATCCAGTGGATGTAGTGTACCTCTATTTTCAGAAGCCATTTGATAAGGTCCCACATAGAAGATTGGTGGGTAAAATCAAAGCTCAGGGCATTGGGGGGAAGACATTGACATGGATAGAAAACTGGTTGGCAGATAGAAAGCAAAGGGTAGCGGTGAATGGGTGTTTCTCGGAATGGCAGGCGGTGACTAGTGGGGTGCCACAGGGCTCGGTATTGGGACCACAGCTGTTTACCATTTACGTTAACGATTTGGATGAAGGCATAGAAAATAACATCAGCAAATTTGCTGATGATACTAAGCTGTGTGGCAGTGTGACATGTGATGAGGATGTTAGGAGAATTCAGGGTGACTTGGATAGGCTGGGTGAGTGGGCAGATACTTGGCAGATGGCGTTTAATGTGAATAAGTGTGAGGTTATCCACTTTGGGAGTAAGAACAGGAAGGCAGATTATTATCTGAACGGTATAGAGTTGGGTAAGGGAGTAATACAAAGAGATCTCGGAGTCCTTCTTCATCAGTCACTGAAGGTGAATGAGCAAGTGCAGCAGGCAGTGAAGAAGGCTAATGGAATGTTGGCCTTTATTACAAAGGGAATTGAGTACAAGAGCAAGGAAATCCTCTTGCATTTGTACAGAGCCCTGGTGAGACCACACCTGGAGTATTGTGTACAGTTTTGGTCTCCAGGGTTAAGGAAGGACATCCTGGCTGTAGAGGAAGTGCAGCGTAGATTCACGAGGTTAATTCCTGGGATGTCTGGACTGTCTTACGCAGAGAGGTTAGAGAGACTGGGCTTGTACACGCTGGAATTAAGGAGATTGAGAGGGGATCTGATTGAAACATATAAGATTATTAAGGGATTGGACAAGATAGAGGCAGGAAATATGTTCCAGATGCTGGGAGAGTCCAGTACCAGAGGGCATGGTTTGAGAATAAGGGGTAGGTCATTTAGGACAGAGGTAAGGAAAAACTTCTTCTCCCAAAGAGTTGTGGGGGTCTGGAATGCACTGCCTCGGAAGGTAGTGGAGGCCAATTCTCTAGATACTTTCAAGAAGGAGGTAGATAGGTATCTTATGGATAGGGGAATCAAGGGATATGGGGATAAGGCAGGAACCGGGTATTGATAGTAGATGATCAGCCATGATCTCAGAATGGTGGTGCAGGCTCGAAGGGCCGAATGGTCTACTTCTGCACCTATTGTCTATTGTCTATTGACAAAGCCTGCATTACTCTGTTACTATTGATGTTACTATCGTGGATGTGGCAAGTACCTACAGTACCTGGGGGTGCCCCTGCATGTGAGTGGATCAGCAGCACAGAGGCTGTGTACAAGAAGGGTCAGCATCACCTCTATTTCTGAGGAGACTGAGGTAATTTGAGTGTGCAGGCCTCTCCTCCACATGTTTTACCAGTTTGTTGCCTATATTATATAGAAACATAGAAAACCTACAGTACAATACAGGCCCTTCGGCCCACAATGTTGTGCCAAACATGTACTTACCTTAGAAATTACCTTGGGTTACCTATAGCCCTCTATTTTTCTAAGCACCATGTACCTATCCAAAAGTCTCTTAAAAGACCCTATCATATCCACCTCCATCACAGCCACCAGCAGCCCATTCCACCCACTCACCACTCTCTGCGTAAAGAAATCTTACCCCTGACATTTTCTCTGAAGCTGAGGTGATTGGTTTATAAACAGAGGCAATGTGCAGTGAGACTCCTAGCAAGGAGAGGCTCATGACAGGGCAAAATGGCAGTCAATGTAAAAGGTGGAAAAAATCGAAAAGGATGAATACAGGACTAAAGGTGTTATGGACAGATAGATACTTTATTGAACCCAAAGGAAATTACAGTGTCACAGTAACATTACAAGTGCACAGAAGTAAATATTAAAAAAGAAGTGGAAAGAATATTAAAAAAAGACAAGTTACCACAAACAATCTAACAGGAGGGTGTCATCACTTCCTTGACTATAGGTTGACTCATTATAGAGCTTAATGGCCAAGGGTGAGAATGACCTCACATTGCCCTCTTTGGAGCAATGCAGTTGTCTTAGTCTACTACTAAAAGTGTTCCTCTGTTCAGCCAAGACAGCAAGGGTGAGGAACATTGTCCAGAATTGTCAGGATTTTTCATAGGGTCTTTTGTTCTGCCACAGCCTCCAGTGTGTCTAGTTTGACTCCTATAACAGAGTCAACCTTGCTAATCAGTTTAGCATCACCTATGTTGATGCCATATAGAAAACAGACTGGCAGAACATTGGGAATGGATGTTCTCAGGGAATGTACGGAAGAACTGTGGCAAATGTTCAGGGAATATTTGTGTGGACTTCTGCATAGGTATGTTCCAATCAGACAGGGAAAGAATGGTAGGGTACAGGAACTGTGGTGTACAAAGGCTGTTGTAAATTTAGTCAAGAAGAAAAGAAAAGCTTATGAAAGGTTCAAAAAACTAGGCAGTGATAGAGATCTAGAAGATTATAAGGCTAGCAGGAAGGAGCTAAAGAATGAAATTAGGAGAGCCAGAGGGGCCATGAGAAGACCTTGGTTGATAAACAACCAAGAAAAACCAAGAAAACATGCAAGAAAAACAAAAGGCATTCTGCAAGTATGTGAAGAGCAAGAGGATAAGATGTGAGAGGATAGGATCAATCAAGTGTGAGAGTGGAAAAATGTGTGTGGAACTGGAGGAGATGGCAGAGGTACTTAATGAATACTTTGCTTCAGTATTCACTACGGAAAAGGGTATTAGCAATTGTAGAAATGACTTGCAGTGGACTGAAAAGCTTGAGAATGTATATATTAAGAAAAAGGATATGCTGGAGCTTTTGGAAAGCATCAAGTCAGATAAGCCACTGGGAATGGAATTAGATGTACCCCAGGCTACTGTGGGAGGTGAGGGAGGAGACTGCTGAGCCTCTGGCAATGACCTTTGCATCATCAATGGGGATTGGAGAGTTTCTGAAGGATTGGAGGGTTGCAGATGTTGTTCCTTTATACAAGAAAGGGAGTAGAGATAGCCCAGGAAATTATAGACCAGTGAGTCTTACTTCAGTGGTTGGTAAGTTGATGGAGAAGATCCCGAGATGCAGGATTTATGACCATTTGGAGAGGAATAATATGATTAGGAATAGTCAGCATGGCTTTGTCAAAGGCAGGTCGTGCCTTACAAGCCTGATTGAATTTTTTGAGGATGTGACTAAACACATTGATGAAGGTAGAGCAGTAGGTGTAGTTTATATGGATTTCAGCAAGGCATTTGATAAGCTAACCCATGCAAGGCTTATTGAGAAAGTAAGGAGGTATGGGATCCAAGGGGACATTGCTTTGTGGATCTAGAACTGGCTTGCCCACAGAAGGCAAAGAGTGTTGTAGATTGATCATATTATGCATGGAGGTCGGTCACCAGTGGAGTACCTCAGGGATCTGTTCTGGTATCCCTACACTTTGTGATTTTTATAAATGACCTGAATGAGGAAGTGGAGGGATGGGTTTTAAAATTTGCTTATGACACAAAGGTTGGGGGTGGGTTGTCAGATGCGGGACATTGATGCAAAACTGGGCTGAGAAGTGGCAGATGGAGTTCAACCCTGTCATAGTGGGGGCATTGGGAGTGGACCCAAAAGCAAGACACAGACACTGAACTACCAGGAACAGGACTAGGCGTGAGAAGGAAGCAAGGGAAGTGGGGAAGAAAGGACGCTGGACATGACACAGACCCTGGACAAGACAAGGAATCCAGGCCTGGGCTAGGACTTGACAAGGATAGCGGAACTGGGACATGGAACTGGGAACTTGGAGCCTGGGCTTGGACTCCGAGCCAGAGACTGGACAAGGACCCAGAACCTAAGTCTTGACTCAGGCTCGGACTCTAGAACCAGGCGAGGGCAAGACGTGGTTACAGGACTGGACGTGAGCCTCCTGGACAGGACAAGGGAGTCCCAGTACCGGGCTGGGCAAAGTACTCCTGTGCTGGGCGAGGCACATGGACATGACGGAAACACAGAGCCTTGGTCGAGGAAGGGCAGGAACATAGAACACAGAGCCAATGGAGAGATAGGGACATGGTACACTGAGCCAGGACCCCTCCTTGGGTACAGGACGTAGGGCTGGGACTCATAACACAGAACACAGAGCTGGGAACCCTCCTTGGATACAGGATGTAGTGCCGGGACACATTACACAGAATGCAGAATACAACAAGACAGTTCCCAATGCTAGGTAGCAGTAAAACAGCCAGACCTACCTAGTGAAGGCGTGGACACAGACAGACAGTTTCAAACAGGGCGAGGCTCCAGGCAAAGGCAAGGCTCCAGACGAGGCAAGGCGAAGCGAGGCGAGGTGAAGCGAGGCAAGGCAAGGCTCCAGGAGGAAGGTGAAGGGAAAGGATACAGACAGGGGGTTTGGACAGGAACAATCCAGCTGCCAGAGGCTGAATCCTGAAGCTATTTATGAAGCCAGCCCAAACAAGAATCAGCTGCCTCAAGAAAGTTAAGAAAGCTTATGGGGTGTTAGCTTTCATAAGTCGAGGGATAGAGTTTAAGAGACGCGATGTAATGATGCAGCTCTATAAAACTCTAGTTAGGCCACACTTGGAGTACTGTGTCCAGTTCTGGTCGCCTCAGTATAGGAAGGATGTGGAAGCATTGGAAAGGGTACAGAGGAGATTTACCAGGATGCTGCCTGGTTTAGAGAGTATGGATTGTGATCAGAGATTAAGGGAGCTAGGGCTTTACCCTTTGGAGAGAAGGAGGATAAGAGGAGCCATGATAGAGGTGTACAAGATATTAAGAGGAATAGACAGAGTGGACAGCCAGTGCCTCTTCCCCAGGGCACCACTGCTCAGTACAAGAGGACATGGCTTTCAGGTAAAGGGAGGGAAGTTCAAGGGGGATATTAGAGGAAGGTTTTTCACTCAGAGAGTGGTTGGTGCGTGGAATGCACTGCCTGAGTCAGTGGTGGAGGCAGACACACTAGTGAAGTTTAAGAGACTACTAGACAGGTATGTGGAGGAATTTAAGGTGGGGGGTTATATGGGAGGCAGGGTTTGAGGGTCGGCACAACATTGTGGGGTGAAGGGCCTGTAATCTGCTGTACTATTCTATGTTCTATGTTCAACAGAAACTGGGGAAACCCAGAAAACCTGGAATATGGAGCATGGACCAGACCATGAACCGGAATGCGGATTTCACGGACCGGACCATGACAAACCCAGGTAAGTGTGAGATGGTTCATTTTGGTAGGTCAAATATGATGGTAGAATATTAATAGTAAGACTCTTGTCAGTGTGGAGGATGAGAGGGATCTTGGGGTCCGAGTCCATAGGACACTCAAAGCTGCTGCACAGGTTGACTCTGTGGTTAAGAAGGAATATGGTGCATTGGCCTTCATCAACCATGGGTTTGAGTTTAGGAGCTGAGAGGTAATGTTACAGCTATATATGACCCTGGTCAGACCCCACTTGGAGTACTGTGCTCAGTTCTGATCGCTTCACTACAGGAAGGATGTGGAAGCCATAGAAAGTGCACAGAGGAGATTTACAAGGATGTTGCCTGGATTGGGGGGCATGCCTTATGAGAATAGGTTGAGTGAACTTGGCCTTTTCTCCTTGGAGCAACAGAGAATGAGAGGTGACCTGATAGAGGTGTGCAAGATGATGAGAGGCATTGATCATGTCGATAGTCAGAGGCTTTTTTTTCCCCAGAACTGAAATGGCTAGCACAAGAGGGCACAGTTTTGAAATGCTTGGAAGTAGGTACAGAGATGTTGGGGATAAGTTTTTTTTTACTCAGAGAGTGGTGAGTGCATGGAATGGGCTGCCGGTGATGGTGGTGGAGGCAGATATGATAGTCTTTTAAGATTCTCCTGGATAGATACATGGAGCTTAGAAAAATAGAGGACTGTGGGTAACCCTCGATAATTTCTAAGGTAAGTACATGCATTGTGCTGTAGGTTTTCTATGTTTTATGTTTCTAACCGTAGGAATGATGGTGTTGAACACTGAGCTGCAGTCAATAAACAGCATCACATGTATTAGTATTGTCCCAGTGACTATCAGTTTGTTCAAGTCTGACTCTGCTGAACATCAGGAAGATGGAATTTACCCATGAAGTGTCGTGTTTTCTACACTGGGAACCCCTGCTTACGAGATCAATAGGAGGCTCATTTATTACACCACCGCCACGTCGGAAGTGGCACCGGACGCAAGGGAGAAAGGCCAGTGTCCTGGTGAGGTTGAGATGGCATACTAATCGGCCGCTGCTCCCTAGCATACTCCTGGTTAACTTTCAGTCCCTGGACAATAAGCTGTGGGAATTGAGAGCCAGAATCTCTTATCAGCGGGAAACAAAACAATGTAACATTTTGTGCTTCATGGAGACCTGGCTGACAGAGGAGATACCAGATCACCATATACCGTATCCGGGTGGACAGTTCAAAAACCTCTCTGGGAAGAGTAAAGGAGGTGGGGTATGTTTCACGGTCAATAATGCTTTGTGCGAACTCTGGAATATACATGCCCTCAAATCCTTTTGTTTCGTGGATCTGGAGTACCTGGTGCTGTTATGTAGACCTTTCTGGCAGCCTAGGAGTAAACAGCTGATATTAGCACAGCTGAGTATATTCCGCTGCAGGCTGATACTAACCTGGCTCTCAAGGAACTGTACGAGACCATCAACACGCTAGAGACTGCACACCTGGAGGCTGCCTTCATCGTCACTGGTGACTTTAATACTGCAGAGCGTCACTCTCTAAAGTCTCTCTGAAATTTTGCCAACACATCCAGGTAAACACACATAGAACATAGAACAGTACAGCACATTACAGGCCCTTCGGCCCACAATGTTGTGCTGACCCTCAAACCCTGCCTCCCATAAAACACCCCACCTTAAATTCCTCCATATACCTGTCTAGAAGTCTCGTAAACTTCACTAGTGTCTCTGCCTCCACCACTGACTCAGGCAGTGCATTGCACACACCAACCACTCTCTGAGTGAAAAACCTTCCTCTAGTATCCCCCTTGAACTTCCCTCCCCTTACCTTAAAGCCATGTCCTCTTGTACTGAGCAGTGGTGCCCTGGGGAAGAGGCGCTGGCTGTCCACTCTGTCTATTCCTCTTAATATCTTGTACACCTCTATCATGTCTCCTCTCATCTCCATTCTCTCCAAAGAGTAAAGCCCTAGCTCCCTTAATCTCTGATCATAATCCATACTCTCTAAACTAGGCAGCATCCTGGTAAATCTCCTCTGTACCCTTTCCAATGCTTCCACATCCTTCCTATAGTGAGGCGACCAGAACTCGACACAGTACTCCAAGTGTGGCCTAACTAGAGCTTTATAGAGCTGCATCATTACATCGCGTCTCTTAAACTCTATCCCTCGACTTATGAAAGCTAACACCCCATAAGCTCTCTTAACTACCCTATCTACCTGTGAGGCAACTTTCAGCGATCTGTGGACATGTACCCCCAGATCCCTCTGCTCCTCCACGCTACCAAGTATCCTGCCATTTACTTTGTACTCTGCCTTGGAGTTTGTCCTTCCAAAGTGTACCACCTCGCACTTCTCCGGGTTGAACTCCATCTGCCACTTCTCAGCCTACTTCTGCATCCTATCAATGTCTCTCTGCAATCTTTGACAATCCTCTACACTATCTACAACACCACCAACCTTTGTGTCATCTGCAAACTTGCCAACCCACCCTTCTGCTCCCACATCCAGGTCGTTAATAAAAATCACAAAAAGTAGAGGTCCCAGAACAGATCCTTGTGGGACACCACTAGTCACAACCCTCCAATCTGAATGTACTCCCTCCTCCACGACCCTCTGCTTTCTGCAGGCAAGCCAATTCTGAATCCACCTGGCCAAACTTCCCTGGATCCCATGCCTTCTGACGTTCTGAATAAGCCTACCTTGCGGAACCTTGTCAAATGCCTTACTAAAATCCATGTAGATCACATCCACTGCACTACCCTTATCTATATGCCTGGTCACCTCCTCAAAGAACTCTATCAGGCTTGTTAGACAAGATATGCCCTTCACAAAGCCATGCTGACTGTCCCTGATCAGACCATGATTCTCTAAATGCCCATAGATCCTATCTCTAAGAATCTTTTCCAACAGCTTTCCCACCACAGATGTAAGGCTCACTGGTCTGTAATTACCTGGATTATCCCTACTACCTTTTTTGAACAAGGGGACAACATTCGCCTCCCTCCAATCCTCTGGTACCATTCCTGTGGACAACGAGGACATAAAGATCCTAGCCAGAGGCTCAGCAATCTCTTCCCTCACCTTGTGGAGCAGCCTGGGGAATATTCCATCAGGCCCCGGGGACTTATCCGTCCTAATGTACAAACGTATTTCAACAACTCCAACACCTCCTCTCCCTTAATATCAACATGCTCCAGAACATCAACCTCACTCATATTGTCCTCACCGTCATCAAGTTCCCTCTCATTGGTGAATACCGAAGAGAAGTATTCATTGAGGACCTCGCTCACTTCCACAGCCTCTAGGCACATCTTCCCACTTTTATCTCTAATCGGTCCTACCTTCACTCCTGTCGTCCTTTTGTTCTTCACATAATTGAAGCATGCCTTGGGGTTTTCCTTTACCCTACTCACCAAGGCCTTCTCATGCCCCCTTCTTGCTCTTCTCAGCCCCTTCTTAAGCTCCTTTCTTGCTACCCTATATTCCTCAATAGACCCATCTGATTCTTGCTTCCTAAACCTCACGTATGCTGCCTTCTTCCACCTGACTAGATTTTCCACTTCACTTGTCACCCATGGTTCCTTCACCCTACCATTCTTTATCTTCCTCACCGGGACAAATTTATCCCTAACATCCTGCAAGAGATCCTTAAACATTGACCACATGTCCATAGTACATTTCCCTGCAAAAACATAATCCCAATTCACACCCACAAGTTCTAGCCTTATAGCCTCATAATTTGCCCTTCCCCAATTAAAAATTTTCCTGTCCTCTCTGATTCTATCCTTTTCCATTATAATGCTAAAGGCCAGGGAACCGTGATCACTGTCCCCCAGATGCTCACCCACTGACAGATCTGTGACCTGACCCAGTTCGTTACTTAATACTAGATCTAGTCTGGCATTTCCCCTAGTCGGCCTGTCAACATACTGTGACAGAGATCCATCCTGGACACACTTAACAAACCCTGCCCCACCCAAACCCTTGGAACTAATCAGGTGCCAATCAATATTAGGGAAGTTAAAGTCACCCATGATAACAACCCTGTTATTTTTGCACCTTTCCAAAATCTGCGTCCCAATCTGCTCCTCGGTATCTCTGCTGCTACCAGGGCCCTATAGAATACCCCCAGTAGAGTAACTGCTCCCTTCCTGTTCCTGACTTCTACCCATACATGGAAATAGCATACTCAACCACTGCTACTCTCTCTTCTGCAATGTTTACAAAGTGCCCCTTTGTCCACTGTTTGGAAAATCAGATCAATCGTCCACCCTGCTTCAGCCGAGGTACAGGCAGAAGCTGAAACAAGAGATGGTCATAGTTAAAACCATCCAGCTGGTCCTATGCCTCAAGACTGCTTTGAAGCCATCAACTGGAATGTTTTTTGTGATGAGGATGTCTCAGAGTTTACAGAAGGGGTCACGAGCTTCATTCAGAAGTGCATCGAGGATGTTGTCCCCCAAAAATTGGTCAGGATCTACCCAAACCAGAAACCCTGGATCAACAGTTCTGTGCGAGCAGCACTTATTGTTTGACACAGAGCTGACATTGCCGGTAATCAGCAGGAGCTCAAGAAATGCAGCTACAAACTACACAAAGTCATCAAGGCAGCGAAACGACAATACAGGGACAAGATCCAGACCCAGCTCTCCACCAACAATACACACAACTTATGGCAAAATCTGCACAGTATTGCAGACCTCAAAGCTAAGTGCAGTGGTGCTGCCAACATCACTGCCTTTCTCCCAGATGAGCTAAATCTTTTTTACACTCAGTTTGATGTCGCCAACACTGAGCCCCTGAGGAGGGCCGCTGAACCGACCTGCACCTTGGTCATCGCTGAGGCTGAAATATGCAGGTGTTTTCAATGGGTGGACAGTCGCGAGGCTGCGGGACTGGACGGCGTCCCAGGGCCAGTACTCTGGATGTACGCATCTCAACTGGCAGGTATGTTTACAGACATTTTTAATCTTTCCTCTCCCAATGTAGAGTGCTGTCCTGTTTCAAAACATCCACCGTTATTCCTGTACCTAGAAAGACCAAGGTAACATGTCTGAACGACTGGTGTCCTGTTGCACTCACCTCAATAATAAGCAACTGCTTTGAGAGGCTGGTGAACTACATCTGCTGCATGCTACCACCCACGCTGGACCCCTACAATTCGCCTGCTGACACAACCGATCGACAGATGATGCAATAGCCTCTGTTCTACGTACCGTCTTTATACTTCTGGAGAAGAAGGATGCTTATGTGAGAATGCTGTTCTTGAACTTCAGCTCAACATTCAACACCATAGTTCCATCCAGGCTCGACAGGAATCTCAGAGACCTCAGTCTTCATCCTACCTTGTACAGCTGGATCCTGTACACAGCTCCAATCTGCTAATTAAATTTGCTGATGACACTACACTGATTGGCCTATTCTCAAATAGTAATGTGGCAGCCTACAGAGAAGAAGTCATCACCCTAACACAGTGGTGTCAAGAAAACAACCTCTCCCTCAATGTTGCAAAAACAAAGGAGCTGGTTGTGGACTACAGGAGGAATGGAGACAGGCTCACCCATTATTGACATCAATGAATCTGGGGTTGAGCGGGTGAATAGCTCTAAATTCCTTGGCATACACATCACCGAGGATCTCACGTGGTCTACATACTGGCTGTGTCATGAAAAAAGCACAACGGCACCTCTTTCACCTCAGACAGTTGAAGAAGTTTGGCATGAGTCCCCAAATCCTAAGAACTTTCTACAGGGGCACAATTGAGAACATCCTGACTGGCTGCATCACTGCCTGCTATGGGAATGGTAATTCCCTCAATCACAGGACTCTGTAGAAAGTGGCAGACAGCCCAGCACATCTGTAGATGTGAACTTCCCACTATTCAGGACATTCAAGACAGGTGCATAAAAAGGGCCCAAAAGATCATTGGAGAACCAAGTCACCCCAACCACAAACTATTCCAGCTGCTACCATCTGGGAAATGGTACCGCAGCTTAAAAGCCAGGACCAACAGACTCTGGGACAGCTTCTTCCACCAGGCCATTAGACTGATTAACTCATGCTGACACAACTGTATTTCTGTGTTATATTGACTGTCCTGCTGTACATACTATTTATTACAAATTACTATAAATTGCACATTGCATATTTAGATGGAGATGTAACATCTTTATGTTTTTACTCCTCATGTATGTGAAGGACGTAAGAAATAAGGTCAATTCAATTCAATGCTAAGGCCGCATGGAAAGCCAATAAGATCATGTCTGCTATTGACCTATTATGGAAGTAGGTAAATTGCAGTGGGTCCAGATCCTGGCTGAGGAAGGAGTTGATTCTAGCCATAACTAACATTTCAAAACACTTCATCAAGATAGATTGAGTGCTACTGGATGATCATCATTAAGACAGCTCACCCTGCTGTTCTTGACTACTAGTGTAATTGTTGCCCTTTCAAGCAGGGAGGAACTTCTGACTGTAGTAATGAGAAATTGAAAATGTCTTTGAACACCCCCGCCAGTTAGTTGGCAAAGGTTATCAGGTACTCTATCGGAGCCTGTGGTAGAAATGGTTAAAACTAGTGTATGATGGGATACTTGACCATTCTGGAGCAACTGATGCGAGTCGAGAATAACCTTCGGTGATAAGTGCAGTTCTAGGAATTCAAATAAACAGAATATTAAGCCCCTGGGACCAGGATGGAGGATGCATCTGGGGGTAAATTGTGAGTCCTGATAACAGGGAACAAAGAAGACTGTTAGACTCCTAATAAGAGATAATTGACATGTCTTTTAAATGATTGATCATGTACTTACTGTGGGATGCCAAACAAAGTTATGTGAAGTTGTTTGTCTTGCAGCATAATTATGAGCTCGGTATAACCAGAAAATCAGAGATCTGGTGGTGGTGGAGACTGCTGCAGACTCTTCATGATATCATGTTAATAAATGAATCTCAAAGACACTCTGGTGTTCCTAGTGTTTCCATAACAGGGAGGTTTAGGGTCCACTTTGTGAGGGTTCACTGTCTTGAAAGCCTGACGTCGGCATCCAAGACAGAGATCACAGTGTCACCAGGTGCTGTAGGGATCCTCATAGCTGTAACTTTATTCTCCCTTTCAAAGCGAGCATAAAAGGCATTGAGCTCATATTGGAGTAAAGCATCACCACCATTCATGATGTTGGGTTTCTCTTTGTAAGAAGTAATGGACTGCAAACCCTGCCAGAGTTGACGTGCATCCAATGTCACCTCCAACCTCACATGGAATTGTTCCTTCACTCTTGAACTAGACCTCTGCAAGTCGTACCTGGCTTTCTTGTACAGACCTGGGTCGCCAGACTTGAATTCCACAGATCTAGCCCTCAACAGATGACTACAGGAGGAGGGATGTTCTGTTGAAATTTATAAGATGTCAGTGTGGCCTAATGTGGAGTATTGTGTGCAGTTTCAGTCACCTACCTGATTCATCCACAACTTTTGATTTAGGTATGCACAATAAATTCTCATGGGCACACACTCATCCACACAGGTTTAATGAAGTCAGTGACAGCTGCAGCATACTCATTCAGACTCAAAGTTGAATCCCTGAATACAGTCCAGTCCACTGATTCAAAGCAGTCCTGTGCTTTCCTTGTCCAAACTTTCCTGGTCCTCACTACAATTGTACAAGGCATTGGTAAGGCCAAATTTGGAATATTGTGTACAGTTCTGGTCACCGAATTATAGGAAAGATATCAATAAATTAGAGAGAGTGCAGAGACGATTTACTAGGATGTTACCTGGGTTTCAGCACTTAAGTTACAGAGAAAGGTTGAACAAGTTAGGTCTCTATTCATTGGAGCGTAGAAGGTTGAGGGGGGATTTGATCGAGGGATTTAAAATTTTGAGAGGGATAGATAGAGTTGACGTGAATAGGCTGTTTCCATTGAGAGTAGGGGAGATTCAAACGAGAGGACATGATTTGAGAGTTAGGGGGCAAAGGTTTAAGGGAAACACGAGGGGGTATTTCTTTATTCAGAGAGTGATAGCTGTGTGGAATGAGCTTCCTGTAGAAGTAGTAGAGGCCAGTTCAGTTGTGTCATTTAAGGTAAAATTGGATAGGTATATGGACAGGAAAGGAGTGGAGGGTTATGGGCTGAGTGCGGGTAGGTGGGACTAGGTGAGATTAGGAGTTCGGCACGGAGTAGGAGGGCTGGAATGGCCTGTTTCCGTGCTGTGATTGTTATATGGTTATATGGTTATATGATGCTGTGGTCTTCAGTCTCTGCTTATACTTAAGGAGTGAAAGTACAGCCAAAGTATGGGTGTGTAAGTTCTCTTGATGGTGGTGTACCAGTGGTCCAGTGTGTGTTGGTTCCTCTGGTACAACAAGTGATTTGTTGTTAATAGTTATTTTTGCTGGCCTGGTTTTCAAGCTAGCACATTGAGGGTCTGTGGTATAATCCCATCAGAGTGATTGCATCTTTCCTATTTTTGAGTTGAGCCCCCTCCATGTCCCCTATGTTCCAAGGAAAAAAATTGAAGCCTCTCCAATTTCTCCCTCAGTCCCTCACGTGTAGGCAACATGTTTGTAAATATTTCCTATTGTAGAGTGACCTCCCCATCTCGACCATTCTATCACCTCCCAGCTTCTCACATCATCCACCTCACCCACATATTCCTTCCTCTGTTTCTCCACCCCATCTCCTTCTCTTTATTCCATGGTCTACTGTGTTCTCCTCTCAGATTCCATCATCTTCAGACCTCTAAGCTTCTGACATCATCCACCTGCTCCCACCCAATCCACACATCAGCAGATGACTCTTGCCCTTCTACTAACCATATAACCATTACAGCATGGAAACAGGCCATCTCGGCCCTTCTAGTCCATGCCGAACGCTTACTCTCACCTAGTCCCACCGACCCACTCAGTCCATAGTCCTCCATTCCTTTCCTGTCCATATACCTATCCAATTTTACGTTAAATGACAATACCGAACCTGCCTCTAACACTTCTACTGGAAGCTTGTTCCACACAGCTACCACTCTCTGAATAAAGAAATTCCCCCTCGTGTTACCTTTAAACTTTTGCCCCCTAACTCTCAACTCATGTCTTCTTGTTTGAATCTCCCCTGCTCTCAATGGAAAAAGCCTATCCACACCAACTCTATCTATCCCCCTCATAATTTTTAAATACCTCTATCAAGTTCCCCCCTCAACCTTCTACGCTCCAAAGAATAAAGACCTAATTTGTTCAATCTTTCCCTGTAACTTAGGTGCTGAAACCCAGGTAACATTCTAGTAAATCTTCTCTGTACTCTCTCTATTTTGTTGACATCTTTCCTATAATTTGGTGACCAGAACTGTACACAATACTCCAAATTCGGCCTTACCAAATCCTTGTACAATTTTAACATTACATCCCAACTCCTATACTCAATGCTCTGAATTATAAAGGCCAACATACCAAAAATTTTCTTCACCACCCTATCCACATGAGATTCCACCTTCAGTGAATTATGCACCATTATTCCTAGATCACTCTGTTCTACTGCATTCTTCAATGCCCTACCATTTACCATGTATGTCCTATTTGGAGTATTCCTACCAAAATGTAGCACCTCACACTTATCAGCATTAAACTCCATCTGCCATCTTTCAGCCCACTCTTCTAACTGGCCTAAATCTCTCTGCAAATTTTGAAAACCTACTTCATTATCCACAACGCCACCTACCTTAGTATAATCTGCATATTTACTAATCCAATTTACCACCCCATCATCCAGATCATTAATGCATATGACAAACAACATTGGACCCAGTAGAGATCCCTGAGGCACACCACTAGTCACCGGCCTCCAACCTGGCAAACAGTTATCCACCACTACTCTCTGGCATCTCCCATCCAGCCACTGTTGAATCCATTTTACTACTTCAACATTAATATCTAACGATTGAACCTTCCTAACTAACCTTCTGTGCAGAACCTTGTCCTCTGTATATGGGTTATCATTAAGAAAACACTTGGTACATTGGCCTTCATAAATCAAAGTTTTGTCTACAGGAGATGGGATGTTTGGTTGAAGTTTATAAGCATCAGTGCGACCTAATTTGGAGTATCGTGTGCAGTTTCAGTCAACTACCTATGGAAACGACGTCAACAAGGTTGAAAGAGTACAGCAAACATTTACAAGGATGTTGGTGAGTCTGGAGGACATGAGTTATAAGCAAATATTGACTGAAGTATGACATTATTCCTTGGCACATACAAGATTGAGGGGAGATTTGCTAGAGGTATGCAAAATTCTGAGGGTTATAGATGGAGAAAATGCAAGCAGCCCTTTCCACTGAGGTTAGGTGAAACTACAACTAGGGGTCATGGGTCAAGGGTAAAGGGTGAAAAGCTTAAGTGAACATGAGGGGAATCTTCTTCACTCAGAGGGTCGTAAGAGTGTAGAATGAGCCACCAGCGCAACTGGAGTGTGCAAGCTTGATTTCAACTTGTAAGAGGTGTTTGGATAGTCATGTGGATGGGAGAGGTACGGAGTGCCTTAGTCCAGGTGCAGGTCAATGGCACTAGGCAGTTTAAATAGCTTGGCATGGACTAGATGGGCCTGTTTCTGTGCTGTACTTTTCTCTGATTCTATGACTATATTTCCCTTCTACCTTTCAGGTGAATGGTCTCAATCTGAAACAATTGTTGATCCCCGCTTATAGATGCAGCCTGGGTTTCTCCCACACTTTGTGTGTCTCAGTCTGACACTCTGGTTTCTCACAGACTTTGTGTGTTTCTATCTGACACCCTGGGTTTCTCACACACTTTGTGTTTCTATCTGACACCCTGGGTTTCTCACACACTTTGTGTGTCTCAGCCTGACACCCTGGGTTTCTCACAGACTTTGTGTGTTTCTATCTGACACCCTGGGTTTCTCACACACTTTGTGTGTTTCTGACACTCTGGGTTTCTCACAGATTTTGTGTGTTTCTATCTGACACCCTGGGTTTCTCACACACTTTGTGTGTTTCTATCTGACACCCTGGGTTTCTCACAGACTTTGTGTGTCTCAGTCTGACACCCTGGGTTTCTCACACACTTTGTGTGTTTCTATCTGACACCCTGGGTTTCTCACAGACTTTGCGTGTCTCAGTCTGACACCCTGGGTTTCTCACACACTTTGTGTGTTTCTATCTGACACCCTGGGTTTCTCACACACTTTGTGTGTTTCTATCTGACACCCTGGGTTTCTCACACACTTTGTGTGTCTCAGTCTGACACCCTGGGTTTCTCACAGACTTTGTGTGTTTCTATCTGACACCCTGGGTTTCTCACAGACTTTGTGTGTCTCAGTCTGACACCCTGGGTTTCTCACAGACTTTGTGTGTTTCTGACACCCTGGGTTTCTCACAGACTTTGTGTGTCTCAGTCTGACACCCTGGGTTTCTCACAGACTTTGTGTGTTTCTGACACCCTGGGTTTCTCACAGACTTTGTGTGTTTCTATCTGACACCCTGGGTTTCTCACAGACTTTGTGTGTCTCAGTCTGACACCCTGGGTTTCTCACAGACTTTGTGTGTTTCTGACACCCTGGGTTTCTCACAGACTTTGTGTGTTTCTATCTGACATCCTGAGTTTCTCACACACTTTGTGTGTTTCTATCTGACACCCTGGGTTTCTCACACACTTTGTGTGTTTCTATCTGACACCCTGGGTTTCTCACAGACTTTGTGTGTCTCAGCCTGACACCCTGGGTTTCTCACAGACTTTGCGTGTCTCAGTCTGACACCCTGGGTTTCTCACACACTTTGTGTGTTTCTATCTGACACCCTGGGTTTCTCACACACTTTGTGTGTCTCAGTCTGACACCCTGGGTTTCTCACAGACTTTGTGTGTTTCTATCTGACACCCTGGGTTTCTCACAGACTTCGTGTGTTTCTATCTGACACCCTGGGTTTCTCACACACTTTGTGTGTTTCTATCTGACACCCTGGGTTTCTCACAGACTTTGTGTGTCTCAGTCTGACACCCTGGGTTTCTCACACACTTTGTGTGTTTCTATCTGACACCCTGGGTTTCTCACAGACTTTGTGTGTCTCAGTCTGACACCCTGGGTTTCTCACAGACTTTGTGTGTTTCTATCTGACACCCTGGGTTTCTCACAGACTTCGTGTGTTTCTATCTGACACCCTGGGTTTCTCACACACTTTGTGTGTTTCTATCTGACACCCTGGGTTTCTCACACACTTTGTGTGTTTCTATCTGACACCCTGGGTTTCTCACAGACTTTGCGTGTCTCAGTCTGACACCCTGGGTTTCTCACACACTTTGTGTGTTTCTATCTGACACCCTGGGTTTCTCACACACTTTGCGTGTCTCAGTCTGACACCCTGGGTTTCTCACAGACTTTGTGTGTTTCTATCTGACACCCTGGGTTTCTCACACACTTTGTGTGTTTCTATCTGACACCCTGGGTTTCTCACAGACTTTGTGTGTTTCTATCTGACACCCTGGGTTTCTCACACACTTTGTGTGTTTCTATCTGACACCCTGGGTTTCTCACAGACTTTGCGTGTCTCAGTCTGACACCCTGGGTTTCTCACAGACTTTGTGTGTTTCTATCTGACACCCTGGGTTTCTCACACACTTTGTGTGTTTCTATCTGACACCCTGGGTTTCTCACAGACTTTGCGTGTCTCAGTCTGACACCCTGGGTTTCTCACAGACTTTGTGTGTTTCTATCTGACACCCTGGGTTTCTCACAGACTTTGCGTGTCTCAGTCTGACACCCTGGGTTTCTCACACACTTTGCGTGTCTCAGTCTGACACCCTGGGTTTTCTCACAGACTTTGCGTGTCTCAGTCTGACACCCTGGGTTTCTCACAGACTTTGTGTGTTTCTATCTGACACCCTGGGTTTCTCACACACTTTGTGTGTTTCTATCTGACACCCTGGGTTTTCTCACAGACTTTGTGTGTCTCAGTCTGACATCCTGGGTTTCTCACAGACTTTGTGTGTTTCTATCTGACACCCTGGGTTTCTCACAGACTTTGTGTGTTTCTGACACCCTGGGTTTCTCACATACTTTGTGTGTTTCTATCTGACACCCTGGGTTTTCTCACAGACTTTGTGTGTCTCAGTCTGACATCCTGGGTTTCTCACAGACTTTGTGTGTTTCTATCTGACACCCTGGGTTTCTCACAGACTTTGTGTGTTTCTGACACCCTGGGTTTCTCACAGACTTTGTGTGTTTCTATCTGACACCCTGGGTTTTCTCACAGACTTTGTGTGTCTCAGTCTGACATCCTGGGTTTCTCACAGACTTTGTGTGTTTCTATCTAACACCCTGGGTTTCTCACACACTTTGTGTGTTTCTGACACTCTGGGTTTCTCACAGATTTTGTGTGTTTCTATCTGACACCCTGGGTTTCTCACAGACTTTGTGTGTTTCTATCTGACACCCTGGGTTTCTCACACACTTTGTGTGTTTCTATCTGACACCCTGGGTTTCTCACAGACTTCGTGTGTTTCTATCTGACACCCTGGGTTTCTCACACACTCTGTGTTTCTATCTGACACCCTGGGTTTCTCACAGACTTTGTGTGTTTCTATCTGACACCCTGGGTTTCTCACACACTTTGTGTGTCTCAGTCTGACACCCTGGGTTTCTCACACACTTTGTGTGTCTCAGTCTGACACCCTGGGTTTCTCACAGACGTTGTGTGTTTCTATCTGACACCCTGGGTTTCTCACACACTTTGTGTGTTTCTATCTGACACCCTGGGTTTCTCACACACTTTGTGTGTTTCTATCTGACACCCTGGGTTTCTCACAGACTTTGTGTGTTTCTATCTGACACCCTGGGTTTCTCACACACTTTGTGTGTTTCTATCTGACACCCTGGGTTTTCTCACAAATTTTGTGTGTTTCTATCTGACACCCTGGGTTTCTCACAGACTTTGTGTGTTTCTATCTGACACCCTGGGTTTCTCACACACTTTGTGTGTCTCAGTCTGACACCCTGGGTTTCTCACAGACTTTGTGTGTTTCTATCTGACACCCTGGGTTTCTCACACACTTTGTGTGTCTCAGTCTGACACCCTGGGTTTCTCACACACTTTGTGTGTCTCAGTCTGACACCCTGGGTTTCTCACAGACGTTGTGTGTTTCTATCTGACACCCTGGGTTTCTCACACACTTTGTGTGTTTCTATCTGACACCCTGGGTTTCTCACACACTTTGTGTGTTTCTATCTGACACCCTGGGTTTCTCACACACTTTGTGTGTCTCAGTCTGACACCCTGGGTTTCTCACAGACTTTGTGTGTTTCTATCTGACACCCTGGGTTTCTCACACACTTTGTGTGTCTCAGTCTGACACCCTGGGTTTCTCACACACTTTGTGTGTCTCAGTCTGACACCCTGGGTTTCTCACAGACGTTGTGTGTTTCTATCTGACACCCTGGGTTTCTCACACACTTTGTGTGTTTCTATCTGACACCCTGGGTTTCTCACACACTTTGTGTGTCTCAGTCTGACACCCTGGGTTTCTCACAGACGTTGTGTGTTTCTATCTGACACCCTGGGTTTCTCACACACTTTGTGTGTTTCTATCTGACACCCTGGGTTTCTCACACACTTTGTGTGTTTCTATCTGACACCCTGGGTTTCTCACACACTTCGTGTGTCTCAGTCTGACACCCTGGGTTTCTCACAGACTTTGTGTGTTTCTATCTGACACCCTGGGTTTCTCACACACTCTGTGTTTCTATCTGACACCCTGGGTTTCTCACAGACTTTGTGTGTTTCTATCTGACACCCTGGGTTTCTCACACACTTTGTGTGTTTCTATCTGACACCCTGGGTTTCTCACACACTTTGTGTGTCTCAGTCTGACACCCTGGGTTTCTCACAGACTTTGTGTGTTTCTATCTGACACCCTGGGTTTCTCACACACTTTGTGTGTCTCAGTCTGACACCCTGGGTTTCTCACAGACTTTGTGTGTTTCTATCTGACACCCTGGGTTTCTCACACACTTTGTGTGTCTCAGTCTGACACCCTGGGTTTCTCACAGACGTTGTGTGTTTCTATCTGACACCCTGGGTTTCTCACACACTTTGTGTGTTTCTATCTGACACCCTGGGTTTCTCACACACTTTGTGTGTTTCTATCTGACACCCTGGGTTTCTCACAGACTTTGTGTGTTTCTATCTGACACCCTGGGTTTCTCACACACTTTGTGTGTCTCAGTCTGACACCCTGGGTTTCTCACAGACTTTGTGTGTTTCTATCTGACACCCTGGGTTTCTCACACACTCTGTGTTTCTATCTGACACCCTGGGTTTCTCACAGACTTTGTGTGTTTCTATCTGACACCCTGGGTTTCTCACACACTCTGTGTTTCTATCTGACACCCTGGGTTTCTCACAGACTTTGTGTGTTTCTATCTGACACCCTGGGTTTCTCACACACTTTGTGTGTCTCAGTCTGACACCCTGGGTTTCTCACAGACTTTGTGTGTTTCTATCTGACACCCTGGGTTTCTCACACACTTTGTGTGTTTCTATCTGACACCCTGGGTTTCTCACAGACTTTGTGTGTCTCAGTCTGACACCCTGGGTTTCTCACACACTTTGTGTGTTTCTATCTGACACCCTGGGTTTCTCACAGACTTTGTGTGTTTCTATCTGACACCCTGGGTTTCTCACAGACTTTGCGTGTCTCAGTCTGACACCCTGGGTTTCTCACAGACTTTGTGTGTTTCTATCTGACACCCTGGGTTTCTCACACACTTTGTGTGTCTCAGTCTGACACCCTGGGTTTCTCACAGACTTTGTGTGTTTCTATCTGACACCCTGGGTTTCTCAAACACTTTGTGTATTTCTATCTGACACCCTGGGTTTCTCACAGACTTTGTGTATTTCTATCTGACACCCTGGGTTTCTCACACACTTTGTGTGTTTCTATCTGACACCCTGGGTTTCTCACACACTTTGTGTGTTTCTATCTGACACCCTGGGTTTCTCACACACTTTGTGTGTCTCAGTCTGACACCCTGGGTTTCTCACAGACTTTGCGTGTCTCAGTCTGACACCCTGGGTTTCTCACAGACTTTGTGTGTTTCTATCTGACACCCTGGGTTTCTCACACACTTTGTGTGTCTCAGTCTGACACCCTGGGTTTCTCACAGACTTTGTGTGTTTCTATCTGACACCCTGGGTTTCTCACACACTTTGTGTGTCTCAGTCTGACATCCTGGGTTTCTCACACACTTTGTGTGTTTCTATCTGACACCCTGGGTTTCTCACAGACTTTGTGTGTTTCTATCTGACACCCTGGGTTTCTCACACACTTTGTGTGTCTCAGTCTGACACCCTGGGTTTCTCACAGACTTTGTGTGTTTCTATCTGACACCCTGGGTTTCTCACACACTTTGTGTGTTTCTGACACTCTGGGTTTCTCACAGATTTTGTGTGTTTCTATCTGACACCCTGGGTTTCTCACATACTTTGTGTGTTTCTATCTGACACCCTGGGTTTCTCACAGACTTCGTGTGTTTCTATCTGACACCCTGGGTTTCTCACACACTCTGTGTTTCTATCTGACACCCTGGGTTTCTCACAGACTTTGTGTGTTTCTATCTGACACCCTGGGTTTCTCACACACTTTGTGTGTTTCTATCTGACACCCTGGGTTTTCTCACAAATTTTGTGTGTTTCTATCTGACACCCTGGGTTTCTCACAGACTTTGTGTGTTTCTATCTGACACCCTGGGTTTCTCACACACTTTGTGTGTTTCTATCTGACACCCTGGGTTTCTCACAGACTTTGTGTGTTTCTATCTGACACCCTGGGTTTCTCACACACTTTGTGTGTTTCTATCTGACACCCTGGGTTTCTCACACACTTTGTGTGTTTCTATCTGACACCCTGGGTTTCTCACAGACTTTGTGTGTTTCTATCTGACACCCTGGGTTTCTCACACACTTTGTGTGTTTCTATCTGACACCCTGGGTTTCTCACACACTTTGTGTGTTTCTATCTGACACCCTGGGTTTCTCACAGACTTTGTGTGTTTCTATCTGACACCCTGGGTTTCTCACACACTTTGTGTGTTTCTATCTGACACCCTGGGTTTCTCACAGACTTTGTGTGTTTCTATCTGACACCCTGGGTTTCTCACACACTTTGTGTGTTTCTATCTGACACCCTGGGTTTCTCACAGACTTTGTGTGTTTCTATCTGACACCCTGGGTTTCTCACACACTTTGTGTGTTTCTATCTGACACCCTGGGTTTCTCACACACTTTGTGTGTCTCAGTCTGACACCCTGGGTTTCTCACAGACTTTGTGTGTTTCTATCTGACACCCTGGGTTTCTCACACACTTTGTGTGTTTCTATCTGACACCCTGGGTTTCTCACACACTCTGTGTTTCTATCTGACACCCTGGGTTTCTCACAGACTTTGTGTGTTTCTATCTGACACCCTGGGTTTCTCACACACTTTGTGTGTTTCTATCTGACACCCTGGGTTTCTCACAGACTTCGTGTGTTTCTATCTGACACCCTGGGTTTCTCACACACTCTGTGTTTCTATCTGACACCCTGGGTTTCTCACAGACTTTGTGTGTTTCTATCTGACACCCTGGGTTTCTCACACACTTTGTGTGTTTCTATCTGACACCCTGGGTTTTCTCACAAATTTTGTGTGTTTCTATCTGACACCCTGGGTTTCTCACAGACTTTGTGTGTTTCTATCTGACACCCTGGGTTTCTCACACACTTTGTGTGTTTCTATCTGACACCCTGGGTTTCTCACAGACTTTGTGTGTTTCTATCTGACACCCTGGGTTTCTCACACACTTTGTGTGTTTCTATCTGACACCCTGGGTTTCTCACACACTTTGTGTGTTTCTATCTGACACCCTGGGTTTCTCACAGACTTTGTGTGTTTCTATCTGACACCCTGGGTTTCTCACACACTTTGTGTGTTTCTATCTGACACCCTGGGTTTCTCACACACTTTGTGTGTTTCTATCTGACACCCTGGGTTTCTCACAGACTTTGTGTGTTTCTATCTGACACCCTGGGTTTCTCACACACTTTGTGTGTTTCTATCTGACACCCTGGGTTTCTCACAGACTTTGTGTGTTTCTATCTGACACCCTGGGTTTCTCACACACTTTGTGTGTTTCTATCTGACACCCTGGGTTTCTCACAGACTTTGTGTGTTTCTATCTGACACCCTGGGTTTCTCACACACTTTGTGTGTTTCTATCTGACACCCTGGGTTTCTCACACACTTTGTGTGTCTCAGTCTGACACCCTGGGTTTCTCACAGACTTTGTGTGTTTCTATCTGACACCCTGGGTTTCTCACACACTTTGTGTGTTTCTATCTGACACCCTGGGTTTCTCACACACTCTGTGTTTCTATCTGACACCCTGGGTTTCTCACAGACTTTGTGTGTTTCTATCTGACACCCTGGGTTTCTCACACACTTTGTGTGTTTCTATCTGACACCCTGGGTTTCTCACAGACTTTGCGTGTCTCAGTCTGACACCCTGGGTTTCTCACAGACTTTGTGTGTTTCTATCTGACACCCTGAGTTTCTCACACACTTTGTGTGATGCCCCAATATCAGCAGTTTGATATCTCAGGGAGATTTTTCGTGCTCTCCTTGTTCTCAGTCTTCACTGGTGATTGTTTTTCAGTTACATACCTGCGTATACTGTAGATAATCACCTGGCTGACTATTTGTCTGGTATTCCAGAACTCCCAGCCCTAGAGTTCTGCAGACATCTGGGCATCAGCGACAGCAGTGGTGGTAAACACTAACCCCAACCCCCACCCATACTATTCCTGTTCCCTTTGAAGAACCAAGAGTCCAAATCTAAAGCTTAACATGTTAATTTATTTTGGATTAAAGATATAAGCATCTGCATTAATTTCAAGATAGTGTGAATGAAAACCTTTGAGTTAAACCATTCACTTTACTTTCAGTGCATCTCAACAAAGAGGCATAAAGTGCAGTTGCTGCTATATTGTGGCAGACACTGTCTAATAGAGGTTACATGTCTTCAGTTCCATTCTCTTGGCGATTACATTGTTAGTCTGCAAATCATCACTTCACTTCCAAACATGGAGAAGTGGCCATTAATTTTAAAATGTTAAATTATTATCTGCACAGGAAGAAATGCTACACCACAAGTGCCACACAAAATTGTCCTGGGATGGCACTAAGGAAATGCCGCAAACCCTGATGTCAGTGAGTGAGTGGTGAGAGGTGAGGATGGAGATATTCATTTAAAGTGACCACACAGAGAATGGCTTCACCATCCACTGAATACAAACAGAAAACCCCCCACACCCATTAAACCACCGACACAGACACCCCCCAAACAGAAACCACCCACACCCACTAAAACACCTACACAGAAAACCCATACCCACTAAACACCTCACGCCCACCGAACCATGTACACAGAAAACCCCACACCCACTGAACCAGCAACACAGAAACACCCCACACCCACTGAACCACCTACACACAAACCCCCCACACCCACTGAACCACCTACACACAAACCCCCCACACCCACTGAACCAGCAACACAGAAACCCCCCACAACCACTGAACCACCTACACACAAACCCTCCACACCCACTGAACCAGCAACACACAAACCCCCCACACCCACTGAACCACCTACACACAAACCCCCCACACCCACTGAACCAGCAACACACAAACCCCCCACACCCACTGAACCACCTACACACAAACCCCCCACACCCACTGAACCAGCAACACACAAACCCCCCACACCGACACCTACACACAAACCCCCCACACCCACTGAACCAGCAACACACAAACCCCCCACACCCACTGAACCACCTACACACAAACCCGCCACACCCACTGAACCACCTACATACAAACCCCCCACACCCACTGAACCACCTACACAGAAACCCTCCCCCACACCCACTGAACCACCTACACACAAACCCCCCACACCCACTGAACCAGCAACACACAAACCCCCCACACTCACTGAACCACCTACACACAAACCCCACACACCCACTGAACTACCTACACACAAACCCCCCACACCCACTGACACCTACACACAAAACCCCCACACCCACTGACACCTACACAGAAACACCTCACACCCACTGACACCTACACAGAAATCCCCATTTACCCTCTGAATGACCTACACAGAAACCCCCCACACCCACTGACACCTACACAGAAACCCCCACTTACCCTCTGAATGACCTACACAGAAAACCCCCATACCCACTGACACCTACACAGAAACCCCCACTTACCCTCTGAATGACCTACACAGAAACCCCCCATACCCACTGACACCTACACAGAAACCCCCACTCACCCTCTGAATGACCTACACAGAAACCCTCCCCCACACCCACTGACACCTACACAGAAACCCCCCACACCCACTGAACCAGTAACACAGAAACCCCCCACACCCACTGAACCACCTACACACAAACCCCCAGACCCACTGAAACCTACAGACACCCCCTATATCCACTGAACCACATACAGACACCCCCCACACCCACTGACATCTACACAGAAACCCCCACACCCACTGACACCTACACAGAAACCCCCACTCACCCTCTGAATGACCTACACAGAAACCCCCCCATACCCACTGAATGACCTACACAGAAACCCCCCATACTCATTGACACCTACACAGAAACCCCCACTCATCCTCTGAATGACCTACACAGAAACCCCCCACACCCACTGACACCTACACACAAACACCCCCCACACCCACTGACACCTACACACAAACCCCCCACACCCACTGACACCTACACAGAAACACCACACACCCACTGACACCTACACAGAAACCCCCCACACCGACACCTACACAGAAACACCTCACACCCACTGACACCTACACAGAAACCCCCACTTACCCTCTGAATGACCTACACAGAAACCCCCCATACCCACTGACACCTACACAGAAACCCCCCCACACCCAATGACACCTACACAGAAACTCCCCACACCCACTGACACCTACACAGAAACCCCCCCCATACCCACTGACACCTACACAGAAACCCCCCCATACCCACTGACACCTACACAGAAACCCCCCACACCCACTGACACCTACACAGAAACCCCCACTTACCCACTGAACCACCTACACACAAACCCCCCATACCCACTGACACCTACACAGAAACCCCCCCACACCCAATGACACCTACACAGAAACCCCCCACACCCACTGACACCTACACAGAAACCCCCCCATACCCACTGAATGACCTACACAGAAACCCCCCACACCCACTGACACCTACACAGAAACCCCCCACACCCACTGACACCTACACAGAAACCCCCACTTACCCACTGAACCACCTACACACAAACCCCCCATACCCACTGACACCTACACAGAAACCCCCCCACACCCAATGACACCTACACAGAAACCCCCCACACCCACTGACACCTACACAGAAACCCCCCCATACCCACTGAATGACCTACACAGAAACCCCCCACACCCACTGACACCTACACAGAAACACCACACACCCACTGACACCTACACAGAAACCCCCCACACCGACACCTACACAGAAACACCTCACACCCACTGACACCTACACAGAAACCCCCACTTACCCTCTGAATGACCTACACAGAAACCCCCCATACCCACTGACACCTACACAGAAACCCCCCCACACCCAATGACACCTACACAGAAACTCCCCACACCCACTGACACCTACACAGAAACCCCCCCCATACCCACTGACACCTACACAGAAACCCCCCCATACCCACTGACACCTACACAGAAACCCCCCACACCCACTGACACCTACACAGAAACCCCCACTTACCCACTGAACCACCTACACACAAACCCCCCATACCCACTGACACCTACACAGAAACCCCCCCACACCCAATGACACCTACACAGAAACCCCCCACACCCACTGACACCTACACAGAAACCCCCCATACCCACTGACACCTACACAGAAACCCCCCCACACTCACTGACACCTACACAGAAACCCCCCACACCCACTGACACCTACACAGAAACCCCCCCACACCCACTGACACCTACACAGAAACTCCCCAGACCCACTGACACCTACACAGAAACCCCCACACCCACTGACACCTACACAGAAACCCCCACTCACCCTCTGAATGACCTACACAGAAACCCCCCACACCCACTGACACCTACACAGAAACCCCCACTCATCCTCTGAATGACCTACACAGAAACCTCCCACACCCACTGACACCTACACAGAAACCCCCCCATACCCACTGAATGACCTACACAGAAAACCCCAATACCCACTGACACCTACACAGAAACCCCCCCACACCCACTGACACCTACACAGAAACCCCCCATACCCACTGACACCTACACAGAAACCCCCCCACACCCACTGACACCTACACAGAAACTCCCCAGACCCACTGACACCTACACAGAAACCCCCACACCCACTGACACCTACACAGAAACCCCCACTCACCCTCTGAATGACCTACACAGAAACCCCCCACACCCACTGACACCTACACAGAAACCCCCATCATCCTCTGAATGACCTACACAGAAACCCCCCACACCCACTGACACCTACACAGAAATCCCCCCATACCCACTGAATGACCTACACAGAAAACCCCAATACCCACTGACACCTACACAGAAACCCCCCCACACCCACTGACACCTACACAGAAACCCCCCATACCCACTGACACCTACACAGAAACCCCCCCATACCCACTGAATGACCTACACAGAAAACCCCAATACCCACTGACACCTACACAGAAACCCCCCACACCCACTGACACCTACACAGAAACCCCCACTCAACCTCTGAATGACCTACACAGAAACCCCCCACACCCACTGACACCTACAGAAACCCCCCACACCCACTGACACCTACACAGAAACCCCCCCCCACACCCACTGACACCTACACAGAAACCCCCCACACCCACTGACACCTACAGAAACCCCCCACACCCACTGACACCTACACAGAAAACCCCCACACCCACTGAATGACCTACACAGAATCCCCCCACACCCACTGACACCTACACAGAAACCCCCCCATACCCACTGAATGACCTACACAGAAACACCCCATACCCACTGACACCTACACAGAAACCCCCCACACCCACTAACACCTACACAGAAACCCCCCCATACCCACTGAATGACCTACACAGAAACCCCCCACACCCACTGAATGACCTACACAGAAACCCCCCATACCCACTGAACCACATAGACACCCCCCCCACACCCACTGACACCTACACAGAAACCCCCCACACCCACTGAATGACCTACACAGAAACCCCCCACACCCACTGACACCTACACAGAAACCTCCCCACACCCACTGACACCTACACAGAAACCCCCACTCAACCTCTGAATGACCTACACAGAAACCCCCCACACCCACTGACACCTACAGAAACCCCCCACACCCACTGACACCTACACAGAAACCCCCCCCCACACCCACTGACACCTACACAGAAACCCCCCACACCCACTGACACCTACAGAAACCCCCCACACCCACTGACACCTACACAGAAAACCCCCACACCCACTGAATGACCTACACAGAATCCCCCCACACCCACTGACACCTACACAGAAACCCCCCCATACCCACTGAATGACCTACACAGAAACACCCCATACCCACTGACACCTACACAGAAACCCCCCACACCCACTAACACCTACACAGAAACCCCCCCATACCCACTGAATGACCTACACAGAAACCCCCCACACCCACTGAATGACCTACACAGAAACCCCCCATACCCACTGAACCACATAGACACCCCCCCCACACCCACTGACACCTACACAGAAACCCCCCACACCCACTGAATGACCTACACAGAAACCCCCCACACCCACTGACACCTACACAGAAACCTCCCCACACCCACTGACACCTACACAGAAACTCCCCACACCCACTGACACCTACACAGAAACCCCCACTCACCCTCTGAATGACCTACACAGAAACCCCCCATACCCACTGACACCTACACAGAAACCCCCCCCATACCCACTGAATGACCTACACAGAAACCCCCCATACCCACTGACACCTACACAGAAACCCCCCCACACCCACTGACACCTACACAGAAACCCCCACTCACCCTCTGAATGACCTACACAGAAACCCCCCATACCCACTGACACCTACACAGAAACCCCCCTATACCCACTGAATGACCTACACAGAAACCCCCCATACCCACTGACACCTACACAGAAACCCCCCCACACCCACTGACACCTACACAGAAACCCCCCCCACACCCACTGACACCTACACAGAAACCCCCCACACCCACTGACACCTACACAGAAACACCCCACACCCACTGACACCTACACAGAAACCCCCACTCACCCTCTGAATGACCTACACAGAAACCCCCCCATACCCACTGACACCTACACAGAAACTCCCCATACCCACTGACACCTACACAGAAACCCCCCACACCCACTGACAACTACACAGAAACTCCCCATACCCACTGACACCTACACAGAAACCCCCCACACCCACTGACACCTACACAGAAATCCCCATTTACCCTCTGAATGACCTACACAGAAACCCCCCACACCCACTGACACCTACACAGAAACCCCCCACACCCACTGACACCTACACAGAAATCCCCATTTACCCTCTGAATGACCTACACAGAAACCCCCCACACCCACTGACACCTACACAGAAACCCCCCATACTCATTGACACCTACACAGAAACCCCCACTCACCCTCTGAATGACCTACACAGAAACTCCCCAGACCCACTGACACCTACACAGAAACTCCCCACACCCACTGACACCTACACAGAAACCCCCACTCACCCTCTGAATGACCTACACAGAAACCCCCCAAACCCACTGACACCTACACAGAAACTCCCCACACCCACTGAACCACGTATACAGAAATTCCTGCTCCAATGAAACCCCCAAAGCTCCTATAGAGTAAAACTCACAGTCCCACCAAAGCTCCTGTCCCACCACCCCGTACCTTCCACAGCAAGAAAGAAATCACATTCTTAAAGAAGGAATCAGTTTGCTGCAGCAGACAAGATGAAGGAGAGTCCTAAGAGATTCCACAAATATGTTCAGAGCAAATGGATTGCAAGGGACTAAATTGTTCCTCTGGAATGTCAGAATGATAATAAGACCATAAGATATAGGAGCAGAATTAGACCATTTGGTCCATCAAGTCTGCTCCACCATTTCATCATGGCTGATCCATTTTTCCTCTCAACCCCAATCTCCTTCCTTCCCTTGCCCATATCCCTTCATGCCCTGACCAATCAAGAATTTATCAACCTCTGCCTTATATATAACGCGCTGGCGAGTTACATATACATTAAGACTTGGCAGCCACAGCTGTTGCTGGCAAGGAAATTCCAGGAGGGATATAATGTGAGGAGACCCCAGAGTGGTTCTTGGGCCTCTTTCTTTCTGTTCACATCCATGTCCTGCAGAGGAAACAAGGTGAGAACTTGCCAAGTTTGCTCCAATATGAAAACAGGTAGAAGGGCCTGGAGTGATGAGAACATGCAGAGTTGGAGGTCAGATCAGGTAACAGGTACTAGATGAAAATAGACAAATATTTGAAAGATGGAGAAGCTGGCACAGAGGAGGAGTCATAGATCATTCATGCTGGGGACACATGAGATGGCCAGTGCTAGAATCTAGATCCACACACTGCCGGAGGATCTCAGCAGGTCAAGCAACATCTGTGGGGGTGGATTGGAAATGTCAATGTTTCAGGAAAAAGAGCTGCATCAGAACTGAGAAGGGAGATTTCTGGTATAAAGTGGGCAGGGAGATGTGCTGAGTAGGGATTCTGCAGTGACTGAAGGAGTACAGGGGGCTGAAAAAAAGACAACTAGGTGGGAGAAAGGAGCAGGTCTGCAGTTGGAGGATAGTGACAGGTGAATGATGAGGCTGGCATGAGGCCAAGTGACCCAACACTTCTCCAATTCTTAGTCTCCTTTCTCTCCCCTTTCAGTCCACATAGGCCTTCTCCCTCAACCCTGGCCCACCAGAGTTTCACGCTCATGGGAGCTGTGCTGCGGCGACGTAGAGTGGAGTTGCCACAATATCCTTTACAAGGTACACCTCTGCTGATTTCCTGGTTACACCTGTGTCTGCTGTCGTGTACTGGTGGGCAGGCTACAACTCTGTTCCTCAGAAGCTGGTGGTGAGAAGAGCTTTATCTCAGTTTCAGGGTTGTAGTCTGCACTGCAGGTCTGTGTGGAGCTTGTCGATAGCATTATGGAGCGTTTGTTTGATAAAGCTTCTGCCCTTTGGGCTTGGCACTTCAAGCTCATAAGTTTGGCATCCAAGGATCGAGTTCGTGGCCTTGTGAAGTGACTCTCTCCAGCATAGAGATCCTGGGAATTCCAGTCCTTATCTGTAGGCTGGAGTTCAAATGCATGGCGTTGTATCCAGTCCGTGCAGAGACCATCTCTCTCTGAAACCACACCACCACTCAGCAAGGGCACAGTGCTTTTACACACTCGCTTCTGAGAGTTTTCAAAAAGTGCGTACCAGGGGGGCAAGGTTCCATCTCTGTAGCAAGCGTCTGTCTGAATGTGACTGCTCAGCATGTCCACAGCAGGGTCGATGTCGTCTGCAGAGTCAATAACTGGAATTGGAAGGGAGAATGTCCAATTACACACAATAATAAAGGATCTGACTGTCCAGCTCAGTGTGGAAAGTCACAGACATTCAGAGTTCAGGAGGTGGCCAATTATAGACCTGAGGAACATGCCTCAAAAGCTGATCATTCCTGGCACTACCCTTGATCTCACCCTACTGCCCCCAAAATAATTTATCCCATTGTCACAAAACAGGCCCTTTTGCCTACAACTAAACGTCTCCTAGCCCCGTTCATTGGGTAGAGGGCTGCTACCTCTCCATCCCTGAACAAGCCACAGGTCCCTCAGACATGTGGTCCAGGACATCGCTCTGCCCAGCAAACTGCCCTGATCCACACACATGTACCCTCTCACTGCCTCACACAGCTGTGAGACCTGGGAGCAGAGCCCTCACCCTCTCTATGGTACCTTGTGCACAGAAGTCTCAGTTCCCTCCAACAACATCTACTTTATTGTTGATCACAAACTGGAATCAGAGCAATAGATTCTGGAAAGGAGTAATAATTACAGGTTTGTTCTGGTGGGAGATATTCATTTTCCAAATATTGACTGGCATCTCCCTAGAGTGAGGGGTTTAGATGGGGTGGAGTTTGTTAGGTGTGTTCAGGAAGGTTTCTTGACACAATATGTAGATAAGCCTACAAGAAAAGAGGCTGTACTTGATCTGGTATTGGGAAATGAATCTGGTCAGGTGTCAGGTCTCAGTGAGAGAGCATTTTGGAGATAGTGATCACAATTCTACCTCTTTACCATAGCATTGATGAGGGTTAAGAACAGACAAGTTAAGGAAACATTTAATTGGAGTAAGGGGAAATATGAGGATATCAGGCAGGAATTTGGAAGCAAAAATTGGAAGCAGATGTTCTCAGGGAAACATACAGAAGAAATGTGGCAAATGTTCAGGGGATATTTGTGTGGGGTTCTGAGTATGTATGTTTCAATGAGACATGGAAAGGATGGTAGGGTACAAGATCCATGGTGTACAAAGGCTGTTGTAAATCTAGTCAAAAGAAAAGAAGAGCTCACGAAAGGTTCAATAAACTAATAATAGGAATCTATAAGATTATAAAGCCAGCAGGAAGGAGCATAAGAATGAAATTAGGAAAACCAGAAGGGGTCATGAGAAGGCCCTGGGAAAGGAATGGAGGGTTATGGGCTGAGTGCGGGCCAATGGGACTAGATGAGTGTAAGCGTCGGCACAGACTAGAAGGGCCAAGACGGTCTGTTTCCGTGCTGTAATTGTTATATGGTTATATGGCGGACAGGATTAAGGAAAACCCCAAGGCATTCTACAAGTAGGTGAAGAGCAAGAGGATAAGACATGCGAGAAAAGGACCAATCAAGTGTGACAGTGGAAACGTGTGTATGAAACCAGAGGAAATAGTGGAGGTACTTAATGAATACTTTGCTTCATTCACTACAGAAAAGGATCTTGGCAATTGTAGAAATGACTTGAAGTGGACTGAAAAGCTTGAGCATGTAGATATTCAGGAAGAGGATGTGCTGGAGCTTTTGGAAAGCATCAATTTGGATAAGTCACTGGGACCGGACGGGATGCACCCCAGGCTACTGTGGGAGGCGAGGGAGGAGACTGCTGAGCCTCTGGCAATGACCTTTGCATCATCAATGAGGATGGGAGAGGTTCCAGAGGATTGGAGGGTTATAGATGTTGTTCTCTTCTACAAGAAAGGGAGTAGGGATAGCCCAGGAAATTATAGGCCAGTGAGTCTTACTTCAGTGGTTGGTAAGTTGATGGAGCAGATCCTGAGAGAGAGGATTTATGAACTTTGGAGAGGCATAATATAATTAGGAATAGTCAGCATGGCTTTGTCAAAGGCAGGTCATGCCTTATGAGCCTGATTGAATTTTTTGAGGATGTGACTAAACACATTTATGATGGTAGAGCAGGACGTGTAGTGTATATAGATTTCAGCAAGGCATTTGATAAGGTACCCCATGTAAGGCTTATTGAGAAATTAAGAAGGCATGGGATCCAAGGGGACATTGCTTTGTGGATCCAGAACTGGCTTGCCCACAGAAGGCAAAGAGTGGTTGTAGACGGGTTATATTCTGCATGGAGGTCAGTCACCAGTGGTGTGCCTCCGGGATCTGTTCTGGGACCCTTACTCTTCGTGATTTTTATAACTGACCTGGATGAGGAAGTGGAGGGATGGGTTAGTAAATTTGCTGATGACACAAAGGTTGGGTGTGTTGTGGATAGTAGTGCGAAGGGCTGTCAGAGGTTACAGTGGGACACTGATAGGATGCAAAACTGGGCTGAGAAGTGGTGGATGGAGTTCAACCCAGGTAAGTGTGAGGTGGTTCATTTTGGTAGATCAAATATGATGGCAGAATATATATAGCATTAATGCTAAGACTCTTGGCAGTGTGGAGGTTCAGAGGGATCTTGGAGTCTGAGTCCATTGGACACTCAAAGCTGCTGCACAGTTTGACTCGGTGGTTTACTGTGCATTGGCCTTCATCAATCATTGGATTGAGTTTAGGAGTTGAGAGGTACTGTTGCAGCTATATAGGAGTACTCACTTGGAGTACTGTGCTCAGTTCTGGTCGCCTCACTACAGGAAGGAAGTGGAAACCATTGAAAGGGTGCAGAGGAGATTTACAAGGATGTTGCCTGGATTGGGGAGCATGCCTTATGAGAATAGGTTGAGTGAATTTGTTCTTTTCTCCTCAGAGTGATGGAGGATGAGAGGTGACCTGATAGAGGTGTACAAGATAATGGGAGGCATTGATTGTATGGATAGTCAGAGGCTTTTTCCCAGGGCTGGAATGGCTAGCACGAGAGGGCATAGTTTTAAGGTGCTTGAAAGTAGGCACACAGGAGATGTCGGGGTAAGTTTTTTATGCAGAGAGTGGTGAGTGCATGGAATGGGCTGCCTGCAATGGTGGTGGAGCTGGAAACAATAGAGTCTTTTAAGAGACTCCTGGATGGCTACATTGAGCTTAGAAAAATAGAAGGCAATGGGTAAAGCCTAGTTAGTTCTAAGATAAGGACATGTTTGGCACAGCTTTGTGGGCCGAAGGGCCTGTATTGTGCTGTAGGTTTTCTATGTTTCTGACAGTGGGTTAAACAGCCACAGGGTTGCACTGTAGCATAGAGTTAGTGCGGTGCTATTACAACTCAGGAGTGGATTTCAGAGTTCAACTCCGGTATCCCTGAAAGAGTTTGACATTATCCCCATGGTAGGCATAATGTCTCTTCCAGGTGCTCCGGCTTCCTCCCAAAGCCCAAAGAACTGATTAATTTCAGAGATCAATTTCATTGTAAATTGAGCCGATGAGGTTAACGTTAAATTGGTGGGTTGCTGCACCATGCAGATCATTGGTCCAGAAGGGCCTGTTTGAGCTTCAAAAAATAATGAATAAGGCAAAAAGGCACAGTTATCAAGGGAGGGTGTAGGGATACAGGGGATGAGGACAGGCATTTACAGATATGAGGTGGGGCATAAGGGATGAGATCAGGGGTACACAGAGATGAGGGATGAGGACAGGCATTTACAGAGATCAGGAGGAGCACAGGAGATGAGGACAGTGGTTTACAGAGATGTGGAGGGGTGCAGGGCATTGGGACATGGGATAGAGTTGAGAAGGGGTGCAGGGGATTAGGACAGGAGTTTACAGAGATATCTGTGCAGGGAGTAGGGGATGAGGACAGTGATTTACAGAGATGTGGAGGGGTGCAGGGCATTGGGACATGGGATAGAGTTGAGAAGGGGTGCAGGGGATTAGGACAGGAGTTTACAGAGGTATCTGTGCAGGGAGTAGGGGATGAGGACAGGTTTGCAGAGATGTGGAGGGTGTAGGGGATGAGGATGGAAGTTTAGAAAGACATGGAGGGTGTAGTGGATTGGGGCAGGGGTTTACAGATATGTGGAAGGTGTAATGGATTGGGGCAGGGGTTTTACAGGTATATGGAAGGTGTAGGAGGAAGGTACAACGACAGTGAGGTCTGTAGATACCAACGGACGGGTTACAGATATAGGGAGTACTGTAGGTACCAGCTGATGGGGTACAGGTAGAGGGAGTAGTGTAGGAATAAGCGGATGGGGTACAGATATAGGAAGTAGTGTAGCTTCCAGTGGACAGGGTACAGATACAGGGAGTAGTGTAGGTTCCAGTGGACAGGATACAGGGAGTAGTGTAGGTTCCAGTGGACAGGATACAGATACAGGGAGTAGTGTAGGTTCCAGTGGACAGGATACAGATACAGGGAGTAGTGTAGGTTCCAGTGGACAGGATACAGATACAGGGAGTAGTGTAGGTTCCAGTGGACAGGATACAGATACAGGGAGTAGTGTAGGTTCCAGTGGACAGGATACAGATACAGGGAGTAGTGTAGGTTCCAGTGGACAGGATACAGGGAGTAGTGTAGGTTCCAGTGGACAGGATACAGATACAGGGAGTAGTGTAGGTTCCAGTGGACAGGATACAGGGAGTAGTGTAGGTTCCAGTGGACAGGATACAGATACAGGGAGTAGTGTAGGTTCCAGTGGACAGGATACAGGGAGTAGTGTAGGTTCCAGTGGACAGGATACAGATACAGGGAGTAGTGTAGGTTCCAGTGGACAGGATACAGATACAGGGAGTAGTGTAGGTTCCAGTGGACAGGATACAGATACAGGGAGTAGTGTAGGTTCCAGTGGACAGGGTACAGATACAGGGAGTAGTGTAGGTTCCAATGGACAGGGTACAGATACAGGAAGTAGTGTAGGTTCCAGTGGACAGGATACAGGGAGTAGTGTAGGTTCCAGTGGACAGGATACAGATACAGGGAGTAGTGTAGGTTCCAGTGGACAGGATACAGATACAGGGAGTAGTGTAGGTTCCAGTGGACAGGATACAGGGAGTAGTGTAGGTTCCAATGGACAGGGTACAGATACAGGGAGTAGTGTAGGTTCCAGTGGACAGGGTACAGATACAGGGAGTAGTGTAGGTTCCAGTGGACAGGATACAGGGAGTAGTGTAGGTTCCAGTGGACAGGATACAGATACAGGGAGTAGTGTAGGTACCAGTGGATGGCGTATAGATAGATAGATAGATAGATAGATACTTTATTCATCCCCATGGGGAAATTCAACTTTTTTCCAATGTCCCATACACTTGTTGTAGCAAAACTAATTACATACAATGTCGCTGAAACTGCTTCTCTGTCTCTGGATGGTGCTATGTAGAGGATGATCAGGGTTTTCCATAATTGACCGTAGCCTACTCAGCGCCCTTCGCTCAGCTACCGATGTTAAACTCTCCAGTACTTTGCCCACGACAGAGCCCGCCTTCCTTACCAGCTTATTAAAACGTGAGGCGTCCCTCTTCTTAATGCTTCCTCCCCAACACGCCACCACAAAGAAGAGGGCGCTCTCCACAACTGACCTATAGAACATCTTCAGCATCTCACTACAGACATTGAATGAATTGAATAGGTATAGGGAGTAGTGTAGGTAGCAACAGACATCTGTAATTTTCAAGTATTTTGTGAGCATTCCAAGATCTGGTAATTCTTGGCAGATCAGTCCCCTTGAAACTCTTGAAAATCCCATATACTGCTGCAGTCTTCTACAGTGAAGACTAACGTATAATAATTACTCAGTTTGTCTGCCACTTTCTTGTCCCCCGTTACTACCTCTTCAGCATCATTTTCCAATTATTCATGGTATTGATCGTGTGGATAGCCATCGGCTTTTTCCCAGGGCTGAAATAGCTAAGACAAGGGGGCATAGTTTTAAGGTGCTTGGAAATAGGTACATCCGAGGGGATGTCAGGGGTAAGAGAGTGGTGGGTGCATGGAATACACTGCCAGCAAAGGTGATAGAGGCAGATACAATAGGGTCTTTTAAGAGCCTTTTAGGTAGATACATGGAGCTTAGAAAAATAGACAGCTCTGCGGTAGGGAAATTCTAGGCAATCTCTAGAGTAGGTTACATAGTCAGCACAATATTTTGGGCCGAAGGGCCTGTAATGTGCTGTAGATTTCTATGTTCTATGTTAAATTTATTATCAAAGTACATATATGTCACCTTATACAAGACTGTGATTCACTTCCTTGAAAGTGTACTCAATAAATCTATAATAGAATAATGGCCATAATAGAATCAATAAAAGACTGTACAAACTGGACATTCAAAATAATGTGCCAAAGATAACAAAGTGCAAATACATAAATGAGCAAATAAATAAATGCACCAACAATAAATATGAAGGAAATGAGATGAAAGTGATTCCATTGGTTGTAGGAACCATTCAATGACAGGGCAAGTGAAGTTATGCCCAGTGGTTCGAGAGCTTGATGGTTGAGGGGTAATACATATTTCTGAACCATGTGGTATGAGTCCTAAGTCTCCTAATGGCAGCAGTGAGAAAAGAGCATGACCCGTGTGGTGGGGCTCCCTGATGATGGATGCTGCTGTCTTGTGACAATGCTCTGTGTATATATGCTCAATAGTTGGAAGGGCTTTACCCCTGATGGTCTGGGCCATATCCACTATTTTCTGTAGGATTTTCCATTCAAGGGTATTGGTGTTTCCATACCATGCTGTGTGGTAGATGGTCAATGTACACTGTACCACACATCCATGCTCTCGCCTCTATTTTACTCTTTATATATCTGAAAAACCTTTTGCATTCTCTTTGATATTAATAATGAGAGAAATAGAAAGAGACCCTTCAGCCCATCCAGTCTGTGTCAAACCATTTAACCTGTCTATTCCCATCAACCTGCATCTGGATCATAGCATTCCATACCCCTCCCATCCACATACCTATCCAAACTTCCCAAAAATATTGAAATCAAAATTGGATCACTTGCACTGGCAGCTTGTTCCACACTCTCACCACTCTCTGCATGAAGCTTCCCCTTATGTACCCCTTAAACATTTCACCTTTCACCCTTAACCCATGACCTCTATGCAAAGTCTCACCCAACCTCAGTGGAGAAAGCCTGTTGAACTTACCCTATCTCTCCACCTCATAATTTTGTTTACCTCTATCAAATTTCCCCTTAATCTTCTATGTTCTAAGGAATAAAGTTCTAATCTATTGAATCTTTCCTTATAACTCAGGTCTTCCAGACCTGGCAACATTCTTGTCAATTTTCTTTGTATTCTTTCAGTCTTACTTACACCTTTCTGTAGGTTGTTGACCAAATCAGCACACCACAGTCCAAATTAGGCCTCACCAATGTCTGACACAACATTAACATAACATCCCATCTCCAGTACTCTATACATTGATTTATGAAGGCTAACGTGTCAAAAGCTGTTTTTACGACCCTACCAACCTGTGACACCATTTCCAATGAATTATGGAAGTGGCTGGTCCTACTGATGCCTGCTTTGTTTTGTGCACTTTATGCAGTCCTGAGTAGGTCTGTAGTCTAGTGTAGTTGTTTTTTTACATAGTTCAGTCTAGTTTTTGTACTGTGTCATGTAACACAATGGTCCTCAAAAACATTGTCTCATCAAAAACATTGTACATAGCAGTTATGGTCGAAATGACAATAAAAGTGACTTGACTCGACTTGATATTCAAAACATCGCTCCTGTCTCCATTTTTAGTCCATTTTTCACCGAGTCTACATCCCGCTGCAAGCCATGATAGTCTTCTTTGTTGTCCACTACACTCCCAATTTTGGTGACATCCAGAAATCTGCTGATCCAGTTAACCACATTATCATCCACATATCGATATAGATAACAAACAACAGACCCAGCATGAATCCTTGCAGCTCTCTATTTGTCACAGGCATTGCTGCTCTGTCGCCATCCATTCTGGTGTCTCTTCCAATAAACTTTGGCCAGCTCCTCTCTCATGACTTTATAATCCCTTTTACTCCACTGTAATGCTGATAGATTTCACTTTAGCTTTTCCCTCTCAAATTTCAGGGTGAATTCTGTCACGTTATGATCACTGACTCCCGAGGGATCCTTTACCTTAAGCTCCCTAACCAAATCCAGTTCATTACACATCATCTGATCGAGAATAGTTGACCTCCTAGTGGGCTCAAACAGAAGCAGCTCTAAAAAGTTATTTATCTCATGGGCATTTAAAAAATTCTTTCTTGAGATCCAAAATCAGTACCACTTAATTTGCCCAATCTACCTGGATATTTAAATCCCCATGAATATGGTAACATTGCCCTTTTGACATGCATTTTCTATTCCTTATTGTAATTTGTATCCCACTTCTGGCTACTGTTCAGAGGCCTGTATATAACTTGCATCGGGGTTTTACCCTTGCAGTTCTTTAACTCCACCCACAATGATTCTATGTCTTCTGATATAATGTCACCTTTTTATAATGATTTGATTTAATTTTTTACCAACTAAAGCCACACCAACCCCACTGCTTACCTGCTTGTTCTTTTGATATGATGTCTGTCCTTGAATGTTAAGTTCCCATCTATGATCTTCTATCAGCCATACCACAGTGATGTCCACAACATCATACCTGCCAATATCTATGCTATAAGATTACATACCCAATTTCACATACTGTGAGGATTTAAACACCTTCAGTACTGAATTCATCACACTTTTCAATTCTGACTCCCTGTTAAGCTGTAACCCATCCCACTGGGTGCAATTTTGCACTTTCATCTGCCTGTCATTCCTGACAGTCTCACGACACACAGCATCTACATGTATATCAACTGCTCCATTCTCAGCCCTATCATTCAGTTTCCAAATACCTTAAACTCTCCCCGACACTTCAGCAAACCTATCCACAGGATATTGGTCATCTCAGGTTCAGGTGTAAATCACCCCCTTTGTATGTGTCATTCCATCCCCAGAAGACATCCGAATGATACAGAAATCTGAAACCTTATCCCTGCACCAGATCCACAGACTATGTATTATTCTGTCAATCATCCTATTCTTAACCTCACTGGTGTATGGCAGAGGCTGCAATCCAGAGATTACTACCATAAAACAAAGGAACAGAAGTAGGCCATTTGGCCTGTCAAGTCTGCACCTCCGTTCAATCATGGCTAATCCTTTTTCTCCCCCTCCTCAGCCTTTGTTCCATAACCTTTAACGTCATGGCCAATCAAGAACCTCTCAATCTCTGCCTTAAATACACCTAAAGACCTGGCCTCCAAAGTCACATTCCACAAATTCACCACTCTTTGGCTTAAGAAATTCCTTCACATCTCTGTTGTAAATAGACGCCCCTCTATCCTGAGGCTTTGCCCTCTTGTCCTAAACTCCTCCACCATGGGAAACATCCTTTCCACATCTACTCTGTCTAGGCCTTTCAACATTCAAAAGGTTTCAATGAGATCTCCACACTCATTCTTCTAAATTCCAGCATTGACCCAGAGCCATCAAACGTTCATATGGTAAACTTTCATTCTGCAATCATCCTTGTGAACCTCCTCTGAACTCTCTCCAATGCCAGCAAATCTTTTTTTTAGATATGGACCCCAGAACTGTTTACAATACTCAAGGTGAGGCATCACCAGTGCTGTATAAAAACTCAGCATCACATCCATGCTCTTGTATACTAGACCTCTTGAAATGAATGCTTGCATGCCATTTGCCATCCTCATCACCAACTCAACTTGCAAGTTAGCATTTAGGGTGTTCTCCACATGGATCCCAAGTACCTTTGCATCTCAGATTTTTGGATTTTATCCACATTTGGAAAAATAACCCATTCCTCCACTTCCTCGTTCAGGTCATTTATAAAAATCACGAAGAGAAGGGGTCCCAGTATAGAACCACTGGTCACCAACCTCTATGCAGAATATGACCCATCTACAAAAACTCTTTGCCTTCTGTGGGAAAGCCAACTCTGGATCCACAAAGCAATGTCCCCTTGGATCCCATGCCTCCTTACTTTCTCAATAAGCCTTGCATGGGGTACCCTGTCAAATGCCTTGCTGAAATCCATATACACTACATCAACTGCTCTACTTTCATCAATGTATTTAGTTATATCTTCAAAAAATTAAATCAGGCGAGTAAGGTATGACCTGCCTTTGACAAAGCCATGCTGACTATTCCTAATCATATTATTTCTCTCCAAATGTTCATAAACCCTCCTCTCAGGATCTTTTCCATCAACTTACCAATCACTGAAGTAAGACTCATTGGTCTATAATTTCCTGGAATATCTCTACTCCCTTTCTTGAATAAGGGAACAACATCAGCAACCCTCCAACCCTCCGGAACCTCTCCTGTCTCCGTTGATGATGCAAAGAACATTGCCAGAGGCTCAGCAAACTCCTCCCTCACCTCCCACAGTAGCCTGGGGTACATCTTGTCTGGTCTCAGACTCTTATCCAACTTGATGCTTTCCAAAAGCTCCAGCACATCCTCCTTCTTAATGTCTATATACTCAAGTTTTTCAATCTGCTGTAAGTCATCCCTATAATCGCCAAGATCCTTTTCAGTAATGAATACTGAAGCAAAGTATTCATTAAGTACCTTTGTTATCTCCTCCAGTTCCATACGCACTTTTCCACTGTCACACTTGATTGGTCCTATTCTCTCACATCTTATCCTCTTGCTCTTCACATACTTGTAGAATGCCTTGGGGTTTTCTTTCATTCTGCTAGCCAAGGCCTTCTCATCGCCCCTTCTGGCTCTTCTAATTTCATTCTTAAGCTTCTTCCTGCTAGCCTTATAATCTTCTAGATCTCTATCATTACCTAGTTTTTTTAACCTTTCGAAAGCTTTTCTTTTCTTTTTGACAAGATAAACAACAGCCTTTGTACACTACTGTACCTGGACTCTACCATCCTTTCTGTCTCTTTGGAACGTACCTCTGCAGAATATCACACAAATGTCCCTTGAACATTTGCCAAAAATTTCTGCCATACATTGCCCTGAGAACATCTGTTCTTAATTTACGCTTCTAAGTTCCTGACTGATAGCTTCATATTTCCCCTTACTCCAATTAAACACTTTCCTAACTTGTCTATTCCTATCCCTCTCCAATGCTATTGTAAAGGAGATAAAATTGTGATCGCTATCTCCAAAATGCTCTTCCACTGAGAGATCTGACACCTGACCACGTTCATTTCCCAATACCAGATCAAGTACAGCTTCTCCTCTTGTAGGCTTATCTACATATTGTGTCAAGAAGCCTTCCTGTTGATGTCCCTGTTACTATTGGGTGGTCTATAAAAAACACCCAGTAGAGTTATTGACCCCTTCCTGTGTCTAACATCCACCCATAGAGGCTCAGTAGACAATCCCTCCATCACTTCCTCATTTTCTGCAGCCATCACACTATCTCTGATCAGCAGTGACATGCCCCCACCTCTTTTGCCTCCCTCCCTGTCCTTTCTGCAACATCTGAAGTCTGGCACTCTAAGTAACCATTCCTGCCCCTGAGCCATCCAAGTCTCTGCAATGGCCACAACATCACAGCTCCAAGCACTGATCCCCCTCTAAGCTCATCTGCTTTCTTCATGATGCTTCTTGCATCAAAATAGAAGCATCTCAAACCATCAGTCTGAGCATATCCCTTCTCTATCACCTGCCTATTCTTCCTCTTGCACTGTCTCCAAGCTTTCTCTATTTGTGAGCCAATCATCCCTTCCTCTGTCTCTTCAGTTTAGCTCCCACCCCCAGCAATTCTAGTTTAGACTCTCCCCAATAGCCTTAGCAAACCTCCCTGCCAGGATATTGGTCACCTCGAATTCACTTGCAACCCATCCTTTTTACACAGGTCACGGCTGCCCCAAAAGAGTTCCCAATGATCCAGAAATCTAAATCCCTGCCCCCTGCTCCAATCCCTTAGTCACGCATTTATCCTCCACCTCACTCTATTCCTATACTCACTGACGCATGGCACAGGCAGTAATCCCGAGATTACTACCTTTGAGTTCCTGATTCTCAACTTCCTCCCTAACTCCCTGTAGCCTGTTTTCAGGACCTTCTCCCTTTTTCTACCTATGGCATTGGTACCAATATGTACCACGACCTCTGGCTGTTCTCCTTCCCACTTCAGGATATTGTGGACGTGATCAGAAACATCCCGGAACCTGGCACCTGGGAGGCAAACTACCATCGTGTTTCTTTCCTGCATCCACAGATTCACCTGTCTGACCCCCTAATTATAGAGTCCTCTATCACTGCTGCCATCTTCTTACTTTCCCTACCCTTCTGAGCCACAGGGCCAGACTCTGTGCCAGAGGGACGGCCATTGTGTCTTCCCCCAGGTAGGCTGTCCCCCCCAACAGTGCTCAAACAGGAGTACTTACTGTTAAGGGGGACAGCCACTGGGGTACTCCCTAGTATCTGACTCTTGCCCTTCCCTCTCCTGACTGTTACCCACTTATCTGTCTCCCAAGACCCTGGTGTGACTACTTGCCTATAGCTCCTATCACCTCCTCACTCTCTGACCAGACGACGGTCATCGAACTGCATCTCCAGCTCCCTAACCCAGTCCCTAAGGAGCTGCAGCTTGATGCACCTGGTGCAGATGTGGCCGTCCGGGAGGCTGGGAGTCTGACACCCAGTACAGAACACCAGCCTCACAGACCTACTTCCTGTTTCTATTCTTCACAGGTAACTGACCTGAAGCCCAGTTGAGCCAAAGCCCTCCTACTCTGACAACCTCTACTAAGATACCCGCTCTATAATGCTGTCTCCTTTAAAACTTTTCTCGCTGGTCTAACTCGTTAACGTCCACGCACTTGCACAGTCATGCCTCGATCAAACTGCTGAAGAAAAAACTGTCTCCTCTTAAACTCTTTGCGCCGGTCTAACTTGCCGACGTCCACAAGCTTGCACAGTTGTGCCTTGATCTGGTCCAGGTGACTTATGTATTCTTGGGTCATTCAGCTTTTTGAGCACCTCCTCTCTTGTAACAGTAGCTGAATTCACTTCTCTTCCCTCATACCCTTCAACATCTGGCACACTGGTAGTGACTTCCACAGTGAAGACGGTGGCAAAATACTACTCCGGCCTCATTTTCTAGTGGGCCTATATCCACTCTCATCTCTTTTTAATTTCTTATATACTTGAAAAGTATCACCTTGATATTGCTTACTAGCTTGCTTTTATATTTCATCTTTTCCCTCCTAATGATTCTATTATTGGCTTTCTGTAGGTTTTTATGAGCTTCACAATCCTCTATCTTTCCGCTAATTTTTGCTTTGTTGTATGACCTCTTTTTTGCTTTACATTAGTTTTGACTTCTTGTCAGGCACAGTTGTATTATTTTGCCATTTGAGGATTTCTTTGTTCTTGGAATATGTGTATCTTGCACCTTCCCCATTTTTCCTAGGAACTCACACCATTGTTGCTCTGCTGTCAACCCTGCCAGCATCTCCTTCCAATTTACTTTGGTCAACTCCTCTCTCATACCACTGTAATTTCCTTTACTCTCATGAAATACTGCTAACAACAGACTTTACCTTCTCCCTTTCATATTTCAAGTTGAACTCAATGATACTGTGATCACTGGTTCCGAAGGGTTCCTTTACCTGAACCTCCTTAATCGCCTCCAGTTCATTACATAACACCCAATCCAGTATAGCTGATCCCCTAGGAGGCTCAATGACAAACTACTCTAAAAAGTCATTTTGCAGGCATTCAACAGATTCACTCTCTTGAAATCCATTACCAACCTGATTTTCCCAATTGATCTACATGTTGAAATCTCCTATGTATCATAACATTGCCCTTTTGACACACTTTTTCTGTTTCCCATTGTAATCTGTAGTCCATATCCCAGCTATTGTTGGGAGGGCTGAGCCATATATGGCACTCCCAGTAGTCCTATACCCTCATACCCATTTATATCCCATATCCCACTCCCACATATCTCCTATGCCCATGTATATCCTATATCCGATACCCACATATGTCCTATACCCATACTCATGTACCCTCATACCCATGTTTAAGTCCTATACACCCAACCCATATATGTCCAATATCCCCATACCCATGTACGGGTTCTGTACTCATGTGGAAGTCTAGTACCCTTGTATCCTTACAGATGTTTTTTACCCCCATACCCCTGTGGAAGTCCTGTACTCAAGTACCCCCATGGAAGTCCTGTACCCCCGTACCCAGTTGAAATCCAGCACCCCATACTGGCTGGGTCTTGTACCCTTGTGGAAGACCTATATGCCTGTGCCCCTGTGGAGGTGATGTACCCCATACCCCTGTGGAAGTCCTGCACCCCTGTTGAAGTCCTGTACTCCTGTACCCCTCTGGAAGTCCCGTACCCTCATACCCCTGTGCATGTCCTGTACCCCCATGCCCTTATATAGTCCTGGGCCCCCATGCCCCTGTGAAGTCCAGTAGCCCTGTACCGCTGTGGAAGTCGTGTACACCTGTGGGAGTGCTGTGCCCTTTCTCCCTGTGAAGTCCTGTGTCCCCATACCCCTGTAAAAGTCCTGCACTCCCATTCTCCTATGAAGCCCTGTGCCCCTGTACTCTTGTGAAAGTCATGTACCCCCAAGCCCCTATGAAGTTCTGTGTCTCCATACCCCTGTGGAAGTAAGGCACCTCCATACTCCTGTGAAGTCCTGTGCCCCCATACATGGGGTACAGTACCCCATACTCAATACCATTGTGAAAGTCCTGCATCACCGTGGAAGCCTGTACCCCCATTCCCCTACGAAGTCCTGTGCCCCCATACACCTGTGAAGAACAGTATTCCTGTACCCCTGTGTAAGTCCTGTATTCTTGTGTAAGGCTGTATCCCCATACCTGTGCGGTTCAGTACCCCCATACCCCTGTGGAAGTCTTGTGCTCCCGTACTCTTCTAGAAGTCCTGTACTCCTGCACCCTTCTACTGTCCTATTCCCCCTGCTGAAGTCCAGTACTTATAAGACCATAAGATATAGGAGCAGAAGTAGGCCATTGAGTCTGCTCCACCATTCAATCATGTGCTGATCCAATTGTTCCAGTCATCCCCACTCCCCTGCTTTCACCCCATACCCTTTGATGCCCTGGCTAATCAAAAACCTATCTATCTCTGCCTTAAATGAACCCAATGGCTTGGCCTCCACAGCCGCTTATGGGAAAAAGCTCCACAGATTTACCACCCACTGACAAAAGTAATTTCTCCGCATCTGAGTTCTAAATGGACGTCCTTCCATCCTGAAGTTGTGCGTTCTTATCCTGGACTCTCCTAACATGAGAAATAACTTTGCCATAAAGAAACATAGAAACGTACAAACATGGAAAACCTACAGCACAATACAGCCCACAAAGCTGTGCCGAACATGTCCTTACCTTAGAAATTACCTCTATTTTTCCAAGCTCCATGTACCCATCCAGGAGTCTCTTATAAGACCCTATCGTATCCGCCTCCACCACCGTCGCTGGCATTTTATGCACTCACCACTCTCTGCAGAAAAAACTTACCCCGACATCTCCTGTGTACCTACTTCCAAGCACCTAAAAACTGTACCCTCTCTGAAAAAGCCCTGTGAAAAAGCCTCTATCTACACAATCAATGCCTCTCATCATCTTGTACACCTCTATCAGATCACCTCTCATCCTCCGTCATTCCAAGGAGAAAAGGCCGAGTTCACGCAACCTATTCTCATAAGGCATGCTCCTCAATCCAGGCAACATCCTTGTAAATTTCCTCTGCACCCTATCTATGGTTTCCACATCCTTCCTGCAGTGAGGTGACCAGAACTGAGCACAGTACTCCAAGTGGGGTCTGACCAGGGTCCTATAGAGCTGCAACATTACCCCACAGCTCTTAAACTCAATGCCACGATTGATGAAGGCAATTCATCGTACCATATACCACAGAGTCAACCTCGCAGCAGCTTTGAGTGTCCTATGGACTCGGACCCCAAGGTCCCTCTGATCCTCCACACTACCAAGAGTCTTACCATTAATACTATTCTGCCATCATATTTGACCTATCAAAATGAACCACCTCACACTTATCTGGGTTGAACTCCATCTGCCACTTCTCAGCCCAGCCTTGTATCTTATTGATGTCTCACTGTAACCTCTGACAGCCCTCTACACTATATACACCACCCCCAACCTTTGTGTCATCAGCGAATTTACTAATCCATCCCTTCACTTCCTTATCCAGGTCATTTATAAAAATCACGAAGAGTAGGGGTCCCAGAACAGAAACCTGAGACACCACACTGGTCACCGACCCATCTTGGCTTCTGTGGGCAAGTCATTTCTGGATCCACAAAGCAATGTCCGCTTGGATCACAATAAGTCTTGCACAGGGTACCTTATCAAATGCCTTGCTAAAATCCATATACACTATATCTACTGCTCTACTTTCATCAATGTGTTTAGACCCATCCTCAAAAAATTCTATCAGGCTCATAAGGCATGACCTGCCCTTGGCAAAGCCATGCTGACTATTCCTAATAATATTATGCCTCTCTAAATGTTCATAAATCCTGTCTCTCAGGATCTTCTCTATCAACTTACCAATCACTGAAATAAGACTCAATCGTCTATAATTTCATGGGCTATCTCTACTCCCTTTCTTGAATAAAGGAACAATATCCGCAATCCTCCATTCCTCCGGAACCTCTCCAGTCTCCATTGATGGTGCAAAGATCATCTCCAGAGGCTCAGCAATCTCCTCCCTCGCCTCCCACAGTAGGGCGGGGAACATCTCATCCGGTCCTTATCCAAAAGCTCCAGCATATCCTCTTCTTTAATGTCTACATGCTCAAGTTTTTCCAGTCCACTGTAAATCACCCCTACAATCACCAAGATACTTTTCCGTAGTGAATACTGAAGCAAAGTATTCATTAAGTACCTCTGCTATCTCCTCTGGTTCCATACACACTTTTCCTCTGTCACACTTGATTGGTCCTATTCTCATATCTAATCTGTTCAGGCCTTTTAACATTCGGAATCTTTCTATGAGATCCCCCCTCGTTCTCCTGAACTCCGGGGAATACAGCCCAAGAGCTGCCAGGCGTTCCTCATACAGTAACCCTTTCATTCCTGGAATCATTCTTGTGAATCTTCTCTGAACCCTCTCCAATGCCAGTATTCCTTTCTAAAATAAGGAGCCCAAAACTGCACACAATACTCCAACAGTGATCTCACGATGCATTGTAGAGCCTCAACATCACATCATGCTCTTATATTCTATACCTCTGGAAATGAATGCCAACATTGCATTTGCCTTCTTCACCACCCACTCAACCTGCAGGTTAACCTTTAGGACATCCTGCACAAGGATTCCCAAGTCCCTTTGATTCTTTGCATTTTGAATTCTCTCCCCATCTAAATAATAGTCTGCCCATTTATTTCTTCCACCGAAGTGCATGACCATACACTTTCCAACATTGTATTTCATTTGCCACTTCTTTGCCCATTCCCCTAAACTATCTAAGTCTCTCTGCAGGCTCTCTGTTTCCTCAACAGTTCCCACTCCTCCACCTATCTTTGTATCATCCACAAACTTAGCAACAAATCTATTAATCCCATCATCCAAATCACTGACATACATCATAAAAAGCAGCGGTCTCAACACCAACCCCTGTGGAACTCCACTGGTAACCTGCAGTCAGCCAGAATTGGATCCCTTTATTCCCAGTCTCTGTTTTCTGCTGATCAGCCAATACTCTACCCATATTAGCAACTCCCCTGTAATTCCATGGGATCTTATCTTGTTTAGCAGCCTTATATGCGACACCTTGTCAAAGGCTTTCTGAAAACCCAGGTACCAAACCTGCTGCATCTCCTTTGTCTAACCTGCTTGTAATTTTCTCACAAAATTTCAGTAGGTTAGTCAGGCAGGATTTTCCTTTCAGGAAACCATGCTGGCTTTGGCCTATCTTGTCATGGACCTCCAGGTACTCTGTCATCTCATCCCTAACAATCGATTCCAACAACTTCCCAACCACTGATGTCAGGCTAACAGGTCTATAGTTTCCATTCTGCTGCCTCCCACCCTTCTTAAATAGATGAGTCACATTTGCAACTTTCCAGTCATCCGGTACAATGCCAGAATCTATCGATTCTTGAAAAATCATCGTTAGTGCCTCCACAATCTTTCCAGCTACTTCCTTCAGAACCCAAGGGTTCATTCCATCAGGTCCAGGAGATTTATCAACACTCAGACCGTTAAACTCCTGAGCACCTTCTCAGTCGTAATTTTCACTGCACAAACTTCGCTCCCCTGACACTCTTGAATGTCCGGTATACTGCTGACATCTTCCACTGTGAAGACTGATGCAAGATACGCATTCAGTTTCTCTGCCATCTCTGCGTCTCTTATTATAATATCTTCAGCGTCATTTTCTATTGGTCCGATATCTACCCGCAACTCTTTTTTACCCTTTATATACTTAAAAAAACTTTTAGTATCTTCTTCGATATTACTCCTATGCAAGAGATGTACTCCCCCACACACCTATGGAAACCCTGTACCGCTGAACTCCTATGGAAACCCTGTACCCCATACCTCTATGGAGGTCCTGTATCCCGTACCTATACATTCGTACCCATGTTAGTACTGTACCCATGTACCCCATAGACATTCCATACCTCAGTACCCCTGTGGAAGTGCTGTACCCCAGAACCCCTGTGAAGTTCAGTACCCACCCAAACCCCTATGGAAGTCCTGTACCCCATACCTTTGCATACCCCTGTACCCTGAAAACAATTATGCAAGTGCTGTACTCCATACCACTGTGGTCCAGTACCACTGTACCTCTATGGAAGTCCTGTACTCCTGTGGAAGTGCTGTACCTCCAACCCTTGTGAAGTACAGTACCCTCTATACCCCTATGGAAGTACTGTACTCCAGTACTCTGCAGATATGCTGTACCCCCATAACCCTGTGACTGTACCCCCATTCTCCTGTGGAAGTCCCATACCACCATACCCCAGTGGAAGTCTGTACCCCCATACCCCAGTGTAAGTACCCTACACCCATACTCCTGTGGAAGTCTGTACCCCCATACTCCTGTGGAAGTCCCCTACCCCCATACCCCAGTGGAAGTCCCCTACACCCATACTCCTGTGGAAGTCCCTTACCCCCATACCCCTGTGGAAGTCTGAACCCCCATACCCCAGTGGAAGTCCCCTACACCCGAACTCCTGTGGAAGTCCCTTACCCCCATACCCCTGTGGAAGTCTGTACCCCCATACCCCAGTGGAAGTCCCCTACACCCATACTCCAGTGGAAGTCCCCTACACCCGAACTCCTGTGGAAGTCCCTTACCCCCATACCCCAGTGGAAGTCCGTACCCCCATTCTCCTGTGGAAGTCCCTTACCACCATACCCCAGTGGAAGTCTGTACCCCCATACCCCAGTGTAAGTACCCTACACCCATACTCCTGTGGAAGTCTGTACCCCCATACTCCTGTGGAAGTCCCCTACCCCCATACCCCAGTGGAAGTCCCCTACACCCATACTCCTGTGGAAGTCCCTTACCCCCATACTCCTGTGGAAGTCTTTACCCCCATACCCCTGTGGAAGTCTGAACCCCCATACCCCAGTGGAAGTCCCCTACACCCGAACTCCTGTGGAAGTCCCTTACCCCCATACCCCTGTGGAAGTCTGTACCCCCATACCCCAGTGGAAGTCCCCTACACCCATACTCCAGTGGAAGTCCCCTACACCCGAACTCCTGTGGAAGTCCCTTACCCCCATACCCCAGTGGAAGTCCGTACCCCCATACCCCAGTGTAAGTCCCCTACCCCATACCCTAGTGGGTCTGTACACCTATATTCCTGTGTAAGTCCCATACCCCCATATTCCTGTGTAAGTCCCATACCCCCATATTCCTGTGGGTCCCATACCCCCATACCCCAGTGGAAGTCCCCTACACCCATACTCCAGTGTAAGTCCCCTACCCCCATACTCCAGTGTAAGTCCCCTACCCCCATACCCCAGTGTAAGTCCCCTACACCCATACTCCAGTGGAAGTCCCCTACACCCATACTCCAGTGTAAGTCCCCTACCCCCATACCCCAGTGTAAGTCCCCTACAACCATACTCCTGTGGAAGTCCACTACCCCCATACCCCATGTGGAAGTCTGTACCCCCATACCCCAGTGGGAGTACCCTACCCCCATTCCCCAGTGGAAGTCCCCTACCCCCATACCCTAGTGGGTCTGTACCCCCATACTCCTGTGTAAGACCCATACCCCCATATTCCTGTGGAAGTCCCATACCCCCATACCCCAGTGGGTCTGTACCCCCATACTCCTGTGGAAGTCCCATACCCCCATACCCCAATGGAAGTCCCCTACCCCCATATCCCAGTGGAAGTCCCCTACACCCATACTCCTGTGGAAGTCCCCTACACCCATACCCCAGTGGAAGTCTGTACCCCCATACCCCAGTGGAAGTCCCCTACCCCATACCCTAGTGGGTCTGTACCCCCATATGCCTGTGTAAGCCATACCCCCATATTCCTGTGGAAGTCCCATACCCCCATATCCCAGTGGAAGTCTGTACCCCCATATTCCAGTTGAAGTCACTTACCCCCATACCCCAGTGTAAGTCCCCTACACCCATACTCCTGTGGAAGTCTGTACCCCCATACCCCAGTAGAAGTCCCCTACCCCCATACCCCAGTGGATGTCCCCTACCCCCATACCCCAGTGTAAGTCCCCTACCCCATACCCTAGAGGGTCTGTACACCCATATTCCTGTGTAAGTCCCATACCCCCATATTCCTGTGGGTCCCATACCCCCATACCCCAGTGGAAGTCCCCTACACACATACCCCAGTGTAAGTCCCCTACACCCATACTCCAGTGGAATTCCCTTACACCCATACTCCAGTGTAAGTCCCCTACCCCCATACCACAGTGTAACTCCTGTGGAAGTCTGTACCACCATACCCCAGTGGAAGTCCCCTACCCCATACCCTAGTGGGTCTGTACCCCCATACTCCTGTGTGTCCCATACCCCCATACTCCTGTGGAAGTCCCATACCCCCATATCCCAGTGGAAGTCTGTACCCCCATACCCCAGTGTAAGTCCCCTACACCCATACTCCTGTGGAAGTCCCCTACCCCCATACCCTAGTGGGTCTGTACCCCCATACTCCTGTGTAAGTCCCATACCCCCATACCCCTGTGGAAGTCTGAACCCCCATACCTCAGTGGAAGTCCCCTACACCCGAACTCCTGTGGAAGTCCCTTACCCCCATACCCCTGTGGAAGTCTGTACCCCCATACCCCAGTGGAAGTCCCCTACACCCATACTCCTGTGGAAGTCCCCTACCCCCATACCCCAGTGGAAGTCCGTACCCCCAAACCCCAGTGTAAGTCCCCTACCCCATACCCTAGTGGGTCTGTACACCCATATTCCTGTGTAAGTCCCATACCCCCATATTCCTGTGTAAGTCCCATACCCCCATATTCCTGTGGAAGTACCATACCCCCATATCCCAGTGGAAGTCCCCTACCCCCATACTCCTGTGGAAGTCCCATACCCCCATATTCCTGTGGAAGTCTGTACCCCTATACCCTTGTGGAAGTCCCATACACCTGTGGACGTCCCCTACCACATACCCCTGTAGAAGTCCCTTATCCCCATACCCCTGTGGAAGTCCCATACCTCCACACCCCTGTGCAAGTGCTGTACTCCCATAACCTTGTGGAAGTCCTGTACCCCCATTCCCCTATGCCCCCATACCTCTGTGGAAAGCCTGTACTGCTCTGACTCCTGGAAGTCTTGTAACCCTGTGCAAGTGCTGTACCCTTGTACACTTGTGAAGTCCAGTACCCCCCATGCCCTTGTGGAAATGCTATATAGAGGGCATGGGGGTACACAACTTCTACAGGGGTATTGGAGTCCTGCAGCTGGTGAAGCAGCCGCAATGGAGGTTGAAACTGTGGAAAATAAGGGGAAACCTCATTGAAACCTACCAAGTATTGAAAGGCTGAGACAGAGTGGATTTGGACAGGAGTTTTCAATAGTGGGGGAGTCAGGACAAGAGGGCACAGCCTCAGAATAGAGCGATGTCCATTTAGAAAAGGGATGGGGATATTCTTGTGGGTGGAGAATCTGTGGAATTCATTGTCACAGACATCTGTGGAGGCCAAGTCATGGGTATATTTAAAACAGAGGTTGATAGCTTCTTGATTAGTCAGGGTGTCAAAGGCTACAGGGAAAAGGCAAGAAATAGGGTTGAGGATCAATAAATCAGCAATGATGGACTGGCAGTATAGACTCAATGGGATGAATGGCCTTATTCCGCTTCTATGTCTTATGGTGAATTTCATGTTGATAAATAACTTCTTATCAGACCTATAAATACTGATAATAATTCATTCTGGACAGAGAGATTGAAATCTATATTCAATGGGGTTATCAAGGGAGTACTGGAGGTTGGGACAGAGGTAAATCTTTTGAGTATCATGACATTCTTTGTTTACGGCATTTTGCCAGTCTGAGTGCCAACTGTGCAGTGGGTACATTACACAGTCCGTGCCTATATTAACATCACCTGTTAGTGTAAAACGAGAGGAGAGCTTGTATCTCAGCTGACACGCTGTTCTCCTGTAGGAGGAGACCCTCATACGAAGAAGCAGGGGGGGTTGCTGCTCAGAAGTCGGGAACAGAAAAGAGACATGAGAGACAAAAAGAGAGATCATTGGAGCTGAAACACAGCTGAGAGGGTGCAGGTTCAAGTCATGCTCCCAGAACATCATTCCAGTCCTCACTAACCATACAACTCCAGCACAACGTCCCAGTGTTAAACCCATCACCATCCCCACAACCCCAGCACATCGTCCCAGTGTTAAACCCCTTAGTGAACCCCACAACCCCAGCACATCGTCCTGGTGTTAAACCCCTCAGTGACCCCACAACCACAGCACATCATCCCAGTGTTAAACCTGTCACCAACCTCACAACCACAGCACATCATCCCAGTGTTAAACCCCTAGTGACCCCAAAACCCCAGCACACCTTCAAAGTGTTAAACCTGTCACCAACACCACAACTCCAGCACATCGTCCCAGTGTTAAACCCCTCAGTAACCCCACAATCCCAGCACATCGTCCCAGTGTTAAACCCCATACTGAACCCCACAACCCCAGCACATCATCCTGGTGTTAAACCCCTTACTGAACCCCACAACCCCAGCACATCATCCCAGTGTTAAACCCCATACTGAACCCCACAACCCCAGCACATCGTCCCAATGTTAAACCCATCACCATCCCCACAACCCCAGCACATCATCCCAGTGTTAAACCCCTTAGTGAACCCCACAACCCCAGCACATCGTCCTGGTGTTAAACCCCTCAGTGACCCCACAACCCCAGCACTTCGTCCCAGTGTTAAACCCCTTACTGAACCCCACAACCCCAGCACATCGTCCCAATGTTAAACCCATCACCATCCCCACAACCCCAGCACATCATCCCAGTGTTAAACCCCTTAGTGAACCCCACAACCCCAGCACATCGTCCTGGTGTTAAACCCCTCAGTGACCCCACAACCCCAGCACTTCGTCCCAGTGTTAAACCCCTTACTGAACCCCACAACCCCAGCACATCGTCCCAATGTTAAACCCATCACCATCCCCACAACCCCAGCACATCATCCCAGTGTTAAACCCCTTAGTGAACCCCACAACCCCAGCACATCGTCCTGGTGTTAAACCCCTCAGTGACCCCACAACCCCAGCACATCATCCCAGTGTTAAACCCCTTACTGAACCCCACAACACCAGCACATCGTCCCAGCGTTAAACCCCATACTGAACCCCACAACCCCAGCACATCATCCTGGTGTTAAACCCCTTACAAAGGGAACAAAGGGATCTGGGAATACAGGTCCATAATTCATTGAAAGTGTAGTCACAAGTAGATAGGGTTGTAAAGGAAGGTTTTGGCACATTGACCTTCATTAACCAAAGTATTGAGTACAGGAGATGGGATGTTATGTTGAGTTATAAAATATGCTGATGCAGCAGAATTTGGAGTATTGTGTGTAGTTTTGGTCACCTACCTACAGGGAAGATGTCAACAAGGTTGAAAGAATACAGAGAAACACTTACAAGGATGTTGCCGGGTCTAGAGGAGCTGACTTATAAGGAAATATTGAATTAGTTTGGAGTCACTCCTTGGAAGAGATTTGATAGAGGTACAGTATACAAAATCATGAGGGATATAGATAGGGTAAATGCAAACAACTGAAGATGGGTGGGACTACAATCAGAGGTAGGTAGAAAGGTGAAAAGTTTGTGGGGAACATGAGAAGAAACTTCTTCACTCAGAGGGTCATGGGAGTGTGGAATGAGCTGCCAGCACAAGTGTGCATGCGAGCTTGATTTCAAAGTGTAAGAGAGTTTGGAAGTTTGAGAAATCGATGTTCATACCTTTAGGTTAGAGGCTCCCAAACCAGAATATAAGGTGTTGTTCCTCTGACCTAAGTGTGGCCTTAGCCCGACAATGAAGGAGACCATGAATGGAAATATTAGAATGGAAATGGGAAGTGGAATTAAAATGGCTGGTGACATAGTGGAATTTGAATGGGAAGTGGAATTAAAATGGCTGGTGACATAGTGGAATTTGAATGGGAAGTGGAATTAAAATGGGTGGCAACATATCGGAATGGGAATGGGAAGTGAAATTAAAATGGGTGGTGACATATCAGAATGGGAATGGGAAGTGGAATTAAAATGGGTGGTGACATATCAGAATGGGAATGGGAAGTGGAATTAAAATGGGTGGCAACATATCGGAATGGGAATGGGAAGTGAAATTAAAATGGGTGGTGACATATCGGAATGGGAATGGGAAGTGGAATTAAAATGGGTGGTGACATAGTGGAATTTGAATGGGAAGTGGAATTAAAATGGTGGTGACATATCGGAATGGGAATGGGAAGTGGAATTAAAATGGTGGTGACATATCGGAATGGGAATGGGAAGTGGAATTAAAATGGGTGATGACATATCAGAATGGGAATGGGAAGTGGAATTAAAATGGGTGGTGACATAGTGGAATTTGAATGGGAAGTGGAATTAAAATGGGTGGTGACATATCAGAATGGGAATGGGAAGTGGAATTAAAATGGCTGGTGACATATCAGAATGGGAATGGGAAGTGAAATTAAAATGGTGGTGACATATCAGAATGGGAATGGGAAGTGGAATTAAAATGGCTAGTGACATATCAGAATGGGAATGGGAAGTGGAATTAAAATGGGTGGTGACATATCAGAATGGGAATGGGAAGTGGAATTAAAATGGGTGGTGACATAGTGGAATTTGAATGGGAAGTGGAATTAAAATGGGTGGCCACTGGAAGATGACACTTAGGTCGGAGGAACACCACCTTATATTCCATTTGGGTAGCCTCCAACCTGATGGCATGAATGTTGTTTTCTCAAACTTATGGTAATGCCTCCACTACCCCCCCCCCCCCCTCACCATTTCCCAGCTCCTTGTCCCTCTCTCATGTTATCTCCTTGCCCACTCATCACCTTCTTCTGGTGGTCCTCCTCACTCCCTTTCTTCTTTCTTCCATGGCCTTCTGCCGCTTTCACCAATCAACTTCCTAGAGCTCTTTGCTTCATCCCACTCCTCCAAGTTTCACCTGTCACCTGGTGTTTCTCTCTCCCCTACCCCCACCTTTCAAATCTACTCCTCAGCTGTTTTTCTCCAGTCCTGTTGAAGGTTTCTGCCCAAAACGTCGACTGTACTTTCTTCCATAGATGGTGCCTGGCCTGCTGAGTCCCTCCAACATTTTGTGTGTTGCTCGGATTTCCAGCATCTGCAGATTCTCTCTTGTTTGTGAGAAGATTTTTGTGCACATAAGTCATCACAACTTAGAGGGTACATTGATCCTATCTGTCTGTGATGCCACTTTCAATAGATTATGGACCTGTATTCTCAGATCCCTCTGTTCTAACACATTCCTTATGAGAATAGGTTGAATAAACTTGGTCTTTTCTCCTTGGAGTGATGGAGGATGAGAGGTGAACTGATAGAGATGTATAAGATGATGAGAGACATTGATTGTGTGGAAAGCTAGAGGCTTTTCCCAGGGCTGAAATGGTAGTTTTAAGGTGCTAGGAAGTAGGTACAAGGGGGATGTCAGAGGTAAGATTTTCCACGCAGAGAGTGGTGGGTGTGTGGAATGCACTCCAATAGACAATAGACAATAGGTGCAGGAGTAGGCGATTTGTCCCTTTGAGCCAGCACCGCCATTCAATGTGATCATGGCTGATCATCCACAATCAGTACCCCGTTGCTGCCTTCTCCACATATCCCATGACTCCACTATCTTTAAGAGCTCTATCTAACTTTTTTTGAAAGCATCCTGAGAATTGGCCTCCACTGCCTTCTGAGGCAGAGCAATCCATAGATCCACCACTCTCTGGGTGAAAAAGATTTTCCTCAACTCTGTTCTAAATAGCCTACCCCTTATTCTTAAACCGTGGCCTCTGGTTCTGGACTCTCCGAACATCAGGAACATTTTTTCTGCCTCTAGAGTGTCCAATCCCTTAATTATCTTATATGTTTCAATCAGATCCCCTCTCACCCTTCTAAATTCCAGTGTATACAAGCCCAGTCGCTCCAATCTTTCAACATATGACAGTCCCGCCATCCCGGGAATTAAACTCGTGAATCTACGCTGCACTCCCTCAATAGCAAGAATGTCCTTACTCAAATTTGGAGACCAAAACTGAACACAATACTCCAGGTGTGGTCTCACCAGGGCCCTGTACAACTACAGAAGGACCTCTTCGTTCCTATACTCAACGCCCCTTGTTATGAAGGCCAACATGCCATTAGCTTTCTTCACTGCCTGCTGTACCTGCATGCTTACTTTCAGTGACTGATGAACAAGGACACCAAGATCTCATTGTACTTCTCCTTTTCCTAACTTGACACCATTCAGATAATAATCTGCCTTCCTGTTCTTGCCACCAAAGTGGATAACCTCACATTTATCCACATTAAACTGCATCTACCATGCATCTGCCCACTCACCCAACCTGTCCAAGTCACCCTGCATTCTCATAACATCCTCCTCATGTTTCACACTACTACCCAGCTTTGTGTCATCTGCAAATTTGCTAATGTTACTTCTAATCCCTTCATCTAAATTATTAATGTATATTGTAAATAGCTGCGGTCCCAGCACTGAGCCTTGCGGTACCCCACTGGGGTAACCTCAGAGTAATCCCTACTCTTTGTTTCCTGTCTGCCAACCAATTTTCTATCCATGTGAGTACCCTACCCCCAATACCATGTGCTTTAATTTTGCCCACTAATCTCGTATGTGGGACCTTATCAAAGGCTTTCTGGAAGTCCAGGTACACTACATCCACTGGCTCTCCCTTGTCCAATTTCAATGTTACATCCTCAAATAATTCCAGAAGATTAGTCAAGCATGATTTCCCCTTCGTAAATCCATGCTGACTCGGACCGATCCTGTTACTGCTATCCAAATGTGCCGTTATTTCATCTTTTATAATTGACTCCAGCATCTTCCCCACCACTGACGTCAGGCTAACTGGTCTATAATTCCCTGTTTTCTCTCTCCCTCCTTTCTTAAAAAGTGGGATAACATTAGCTATCCTCCAGTCCTCAGGAATTGACCCTGAATCTATAGAACATTGGAAAATGATAACCAATGCTTCCACAATTTCTAGAGCCACCTCCTTAAGTACCCTGGGATGCAGACCATCAGGCCCTGGGAATTTATCGGCCTTCAGTCCCATCAGTCTACCCAACACCATTTTCTGCCTAATGTGAATTTCCTTCAGTTACTCCGTTACCCTAGGTCCTCTGGCCACTATTACATCTGGGGAGATTGTCTGTGTCCTCTCTAGTGAAGACAGATCCAAAATACCTGTTCAACTCGTCTGCCATTTCCTTGTTCCCCATAGTAAATTCACCCGTTTCTGCCTTCAAGGGCACAACTTTGGTCTTAACTAATTTTTTCCTCTTCACATACCTAAAGAAGTTTTTACTATCCTCCTTTATATTCTTGGCTAGCTTACCTTCGTACCTTATCTTTTCTCCCTGTATTGCTTTTTTAGTAATTTTCTGTTGCTCTTTAAAAGTTTCCCAATCCTCTCATCTTTGCTATGTTATACTTCTTCTCTTTTATTTTTATACGGTCCTTGACTTCCCTTGTCAGCCACGGTCGCTCCCTACTTCCCTTAGAATCTTTCTTCCTCTTTGGAATAAACTGATCCTGCACCTTCTGAATTATTCCCATCTTCTGATGTTCTACTGTCATCCCTGCGAGGGTATCCTTCCAGTCCATATAACCATATAACAATTACGGCACGGAAACAGGCCATCTCAGCCCTTCTAGTCCGTGCCAACGCTTACACTCACCTAGTCCCACTCAGCCTATAACCCTCCATTCCTTTCCTGTACATATACCTAACCAATTTTACTTTAAATGACAATACCGAACCTACCTCTACCACTTCTACTGGAAGCTCATTCCACACAGCTACCACTCTCTGAGTAAAGAAATTCCCCCTCATGTTACCCCTAAACTTTTACCCCCTAACTCTCAAATCATGTCCTCTTGTTTGAATCTCCCCTACTCTCAATGGAAAAAGCCTATCCATGTCAACTCACACTATCCCTCTCATTATTTTAAATACCTCTATCAAGTCCCCCCTCAACCTTCTACTGTCCAAAGAATAAAGACCTAACTTGTTCAACCTTTCTCTGTAACATAGGTGCTGAAACCCAGGTAACATTCTAGTAAATCTCCTCTGTACTCTCTCTATTCTGTTGATATCTTTCCTGTAATTCGGTGACCAGAACTGTACACAATACTCCAGATTCGGCCTTACCAATGCTTTGTACAATTTTAACATTACATCCCAACTCCTATACTCAATGCTCTGCTATACTCAAAGGCCAGCATACCAAAAGCTTTCTTCACCACCCTATCCACATGAGATTCCACGTTCATGGAACTATGCACCATTATTCCTAGATCACTCTGTTCTACTGCATTCTTCAATGCCCTACTATTTACCATGTATGTCCTATTTGGATTATTCCTACCAAAATGTAGCACCTCACACTTATCAGCATTAAATTCCATCTGTCATCTGCCCATTCTTCTAACTGGCCTAAATCTCTCTGCAAGCTTTGAAAACCTACTTCATTATCCACAACGCCACTTACCTTAGTATCATCTGCATACTTACTAATCCAATTTACCACCCAATCATCCAGAACATTAATGTATATGACAAACAATATTGGACCCAATACAGATCCCTGAGGCAACCACCAGTCACTGGCCACCAACCTGACAAACAGTTATCTACCACTACTCTCTGGCATCTCCCATCCAGCCACTGTTGAATCCATTTTACTACTTCAATATTAATACCTAACGATTGAACCTTCCTAACTAACCTTACGTGCGGAACCTTGTCGAAGGCCTTACTGAAGTCCATATAGACAACATCAACTACTTTACCCTCGTCAACTTTCCTCGTAACCTCTTCAAAAAATTGAATAAGATTTGTCAAACATGACCTTCCATGCACAAATCCATGCAGACTATTCCTAATCAGATCCTGTCTATCCAGATAATTATATATACCATCTCTAAGAATACTTTCCATTAATTTACCTACCACTGATGTCAAACTGACAGGCCAATAATTGCTAGGTTTACTCTTAGAACCCTTTTTAAACAATGGAACCACATGAGCAATACGCCAATCCTCCAGCACCATCCCCGTTTCTAATGATATTTGAAATATTTCTGTCAGAGCCCCTGCTATTTCTAAAGCAACTTCCCTCAAGGTCCTAGGGAATTCTGCCTATATTTATTATAGATCTCCCTCTTTTTTCGAACCAAGTTTCCAATATCCCTTGAAAACCATGGCGCTCTCAAACTTTTAACCTTTCATTTCAACCTAACAGGAACATAAAGATTCTGTACCCTCAAAATTTCACCTTTAAATGACCTCCATTTCTCTATTACATCCTTACCAGAAAACAAATTGTCCCAATCCACTCCTTCTAAATCCTTCCACATCTCCTCAAAGTTACCCTTTCACCAATCAAAAATCTCAACCCTGGGTCCAGTCCTATCCTTCTCCATAATTATATTGAAACTAATGCTATTGTGATCCCTGGACCCAAAGTACTCCCCAACACATACCTCCGTCACCTGACCTATCTCATTCCCTAACAGGAGATCCAACACTGCCCCTTCTCTAGTCGGTACATCTATGTATTGCTGCAAAAAACTATCCTGCACACATTTTACAAACTCCAAACCATCCAGCCCTTTTACAGAATGGGTTTCCCAGTCTATGTGTGGAAAATTAAATCTCCCACAATCACAACCTTGTGCTTATTAAAAATATCTGCTATCTCCTTACAAATTTGCTCCTCCAATTCTCACTCCCCATTAGGTGGTCTATAATACACCCCTATAAGTGTTACTACACCTTTCCCATTCCTCATTTCCACCCAAATAGACTCCCTAGATGAGCCCTCTAATCTATCCTGCCAAAGCACTGCTGTAATATTTTCTCGGACAAGCAATGCAACACCTCCCCCTCTTGCCCCGCCGATTCTATCACACCTGAAGCAACGAAATCCAGGGATATTTAGTTGCCAATCACACCCCTCCTGCAACCATGTTTCACTAATAGCTACATCATCATATTTCCAGGTATCAATCCATGCTCTAAGCTCATCCACCTTTCTTACAATGCTCCTAGCATTAAAATAGATGCATTTAAGAAACTCTCCACCTCTTCCTCTTTCGTTTAGTCAAAGTTTAGTCAACTTTGGCTAACTCCTACAATCTACATATAGATTGGGTGAACCAAATTGGCAAGGATGCTGAGGAAGAGGATTTCTTGGAATGTATGCGGGATGGTTTTCTGAACAAACATGTCGAGGAACCAACTAGAGAGCAGGCCATTCTAGATTGGGTCTTGAACAATGAAGAAGGGTTAGTTAGCAATCTTGTCGTGCGAGCCCCTTGGGTAAGAGTGACCATAATATGGTGGAATTCTTCATTAAGATGGAGAGTGACATAGTTAATTCAGAAACAAAGGTTCTGAACTTAAAGAAGGGTAACTTTGAAGGTATGAGACGTGAATTAGCTAAGATAGACTGGCAACTGATACTTAAAGGGTTGACAGTGGATATGCAATGGCAAGCATTTAAAGATCGCATGGATGAACTACAACAATTGTTCATCCCAGTTTGGCAAAAGAATAAAGCAGGGAAGGTAGTGCACCCGTGGCTGACAAGAGAAATTAGGAATAGTATCAAGTCCAAAGAAGAAACATATAAATTAGCCAGAAAAAGCGGCACATCTGAGGACTGGAAGAAATTTGGAGTCCAGCAGAGGAGGACAAAGGGCTTAATTAGGAAAGGGAAAAAAGATTATGAGAGAAAGCTGGCAGGGAACATAAAAACTGACTGTAAAACTGATATATGAAAAGAAAAAGATTGGTTAAGACAAATGTAGGTTCCTTACAGTCAGAAACAGGTGAATTGATCATGGGGAACAAGGACATAGCAGACCAATTGAATAACTACTTTGGTTCTGTCTTCACTAAGGAGGACATAAATAATCTTCCGGAAATAGTAGGGGACCGAGGGTCTAGTGAGGTGGAGGAACTGAAGGAAATGTATGTTAGTAGGGAAGTGGTGTTAGGTAAATTGATGGGATTAAAGGTAGATAAATCCCCAGGGCCAGATGGTCTGCATCCCAGAGTGCTTAAGGAAGTAGCCCAAGAAATAGTGGATGCATTAGTGATAATTTTTCAAAACTCCTTAGATTCTGGATTGGTTCCTGAGGATTGGAGGGTGGCTAATGTAACCCCACTTTTTAAAAAAGGAGGGAGAGAAACCAGGGAATTATAGACCGGTTAGTCTGACATCGGTGGTGGGGAAAATGCTAGAGTCGGTTATCAAAGATGTGATAACAGCACATTTGGAAAGCGGTGAAATCATCGGACAAAGTCAGCATGGATTTGTGAAAGGAAAATTATGTTTGACGAATCTTATAGAATTTTTTGAAGATGTAACTAGTAGAGTGGATAGGGGAGAGCCAGTGGATGTGGTATATTTAGATTTTCAAAAGGCTTTTGACAAGGTCCCACACAGGAGATTAGTGTGCAAACTTAAAGCACACGGTATTGGGGTTATGGTATTGATGTGAATAGAGAATTGGTTGGCAGACAGGAAGCAAAGAGTGAGAGTAAACGGGACCTTTTCAGAATGGCAGGCTGTAACTAGTGGGGTACTGCAAGGCTCAGTGCTGGGACCCCAGTTGTTTACAATATATATTAATGATTTAGATGAGGGAATTAAATGCAGCATCTCCAAGTTTGCGGATGACACGAAGCTAGGAGGTGGTGTTAGCTGTGACGAGGGTGCTAAGAGGATGCAGGGTGACTTGGATAGGTTAGGTGAGTGGGCAAATTCATGGCAGATGCAATTTAATGTGGATAAATGTGAGGTTATCCACTTTGGTTGCAAGAATAGGAAAACAGATTATTATCTGAATGGTGGCCGATTAGGAAAAGGGGAGGTGCAACAAGACCTGGGTGTCACTGTACACCAGTCATTGAAGGTGGGCATGCAGGTACAGCAGGTGGTGAAAAAGGCAAATGGTATGTTGGCATTCATAGCAAGAGGATTCGAGTACAGCAGCAGGGAGGTTCTACTGCAGTTGTACAAGGCCTTGGTGAGACCGCACCTAGAGTACTGTGTGCAGTTTTGGTCCTCTACTCTGAGGAAAGACATTCTTGCCATAGAGGGAGTACAAAGAAGGTTCACCAGATTGATTCCTGGGATGGCAGGACTTTCATATGAAGAAAGACTGGATCGACTAGGCTTATACTCACTGGAATTTAGAAGATTGAGGGGGGATCTTATTAAAATGTATAAAATTCTAAAGGGATTGAGCAGGCTAGATGCAGGAAAATTGTTTCCGATGTTGGGGAAGTCCAGAATGAGGGGTCCCAGTTTAAGGATAAAGGGGAAGCCTTTTAGGACCAAGATGAGGAAAAACTTCTTCACACAGAGAGTGGTGAATCTGTGGAATTCTCTGCCACAGGAAACAGTTGAGGCCGGTTCATTGGCTATACTTAAGAGGAAGTTAGATACTGCCCTTGTGGCTAAAGGGATCAGGAGGTATGGAGAGAAAGCAGGTACAGGGTTCTGAGTTGGATGATCAGCCATGATCATACTGAATGGCGGTGCAGGCTCGAAGGGCTGAATGGCCTACTCTTGCACCTATTTTCTATGTTTCTATGTTTTCCTCCCTCATGGCTCCATAGTCCCCTTTGTTCAACTGTAATACTGACACTTCCGATTTTCCCTTCTCCCTCTCAAATTGTAGATTAATACTTATCATATTCTGGTCACTACCTCCTAATGCTCCTTTACCTTGAGTTCCCTTATCAAATCCGGTTCATTACACAATACTAGATCCAGAATTGACTTCTCCCTGTTAAGCTCCAGTACAAGCTGCTCTAAGAATCCATCTCAGAGGCACTCCACAAATTCCCTTTCTTGTGGTCCAGTACCAACCTGATTTACCCAGTCTACCTGCATGTTGAAATCCCCCAATACAACCTTTGCGACATGCTGATTTTAGCTCTTGATTCAACCTGCACCCTATATCCAGGCTACTATTTGGGGGCCTGTAGATAACTCCCATTAGGGTCTTTTTGCCCTTACAGTTTCTCAGTTCTATCCATACTGAATCTACATCTCCTGATTCTATGTCACCCCTCGCAAGGGACTGAATTTCATTCCTCACCAGCAGAGCCACCCCACCCCCTCTGCCCACCTGTCTGTCCTTTTGATAGGATGTATATCCTTGAATATTCATTTCCCTGCCCTGGCCCTCTTGCAGCCATGTCTCTGTTATTCCTACAACATCATACTTACCAACTTCCAACTGAGCCTCAAGCTCATCCACTTTACTTCTTATACTTCGTGCATTCATATATAATACTTTTAATCCATTATTCCTCTCGTTTCTCACATCGGTCCCTATTGCACTTGGCCATACTCTCTGATCCCTTCCTGAGCTTTCTGCCCCATCAATTCTGTTGTCTTTCTTAACTTTTCTTATTCTCTCTTTCCCTTTAACTCCAACCTTATATTTCCAGTTCATCTCCTCCCCCCCCACCCCCCCACTTATTAGTTTAAACACACCCCTGTAGCAGTGGCAAACCTGCTTGCCAGAATGCTGGTCCCCCGCCTGTTAAGGTGCAACCCGTCCCTTTTGTACAATTCATCCTTACCCCAAAACAGATCCCAGTGGTCTAAGAATCTAAAACCCTGCTTGCCGTACCAGCTCCTCAGCCACACATTGAGATCCCACATCTCCCTGTTCCTGCCCTCACCAGCACGAGTGTAGGTGATAAGAGGAGGATACAATAGGGTCTTTTAAGAGGCTCTTAGATAAACACATGGAGCTTAGAAAAATAGAGGGCTATGCAGTAGGGAAATTCTAGGCAGTTTCTAGACTAGGTTACATTATCAGCACACCATTGTGGGTCGAAGGACCTATAATGTGCTGTAGATTTTCTACATTTCTGTTTCTACTCCTCAGTGCCCTACCATTCACTGTGTAAAACCTACTCTTATTGGTTCTACCAAAATGCAACACTTCACACTTGTTATATTTAAGTTCCATCTGTCATTTTTCCAGCCAGTCCAGATCTACTGCAAGCATTGATAGTTTTTTCACTGTCCACTACACCCCTAATCTGGGAGTCATTCACAAATTTGCTTATCCAGTTTACCATATTATCATCCAGATCATTGGTGCAGATGACAAACAACCACAGACCCATCACTAGCACTCCACTAGTAACAGGCCTCTAGTCAGAAAGGCAACCATCTACTACCTCTCACTGGTTTCTCCCACAAAGTCAATGCTTAATCCAATTTACTACCTCATCATTAATGCCAAACGACTCAGCCTTACAATGAGTCAGACAGGATTTCCCCACCCATCAAAGCCCTGTTGATAATGCCTGATCAATCCTTGCCTTTCTACCTGCCCAATAATTCCATTCACAGAATAATTTCCAAAAATATTGGAAATATTGGTTTGGTAGTATTAGACGATTCCACCACCAGTGGTTCAGGTTTAATTCCACCACTCTCTATAAGGAGTTTGTACATTTTCCGTGACCACAGGCGTTTCCTCCAGATACTCTGGTTTCCTCCTACGTACAGGTTAGTAGTTTCATTAGTCACATGGATGTAATTGATTGGCTTGGGCTGTCATGCTTTATCTCTAAGTAAACAAAATGTAAAGAAACTCCCCTCTCTCCAATGTTCAACTGATGGGCTCATGAAACTGGGCTTCACTTTGCTGACATTCTCCACTAAAGGTACAATGTTTGATCTCTAGTAATTTTGGCTCCTCAGAGTTGGCCAGAGATCTTGGATTCACAGGCAATACTTGCCAATTTCTTTACATATTCCATCTTCTTACATCACCCTCTGCTCAGTTTACTGTGCCTTTCTTGGAAACATTATCAGCCTTTTCCTAACATAAACACTCTCCTTCACAGTTATCTGTGAAGCATCACTGTGTTTTGGGGGAAGAGAAGGTGAGAAGGACAAACTGGGCAGGTCTGTACTGAGCAAAAATCTTCACCTATGTCCTTGATGACATCAATGCCATGAGCATGGCTAATGTCCCTTAGTCAAACTGTGTAGTTAATTGATCTGTAAAATGTTGCACTTATTAAATGCTGTGTCACACAAAGCAACAAATCGAATCTCTCTTGAGCATTCCTACCGGTCTCGTGATACAGGGAAGCTCCCTTCTTGGAAATTGTTATGGGCAGTTTTCGGGGAGACGCAGATTCAACTTTCATCAGTTCATCACAGCACTGTCTCCATGCACCTGAACAAGAAACGACAGGTAAACAGGCAAGTTGGAGCACGAACCAGCAAGGCATGGTAGACAAAGGGGCAAGGTGCAGCATGTAAGTAAGCAACACCGCATGCAAACGGGCAAGGTGAGGCAAGAAAACAAGTAAGATGTTGTGAGTAATCGGCGGCAGCGGAAGGCAGGGAAAGCACCAGTAAACGCAGTGAGTTCTTTCTCCATGCATGGAGATTTTCCTTATTTTTTAAACCATAAAGGAGAGATGGGGTCTAGCGGAGCGGCCATCTTCAAAGTTGGGGCTAGAGTCAGAATGGGAACAGAGGCTTCGATGAGAAGAGGCTGAGGCCAAAGAAACACATAAAAAGGGTAACACACTCAAAATACTGTAGGAACTCCAGTGACCAGTGGTGTGCCTCAGGAATCTGTTCTGGGACCCCTCCTCTTCGTCATTTTTATAAATGACCTGAATGAGGAAGTGGAGGGATGGGTTAGTAAATTTGCTGATGACACAAAGGTGCGGGGTGTTGTGGATAGTGTGGAGGGCTGTAAGAAGTTACAACGGGACATTGACAGGATGCAAAACTGGGCTCAGAAGTGGCAGGTGAGTGTGAGGTAGTTCATTTTGATAGGTCAAATATGATGGCAGAATATAGTATTAATGGTAAGACTCTTGGCAGTGTGGAGGACCAGAGGGATCTTGGGGTCATCGAATAGTACAGCACATTACAGGCCCTTCAGCCCAAATGTTGTGCTGACTCTCAAACCCCGCCTCACATATAACCCCCCACCTTAAATTCCTCCATATACTTTCATATACTTCTGGCTTCCAGTGGAAGTGGTACAGGCAGGTTCGGTATTGTCATTTAAAGCAAAATCAGATAGATATATGGACAGGAAAGAAATGGAGGGTTATGGGCTGAGTGCGGATCAGTGGGACTAGGTGAGAGTAAGCATTCAGCATGGACTAGAAGGGCCGAGATGGCCTGTTTCCATGCTGTAATTGTTATATGGTTTTATGGTTATATGGTTATTCTTCAACTGTTTGAGGTGAAAGAGGCACTGTTGAGCTTTTTTCACCACACAGTCAGTATGTACAGACCAGGTGAAATCTTTGCGGATGTGTATGTGAAGAAGTTATATACACGTAGATCTTTCAGCTTTTTGAGTACCTGCTCCCTTGTAATAGTAACTGCACTCACTTCTCTTCCCTCACACCCTTCAACATCTGGCACACTGCTAATGTCTTCCACAGTGAAGACTAATGCAAAATACTCGTTTAGTTCATCTGCCATCTTCTTGGCCCCCCATTATTACCTCTCTGGCCTCATTTTCCAGCAGTTCTATATCTACACTTACCTCTTTTATTTTCTACATACTTGGAAAAGCCTTTACTATCCACTTTGCTAAGTACCGACTAGAGATGGGGCAGTGTTGGATCTCCTGTTAGGGAATGCGATAGGTCAGCTGACAGATGTATGTGTTGGGGAGCACTTCGGGTCCAGTGATCACAATAGCATTAGCTTCAATATAATTATGGAGAAGGACAGGACTGGACCTAGAGTTGAGATTTTTGATTGGAGAAAGGCTAACTTTGAGGAGATGCGCAGGGATTTAGAGAGAGTGGAATGGGTCAAGTTGTTTTATGGGAAGGATGTAATAGAGAAATGGAGGTCATTTAAGGGTGAAATTATGAGGGTACAGAATCTTTATGTTCCTGTTCGGTTGAAAGGAAAGATTAAAGGTTTGAAAGCGCCATGGTTTTCAAGGGATATTAGAAACTTGGTTCGAAAAAAGAGGGATGTCTACAATAGATATAGGCAGCATGGAGTAAAGGAATTGCTCGAGGAATATAAAGAATGTAAAAGGAAACTTAAGAAAGAGATTAGAAAAGCTAAAAGAAGTTACGAGTTTGGTTTGGCAAATAAGGTGGAAGTAAATCCGAAAGGCTTCTACAGTTATATTAAAAGCAAGAGGATAGTGAGGGATAAAATTGGTCCCTTAGAGAATCAGGGTGGTCAGCTATGTGTGGAGCCGAGGGAGATGGGAGAGATTTTGAACGATTTCTTCTCTTCGGTATTCACTAAGGAGAAGGATATCGAATGGTGTAAGGTGTGGGAAACAAGTAAGGAAGTTATGGAACCTATGACAATTAAAGAGGTGGAAGTACTGGCGCTTTTAAGAAATTTAAAAGTGGATAAATCTCCGGGTCCTGACCGGATATTCCCCAGGACCTTGAGGGAAGTTTGTGTAGAGATAGCAGGAGCTCTGACGGAGATCTTTCAGATGTCATTAGAAACAGGGATTGTGCCGGAGGATTGGCGTATTGCTCATGTGGTTCCATTGTTTAAAAAGGGTTCTAGAAGTAAGCCTGGCAATTATAGACCTGTCAGTTTGACATCAGTGGTGGGTAAATTAATGGAAAGTATTCTTAGAGATAGTATTTATAATTATCTGGATAGACAGGATCTGATTAGGAGTAGCCAGCATGGATTTGTGCGTGGAAGGTCATGTTTGACAAACCTTATTGAATTTTTTGAAGTAGTTACGAGGAATGTTGACGAGGGTAAGGCAGTGGATGTAGTCTATATGGACTTCAGCAAGGCCTTTGACAAAGTTCCACATGGAAGGTTAGTTAAGAAGGTTCAGTCGTTAGGTATTAGTGCTGGAGTAATAAAATGGATTCAACAGTGGCTAGATGGGAGATGCCAGAGAGTAGTGGTGGATAATTGTTTATCGGGATGGAGGCCGGTGACTAGCGGGGTGCCTCAGGGATCTGTTTTGGGCCCAATGTTGTTTGTAATATACATAAATGATCTGGATGATGGGGTGGTAAATTGGATTAGTAAGTATGCTGATGATACTAAGGTAGGAGGTGTTGTGGATAATGAGGTGGGTTTTCAAAGCTTGCAGGGAGATTTATGCCGGTTAGAAGAATGGGCTGAACGTTGGCAGATGGAGTTTAATGCTGAGAAGTGTGAGGTTCTACATTTTGGCAGGAATAATCCAAATAGAACATACAGGGTAAATGGTAGGGCATTGAGGAATGCAGTGGAACAGAGAGATCTAGGAATAACAGTGCATAGTTCCCTGAAGATGGAGTCTCATGTAGATAGGGTGGTGAAGAAGGCTTTTGGAACGCTGGCCTTTATAAATCAGAGCATTGAGTACAGAAGTTGGGATGTAATGTTAAAATTGTACAAGGCATTGGTAAGGCCAAAGTTGGAATATTGTGTACAGTTCTGGTCACCGAATTATAGGAAAGATATCAATAAATTAGAGAGAGTGCAGAGACGATTTACTAGGATGTTACCAGGGTTTCAGCACTTAAGTTACAGAGAAAGGTTGAACAAGTTAGGTCTCTATTCATTGGAGCGTAGAAGGTTGAGGGGGGATTTGATCGAGGTATTTAAAATGTTGAGAGGGATAGATAGAGTTGACGTGAATAGGCTGTTTCCATTGAGAGTAGGGGAGATTCAAACGAGAGGACATGATTTGAGAGTTAGGGGGCAAAAGTTTAAGGGAAACACGAGGGGGTATTTCTTTACTCAGAGAGTGATAGCTGTGTGGAATGAGCTTCCTGTAGAAGTAGTAGAGGCCAGATCAGTTGTGTCATTTAAGGTAAAATTGGATAGGTATATGGATAGGAAAGGAGTGGAGGGTTATGGGCTGAGTGCGGGTAGGTGGGACTAGGTGAGATTAAGAGTTCGGCACGGACTAGGAGGGCCGGAATGGCCTGTTTCCGTGCTGTGATTGTTATATGGTTATATGGTTTGCTGGCTTGCTTTCATATTTCATCATTTCCCTCCTAATGATTCTTTTAGCTGCTCTCTGTAGGTTTTTTAAAACTTCCCAATCCTCTGTCTTCCAACTAATTTGTGCTTAGTTGTATGCCCTCTCTTTTGTTTTTACATTTGTTTTGACATCCCTCATCAGCCACGGTTGTACTATTTTGCCATTTGAGTATTTCTTTGTTTTTGTAATGCACATGACCTGCACCTTCTTTATCTTTTTCCCAGAAACTCGCACCATTGCTGCTCTGCTGACATCCCTGCCAGCATCTCCTTTGGCCAACTCCTCTCTCATACCACTACAATTTCCCTCACTCCACTGAACTGCTACAGCAGACTTCACTTTCTCCCTATCAAATTTCAAGTTGAACTCAGTCATGTTGCAATCACTGCCTCCTAAGGGTTCCTTCATCTTAAGCTCCCTAATCTCCTGTTCATTATATAACACTCAATCCAGTATAGCTGATCCCTAAGTAGTAATAGTCTCTCGATGTCTGAGGAAGACAGATGTGTTGCGGTCAACGTCTGTGGGCACGTGTATGACTTCTGAGGCCGAAGTCTGAAGCGCAGATACGGTTACAGATGGGGCAAGGAGCACCACCTGTTGGGGCAGGAGCAGATACCTTCCTGTGTCTTTCTTGACTCGCCTTGAGGCTGATCCCTAAGTAGGCTCAACAACAAAAAGACATCTCGGGGCATTCAACAAACTCACTCTCTTGAGATCCATTTCCAACCTGATTTTCCCAATCGACCTGCATGTTGAAATCTCCCATTACTATCATAACATTGCCCTTTTAACAAGTCTTTTCTATTTCCTGCTGTAATCTGTGGTCCACATGCCAGCTACTGTTGGGAGGCCTGTATATAACTGACACCAGGTCCTTTTACCCTTGCAGTTTCAAGATTCAACATCTTCCGACCCTATGTCACATCTTTCTAATAATTTGACGGCCACAGCATCATACCTGAGAATCTGTAATAGTACAACAGTGTGTATGGCATCCATTAGTCTTGCGAGACCGTGGATCTGCGCCCTCTCCAGTACAATAGTACATCCACCTTATTTCTTCTACTCTGTGCATTGAGATATCACACTTTGAGTACTGTATTTGCTACCCTTTTTAATTCTGTATGCCTAATGCACTGATACTCACCCTACTGGCTGCAATTATATTCTATCATCTACCTGCCCTTCCTGACAGTCTGACTGCACGCTATCTTTGCTTTATGTATCCAAATATACATATCTGGATAGACATGGACTTATTAAAGATAGTCAGCATGGCTTTGTGCAAGGTATGTCATGTCTAACCAATCCTATAGAGTTTGTCAAGAAAGCTACCAGGAAAGTGGATAAAGGCAAGGCAGTGGATGTTGTCTAAACAGACTTTAGGAAGGCATTTGACGAGGATCGCGTAGGAGGTTGGTCAAGAAGATTCAGTCAGGATTCAAGATGAGGTAGTAAATTGTATTAGACATTGGCTTTGTGGGAGAAGCCAGAGAGTGGTAGTAGATGGCTGACTCTCTGATTAGAGGCTGTGACTAGTGGTGTACAGGGATCGGTGCTGGGTCCTTTGTTGTTTGTCATTTATATCAATGATCTGGATGATGATGTAGTTAGCTGGATCAGCAAGTTTTCAGATAATATCAAGACTGGGGCAGTAGTGGACAGTCAGGAAGACTACCATGGGTTGCACAGGCATCTGCACCAGCTGGAAAAATGGGCTGAAAAATGGCAGATGGAATTTAATCCAGACAAGTGCGAGGTTTTGCACTGCAGGTCTCACATGGTGAACAGTAAGGCACTGAAGATTGTGGTAGAACAAGGGGATCTGGAATTACAGGTCCATAATTTGTTGAAAAAGTTGTCACAGGTAGATAGGGTCATAAAGAAAGATTTTTGGGACATTGACTTTCATAAATCAATGTATTGAGTACAGGAGATGGGATGTTATGTTGAAGTTGTATAAAACGTTGGTGAGGCCTAATTTGGAGTATTGTGTGTAATTTTGGTCACCTATCTACAGGAAAGATGTAAACAAGATTGAAAGAGTACAGAGAAAATTTACAAGATGTGCCAAGTCAGGAGAACCTGAGTTATATGGAAAGATTGAATAGGTTAGGACTGTATTCCTTAGAACATATAGACTGAGAGGAAATTTGATAGAGGTATACAAAATTATAAAGAGTATAGACGGGGTAAATTCAAGTCATCTTTTCACACTGTTGGGTAGGATTATAACTGGAGGTCATGGGTTAAGGGTGACAGGTGAGACATTTAAGGGAACATGAGGGGAAACTTCTTCACTTAGAGGGTTGTGAGAGTGTGAAATGAGCTACCAGTGCAAGTGGTGCATGCAAGCTTGATTTCAACATTTAAGATAAGTTTGGATAGGGACATGGATGGTCAGAGCATAGATACTATTGTCCCAGTGCAGGTCAATGGGAGTTGGCAGTTTAAATGGTTTCGGCATGGACTAGATGGGCTGAACTGCTGAGCTGTATTTCTCTAAAACTCTAGGACTCTAATTGGGAAGCCAAGAATGTCTGTGTTGTCCATATTGAGTGCAAGGTCAAAGGGTGATTGTGGAAGTGGATTGTGGGTTAAGGATAAAGGAATGTCAAGGTAATATTGAACTGGGAGAATATGATGTTTACTCTTGTCCCCTAGGGAATTCTGAGCTCCAGCCTGTTGTACAACAGCTGAACATCCCACCATTTCTTTCCAAACTCACTCATATCATAGAAATGCTGCCAGAAAGCCTCCATCCATCTGTGCATCTCCTCCAAAGAGTCAGTGACGAGGGTGTGTGTCACCTCCTCCCCTGCAAATTGATTCGTTATTAAGATGCAGTTTGATGTTCTCTTGGGCTCTTTTCCTGTTGCCCTGATACGTGTTTCCTGAAAAACAAAGCATTTGTCTTGTAACGAGATCAGAAGGATTATCCAAAGTGGACCATTGAGAGGGGGAGAGGGGAGGGGGAGGGGGAGAGGGAGAGGGGGAGAGGGGGAGAGAGCAGCACGTGTGCTATTACAGTGATAGAGAGAGAGAGAGAGAGCAAGGAAAACCTGTGAGTTGCCTTGGAAACTGAAGGGCGGAGCTATATGATGGACAGCTGGTGTTCAGCACTTGTGGAATATATACAAGGTAATCTGGCTTTGTAATCAGACACAAGAGACACGCCAGACACCAGAGACAAGGAAGACACTGTCACAGGTTGAGCTTTGTGTGCCCACGACAAAGGTGGAGTTTCTGCTCACAGTGTGGACAAAGTGGTGACTGGTGGGAAGCTACTGGCGGGAAGCTACCGGTGTGTTTAACCCTTGCCTGGGTTGATAGATTACCGTGGAAGATTCAATGGCATCAGCACTGGGAAGACAAAACATCTCCCTCTCTCTCCAAATTCCAGAACTGAAATGACTTCTTACCCATACCACCATAAGACTGTATCATTTTAACACCTGAGCTGGGAGAAGTTTGGGAACTTTATTTACTCTCTTATATATGCGTATACTCTGCTGACCTGTTTGCCTTATCTTGTTTTATATTACTTTATCACGTAGTTACTACTAGTGTTTATAACGCAAGACTCAGACTCCAGGTGTGTCCATTTCTGCTGGTCCTTTTTAACCCGTTACGGGGTACGTAACAGTCAGGAGGGTTAAATTGTACAATTCTGATAAGCAGACCAGGTTGGTAGGTGAGAGTAAGGTTAAACATTTGAACCTTTTCCACAGAGGGGTGCCATTTTGGGTGTCTGTAAGGCATAAAACAATCTCTTTATGAGAAGATTTCAATGATTAACACACACCTGGAATTACTTCAAACCCTCTGCCATTTTCTACAGTCTAGTGTAGTGATGCTCTATTGATCCCATGGTTTGCAGTCTTAGTGACAAACCTCTTAAATCACACATAATCAAATGCCCCTTACATACACAATTTACTTACATAATCTGTATAATTTACATATAAAATGTAGATACACAATTTCTTCTGTAACTAAATGCTGGCGACTTACTTCGGCCTTACTTACCTAAAACATACATTGTCAGATTTAGATTTATTTTTCATATCTACATCAAAATATACAGTGAAATGTGTTGTTTGCATTAACCAACACATCTAAAGAATTGCTGGGACAGTCCACAAGTATCACCATAATTCCAGTGCCAACAAAGCATGGCCACAATATTTATTGTGTCCAAATGCTCATACAAGGAGCCAGAGAGCAAACTGCTAGCCTAATGAAATATACGTTCCTACTCGCTTGTATGACTTCCAAGGGCAGTGGTTTAGCCATCTGGGGAAGCAGACAAGAGCTGCACTCTCCTAGCACTAGTAACCCAGGTTTAATCTTGACCTCACTGGCTTACATGCTTTACCTGTGCCCACATAAATTAGGAACTGCAGCAGGTGACTCGGCTGTGACTCTGCCTTACCAGTCAATATGGTGATAGCTGATCTGAGTGCAAACCCATCCACACCACACCTCCCGCCTTTCACCTCTAGCTCACTCATACCTGCCTACCTCTGCTGACATATTCAAAGACCATGCTGCCACTAGCCTTTGAGAAAGGATTCCATGGTGTGTTCTACAACTCTATTACTTGCCACCCTCTAAGAAAAATAGCCTCAGCATTGTTTGAAATGGACAATCTTAGATCTTCAAACAGATTTTTCCTTGTTCTAGATTCTCCACAAGAGGAAACATCCATGACCTCTCAGGATCTCACTGCTTTGAACTTACATCCTGTTGGGGAGGGAGTGTGGTGAAGGGTGGGAACAGAATCATTAGGGCCTCCCAAAGGCAACCATCAGATCTGCACTTCAAGATGAGAACCAGTACTATGGGGCAAGAATAGGCAACAAGTCCAGTGGAATTCTCATGGGGGAGTTACATCCAACTGATGGGCCAAGAAGTCTGTTTTTCAGCCAAAACAATTTCAGGACCAGCACATGGTCTCATTTTGTCCAGAAACTTTTCATGGCCCTAGACGTACAAGGAAATATCACCATGAGGCAGGTTCCAGATGGGCGGTGTCAACAACACAGTTTATGGTAAGAACGTGGTTATCAACAACAGTTCGGAGAGCTGCTAAAGGCCAGCAGGAGACTGAATACAAACCTTATTGATCGCAATAGTGAAGGCAGCCTCCACCTTGGCCTCGACTTCCTCCGGAGAATAATAACAGAAGAGATTAGTTCCTTGTAAAACGCAGTACATCCTGGTCCAATTGTGCAGGTCACCAACCAGCTGCTGCAATGCCAAGAAAGAAAACAGATAAAAGGGACAAGCTCAGGAGAGGTTGTCTCAGTGACGGAGGGCGAAGGTAGGGTTGAGGGTCAGGGCTCAGTGGGGTGTTGGGATGGGCACTGGGGGATGGGTAGTGCGAGAAGTAAGGGGGGAGAAGCAGGTATGGTGAGCCAAGTTGAAAGTGAAACTCAGGATTGTTGTGGATAACTTCAACTTCCCTGATGTAGACTGGGATCTCCTTAGCACAACAGATTTAATTTGTTAGATGCGTCCAGAAAGGTTTCTTAAATCAGTATGCAGGCAGTCCAAGAGGAGAAGCTATACCATACGAGCATAAGGTATAAGAGCAGAATTACACCATTTGGCCCACTGAGTCTGCTCTGCCATTTCATCATGGCTGATCTATTTCCCACTCAGCCCCAATTTCCTGCCTTCTCCCCGATGGCAATGAATTCCACAGATTCATTTCTCTGGCAAAACAAAATCCTCCTCATCTCCATTCTAAATGGACGCCCCTCTATTCTGAGCCTGTTGTCCTCTGGTCTTAGACTCACCCACCACAGGGGTACTCCTGTGGCCAGTCCCTTCAACAACAGGTATACCAATTTGGATACTTTTGGAGGTATAACCTAACAGAGGAAAGTCACAGTGATTGAGTCTCTGGAACTGAGTCTGCCTGTGTGACTCAAAACAGAAGAGGAGAGAAGAGGCATGCTGTGGTGATGGTGGATTCACTAGTTAAGGGAATGAATAGGAGGTTCTGTGAGCAAGAATGAGATCCTGGATGGTATGTTGCTTCCCAGGATGTCTCGGATCGAGTCCTCAGCATTCTTAAGTGGGAGGCTGAAAAGCCAGAGGTTGTGGTCCATACAGGTACCGATGCCATGGGTAGGACAAGTGACGTGTTTCTACACAGGGAGATCAGGGACCTAGGTGCTAAGTTGAAGGGCAGGACTTTCAGAGTTGTGAACTCAGGATTGCTTCCTATGCAATGTGCTAATGTGGCCTGAATGAGGAAGATTATACAGTTTAATACTTCGCTAAGCAGTTGGGGTGGGAGGGAGGGCATAAGTTCTTTGGATCATTGTGCTTTATTCCAGGGAATCTGGGACCTGTACAGAAGGGATGGTTTGCACCTGAACTGGAGGGGGACTAATATCCTAGCAGGAAGGTTTATTAATGCTGTACGGTGGGGTTTAAAATAGAGTTGCAGGGGGATTGGAACCAGAGTGCCAGAACAGTTAGTGGAGACACTGTGGAGGCAGATATTGGTAAGACCTCAGGCAAAGTTAGGATTCAAAAGGTTAAGCATGGTGCGACTAGTGTCCTGAGCTGTGTATATTTCAATGCAAGAAGCATCATTGGAAAGGCGGATGATAGCGCTGAATATGAGGTAGCTGGTTTACAAACAGAGGCAATGTGTAGTGGGGAGAGGTTGGTGATAAGGCAAAATTGCACCCAGCAGGATGAGTTGCAACATAAAAGGCAAACAAAATCAAAAAGGGTGAATACAGGACTGAAAGTGTTGTATTTGAATGCATGCAGTAATACAAAGTAAAATAGATGAAATTGCAGCAGAGTTGCAGATTGACAGGTATGTTGTTGTAGAATCATGGCTGAAAGATTATAGCTGGGAGCTTAATGTCCAGGGATACACACTGTATTAAAAGAACATGCAGAAAGGCAGAGGAACCAGCATTACTCTGTTGGTAAAAAAATGAAATCAGATCATTAGAAGGAAGTGACATAGGGTTAGAAGGTGTTGAATCATTGTGGATCGAGCTAAGGAACTGCAAGGGTAAAAAGACCCTGATGGGAGATGTATCCAGACTTCCAAACAGTAGCAAGGATGTGGCCTGCAAATTACAATGGGAGATAGAAAATGTATGCCAAATTGGCAATTTTATAGAAGTCATGGGGGCTTCAATATGCAGGCAGATTGGGAAAATCAGGTTGGTGCTGGATTCTAGGACAGGGAATTACTAGAATGCCTACGAGATGGCTTTTTAGAGCAGCTCATGGTTGAGCCCACTAGGAGATCAGCTGCTCCGGATTGAGTGATGTGCAATGAACCAGAACTGATTAGACACCTTATGGTAAATAATTCTTAGTGGCAATGATCACAAGGTAATCAAATTCACCCTAAAACTTGAGAAGGAGAAGCTAAAGTCAGATATATCAGTATTACAGTAGAGTAAAGAGAATTACAGAGGCATGAGAGAGGACGTGGCCAAAATTGACCGGAAAAGAACACAGGCAGGGATGATAGAAGAGCAGTAACAGATGAAGTTTCTGGAAGCAATTCAGAAGCACAGGATTTATACAGCCCAAAGAGGAAAAAGATTTCTACAGGAAAGATGGTACAAAGATGGTTCTGGATAACAAGAGAAGTCAAAACCAACATGAAAGCCAAAGTGAGGGCATATAATAGAGCAAAAAGTAGTGGGAAGTTAGAGGATTGGAAAGCTTTTAAATACTAACAGAATGCAACTAAAAAAGTCATTAAGAAGGTAAAGATGGAATACAAAAGTAAGCTAGCCAATAATATTAAAGAGGATACCAAAAGTTTCTTCAGATACCTAAAGTGTAAAAGAGAGGCAAGAGTGATTATCAGACCACTGGAAAATGATGCTAGAGAGGTATTAATAGGGGACAATGAAATGGTGGATGAACTGAATAAGTATTTTGCATCAGTCTTCACTGTGGAAGACACTAACAGTGTGGTGGAAGTTCCAGATGTCAGGGGTCATGAAGTGCGTAAAGTTACCATTTCTACAATGTAGCTTCTTGGGAAACTGAAAGGTCTGAAGGCAAATAAGTCACCTGGCCCAGATAGTGTACACCCCAGAGTTCTGAAAGAGGTGGCTGAAGAGGTCATGGATGCATTAGTAATGATCAGTCAAGAATCAGTAGATTTGGAACATTTCCAGAATACTGGAAAATTGCAAATGTCACTTGACACTTCAAGAAGGGAGGGAGGCAGAAGAAAGGAAACTAGAAGCCAATGTGTCTGACCTCAGTGGTTTGGAAGACGTTGGAGTCAATTATTAACAATGAGGTCTCAGGGTACCTGGAGGCACATAACAAAATAGGTCATAGTCAGCAGGCTTTCCTCAAGGGAAAATCTTGCCTGAAAAATCTGTTGGAATTCTTTGAAGAAATAACAAGCAAGATAGACAAAGGAGAATCAGTTGATGCTGTGTACTTGGATTTTCAGAAGGCATTTGACAAGGTGTCACACGCGAGGCTGTTCAACAAGCTATGAGCCCATGGTTTACAGAAAAGTTTTCTAGCATGGATAAAATAGTGGCTGATTGGTAGGAGGCAAAGAGTGCAAATAAATAGAGCCTTTTCTGGTTGGCTGCTGGTGATTAGTGGTGTCCCATGGGGTCTGTGTTGGGACCAATTCATTTTATGTTATATGTCAATGATTTGGATGATGGCCATGTTGCGAAGTTTGCAGATGATATGAAGATAGGTGGACTTTGAAGAAGAAGGAGAGGCTATGGAAAGATGTAGACAGATGAGGAAAATAGGCAAAGAAATGGCAGATGGAAGAGTATGATAATGCACTTTGGTAGAAGAAATAAACGGATTGACTATTTTCTAAATGAAGAAAAACACGAAAGACTGAGGCGTAAGAGGACTTGGCAGTCCTTGTGCAGGATTCCCCTTAAGATTAATTTGCAAGTTGAGTCTGTAGTGAAGGCGGCAAATAGAAAATCAGCATTCATTTCAAGCAGACTAGAATATAAAAGCAGGAATGTGATGTTGAAACTTTATAAAGCAGTGGTGAGGCCTCACTTGGAGTATAGTGAGCAACTTCAGGCCCTTATCTTTGAAAGGATTTGCTGAAACTGGAGAGGGTTCAAAGCAGTTTCACATAAACAACTCCAGGATTGAATGGCTTGTCAACTGAAGAGCGTTTGATGGCACAAAGAGTGTATTCACTGGAATTCAGAAGAATGAGGGGTGACCTCAGTGAAAATTATTAAATGGTGAAAGGACTTGACAGAGTTCATTCAGAGGGAATGTCTCCTGTGGTGGGAGAGTCTAAAACCAGAGGACACAGACTCAGAATTGAGGGGCATCCTTTTAAAAACAGAGATGAGGAGGAATTACTTCAGCCAGAGAGTGGTGAATCTGTGGAATTCTTTGCCACAGGCAGCTGTGGACATTGTCTTTATATATATATTTAAGGCAGAGGTTGATAGATTCTTGACTGGTCAGGTCATAAAGGGCTACTGGGCAAAAGCAAGAGATTGAGGCAGAGTAGACTTGATGGGCTAAACAGCCTAATTCTGCTCCTATATATTGTAAAATTCTGAGGCTATCAGTCAGGAAATTGGAGGCTTAAACTGGAAACAGATGTTCTCAGGGAAAAGTATGGAAGAAATGTGGCAAATGTTCAGGGAATATTTGTGTAGAGCTCTGTATAGGTACGTTCCAGTGAGACAGGGAAATTATGGTAGGGTACAGAAACCGTGGTATACAAAGGCTGTAATAAATCTAGTCAAGAAGAAAAGCTTACAAAAGATTCAGAGAGCTAAGTAATGTTAGAGATCTAGAAGATTATAAGGCTACTAAGGAGAAGTTTAAGAAGGAAATTAGGAGAGCCAGAAGGGGCCATGGCGGGGAGAATTAAGGAAAATCCCAAGGCATTCTACAAGCATGTGAAAAGCAAGAGGATAAGACATGAAAGAATAGGACCTATCAAGTGTGACAGTGGGAAAGTGTGTATGGAACCAGAGGAAATAGCAGAGGTACTTAATGAATACTTTATTTCAGTATTCACTATGGAAAAGGATCTTGGTGATTGTAGGGATGACTTACAGCTGACTGAAAGCTTGAGCATGTAGATATTAAGAAAGAGGATGTGCTGGAGCTTTTGGAAAGCATCAAGTTAGACAAGTCGCTGAGACCTGACAAAATGTACCCCAGGCTACTGTGGGAGGCGAGGGAGAAGATTGCTGAGCCTCTGGCGATGTTCTTTGCATCATCAACGGAGACAGGAGAGGTTCCCGAGAATTGGAGGATTGCAGATGCTGTTCCTTTATTCAAGAAAGGGAGTAGAGATAGCCCAGGAAATTATAGACCAGTGAGTCTTACTTCAGTGGTTGGTAAGTTGATGGAGAAGATCCTGAGAGGCAGGATTTATGAACATTTGGAGAGGTATAATATGATTAGGAATAGTCAGCATGGCTTTATCAAGGGCAGGTCATGCCTTCTGAGCCTCATTGAATTTTTTGAGGATGTGACTAAACACATTGATGAAGGAAGAGCAGTAGATGTATATGGATTTAAGAAAGACATTAGATAAGGTACCTCATACAAGGCTTATTGAGAAAGTAAGGAGGCATGGGATCCAAAGGGACATTGCTTTGTGGATCCAGAACTGGCTTGCCCACAGAAGACAAAGAGTGGTTGTAGGTGGGTCACATTCTGCATGAAGGTCGGTAACCAGCAAAGTCCCTCAGGGATCTGTTCTGCGACCCTTACTTTTCGTGATTTTTATAACTGACCTGGATGAGGAATTGGAAGGATCGGTTAGTAAGTTTGCTGATGACACAAAGGTTAGAGGTGTTGTGGATAGTGTGGAGGGCTGTCAGAGGTTACAGCGGGACATTGATAGGATGCAAAACTAGGCTGAGAAGTGGCAGATGGAGTTCAATCCAGATAAGTGTGAAGTGGTTCATTTTGGTAGGTCAAATATGATAGCAGAATATAGTATTAATGGTAAGACTCTTGGCAGTGCAGAGGATCAGAGGTGTACTAGCCTTCATCAATCATGGAATTGAATTTAGAAGCCGAGTGGTAACGTTGCAGCTATATAGGACCCTGATCAGACCTCACTTGGAGTACTGTGCTCAGTTCTGATCGCCTCACTACAGGAAAGATGTTGAAGCCAAAGAAAGGATGCAGAGGAGATTTACAAGGATGTTGCTTGAATTGGGGAGCATGCCTTATGAGAATAGGTTGAGTGAACTCAGCCTTTTCTTCTTGGAGTGACAGAGGATGAGAGGTGACCTGATAGAGGTGTACAAGATGATGAGAGGCATTGATCATGTGGATAGTCAGAGGCTTTTTTCCAGGGCTGAAATGGTTGCCACAAGAGGAACAAGAGGAACTTGTTCCTTGTAAGCGGAACAAGTGCTACACCTGCCCTTACACTTCCTCCCTCACCACCATTCAGGGCCCCAGACAGTCCTTCCAGGTGAGGCGACACTTCACCTGTGAGTCGGCTGGTGTGGTATACTGCGTCCGGTGCTCCCGGTGTGGTCTTTTATATATTGGTGAGACCCGACGCAGACTGGGAGACCATTTCGTTGAACACCTATGCTCGGTCCGCCAGAGAAAGCAGGATCTCCCAGTAGCCACACATTTTAATTCCACGTCCCATTCCCATTCTGATATGTCTATCCATGGCCTCCTCTACTGTCAAAATGAATCCAAACTCAGGTTGGAGGAACAACACCTTATATACCGGCTGGGTAGCCTCCAACCTGATGACATGAACATTGACTTCTCTAACTTCCATTTATACCCCTCCTCCCCTTCTTACCCCATCCCTGATGTATTTAGTTGTTTGCCTGTTCTCCATCTCCCTCTGCTTCCCCCCTCCCCCTTTCTTTCTCCTGAGGCCTCCCGTCCCATGATCCTATCCCTTCTCCAGCTCTGTATCACTTTCGCCAATCACCTTTCCAGCTCTTAGCTTCATCCCACCCCCTCCGGTCTTCTCCTATCATTTCGCATTTCCCCCTCCCCCCACTACTTTCAAATCTCTTACTATCTTTCCTTTCAGTTAGTCCTGACGAAGGGTCTCGGCCCGAAACGTCGACAGTGCTTCTCCTTATAGATGCTGCCTGGCCTGCTGTGTTCCACCAGCATTTTGTGTGGAATGGGCTGCTGGCAACAGTGGTGGAGGCGAATACGATAAGGTCTTTTAAGAGGGTTTTAGTTAGATACACAGAGCTGAGTAAAATAGAGGGCTCTCGGTAAGGCCTATCATTCTCCTGAACTCCAGTGAGTAAAGGCTGAAAGCTATAAAATTCTCCTCATTTGATAGGCCTTTCAATCCCGGAATCATTTTTATGAACCTGCCCTGAACCCTGTCCAATGTCAGCACATCCTTTCTTAGATAAGGAGCCCAAAACTGCTCACAATACTGCAAGAGATGCCTGACCATTGCTTTATTATGCTTCACCATTACATCCTTGCCTTTATATTCCAGTCCTCTTGAAATGAAAGCTAACATTTCATTTGCCTTCCTCACCACCAAAGCAACCTGCAAATTAACTCTAGGGAATCCTGCATAAGGTCTTGCAAGTCTCTTTGAACCTCAGACTTTTGAATTTTCTCTCCATTGAGAAAATAGTCTAGCCTTTGACTTCTTCTACTAAATTACATGACCATACACTTCCTGACACTGCATTCCATATGCCACTTTGTCCATTCTCCTAATCTGTCAAAGTCCTTCTGAACTCTCTCACATCAACAATACCTGCTGCTCCATCTATCTTTGCATCATTTACTAGAAACCCATCAATTTCATAATACCGTAAGACATCGGAACAGAATTAGGCCATTTGGCCCATCGTTTCTGCTCCATCATTCAATCATGTCTGATTTTTTTTAATCCCCTCCTCAGTCCCACTCCCTGGCTTCTTCCCATAACCTTTGATGCCATGTCCAGTCAAGAAACTATCAATTTCTGCCTTAAATACACCCAAAAGATCTGGCCTCCACAGCTACCTGTGGTAACAAACTCCACAAATATACCGCCCACTGGCAGAAGAAATTTCTCCATATCTCTGTTTTAAAAGGACACCCCTCTATCCTGAGGCTATGCCCTCTGGTTCAAGACTCCCCCTATATGGGAAACAACCTTTCCACATTTACTCTCTCTAGGCTTTCCAACATTCCAAAGATTTCAATGAGATTCCCCCTCATGCATCTAAATTCCAGCGAGTACAGACCCAGAGCTAGCAAATTTTCCTCATAGATGTCAGGGGCAAGTTTTTTTTATGCAGAGAGTGGTGACTGCATGGAATGGGCTGCCGATGACAGTGGTGAAGGCAGATACGATAGGGTCTTTTAAGAGACTCCTGGATAGGTACACGAAGCTTAGAAAAGCAGAAGGCTATGGGTAACCCTAGGTAATTTCTAAAGTAAGTACATGTTCGGCACAGCATTGTGGGCTGAAGGGCCTTTATTTCTATGTTTCTATATGATAACCTCTTCATTCCCAGAATCATCCTTGGAAACTCCTTGAAACCCTCCCCAATGCCAGCACATCTTTTCTTAGATAAGGAGTCCAAAACTGTTCAAGGTGAGGCCTTACCAGTGCCTTATAAAGTCTCAGCATCACATCCCTGCTCTTGTACTCTGGGACCTCTTGAAATGAATGCTAACATTTGCCTTCCTAACCACTGATTCAACCTGCAAGTTACTCTTGAAAATGTTCTGCATAAGGACTCCCAAATCCCTTTATCTCTCAGATTTTTACATTTTCTCCCTGTTTAGAAAATAGTCTGAACGTTTATTTCTTCTACCAAAGTGCAAATGTTGAAGGGTGTGAGGGAAGAGAAGTGGGTGCAGTTACTATTACAAGGGAGAAGGTGCTCAAAAAGCTGAAAGACTGAGAGGTCCATGTCACCCGGATCAGATGAACTGCACCCTAAGGGTAGGGTAAGAGGCAGTGGTAGAAATTGTGGCGGTATTAGTAATGATCTTTCAAAAATCACTGAACTCTGGCATGGTGCCAAAGGACTGGAAAATTGCAAATGTCACTCCACTCTTTAAGAAAAGGGGAAGGCAGTGAAAGGAAATTATAGACCAGTTAGACTAACCTCAGTGGTTGGGAAGATGTTAGCGTCAATTGTTAAGGATGAGGTGATGGAGTACTTGGAGACATAGTACTAGATAGAACAAAGTCAGCATGGTTTCCTCAAGGGAAAATCCTGCCTGACAAATTTTAGAATTCTTTGAAGACATTACAAGTAGGATGGATAAAGGGGATTCAGTAGATGTCATATGTTTGGACTCTCAGAAGGCCTTTGATAAGGTGCCACACATGAGGCTGCTTACTAAGTTAAGAATCCTTCCCCACTAGGTATTACAGGAAAGTTACTAACATGGTTAGAGCATTGGCTGATTGGTCGGAGTCAGTGCGTAAGAATAAAAGGATCCTTTTTTGGTTGGCTACCAGTGACTAGTGGGTTTGGAGTTTGGACCACTTCTTTTCATGCTGCATATAAATGATTTAGATGATGGAATAGATGGCTTTGTTGCCAAGTTTGCGGATGATATGGAGATTGGTGGAGGGGCAGGTAGTGTTGAGGAAACAGGTAGGATGCAGAATGACTTAGGCAGATTAGGAGAATGGGTAAGAAAGTGGCGAATGAAATACAAGGCCTTTGACATGGTCATGCAGTTTGATAGTAGAAATAAATATGCAAACTATTTTCTAAATGGGGAGAAAATCCAAAAATCTGAGATGGAAAGGGACTTGGAGTCCTTGTGCAGAACACACTAAAGGTTAACTTGCAGATAGAGTTGGTGGTGAGGAAGGCAAATGCCATCTTAGCATTCATTTCAAGGGGTCTAGAATACAAGAGCAGGGATGTGATGCTGGGGCTTTATAGTACTGGTGACACCTCAACTTGAGTATTGTGAACAGTTTTGGGCTCCTCATCAAAGAGATGTGCTGGCATTGGAGAGGTTTTAGTGGAGGCTCACAAGGATGATTCCAGGAATGAAAGGGTTATCATACAAGGAACATTTGATGGTTCTGGGTCTGTACCCATTGAAATTTAGAAGGATGAGGGGGATCTCTTTGAAACCTTTTGAATGTTGAAAGAACTAGACCGAGTAGATGTGGAAAGTATGTTTCCCTGGTGGGAGAGTCTAGGACAAGAGGGCACAGCCTCAGGTAGAGGGATGTCCTTTCAAAACAGAGATGTAGAGAAATTTCTTTAGCCAATGGGTGGTAAATTTGTTGCCACATGCAGCTGTGGAGTCCATGTTGTTAAGTGTTTTTAAGGAAGAGCTTGATAGGTTATTAATTGGACATGGTACCAAAGGTTACAGGGAAAAGAAGCATCAGCCATGATTGAATGGTGGAGCAGACTCAACGGGCCAAATAACCTAATTCTGCTCCTATGTCATGGTCTTTCCTATAACGAGCTGAGCAAAACCATAAACAATTTTCTAAATGTGGCGTCATGAACAAGATCTACACCTGCAACCTCTGAAGAAGGATAGTGTGCTGAACAGCTTTTACACCACCCTGTCCATCTGTGAAGCACTTGCAATGATCTGTGCCCCCTTAAGTCCCTCTGCTCCATCGCACACCTCAGTGACTGAGTTGTCAGTGGGGGAACACTTTGGGACCAGCAATTATAATTCAGTTAATTTCAAAATACTTATGCAGAAGGAAAGGACTGGTCTACAAGGCAGCTGGTTAATAGATGGATGAGAGATTTAGAGGGCTATAGGCCAAAATACAGGCAGATGTGACCAGATCACAGGGCAATACAGTTAGCATGATTGAGATGGGCTGAAGGGCCTGTTCACAAATCACAGGGTAATACAGTTGGCATGATTGAGATGGGCTGAAGGGCCTGTTCACAGATCACAGGGTAATACAGTTGGCATGATTGAGATGGGCTGAAGGCCTGTTCCTGTGCTGTGTAACTCTGCCTGGAATGTTTATAGCTGGACTGATGAAAATGCCCAGGTGGAGTTGTACTAACAGAGAGAGAATATTGCTCAGCCAAAGGTCACAGACTGTTAAAAACAGCTAGTTCGGATGAGAAAGGGGAAGTGAATGACACAAAGTTGGAAAGATTGATAATGAGATAAATTACTTTAACCACCAAGACAGAGATTCGGATTCAGATTCATTAATTTATCATGTGCAGTGAAAGTGTAATTTCCATTAACAACCAACACAACCCAAGGATGTGTTGTTTTAGACGCGACAGAACAGGAGGGATTAAAGGAGGAGGGGTGGTGTCACCAGTCAAGGAAAAGGTCACCGCGGGTCCCACTCAGGGCACACTGTAGAACTCGACTAGTGAAGCGTTATAAGTGGAACTCAAAAATAAGAAAGATATGACCACGTTAATGGGGCTGTATTAAAGGCCAGCCAACAAATTTGTAGTCAGATCACAGACTGTTGCAAGAAACACAAGGTTGTTATAGCAGGTGACTTTAACTTTCCACATATTGACTGTAAAAGGACTAGATGTGTTAGAGTTTGTCAAATGCTTTCAGGAAAGTTTCCTTAATCAGTACATAGAAGTTCCAATGAGAGAATGTGTGATATTTGATCTGACATTAGGGAATAAGACCATAAGATATTGGAGCAAAATCAGACCATTTGGCCCATTGAGTCTAGTCTGCCATTTCACCATGGCTGATCCAATTTCCCTCTCAGCCCCAATCTCTTGGATTCTGCCTGTATCCCTTCATACCCTGACCAATCAAGAATCAATCAAACTCTGCCTTAACTACACATACAGTGGCAAAGAATTCCACAGATTCACCACCCTCTGGCTAAAGAAATTTCTCCTCATCTCCATTCTAAAAGGATGTCCCTCTATTTTGAAATTGTCCTCTATTCTAAGACTCTCCCACCATAGGAAACATCCTCTCCAAATCCACTCTATTGAGGCCTTTCAATATTTGGTAGGTTTCAATGAGTTCACCCCTCATTCTTCTGAATTCCAGTGAATACAAGCCCACAGCCCCCAAACGCTCTTCATGTGACAAACTGTTTAATCTGGGAATCATTTTTGTGAACCTCCTTTAAACTGTCTCAGTTTCAGCACATCCTTTCTAAGGGGCCCAAAACTGCTCTCAATACAGTACTCTAAGTGAGGCCTCACCAGTGCTTTATAAAGTCGGCATATCAATAGGCATATCAGCCCGAAACATCGACTGTACTTTTTTCCATCAATTGTTTGAAAGGAGAGGACAAGAGACTGTGGAAGAAAGAAAAGAGAGAGGAACCCCAGAGGGACATTATGGGCAGGTAAGGAGATAAGGTGAGAGAAGGAAAACGGAATGGGGAATGGTGAAGGGAGGGGGACATTACCGGAGTTCGAGAAATCGATGATCATGTCATCAGGTTGGAGGCTACCAAGGAATATAGGTGACCTGACAGTCCAACCTGACTGTGGCCTCATCAAGACAGTGGAGTGCCAGGAGGGAGATCAATGGGGAGGGACGAATGGACAAGGAAGTCGCTTGGAGAGTGACCCCTGTAAAGCAGAAAGTGGAGGGAAGGAAAGATTCGGAGCAAGAAGGCTGCAAGTGGAACTGCTAAGGATTTCCAAAGCAAAGGCATTTTACTACTTGGGGTATATGAAAGACAAGACTGCGTGGGCACGTGACATCAGCCAGTAGAGCAGGAAAAGTTTAAAAAGAAGACCGCTATATCCAGCAGGCAGCGGTCGGAGCGGGCAGCAGAGTGAGAGGTAGCAGAGTGAGAGGCAGCAGAGTGAGAGGGAGCAGAGTGAGAGAGAGCAGAGTGAGAGGGAGCAGAGTGAGAGGCAGCAGAGTGAGAGGCAGCAGAGTGAGAGGCAGCAGAGTGAGAGGGAGCAGAGTGAGAGGCAACAGAGTGAGAGGGAGCAGAGTGAGAGGCAGCAGAGTAGAGGCAGCAGAGTGAGAGGCAGCAGAGTAGGAAGGAGCAGAGTGAGAGGGAGCAGAGTGAGAGGGAGCAGAGTGAGAGGGAGCAGAGTGAGAGGGAGCAGAGTGGGAGGGAGCAGAGTGGGAGGGAGCAGAGTGAGAGGGAGCAGAGTGAGAGGGAGCAGAGTGAGAGGGAGCAGAGTGAGAGGGAGCAGAGTGAGAGGGAGCAGAGAGAGAGGGAGCAGAGAGAGAGGGAGCAGAGTGGGAGGCAGCAGAGTGGGAGGCAGCAGAGTGGGAGGCAGCAGAGTGAGAGGCAGCAGAGTGAGAGGCAGCAGAGTGAGAGGGAGCAGAGTGAGAGGCAGCAGAGTGAGATGGAGCAGAGTGAGATGGAGCAGAGTGAGTGGGAGCAGAATGAGAGGCAGCAGAGTGAGATGGAGCAGAGTGGGAGGGAGCAGAGTGGGAGGGAGCAGAGTGGGAGGGAGCAGAGTGGGAGGGAGCAGAGTGAGAGGGAGCAGAGTGAGAGGCAGCAGAGTAGAGGCAGCAGAGTGAGAGGGAGCAGAGTGAGAGGGAGCAGAGTGAGAGGCAGCAGAGTGAGAGGGAGCAGAGTGAGAGGGAGCAGAGTGAGAGGGAGCAGAGTGAGAGGGAGCAGAGTGAGAGGCAGCAGAGTGGGAGGCAGCAGAGTGGGAGGGAGCAGAGTGGGAGGGAGCAGAGTGAGAGGCAGCAGAGTGAGAGGGAGCAGAGTGAGAGGGAGCAGAGTGAGAGGGAGCAGAGAGAGAGGCAGCAGAGTGAGAGGGAGCAGAGTGAGAGGCAACAGAGTGAGAGGGAGCAGAGTGAGAGGCAGCAGAGTAGAGGCAGCAGAGTGAGAGGCAGCAGAGTAGGAAGGAGCAGAGTGAGAGGGAGCAGAGTGAGAGGGAGCAGAGTGAGAGGGAGCAGAGTGAGAGGGAGCAGAGTGGGAGGGAGCAGAGTGGGAGGGAGCAGAGTGGGAGGGAGCAGAGTGGGAGGGAGCAGAGTGAGATGGAGCAGAGTGAGAGGCAGCAGAGTGAGAGGGAGCAGAGTGAGAGGGAGCAGAGTGAGAGGCAGCAGAGTGAGAGGGAGCAGAGTGAGAGGGAGCAGAGTGAGAGGCAGCAGAGTGAGATGGAGCAGAGTGAGATGGAGCAGAGTGAGTGGGAGCAGAATGAGAGGCAGCAGAGTGAGATGGAGCAGAGTGGGAGGGAGCAGAGTGGGAGGGAGCAGAGTGGGAGGGAGCAGAGTGGGAGGGAGCAGAGTGAGAGGCAGCAGAGTGGTAGGATTTTGGCTCAACGGGCTTAGGTGGCAATGGGACGAGGCGAGGTAGGTTTTCCTGTGTTAATTGTGGAAAGGAGGTATGTGCGTGAGGCCGGTGTTCTGTGGTCAGTGTCAGATGTGGGAGTTCCTTGAGACTCCCAGCCTCCCGGACCGCCATATCTGCACCCAGTGTGTCGAGCTGCAGCTCCTAAGGGACCGAGTTAGGGAACTGGAGATGCAGCTCGATGACCTTCATCTGGTCAGGGTGAGTGAGGAAGTGATAGAGAGGAGTTATAGGCAGGTGGTCACACCAGGGCCACAGGAGGCAGACAAGTGGGTAATAGTCAGGAGAGGGAAGGGGAAGAGTCAGGTACTAGAGAGTACTCCTGTGGCTGTCCCCCGAACAGTAAGTACTCCTGCTTGAGTACTGTTGGGGGGGGGGGGGGGGGGGGGAGAGAGAGACAGCCTACCTAGGGGAAGTGGCAGTGGCCATGCCTCTGGCACAGAGTCTGGCCCTGTGGCTCAGAAGGGTAGGGGAAGGAAGAGGAAGGCAATAGTAATAGGGGACTCTATAGTTAGGGGGTCAGGCAGGCGATTCTGTGGACACAGGAAAGAAACTCGGATGGTAGTTTGCCTCCCAGGTGCCAGGGTCCGGGATGTTTCAGATCGCATCAAAGATATCCTGCAGTGGGAGGGAGAACAGCCAGAGGTCGTGGTACATATTGGTACCAATGACATTGATGGGAAAAGGGAAGAGGTCCTTTAAAAAGACTATAGGGAGTTAGGAAGAAAGTTGAGATTACTGCCTGCGCCACGCAACAGTGAGTATAGGAATAGATTGAGGTGGAGGATAAATGAGTGGCTGAGGGATTGGAGCAGGGGGCAGGGGGTCAGATTTCTGGATCATTGGGACCTCTTTTGGGGCAGGTGTGATCTGTACAAAAAGGATGGGTTGCACACATCCCAGGGGGGCCAATATGCTGGTGGGGAGATTTGCTAAGGCTACTGGGGAGAGTTTAAACTAGATTTGTTGGGGGTTGGGAATCGAACTGAAGAGACTGAGGAAGAGGCGGTTGGTTCACAAATAGAGAAATTTTGGAGAAAATATGTGAGGGAGGGTTAGCAGGTGACAGAGAAGGGATGCGCACAGACCGACGGTTTCAGATGTGTCTATTTTAATGCAAGGAGTATTGTAAACAAAGCAGATGAATTTAGAGTGTGGACCAGTACTTGGAGATATGATGTGGTGGCCATTACAGAGACTTAGATGGTTTAGGGACAGGATTGGTTAAGATTCAAGATTCAAAAACTTTATTGTCATTCTAACCGTACATCAGCTCTGCAGGGCAGAATGAGACAGTGTTTCCCAGGGGCAAGTGCAGTCATAACATAACAAACGCAACAAATAGTAAACACAACAATAAAGAGTAAAGCACAACAGCCACATGTCAGTTAAAATCAAGTTATAAGTGTCCAAAGCAGAGTCAGGTAGAGCAGCTCTTTAGCAGTCTGACTGCCTGTGGGACAAAGCTGTTTAGTAGCCTTGTGGTTTTTGTTTTGATGCTCCTGTAACATTTGCCTGATGGCAGAAGAACAAACAGTTTATGGAGAGGGTGTGAGGGGTCTTTAATGATGTACCGTGTCTTCTGGAGGCATCAACTCTGAAAGAGGTCTTGGACAAAAGGTAGGGAGACCCCAATAACCTTCTCTGCTCCCCTAACCACCCTCTGCAAGGCTTTTTTGTCGGCAGCACTGCAGCTGGAGTACCAGGTTGTGATGCAAAAGGTCAGCACACTTCCAACCACGCCTCAATGTAGTTAAGATGTTAGTGGGGAGTGATACTTGTTTAAGAAAGTGCAATCTCTGCTGGGCCCAATTCATAACCCCAGTGGTGTTCCTGGACCAGGTGAGATTGTCTGAGATCTGCACCCCAAGGAACTTGATGTTTTCCACTCTCTCCACTGTGGAGCCGCTGATGCTGAGGGGTGTGTGCTCAGGCTGAGACCGTCTGAAATCGACGATCATCTCCTTGGTTTTGGTGACATTAAGCATCAAGTTGTCATCACTGCACCAGCTCTCTAGGTGTTTGACCTCCTTCCTGTACATTGTTTCATCATTTTTGCTGATGAGCCCCACCACTGTGATATCATCAGCAAATTTAATGATCAGGCTCCCCTTGAATCTGGCTGCACAGTCATGTGTTAGCAGCGTAAACAGCAGTGGGCTGAGCACACAGACTTGTGGGGATCCAGTGCTCAGTGTGATGGAGTCAGAGATATTCCTGCCAACACTGACTGACTGTGGTCTCTCTGTCAAGAAATCCAGAATCCAGCGACACATGGCAGTGTTAAGGCAAAGCAGCGACAGTTTCTCCACTAGTCTCTGCGGATGATGGTATTGAACACTGAACTGAAATCAATGTACAACAATGTACTTCAAGTGCCTGGTTTTAGATGCTTCAGAAAGGACACAGAGGGAGGCAAAAGAGGTGGGGGCACGGCACTGTTGATCAGAGGTAGTGTCACAGCTGCAGAAAAGGTGGACGCCATGGAAGGATTGTCTACAGAGTCTCTGTGAGTGGAGGTTAGGAACAGGAAGGGGGTCAATAACTTTACTGGGTGTTTTTATAGGCCCCCTATTAGTAACAGGGATATCGAGAAGCAGATAGGGAAACAGGACCTGGAAAGGCGTAATAATAAGAGTTGTCGTGAAGGGAGATTTTAATTTTCCAAATATTAATTGCCATCTCCTTAGAGTGAGGGGTATAGATGGGGTGGAGTTCATTAGGTGTATTCAGGAAGGTTTCTTGACACAGTATGTAGATAAGCCTACAAGAGGAGAGGCTGTACTTGATTTGGTATTGGGAAATTAACCTGGTCAGGTGTCAGATCTCTCAGTGGGAGAGCATTTTGGAGATAGTGATTACAATTCTATCTCCTTTACAATAGCACTGGAGAGAGATAGGAACAGACAAGTTAGAAAAGCATTTAATTGGAGTAAGGGGAAATAGAAGGCTATCAGGTAGGAAATTGGAAGCTTAAATTGAGAACAAATATTCTCAGGGAAATGTATGGGAGAAATGTGGCAAATGTTCAGGGGATATTTGTGTGGAGTTTTGCATAGGTACATTCCAATGATACAGGATAGTTATGGTCGGGTACAGGAACCGTGCTGTACAAAGGCTGTAATAAATCTAGTCAAGAAGAAAAAAAAAGCTTACAAAAGGTTCAGAGAGCTAGGTAATGTTAGAGATCTAGAAGATTATAAGGCTAACAGGAAGGAGCTTAGAAGGAAATCAGGAGAGCCAGAAGGGGCCATGAGAAGGCCTTGGCGGGCAGGATTAAGGAAAACCCAAGGCATTTTACAAGTATCTGAAGAGCAAGAGGATAAGACGTGAAAGAACAGGACTTATCAAGTGTGACAGTGGAAGTGTGTATAGAACCAGAGGAAATAGCAGAGGTACTTAATGAATACTTCACTTCAGTGTTCACTATGGAAAAGGATCTTGGTGATTGTAGTGATGCCTTGCAGCAGACTGAAAAGCTTGAGCGTGTAGGTGTTAAGCAAGAGGATGTGCTGGAGCTTTTCGAAAGCATCAAGTTGGATAAGTCACCAGAACTGGATGAGATGCACCCCAGGCTACTGTGGGAGGTGAGGGAGGAGATTGTTGAACCTCTAGTAATGATCTCTGCATCATCAATGGGGAGGGGAGAGGTTCCAGAGGATTGGAGTGCTGCAGATGTTGTTCTCTTATTTAAGAAGAGGAGTAGAGATAGCCCAGTAAATTATGCACCGGTGAGTATTACCTGAGTGATTGGTAAGTTGATGGAGAAGATCCTGAGAGGCAGGATTTATGTACACTAGGAGAGCTATAATATAACTATATAACCATATAACAATTACAGCACGGAAACAGGCCACCTTGGCCCTTCTAGTCCGTGCCGAATGCTTACTCTTGCCTAGTCCCACTGGCCTGCATTCAACCCATAACCCTCCATTCCTTTCCTGTCCATATACCTATCCAATTTTTTTTTTTTAATGACAATATTGAACCTGCCTCTACCACTTCTACTGGAAGCTCGTTCCACACAGCTATCACTCTCTCAGTAAAGTTCCCCTTCGTGTTACCCCTAGACTTTTGCCCCCTAACTCTCAACTCATGTCCTCTTGTTTGAATCTCCCCTACTCTCAATGGAAAAAGCCTATCCACGTCAACTCTATCTATCCCCCTCATAATTTTAAACACCTCTATCAAGTCCCCACTCAAATTTCTATGGTCCAAAGAATAATCACCTAACTTACTCAACCTTTCTCTGTAACTTAGGTGCTGAAACCCAGGTAACATTCGAGTAAATCTCCTCTGTATTCTCTCTGTTTTGTTGACATCTTTCCTATAATTCGGTGACTAGAACTGCACACAATGCTCTAAATTTGGCCTTACCAATGCCTTGTACAATTTTAACATTACATCCCAACTCCTTTACTCAATGCTCTGATTTATAAAGGCCAACATATCAAAAGCTTTCTTCACCACCCTATCCACATGAGATTCCACCTTCATGGAACTATGCACCATTATTCCTAGATCACTCTGTTCTACTGCATTCTTCAATGTCCTACCATTTACCATGTATGTCCTATTTTGATTATTCCTACCAAAATGTAGCACCTCACACTTATCAGCATTAAACTCCATCTGCTATCTTTCAGCCCACTCTTCTAACTGGCCTAAATCTCTGCAAGCTTTGAAAACCGACTTCATTATCCACAACGCCACCTATCTTAGTATCATCTGCATATTTACTAATCCAATTTACCACCCCATCATCCAGATCATTAATGTACATGACAAACAGCATTGGACCCAGTACAGTTTCGAGGCACATCACTAGTCACCGGCCTCCAACCTGACAAACAGTTATCCACCACTACTCTCTGGCATCTCCCATCCAGCCACTGTTGAATCCATTTTACTAATTCAGTATTAATAACTAACGGTTGAACCTTCCTAACTAACTTTCCGTGCGGAACCTTGTCAAAGGCTTTACTGAAGTCCATATAGACAACATCCACTGCTTTACCCTTGTCAACATTCCCAGTAACCTCTTCAAAAAATTCAGTAAGATTTGTCAAACATGACCTTCCACGCACAAATCCATGCTGCCTATTCTTAATCAGACCCTGTCTATCCAGATAATTACATATACTATCTCTAAGAAAACTTTCCATTAATTTACTCACCACTGACGTCAAACTTACAGGTCGATAATTGCTAGGTTTACTCTTAGAACCCTTTACTCTTTAAACAATGGAATCACATGAGCAATACACCAATTCTCTGGCACCATCCCCATTTCTAATGACATTTGAAATATTTCTGTTAGAGCCCCAGCTATTTCTACACTAACTTCCCTCAAGGTCCTGGGGAATATCCTGTCAGGATCCAGAGACTTATCCACTTCTATATTCTTTAACAGCGCCAGTACTTCCTCTTCTTTAATCAGCATAGTTTCAATAACTACACTACTTGTTTCCCTTACCTTACGCAATACAATATTCTTTTCCTTAGAGAATACTGAAGAAAAGAAATTGTTCAAAATCTCCTTCATCTCTTTTGGCTCCACACATAGCTGTCCACTCTGATTCTCTAAGGGACCAATTTTATCCCTCACTATCCTTTTGCTATTAATGTAACTGTAGAAACCCTTCAGATTTATTGGATTTATTTTCACCTTACTTGCCAAAGCAACCTCGTATCTTCTTTTAGCATTTCTAATTTCTTTCTTAAGATTCTTTTTACATCCTTTATATTCCTCGAGCACCTCATTTACTCCATGCTGCCTAAATTTATTGTAGATCTGTCTGGGATGCCATGAAAGCATATTTGAGTTGTCAAATAATCTCTTACACAGCAAATCTCAATAGAAGATCCCGTGCAGATCGAGCAGACCTCATTAACCAGATTAAAGATGTGGATCAATTATATGCCCAAACTAAGAACCCGGAATTATACAAGAAGCGCGTTGAACTCCAAACTAAATTTAACCTTCTGTCCACTAAACCCGTCGAACGCCAACTTCTCGAAAGCAAGAGCCGCTTTTACATTCATGGGGATAAGTCTGGTAAATTCCTAGCCAATCAGCTGAGGCGTTCTAAAGCCAAACAACATATTACAAAGATCCGGAAGGAGAACGGAGACTTTACATCGGATCATTTAGAAATTAATGACGCATTTAAAAATTTTTATTCTCGGCTTTATTCCTCTGAATCCCTGAATGACAATATCTCTGTGGATCAATTTTTACAGAATCTGAATATCCCCTCACTTTCATCTGATTTCAAAGCCAAACTTAATGCGCCTATATCACTAGAAGAAATATCTTTTGCAATTTCTGCACTGTCCTCAGGGAAATCTCCTGGACCTGATGGGTTCCCTGTGGAATTTTATAAATCATTCTCCTCACTTCTTTCTCCTCAGTTACTTTCAGTATTATCTGATTCGTTTAACTACGGCAAATTGCCACCCTCTTTCAATGAGGCATCTATTATTCTTCTTTTAAAAAAGGGCAAAGACCCAATAGAGTGTTCCTCATACAGGCCGATCTCTCTGCTCAATGTTGATGTAAAGATCTTAGCTAAAGTGTTGGCTCATAGATTAGAAACTGTTATTCCCTCCATTATCTCTGATGACCAAACAGGCTTTATTAAAAACCGTCTCCCTTTTTTTAACATTCGGCGTCTATTTAATATTTTATACTCAGTTCCAACTGGGACTCCAGAATGTGTTATCTCCCTTGATGCGGAGAAAGCATTTGATCGTATAGAGTGGAACTACCTTTTTGCAGTCTTAGAAAAATTTGACCTCGGCCAAAGTTTCATCTCTTGGATCCAATTGCTGTACCTGTGTCCTACTGCTTCTGTTCTAACTAACTTTCAGAAATCCCAAGTATTCAATCTCAAACGTGGCACCCGTCAGGGATGCCCCTTAAGTCCCTTTCTCTTTGATTTGGCTATAGAACCTCTGGCGATAGCATTTCGAAAATGTCCTGAACTGACCGGGATTTGGAGAGGGGGTGTTGAACATAAAGTCTCTCTCTATGCTGATGACTTACTACTCTTTCTCTCATATCCGTCTACATCCTTACCTCTAATGTTTTCACTTCTTGACCAGTTTAGCCAGATCTCTGGCTATAAACTCAACTTACATAAGAGTGAACTTTTCCCAATTAATAAAGAAACACAAGAACTAATATTTCGAGATCTCCCTTTTAAAGTAGTCCATAATCAATTTACTTATCTTGGAATTACAGTCACAAGGAAGTTTAAAGATCTCTTTCGTGAAAACTTTGTCAACCTTTCATATGCTACAAATCAGAGTCTGGTACAATGGTCACCTCTATCTATGTCCTTGGTAGGTCGTATCAATGTTGTCAAAATGTATGTTCTCCCCAAATTCTTATACTTATTTCAATCTATCCCAATTTTTATTCCTAAATCTTTTTTTGATTCCTTAGACTCTATTATTTTGTCATATCTGTGGCAGAATAAGCGCTCTAGAATTAATAAAATCCACCTCCAAAAATCTAAAAAAGAGGGTGGCATGACTTTAACTAACTTTCGCTTATATTATTGGGCAGCTAATATACATTGTGCTACCTTCTGGTCTTTCTTCCACGGTCAACCCGAGTGCCCTAACTGGGTGGCAATGGAGTTGAGCTCCACTAAAGAATTATCTATATCTGCACTTCTTGGCTCTGCACTCCCTAGCAGTCTGCCCAGATCAATAGCTAATCCTCTGGTTAGACACACTTTGCGTATATGGGCTCAGTTCAGGAAATGCTATGGTTTCCAGGGGTTTTCCATTTCTAGCCCTGTCGCACATAATCACCTTTTTTTACCTACCACGTTCGATTCAGCATTCCATGTTTGGTACAGGAAGGGCATTAGACATTTTGAAGATCTCTTCATTGATAACCGCTTCGCTTCTTTTCAACAGCTCTCTGTTAAGTTCAACCTGCCTAACGCTCACTTTTTCAGATATCTCCAAATCCGACACTTTACTGCTCCTTTAATTCCTAACTTTCCTGAAATGCCTGCAAAAAATGCTATGGACCTATTTCTCTCCATTAATCCACTAGGTAAAGGTTTAATTTCAATTATCCAAGATAAACTAGCAGCCTTACGACGGGCCCCTGTGGATAAAATTAAAATGGCCTGGGAGCAGGATTTAAATATCTCCTTATCCCAGGAGAGCTGGGACTCAGTTCTCAAATCGGTTAACTCAACCTCTCTTTGTGCTCGCCATTGTCTCTTACAGTTTAAGATTGTTCATAGAGCCCATATGTCTAAATCTAAACTATCTCGATTCTACCCTGGCATTAGTCCGCTCTGTGATAAATGCAAGAGGGGCGTGGCCTCTCTCATCCATATGTACTGGCTCTGTCCTAGCTTGGAGAAATTCTGGAAAGATGTCTTCACTACACTATCGGGTATTCTGAATCAGCACCTAGAACCTAACCCCTTAATTGCTCTGTTCGGTTTTTGGGGCGAGACAGATTTATGTCTGGGTCCGACCAAATGCCGAATACTATCCTTTGCCTCTCTCCTGGCTAGACGCTTGATCCTCCTTAGATGGAGAGATGTTGCCCCGCCCACTCATGCGCAATGGCTTAACGACATTATGGCCTGCTTGGACCTCGAAAAAATTCATTATTCAGTTCTCAATTCGGATTTAAAGTTCCATAAGATCTGGGGGCCTTTTATCGAGTACTTTCATAACCTTCCTCTTGACTAGGGTTTTTTTTTCTTTTCAGTCCCTTGCTTTCAGCTCCCTTTTTTTTTCTGGTAGTAGGCATTATTATCCTCTGTTGCTAAGTGTATTTACAGTTTGGGAGTTTGACTGTCCGGACTTATACTCTCTATATTGTGTGGTGGTTGGTCTGGAATTGTTGTTTTTTTTTCTTGTGTTGTGGGGTTTGGGGAGGACACTAAGCTCACTTGTCTTTAATTTAGGTGCTTTTTTGTTAAATTCTCTTCCTGTGTAGCATATTGTTATTGTATGCTTAACCTTGCTCTGTATTAATGCTCCTCATTGGGATTTGGGGTTTTTAATTTTGTAAAATGTTTTGAAAAACTAATAAAAAAATTTTTTTTAAAAATAAAAATTTATTGTAGATCTCTCTCTTTTTCTGAACCAAGTTTCCAATATCCCTTGAAAATGGCTCTCTCAAACTTTTAACCTTTCCTTTCAACCTAACAGAAACATAAAGATTCTGTATCCTCAAAATTTCACCTTTAAATGACCTCCAATTCTCTATTACATCCTTCCCATAAAACAAATTGTCCCAATCCACTCCTTCTAAATCCTTTTGCAGCTCCTCAAAGTTAGCCATTCTCCAATCAAAAATCTCAACCATGGGTCAAGTCCGATCCTTCTCCATAATTATTTTGAAACTAATGGCATTGTGATCATTGGACCCGAAGTGCTCCCCAACACATACCTCCATCACCTGACCTATCTCATTCCCTATCAGGAGATCCAACACTACCCCTTCTCTAGTTGGTACCTCTATGTATTGCTGCAAAAAACTATCCTGCACACATTCTGCAAACTCCAAACCATCCATCCCTTTTACAGAATGGGCTTCCCAGTCTATGTGTGGAAAATTAAAATCTCCCACAATCACAACCTTGTGCTTACTACAAATACCTGCTACCTCCTTACAAATTTGCTCCTCCAATTCTCGCTCCCCATTAGGTGGTCTATAATACACCCCTGTAAGTGTTACTACACCTTTCCCTTTCCTCAATTCCACCCAAGTAGTCTCCCTAGACAAGCCCTCTAATCTATCCTGCCAAAGCACCACTGTAATATTTTCTCTGACAAGCAATGCAACACCTCCCCCTCTTGCCCCTCTGATTCTATCACACCTGAAGCAACGAAATCCAGGAATATTTAGTTGCCAATCACACTCCTCCTGCAACCATGTTTCACTAATAGCTACAACATCATATTTCCAGGTATCAATGCATGCTCTAAGCTCATCCACCTTTCTTACAATGCTCCTAGCATTAAAATAGATGCATTTAACAAACTCTCCAGCTCTTCCTCTGTTTATCCCTAATGGTGCAAACAACTTTATTATCTTTTTCTTCCTTCTCCCTTACATCTTCGGTCTGAGCACTCCCCTTCTCTGTCACCTGCCTATCCTCCCTCACACACTGTCTACAAGTTTTCTCTATTTGTGAACTAACCTCCTCTCTCCTAGTCTCTTCAATTTAATTCCCATCCCCCAACCATTCTAGTTTAAAGTCTCCCCAGGAGCCTTAGCAAATCTCCCCGCCAGGATATTGGTCCCCCTAGGATTCAAGTGCAACCCGTCCTTTTTGTACAGGTCACATCTGCCCCAAAAGAGGTCCCAATGATCCACAAACTTGAATCCCTGGCCCCTGCTCCAATCCTTCAGCCACGCATTTATCCTCCACCTCATTCCATTCCTACTCTCACTGTCACGTGGCACAAGCAGTAATCCCGAGATTACTACCTTTGTGGTCCTTCTTCTCAACTCCCTTCCTAACTCCCTATATTCTCCTTTCAGGACCTCTTCCCTTTTCCTACCTATGCCATTGGTACCTATATGTACCACGACCTCTGGCTCCTCACCCTCCCACTTCAGGATATCTTGGACGGGATCAGAAACATCCCGGACCCTGGCACCAGGGAGACAAACAACCACCCGGGTCTCCTGACTGAGTCCACAGAATCGCCTACCTGACCCCCTAACTATCGAGTCCCCTATTACTATTGCCTTCCTCTTCCTTTCCCTACCCTTCTGAGCCACAGGGCCAGACTCTGTGCCAGAGGCACGGCCACTGCTGCTTCCCCCCAGGTAGGCTGTTCCCCCCCCCACCAGTACTCAAACAGGAGTACTTATTGTCAAGGGGTACAGCCACTGGGGTACTGACTAGTACCTGATTCTTCCCCTTCCCTCTCCTAACCGTTACCCACTTGTCTGCTTCCGGTGGCCCCGGTGTAACTACCTGCCTGGAACTCCTCTCTATCACCTCCTCACTCTCACTGACCAGACGAAGGTCACCGAGCTGCAGCTCCAGTTCCCTAACACAGTCCCTTAGGAGCTACAGCTCGACGCACCTGGCGCAGATGTGGACATCTGGGAGGTTAGGAGACTCCAAGACCTCCCACATCGGACACCGAGAACAAGCTGCCCTCACACTTATAATTCCCACTTTCCTCAAATAACCTAAACCTACCTTGCCTCGCCCATTGAGCCAAAATCCTTAAGCCCTCACTCTGCTCCTGGCTCATTCTGCTGCCCGCTGTATAAGGCTGTGTTCCTTTTAAATCTTCTTGCTTCACTGCCCAACGTCACATGCCTGCTCAGTCCTGCCTCTCTTAGTCCCGATGAGAAGAAAAAATCAAAACTGGCTCCCGCAGTACTCTTGGTCTGATTCCCAGACTTCCTTCTCCAAATGATTAGGAATAGTCAGCATGGCTTTTTCAAGGGCAGGTCGTGCCTTACGAGACTGATAGAATTTCCAAAGCAAAGGCATTTTACGGTGTATTGGCCTGCATTAATCGTGGAATTGAATTTAGGATCCGAGAGGCAATTTTGCAGCTATATAGGACCCTGGTCAGACCCCACTTGGAGTACTGTGCTCAATTCTGGTCGCCTCACTACAGGAAGGATGTGGAAGCCATAGAAAGGGTGCAGAGATTTACAAGGATGTTACGTTATGCCTTCTTAACCACAGAGTCAACCTGCGCAGCTGCTTTGAGCATCCTATGGACTCGGACCCCAAGATCCCTCTGATCCTCCACACTGCCAAGAATCTTACCATTAATACTATATTCTGCCATCATATTTGACGTACCAAAATGAACCACTTCACACTTATTTGGGTTGAACTCCACCTGCCATTTCTCAGTCCAGTTTTGCATCCTATTAATGTCCCGCTGTAACCTCTGACATCCCACCACACTATCCACAACACCTCTAAGCTTTGTGTCATAGCAAACTTACTAACCCATCCCTCCACTTCCTCATCCAGGTCATTTATAAAAATCACAAAGAGTAAGGATCCCAGAACAGATCCCTGAGGCACTCCACTGGTGACCGAACTCCATTCAGAATATGACCCATCTACAACCACTCTTTGCCTTCTGTGGGCAGGCCAGTTCTGGATCCACAAAGCGATGTCCACTTGGATCCCATACCTCCTTACTTTCTCAATAAGCCTTGCATGGGGTACCTTATCAAATGCCTTGCTGAAATCCATATACACTGCAGCTGCTGCTCTTCCTTCACCAATGTGTTTAGTCACATCCTCAAAAAATTCTATCAGGCTCGTAAGGCAAGACCTTCCCTTTACAACGCCATGCTGACTACTCCTAATCATATTATACCTCTCCAAATGTTCATACATCCTGCCTCTCAGGTTCTTCTCCATCAACTCACCAACCACTGATGTAAGACTCACTGGTTTATAATTTGCTGGGCTATCTCTACTCCCTTTCTTGAATAAAGGAACAACATCTGCAACCCTCCTATCCTCTGGAACCTCTTCTGTCCCCATTGACGATGCAAAGATCATCGTCAAAGGTTCAGCAATCTCCTCCCTTGCCTCCCACTGTACCCTGGGGAAAATCTCATCCGGTCACGACGACTTATCTAACTTGATGCTTTCCAAAAGCTCCAGCACATCCTCTTTCTTAATATCTACATGCTTAAGCTTTTCAGTCTGCTGCAAGTCATCACTACAATTACCAAGATCCTTTTCCATAGTGAATACTTAAGTAAAGTATTCATTAAGTGTCTCTGAAGTATAATGGTTTTGGTGTTATTTATTTAATTTTGTTCTCTTTTTCTAGTTTTAGGCATGAAGATCTGATCACATTTTACGTCAGAAACAGTGAAAATTCTGGAGGGTTCACAACTTTCCAGCATCAGTGTACTTACAGGAAAGATGTAAATAAGACTGAAAGAGTACAGATAAAATTGACATGGATGTTGTTGGGTCTGGAGCACATGATTTATAAGGAAAGATTAAATAGGTTAAGCGGTTTGATTAGAGATATATAAAAATTCTGAGGGGTGTAGATAGGATAAGTACAAACAAACTTTTTCCACTGAGGATGGGTGCAACTACAACCAGAGGTCATGGATTAAGGGTGAAAGGGGCAATGTTTAAGGGAAACTTGAGGGGAAACTACTTAACCTAGAGGCTTGAGATTCTGGACCAAACAGCCAGCACAAGTGGTGCATTTTGCTCAATCTCAATTCTTTGGTGAAGATTGAATAGGTACATGGATGGTAGGTATATAGAGCGTTATTGTCCGAGTACAGCATTTTAAATGGTTCGGCACAGATTAGGTCGGCCAGATGACCTGTTGCTGTGCTGTACTTCTCTATGACTTTACGTACTGGGGCAGCCCACAAATGTTGCCACATATTCCATCTCCAACATAGCATGCCCAAAACACCCGGCAGACAAACCACACATGACACAAACACACACACAACGACACAAATGCACACACAGCACAACAAGATTCCAGAGAAAATCCTTGCAACTGGGATGAACAGAGCTGGTTGCTCGATAGTCAGAAGACAAGGTGGGATGAATGGCCCATACAGGTTTGAAGTCATGGGTATGGCCCACACAGGTATGAGAACACTTACACTCACCTGCAGGTTTAAAATACCTGTGTTCACAGGCTGTGTCATACACCAAGGCTGCGCGGCTAGGCGGCAACACATACTGCCGTAGAGAGGCAACCAGAAGGAGCAATCCTCTGCAATAGAGACAGAGAGAGAGGTGGAAGAATGTACGAGCCTGAGACATGAGCAAGAGATGGCGGAAAAGGGGGGAGAGAGATTGGGGGGGGAGAGAGAGGGACAAAAGGGGAGAGGGGGGCAGTGGGTGAGAGGGCACAGTGGGAGAGGGAGGGCAGGGGAGACAGAGTGAGGGGGAGACAGTGAAAGGGGGAAAGGGGGAGGGTGGAGGGAGAGAGGGAGGAGACAGGGGAGCAGAGAGAAGGGAGGCAGAGAGAGAGGGGGCAGAGAGGGGGGGCAGAGAGAGGGGAGCAGAGAGAAGGGGGCAGAGAGAGAGGGGGAGGCAGAGAAAGAGGGGGCAGAGAGAGGGGAGGCAAAGAACATAGTACATAGAATACTACAGCACATTGCAGGCCCTTCGGCCCACAATGTTGTGCTGACACTCAAAGCCTGCCTCATATATAACCCCCCACCTTAAATTCCTCCATATACCTGTCTAGTAGTCTCTTAAACTTCACTAGTGTGTCTGCCTCCACCACTGACCCAGGCAGCGCATTCCACGCACCAACCACTCTCTGAGTGAAAAACCTTCCTCTAATATCCCCCTTGAACTTCCCTCCCCTTACCTTAAAGCCATGTCCTCTTGTACTAAGCAGTGGTGCCCTGGGGAAGAGGCGCTGTCTGTCCACTCTGTCTATTCCTCTTAATATCTTGTACTCCTCTATCATGTCTCCTCTCATCCTCCTTCTCTCCAAAGAGTAAAGCACTAGCTCCCTTAATCTCTGATCATAATCCATACTCTGTAAACCAGGCAGCATCCCGGTAAATCTCCTCTGTACCCTTTCCAATGTTTCCACATCCTTCCTATAGTGAGGTGACCAGAACTGGACACAGTACTCCAAGTGTGGCCTAACCAGAATTTTATAGAGCTGCATCATTACATCACATCTCTTAAACTCTGTCCCTCAATTTATGAAAGCTAACACCCCATAAGCTTTCTTAACTACCCTATCTACCCGTGAGGCAACTTTCAGGGATCTGTGGATATGTACCCCCAGATCCCTCTGCTCCTCCACACTACCAAGTATCCTGCCATTTACTTTGTACTCTGCCTTGGAGTTTGTCCTTCCAAAGTGTACCACCTCACACTTCTCCGGGTTGAACTCCATCTGCCACTCCTCACTCCATCCTATCAATGTCCCTCTGAAATCTTTGACAATCCTCTACACTATCTACAACATCACCAACCTTTGTGTTGTCTGCAAACTTGCCAACGCACCCTTCTACCCTCACATCCAGGTCATTAATAAAAATCACGAAGAGTAGAGGTCCCAGAACAGATTCTTGTGGGACTCCACTAGTCACAACCCTCTAATCTGAATGTACTCCCTCCACCACGACCCTCTGCCTTCTGCAGGCAAGCCAATTCTGAATCCACCTGGCCAAACCTCCCTGGATCCCATGCCTTCTGACTTCCTGAATAAGCCTACCCTGTAGAACCTTGTCAAATGCCTTACTAAAATCCATGTAGATCACATCCACTGCACTACCCTCATCTATATGCCTGGTCACCTCCTCAAAAAACTCTATCAGGCTTGTTAGACACAATCTGCCCTTCACAAAGCCATGCTGACTGTCCCTGATCAGACCATGATTCTCTAAATGCCCATAGATCCTATCTCTAAGAATCTTTTCCAACAGCTTTTCCACCACAGACGTAAGGCTCACTGGTCTATAATTACATGGACTATCCCTACTACCTTTTTTGAACAAGGGGACAACATTCGCCTCCCTCCAGTCCTCCGGTACCATTCCTGTGGACAACGAGGACATAAAGATCCTAGCCAGAGGCTCAGCAATCTCTTCCCTCGCCTCGTGGAGAGGCCTGGGGAATATTCCGTCAGACCCCGGGGACTTATCCATCCTAATGTATTTTAACAACTCCAACACCTCCTCTCCCTTAATATCAACATGCTCCAGAACATCAACCTCACTCATATTGTCCTCACCGTCATCAAGTTCAATCTTATTGGTGAATACCGAAGAGAAGTATTCATTGAGGACCTCGCTCACTTCAACAGCCTCCAGGCACATCTTCCCACTTTTATCTCTAATTGGTCCTACCTTCAGTCCTGTCATCCTTTTGTTCTTCACATAATTGAAGAATGCCTTGGGGTTTTTCTTTACCCTACTCGCCAAGGCATTCTCATGCCCCCTTCTTGCTCTTCTCAGCCCCTTCTTAAGCTCCTTTCTTGCTACCTTATATTCCTCAATAGACCCATCTGATCCTTGCTTCCTAAACCTAATGTATGCCCCCTCAAAGAGAGGGGGTCAGAGAGAGGGGGAGGCAGAGAAAGAGGGGACAGAGAGATGGGACAGAGGGTGGCAGAGAGATGGGGCAGAGGGTGCCAGAGAGATGGAGCAGAGGGTGGGCAGAGAGCAGAAGGAGAAAGAAGGGAAGAGAGGGGGAGTGAGAGGAGAGAGGTGAGAGAGAGAGGGGGTAAATGGGAGAGCGAGAAAAAGATGGAAGAGAGGAGGACAGGAGATGAAGGGAGGGAGCGAGGGACATCAATGGGAGATAGGCAGACAGGAGAGGAGAACCTGGGAGGGAGTTGGGGGGCGGTGAGAGAGGGGTGCTGAGAGAATGGGGTTTTTAGAGCGGAAAGGTAGGGGAGAACAGGGTGGGGAGGAGAGGGGAGAAGGGTAAGGGATGAGAGGGGAGGGGGGAGGGGGACATGGAGAGAGGGGAGGGGAGAGGGGAGGGGGGAGATCGGGCAGTGTGAGGGGGAGAGAGAGGGGGTGAGGGGGAGACAGAGGGGGAGAGTGGGGGAAGAGAGGGGAGGGAGAGCAGAATAAGAGGGTAGGGAGAGAAGGGGAGATGGAGGCAGAGGGAGAGAGGGGAGATAGCTGAGAGGGAGAGAGAGGGGGAGAGGGACAGAGGGGGTGAGGGAGAGAGAGGGGGAATGTGGGGAGGGAGGAGGGAGAGCAGAGGGACAAGGTAGAAAAAGGGGAGGGAGAGAAGGGGAGAGTGGGCAGAGTGGGGAGAGGGAAGAAGGGGTAGGGGAGAGAGGGGGAGAGGGGGAGAGAGGGAGAGAGAAGGAGGGAGAAGGAGGGAGGGGAGAGAGAGAAGGGAGAGATAGGTAGATATAGATATAGAAAGACAGGATATATATAGAAGAGACAGGAAGCAAGAGAGAGATGGGCAGAGAGCAATAGTAGTTGGGAAAATGCTTGAAACTGTCAGTAAGGCAGAAGCAGTGAAACATTTAGAAAGGAGTGGTTCCATTAGACAGACGCAACATGGATTCAGAAAGGGCAGGTCCTGTTTGACAAACTTACTGGAGTTCTTTGAGGACATAATGAGTGCAGCAAATAGAGGGGAACAGGTGGATGTCGTATACTTGGATTTCCAGAAGACATTCGATAAAGTGCCGCACTAGAGACTTATGAATAAGATACGGATGCATGGAGTGTGAGGAAGTGTATTGGCATGGATAGTGGATTGGTTAACCAATACAAGGCAGAGAGAATGGGTCTTTCTCCAGTTGGACTGAGTGTAGCGTAGCAAAATTTACTGATGACATTAAACTGAGTGGAAAAGCAAATTGTACAGAGGATGTGGAGACTCTGCAGAGGGATATAAATAGGTTAAGTGAGTGGGCCAAGGTCTGGCAGATGGAATACAACATTGGTAAATGCGAGATCATCCACTTTGGAAGGAATAATAGAAGAGTAGTTTATTATTTAAATGTTGAAAGATTGTAGCATGTTGTGTGCAGAGGGACTTGGAAGTGCTTGTTTATGAATTGCAAGAAGTTGGCTTACAGGTACAACAGATTATTAAGAAGGCAAACGGTACGTTGGCCTTCATTGCTAGAGAGATTGAATTTAAGAACAGGGACGTCATGCTGCAACTATACAGGGTACTGGTGAGGCCGCACCTAGAGTACTGTGTGCAGTTCTGGTCTCCATACTTGAGGAAGGATATACTGGCTTTGGAGGCAATGTAGAGGAGGTTCGCCAGGCTGATTCCAGAGATGAAGGGGTTAACCTATGAGGAGAAATTGAGTTGCCTGGGTTTGTACTCGCTAGAATTCAGAAGAATGAGAGGGGATCTTATAGAAACATACAAAATTTTGAAAGGGATAGATAAGATAGAAGTAGGAAAGTTGCTTCCATTGGGAGGTGAGACTAGAACTAGGGGACATTGCCTCAAGATTCAGGGGAGAAGATTTAGGACTGAGATAAGGAGAAACTGTTTTTCCCAAAGAGTAGTGAATCTGTGGAATTCTCTGCCCAGGGAAGCAGTTAAGGCTTCTTCACTAAATATATTTAAGACACAGTTAGATTTTTTACACAGTTGGGGAATGAAGGGTTATGGGGAAAAGGCAGGTAGACAGAGCTGAGTTTACGGACAGATCAGCCATGACTTTACTGAATGGCAGGGCAGGCTCGATGGGCTAGATGACCTACTCCATATAACATATAACCATATAACAATTACAGCACAGAAACTGGCCATCTCGGCCCTTCTAGTCCATGCTGAATGCTTATTCTCACCTAATCCCACTGACCCACACTCAGCCCATACCCTCCATTCCTTTCCTGTCCATATACCTATCCAATTTTATTTTAAATGACAATACCGAACCTGCCTCTACCACTTCTACTGGGAGCTCGTTCCACACAGCTACAACTCAGAGTAAAGAAATTCCCCCTCATGTTACCCTTAAACTTTTGCCTCCTAACTCTCAAATCATGTCCTCTTGTTTGAATCTCCCCTACTCTCAATGGAAAAAGCCTATCCATGTCAACTCGATCTATCCCCCTCATAATTTTAAATACCTCTATCAAGTCCCCCCCCTCAATCTTCTAAGCTCCAAAGAATAATGACCTAACTTGTTCAACCTTTCCCTGTAATTTAGGTGCTGAAACCCAGGTAACATTCTGGTAAATCTTCTCTGTACTCTCTCTATTTTGTTGACATCTTTCCTATAATTCAGTGACTAGAACTGCACACAATGCTCCAAATTTGGCCTTACCAATGCCTTGTACAATTTTAACATTACATCCCAACTCCTTTACTCAATGCTCTGATTTATAAAGGCCAACATATCAAAAGCTTTCTTCACCACCCTATCCACATGAGATTCCACCTTCATGGAACTATGCACCATTATTCCTAGATCACTCTGTTCTACTGCATTCTTCAATGTCCTACCATTTACCATGTATGTCCTATTTTGATTATTCCTACCAAAATGTAGCACCTCACACTTATCAGCATTAAACTCCATCTGCCATCGTTCAGCCCACTCTTCTAACTGGCCTAAATCTCTCTGCAAACTTTGAAAACCTACTTCATTATCCACAACGCCACTTACCTTAGTATCATCTGCATACTTACTAATCCAATTTACCACCCCATCATCCAAATCATTAATGCATATGACAAACAACATTGGACCCAGTACAGATCCCTGAGGCACACCACTAGCCACCGGCCTCCAACCTGACAAACAGTTATCCACCACTAGTCTCTAACATCTCCCATCTGGCCACTGTTGAATCCATTTTACTACTTCAATATTAATACCTACCAATTGAACCTTCCTAACTAACCTTCCGTGCGGAACCTTGTCAAAGGCCTTACTGAAGTCCATATAGACAACATCCACTGCTTTACTCTCGTCAACTTTCCTCGTAACCTCTTCAAAAAATTCAATAAGATTTGTCAAACATGACCTTCCATGCACAAATTCATGTTGACTGTTTCTAATCAGACCCTGTCTATCCAGATAATTATATATACCATCTCTAAGAATACTTTCCATTAATTTACCCACCACTGACGTCAAACTGACAGGCCTATCATTGCTAGATTTACTCTTAGAACCCTTTTTAAACAATGGACCCACATGAGCAATACGCCAATCCTCCGGCACCATCCCAGTTTCTAATGACATTTGAAATATTTCTGTCAGAGCCCCTGCTATTTCTACACTAACCTCTCTCAAGGTCCTAGGGAAAATCCTGTCAGGACCGGAGATTTATCCACTTTTATATTCCTTAAAAGCACCAGTACTTCCTCCTCTTTAATTGTCATAGTTTCCATAACTTCCCTACTTGTTTACCTTACCTTACACAATTCAATATCCTTCTCCATAGTGAATACAGAAGAAAAGAAATTGTTCAAAATCTCCCCCATCTCTTTCGGCTCAACACATAGCTGTCCACTCTGATTCTCTAAAGGGCCAATTTTATCCCTCGCTATCCTCTTGCTATTAATATAACTGTAGAAACCCTTTGGATTTATTTTCACCTTACTTGCCAAAGCAACCTTGTATATTCTTTTAGCTTTTCTAATTTCTTTCTTAAGATTCTTTTTACTTTCTTTATATTCCTCGAGCACCTCATTTACTCCATGCTGCCTATATTTATTGTAGATATCTCTCTTTTTCCGAACCAATTTTCCAAAATCCCTTGAAAACCATGGCTCCCTCAAACTTTTAACCTTTCCTTTCAACCTAACAGGAACATAAAGATTCTGTACCCTCAAAATTTCACCTTTAAATGACAGCCATTTCTCTATTACATCCTTCCCATAAAACAAATTTTCCCAATCCACTCCTTCTAAATCCTTTCACATCGCCTCAAAGTTAGCCTTTCTCCAATCAAAAATCTCAACCCTGAGTCCAGTCCTATCCTTCTCCATAATTATATTGAAACTAATGGCATTGTGATCACTGGACCCGAAGTGCTCCCCAACACATACCTCCGTCACCTGACCTATTTCATTCCCTAACAGAAGATCCAACACTGCCCCTTCTCTAGTTGGTACCTCTATGTATTGCTGCAAAAAACTATCCTGCACACATTCTACAAACTCCAAACCATCCAGTCCTTTTACAGTATGGGCTTCCCAGTCTATCTGTGGAAAATTAAAATCTACCACAATCACAACCTTGTGCTTACGACAAATATCTGCTATCTCCTTGCAAATTTGCTCCTCCAATTCTCGCTCCCCATTAGGTGGTCTATAAAACACCCCTATAAGTGTTACTACACCTTTCCTATTCCTCAATTCCACCCAAATAGACTCCCTAGACGAGCCCTCTAATCTATCCTGCCAGAGCACCACTGTAATATTTTCTCTGACAAGCAACGCAACACCTCCCCCTCTTATCCCTCCGATTCTATCACACCTGAAGCAATGAAATCCAGGAATATTTAGTTGCCAATCACACCCCTCCTGCAACCATGTTTCACTAATAGGTACAACATCATATTTCCAGGTATCAATCCATGCTCTAAGCTCATCCACCTTTCTTACAATGCTCCTAGCATTAAAATAAATGCATTTAAGAAATTCTCCACCTCTTCCTCTCTGTTTATCTCTAACAGTACAAAGAACTTTACTGTCTTCTTTTTCTTCCTTCTCCCATACATCTGTTCCTACATTCTGGTTCCCCTCCCCCCCTCATATCTAGTTTAAATCCACTGGAGCCTCTCTAGCAAACCTACTTGCAAGAATATTTGTCCCCCTTCAGTTCAGATGTAAACCGTCCTGCCGGAACAGGTCCCACCTTCCCTGGAAAACTGCCCAATTATCTATAAATCTGAAGCCCTCCCTCCTGCACCATGTCTTCAGCCACGTGTTGATCTGCACTATCTTACTATTTCTAAACCCACCTGCATGGGGCACTGGTAGCAATCCTGAGATTGCTATCCTGGAGGTCCTGTCTTTTAACTTGGCACCTAGCTCCCTAAACTCACCTTTCAGGACCTCCTCACTCTTCCTACCCAAGTCATTGGTCCCTACAAGGACCACGACATCCAGCTGCTCACCCTCCCTCTTGAGAATACTGAGAACTCGATCCGAGATATCGCGGACCCTGGCACCAGGGAGGCAACAGACCATCCGGGATTCTCGATCTCTTCCACAGAACCTCCTATCTGTCCCCCTAACTATCAAATCCCCTGTCACTACTGCTCTCCTCTTTTCCCACCTTACCTTCTGAGCTGAGGGTCCAGTCTAGGTGCCAGAGACGCAACCACTGCAACTTGTCCTTGGTTGGTCGTCCCCACCAACAGTATCCAAAACGGTATACTTATTGTTGATGGGAATGGCCACAGGGGTGCTCTGCTCTTCCTGTCTATTTCCCTTTCCTCTCCTGACAGTCACCCAGCTACCTGTCTCCTGACTCCTAGGGATGACTATCTCCCTGAAACTCCTGTCTATTTCTGCCTTTGCCTCCCGAATGATCCGAAGTTCATCCAGCTCCAGTCCCCTAACACAGTTTGTCAGGAGCTGCAGCTGGATGCACCTTTCGCAGGTGTAGTCATCAGGGACAACAGTGCTCACCCTGACTTCCCACGTACTGCAAACGGAGCACTCAACTGCCCTAACTGCTGCCTCCATTACCTACTCCTAATCTAATTAGATTAATTAAAGGAGCTTACCCGGCCTTACCTCACCTGGAGTGAAGCTCGTACTCAGCCTCTGCTTGCTATTTAAATTCTCCTGCTGCCTCAGACGCCGACTTGCATGCGCTTGCACAGTTGTGCCCCGTTCAAACCTTGCCTCTGCCTGTTCTCGCCGAAGCCTGATTGAGCCAAAGCCGACCCACTCTGCCTCAGTCCACTACGATGATGGCTGCTGTAAATGGCGGTCTTTCTTTTTAAATTTTTGGCGCGCTACGTCACACGCCTGCGCAGTCTAGTCTCTTTGCCGTGATCAGTTAAAAAAAAAAACAGCTTCTCTCCGAGCTTCTTTTACCTCTTCCCTCGCTGCCTCTTGCTGCAATTTAAACTCCTGCTCCTATTTCTTATGCTTATGTTGACAGGAGAGAATGACTCACTGCCTCCTGCCTCTGTCTTCTAAGGCCGAGCTAATTATAAATTCAATCTTTCAAAGTTCCAAGGAATGTGGTAAACTGCAGACAGCAGAGGAATCTACGCAATTCAGCATGAGCACATTTCCCACCATCGGTAGTACCTACAAGTAACACTAACTCAAGAAGACAACATCCATCTTCAAATGTTCCCACCATCCAGACCGTACAATCATACTATTGCAGAGGAAGTATAGAGCCTGTTGTCCCACATCACCAGACTCAAGAACAGTTACTTCCCTTCAACCATTCACTTCTTGAATGAACCCTAACCAGTACAATTTAGCAATGCCGTGACCACTTTTTCAGGGTGAATGAATTCTTTTTTCCTCAGGATTGGGAAATCAAGAACCAGATAGTATAGGTTTACAGTGGGGGGGGGGGGGGGGGGAAATTGATAAGCTTCTATCACGGCATGGACTCTTTGGGCTGAAGGGCCTGTACCCTGTGCTCTTTTGCTCTGTAAAATAAGCTGTGAGGAAGATATGTGCAGAATATAAAAAGCAAAAAGAATATTAGAAAGTGAGATAGCGAGACAAAGAATGAAACTTACCACTTCCAACAACCTTGAGACTGTGTGTTCGGAAACTGCTATGGACCGCTGAAAGGGACAGGCTGGTGTGGGCTAAAAGATGATATTGTGGACCCCTGTAATTTAACACAAAAGGTAAGAAAGGAGATGCATTTTAAGTAACTTTTCTGCCCTACACTCACTGAGCACACACACTTAAAACCCACATTCACATTCTGCAAGCCTAGAGACCCAAGAAAGACTGCAGATCTGGAAACTGGAGTAAAACCAAGCTCCTAGAGGAATTCTCAGGTCAGGAAGACAACAAAGGGATGAGACACTGAATGAGGAACATTCTTCTGCCTCCACAGATGCTCTTCAACTCTAAGTTGTTCCAGCAGTCTGCAAATACAAAGCCTCTTTGATAGAGCGGTCTAAATGGCACACACACCTCCACTTTCTCAATAGCTGTCAAATTTCCAGTAATAATTAACTTCCCCTGAAAGTTTCAGCTGGAATTGTGCCCTTCACTGCTTCTGCTTCAGATAGATCAGCCTCTACACCTCATCTCTCTGTCTGCCATAAATCATGACCTTGTAGAACGGACTCAGCGTCAGAGTCAAAGTATCATACGTCACAGAAACAGGCCCATTGGACAGTGCCAATAATTATCAGCTGTACTAATACTATTTAGCAGCTATTCATCTGCACCTTAGTGAGTCAAGTGCTTGTGCAAGATCATTAGAGCCCAGTCCCATTTTCCTGAGTTTGGCTCATATCCTTCTAAATGGACATTGCGTAGGTAGAAGAAATGAGTTTTGTTAGGCATTACACAAGGAAATCTGCAGATGCTGGAAATTCAAGCAACACACACAAAATGCTGGTGGAACGCAGCAGGCCAGGCATCATCTATAGGAAGAAGCACTGTCGACATCTCAGGCCAAGACAGTCCATCAGGACAAAGGGTCTCGGCCCAAAACGTCGACAGTGCTTCTTCCTATAGATGCTGCCTGGCCTGCTGCGTTCCACCAGCATTTTGTGTGTGTTGCTTTGTTAGGCATTAATTACTATTTAAATTAGTTCAGCTCAACAATGTGGGTCAAAGGGCTGTACTTACCTGTGTTTTCTGTTCTAAAAGTTGTTAATGTACCTCCTCAACCACTTCCTCTGGCAATTAATTTAGTTAACTCAAGGGTCAACCAAATAAAAGTTATCCCTTAAGTCCTAATAAATACTTCCCCTTCTCATTTTCCAATGCCCTGCAGTTCTTCACTCCTTAATCTTGGGAGAAAAGGCAGAATGCATTCAAAGCTATCTGTGCCTCCGTGGTTTTATACACCTCTGCAAATCACCTCCCAGTCTCTTATGCTCCAGTGAATGAAATCCAAGACTGTCCAACCTCTCCCTATAATTTAGTCCCTTAAGTCCTGGCAACATCCTTGGAAATCTACTCTGCACTCCTTCCAATTTAAGGTCGGGTGACCAAAACTGAACAAATTAATTCAAATGCAGCCTCACCAATTTATAACTGTGATGTAAACTCCCACCTTCTGTACTTAGTGTCCTGACTGAAGGTCAGCATGCTGAAAGCTGCTTTTCAACTCCCTGTCTACCAGTGACCCCATTTTCAAGTAACCATGCATCTGTACTCCACTAACACCATGGACATGATAAAATAGGTCATACTCAGCATTGTTTCCTCAAGGGAAAATCTTGCCGGACAAATCTGTTGGAATTCTTCGAGGAAATTACAAGTAGAATAGACAAAAGAGAATTGGTTGATGTACTTGAGTTTGACAAAGCCTTTGACAAGGTGCCACATATGAGGTTCTTAACAAGCTACAAGCCTAAGGTATTACAGGGAAGATTCCAGCATGGATAAAGCAGTGGCTTATTGGCAGAAGGCAAAGAGTGGGAATAAAGGGAGCCTCTTCTGTTGGCTGCCAGTGACTAGTGGTGTTCCACAGGGGTCTGCATTGCGACTGATTATTTTGAAATTCTATGTCCAGAACTGGCTTGCCCACAGAAGGCAAAGAGTGGTTGTAGACAGGTCATATTCTGCATGGAGGTTGGTCACCAGTGGTGTGCCTCCGGGATCTGTACTGGGACCCTTACTCTTCGTGATTTTTATAAATGACCTGGATGAGGAAGTGGAGGGATGGGTTAATAAATTTGCTGATGACACAAAGGTTGGAGGTGTTGTGGATAGTGTGGAGGGCTGTCAGAGGTTACAGCAGGACATCAACAGGATGCAAAACTGGTCTGAGAAGTGGCAGATGGAGCTCAACCCAGATAAGTGTGAAGTGACAACACACACAAAATGCTGGTGGAACACAGCAGGCCAAACAGCAAGTACAAGGAGAAGCACTGGCGACGTTTCGGGCCGAGACCCTTCATCCTGTTGTTTGAATTTCCAGCATCTGCAGATTTCCTCGTGTTTGCTCTTTAAGTGTGAAGTGGTTCATTTTGGTAGGTCAAATGATGACAGAATATAGTATTAATAGTAAGACTCTTGGCAGTGTGGAGCATCAGAGGGATCTTGGGGTTCAAGTCCAGAGGACACTCAAAGCAGCTGCACAGGTTGACTCTGTGGTTAAGAAGGCATAAGATATATTGGCCTTCATTAATCGTGGAATTGAATTTAAAGCCGAGAGGTGATGTTGCACCTTGGTCAGGCCCCACTTGGAGTACTGTGCTCAGTTCTGGTCACCTCACTACAGGAAGGATGAGCAAGCCTTAGGAAGGGTGAAGAGAAGATCTACAAGGATGTTGCCTGGATTGGGGAGCATGCCTTATGGAAACAGGTTGAGTGAACTCAGCCTTTTCTCCTTCGAACGACGGAGGATGGGAGATGACCTGTTACAGGTATATAAGATGATGAGAGGCATTGATCGTGTGGATAGTCAGAGGCTTTTTTCCAGGGCTGAAATGGTTGCCACAAGAGGACGCAGGTTTAAGGTGCTGGGGTGTAGGTAGAGATGTCAGGGGTAAGTTTTTTTGCGCAGAGAGTGGTGTGTTTGTGGAATGGGCTCTCAGCAATGGTGGTGGAGGCGGATACAATAGGGTCTTGTAAAAGACTTTTGGATAGGTACATGGAGCTTAGAAAAATAGAGGGCTATAGGTAAGCCTAGTAATTTCTAAGGTAGGGACATGTTTGGCACAACTTAGTGGGCTGAAGGGCCTGTATGGTGCTGTTGGTTTTCCATGTCAATGATTTGAATGATGGAATTGATGACTTTGTTGCTGAGGGTATGAAGAAAGGTGGAGGGGCATGAGAGGATGAGAGATGTATAGAGGGATATGGGCCAGGTGTAGGTCAGTGGGACTAGACAGAAAAATGGTTCAGCACAGCTAAGGGCCAAAAGGCCTGTTTCTGTGCTGAAATGTTCTATGGCAGGTAGTTTTGAGGAAGTAGAGAGGTTACAGAAAGATTTAGATTATGAGAACGGGCAGAGAAATGGCAGATGGAATACAGTGCTGGCCACACACTGCTAGAGGAAATGAAAGGGTTGACTGTTTTACAAATGGAGGAAAAAAATCAAAAAACTGAGGCACAAAGGGACTTGGGAGTCCTTGTGCAGGATTCCCTGAAGGTTAATTTACAGGTTGAGTCTGTGGTGAGGAAGACAAATGCAATGTTGACATTCATCTTAAGAGAACCAGAATATAAAAGAAAGAATGTAATGTTGAGACTTTATAAAGCACTGGTGTGGCCTCGCTTTGAGCATTATCAGTAGTTTTGGGCCACGTCTTAAGGATGTGCTGAAACTGGAGAGGATTTGATGGAGGTTCACAAAAATGACTCCAGGATTGAATGGCTTGTCATATGAAGAGCTCTGGGCCTATATTCACTAGAAATCAGAAGAATGAGGGATGACCTAATTGAAAACCATTGAATGGTGAAAGGCCTTGATAGAATGGATGTGGAAAGGATGTTTCCTATGGTGGGAGCATCTAGGATGAGAGGGCACAGCCTCAGAATAGAGGGGCATCCTTTTAGAACAGAGATGAGGAGGAATTTCTTTAGTCACAGAGTAGTAGGATTCTTTGCTGTCTTCAGATGTGGAGGCCAAGTCTTCACGCATGTGAAACCCCTTTTTACCTGGCACCTCTAGAGATGCAGCTCATTAACCCCTCGCTATTAGCCATGGACTCAATGGTGAGAAAACCACCTTTCTCAATCTCCATAATTCTAGGGGCGATATGACTGTTCCACCAAACCCAGGAGGCTGGGATGTTTCACGACCCAAACCCCAATCTGAACAAATACTGTGTTAATGCTAAAAACACAAAATACTGGCAGAACTCAGCAGGCCAGACAGCATCTATGGGAGGAGGTAGTGACGACGTTTTGGGCTGAAACCCTTGGGTTTTGGCCCGAAACGTCATCACTACCTCCTCCCATAGATGCTGTCTGGCCTGCTGAGTTCTGCCAGTATTTTGTGTTTTTATTTATTTCCAGCATCTGCAGATTCACTCGTGTGCCTGTATTAATGCTGCCCACTTGCAATTACCTGTCAGCAAGAAATAACATATCGTACACTGTATATAATTATAAAGAAAGCATATTTACAAATTTCAGCTTTAATTGAAGTTAGTAGGTAAAGAAACAAAAAGTAAAAAGGGCCCATTACAGTTAACGCAATCCAAATGCGCACTAAATTGGAGCTCATCTTGAAGTTGGCTTTATCTCTCGCACTGGACCCTCAGTTTGCGTGAAAATACATGCCACCTTCCGGACGTCGCTTGAATCCACCTCGAACAAACGGGATCCCCCACGGGAGTATCAGTCCTTCCTCCTTGATGCCATTCATCAGCATCAAGCACCTTGTGCAACAGGGACAGCATCCTCAACCACCTTCACTCCTGTCTTCTCCTAGCTCCCACAAAAAGACCTCAACCTACACCAGTATCCATCAAGAAAACCTCACTGCCCAGCATTCTCTAAAACCTTCCTACAATTCCACTGATTGAATTACACAACAATTGTAAGCATGGACATCTCAACCCCATCTCATTAGCTCAAACCCAAACATACTTAAAGCAGAACAGACTGCTCTTACAAAACTGCTAAAATGAAACGCCTACAGCATAGCAGTAAAATTCTAAATCAGGGCATTAAATATATTTAAGGCAGAAGTTGAAAGATTCTTGACTGGTCAAGGCATGAAGGGATACGGGGAGAAAGCAGGAGATTGGGACTGAGAAGAAAATTGGATCAGCCATGATGAAATGGAGGAGCAGAATCAATGGGCCAAATGGCCTCATTCTGCTCCTATTCTTATCTTATGGTTTTATAGTCCTTTTTCCACCCACACTTCCTCTCGGCATTCCCAGTTTCCTTCAATTAACGTTTGCTTTCCCCAGTAGTGAGATATACACTTTAAAAAAAGATCCTTTGCCTCACTGACAATCAACCTCATGTTTACACTAATCCTGCATTTGTCACATTTTTATCAGCTTCTTCCATTGACTATAACAGGAACCTACTAGTTCTACAGTCAATTGTTGTTCTTTCAGTGCCCCTGAAGCACGCATGCTTCCGGTACACTTGACTTTTGGAACATGCAAGGATATGGAAAAGAATTGGTCTGGTTCTTGGGTGGACATTCCAAATTGAAGAAAGGCCAACTTTGATGTATTAGAAAGGATTTAGCAAGTGTGGGTTGGGAAATACTTGGTAAGTGGGAGGCCAACAAAAGGGATATCCATTTAGAACATGGATGGAGGAAATTCTTTAGGGAGAGGGTGGTGAATCTGTGGAATTAGAACCACAGAACATTACAGCACAGAAACAGGGCTTTTGGCCCTTCTTGGCTGTGCCGAACCATTTTTCTGCCTAGTCCCATTGACCTGAACCTGGACCATATCCCTCCATACACCTCTCATCCATGTACCTGTCCAAGTTTTTCTTAAATGTTAAAAGTGAGCCCGCATTTACCACTTCATCTGGCAGCTCATTCCACACTCCCACCACTCTGTGTGAAGAAGCCCCCCCCAAATGTGCCCTTTAAACTTTTCCCCCTTCACCCTTAACCCATGTCCTCTGGCTTTTTTCTCCCCTAACCTCAGTAGAAAAAGCCTGCTTGCATTCACTCTACCTATACCCATCATAATTTTATATACCTCTATCAAATCTCCCCTCATTCTTTTACACTCCAGGGAATAAAGTCTTAACCTATTCAACCTTTCTCTGTAACTCAGTTTCTCAGGTCCCGGCAACATCCTTGTGAACCCTCTATGCACTCTTTCAACCTTATTTTCAACCTCAAAAAAAAAAATTGGACAGATATATGGACAGGAAAGGAATGAAGGGTTATGGGCTGAGTGCAGGTCGGTGGGACTAGGTGAGAGTAAGCGTTCGGCATGGACTAGAAGGGTCGAGATGGCCTGTTTCCGTGCTGTAATTGTCATATGGTTATAAATATCCTTCCTGTAATTCGGTGACCAAAACTGCACACAATACTCCAAATTCGGCCTCACCAATGCCTTATACAACCTTATTATAACATTCCAACTCTTATACTCAATACTTTGATTTATAAAGGCCAATGTACCAAAAGCTCTCTTTACTACTCTATCTGCCTGTGACACCACTTTTAGGGAATTTTGTATCTGTATCCCTAGATCCCTCTCTTCTACTGCACTTCTCAGTGCCCTACCAGCTATCTTCTATGTTTTACCTTGGTTTTTCTTTCCAAAGTGCAATACCTCACACTTGTCTGTATTAAACACCATCTGCCATTTTTCAGCCCATTTTTCCAGCTGGTCCAAATCCCTCTGCAAGCTTTGAAAACCCTCAACTGTCCACTACACCTCCAATCTTTGTATCATCAGCAAATTTGCTGATCCAATTTACCACATTATCCTAAAGATCATTGATATAGATGACAAATAACAATGGACCCAGCACTGATCCTGGTGACACACCACTAGTCACAGGCCTCCACTCAGAGAAGCAATCCTCCACTATCACTCTCTGGGCTTCTCCCATTGAGCCAATGTCTAATCCAATTTACTACCTCACCATGTATACCTAGCGACTGAATCTTCCTAACTAACTTCCCATGCGGGATCTTGTCAAAAGCCTTACTGAAGTCCATGTAGACAACATCCACTGCCTTCCCTTCATCCACTTTCCTGGTAACCTCCTCGAAAAACTCTAATAGATTGGTTAAACATGACCTACCCCCATGCACAAGGTTATGTTGACTCTCCCTAATAAATCCATGTCTATCTAAATACTTGTAGTATCTCCTAGTACTTCTTCCAATAATTTACCTACTACCGACGTCAAACTTATTCATTGAAATGGATGGCCATGGAGGCCAAATCATTAAAGCATAAGTTGAAAGGTTCTTGATTAATTAGGATATCAATGGTTATGAGGAGAAGGCAGGAGAATGGGGTTGAGAAGAATGATAAATCAGCCATCCTGGATTGGTGGAGCAGACCCATTAGGACAAATAGCCTAATTCTGTTCTTATGTCTTATGGTAAATTATCAGAAGATATTCTAATAAGACAGGGATTGATAAGAGAGCGTCAACATGGCTTTGTTCATGGTAGGTTGTGTGTAACTCATCTTAAAGAAGCTATCAGGAAAGTTACCATTGAAGTTGATGTAGGCAAGGCAATAAATGTTGTCCTGTGGAAGAAAAATAGTAAGACATTGTGATGAATGTTAAGGGGTTAATGACCTACTTCTAGGATGTGAAGTCTGTAATCACTTATCTGCGACTAATATACACTGTGTGACTGAAATGTGCTTTGAAGATGGGATGGGAAAATAACTATGTCTGTGCTTCCTTGTTCTAAGAATCATCGCATGTCTGCACTTAGGAAAACCTGAAATACTGTCCCGAGAACTAACACTTAAGAAAATGTATAACCACTCAAGGACATATAGTGCAACTTCACTATTCTAATGAGTTGTAGATGAAGCTCCCTCCTTTTTCAGATTTAAGTACTTCGTGTCACATACGCCTGGAGTATAAATAAGAGTGTAATCCATTGTTGAGCAGAGCTGTTAAGCAGAGCTGCTGAGCTCTGCTTTCGTATATCGTGTCATAAAACCCTTTAGTCTGAAACAATTCTCTGAGTTGGCCTCATCTAGATTTTTCCACAACAGTTTGGCGATGAGGATGGGATCCTCAATCTCATCTCCTAGCTGAAAGGGAAAGGCTAGAAGAACAGGATCCAAAAAAGAACCCTAGGTGGAAAAGGAGAAGCAAGACAGAAAGGTGCCTTCCAAGTTGGGAAGGAAAATCAGTCTCTTAGCTGAAAGGGGGAGACTGGTGGCCTGTCTCCCAGCTGGGGTGCCTGTGGAGAGAATGCAGTTTTGCCAAGAGACTGTCCAGTACATTGGATTCCAGCTCAGTAAAGAGTGGCGAAGTTTGGGAAGGGATCGAATAAAAGCAATAAAGAAGATCCTAGTCCCCAAAACAAAAAATGACATTCTTTCTTTCCTGGGCATGGTCTCCCTCTCTCTTCAGCTGTCCATCAATTTTCAATGATGACTGAGGCCTGGGCAAGGTTGTATGGAAGACTGGCAGTTTCCCATGCTGCAAGTCTCCCCTCCCTATACCACCGATGTTGTCCAAGGGAAGGGCATTAGGACTCATACAGCTTAGCACCGGTGTCGTTGCAGAGCAATGTGTGGGTAAGTGCCTTGCTCAAGGACACAACATACTGCCTCAGATGAGGCTCGAACTAGTGACCTTCAGATCACTAGACCAACACCTTATCCACTTGGCCATGCGCCACACTATGGTAAGACACTGTCGATAGCGGATTCCCGAATACCAGGAGAGTGATGCAGTAATGCATTCTGCTACATTGAAAACAGATCCCCTCATCGCAGAATGAACACCCGAAAGGGAGAAAGCCTTCCATGACCTAAATGTAATGGTAGAAGAATCTATACCTATTGTATTGGATCACCCGTGCACAGTGATAGTACCCTATGCCGTAATGCTGCTGTTGAATTCAGCTGCTACTCAGCATTTTACCCTGGTTGGAAGGACAGGTTATTAGGTGATTCTTCTCTCTTGATCCAACTGTATGAACAAAAGATCTCTGGCTATTAATCCAGCTACTTTTGTTCCATTACCATCTGCACAGCAGGATGGGATGACCACGACTCTCTGCTCGCAATGGAAGCCACTATTACTCCCCAACTGGATCTGAGAAGCAAACCTATTGATAACCCTGATTTAATTCTTTTCACAGACTGCTCTTTGCACCACCCAAGAGATGATCTGCTGCTGGCAGAGTATGCTTAGTAACTCCTCACAAGGTAGTAGAAGCTTACAACTTAACAACAGGAACATCAGTGCAGGCGGCACAACTCTATGCCGTTTCCCGAGCTTGCTTGCATTTTGGCCTAAGGAAAAGCTGCCAATGTTTATTCCAACTCACGTTATGCATTTGGGATAGCACATGACTTTTGGGCAATTGTGGAAAAACAGAAGATTTATCACCTCCTCGGGGAAAGCGATTAAATACACCTTCTTCATACTGAACCTTTTAGAGACTTTACAGTTGCCACAGACTTCGGTAATAATTAAGTGCAAGGCACACACCTCAGCTGAGAATGAGGTCTCCAAGGGGAAATCGGTTTGTAGACATGGTAGCAAAACAGGTGGCCTTCAGCGACAACCTGTGCCACAGACCCCTCGGGTTGAATCAGGAGGGAAGGAGCTCCCTGTGTGTATTGACGTCTAGCAGTTGCAGGAAGCCCAAAATCTTGCCTCACAGCATGAGAAATGTGCCTGGAGCAAATCTGCATGTTCCCAGAATACCGGGCTATGGTGTCACCCAGATAGCCAAGTATTGTGCCCGCATAGTTTATTTATGCCCCTGGCTCACCTGGCACATGGCCAGGCTCACATGGGCAAAGGAGGGATGCAGCATGCCATCACTCAACAATAGTACGCCCGGGGGGGGGGGGGGGGGGGGGGGGGGACGTCACATGATGACGTAGGATCGAGACGCTGGAACCCAGCCCTCCCGTAAAAAATCAATAAATCAATGTTTAAATGAAGAAAAATTAGCCAATGCTTTCATAAGGTTACTTATAAACTACTCCGGATTGTTTTAAGCTATGCCTCATAAACAGAGGACGAAGAAAAATACTACCACGAAGACAGCTCAAATTCAAAAAGAATCAAGGCCTACTTCTACCGAAGAACCGCGGACTCAGGTACAACACACCACTGGCGAAACAGAACAGGAAACTGCCGCAACATCGGCCATTTCTAAAGGAGAAGATCAACGAGAATTGCGCAAGCGTAAAGGAGCGAGCATGCGCAAACGAGAGCAACCAGAACTACAAATCCCAACAGCGACTTCAACTGAAAGTGACAGCGATTCTGAGAGAGAATCAGACTCTCTGGATAAATCAGACGAAGATGGAGATGAGAATTCCTCTGAAAATATAAAAAAGACTTTGAGGCAAATAATGCATAAATTAAATGCATTAAAAGTAATTAAAAGTAACCAAAAAGTAATTAAAGAAAAAATAACGAATATGGAGGCTATGTTTGATAAAATGACAAAGAAACAAGAAAAAATGGAAAAGAAAATTACAGATTTGGAAACTAAAATGGAAGACATGGATGGAAGAATGAAGGAAATGGAAGTTGATAATAATGCCTGGACATCAGAAAGAAAACAACTCGTGGAAAAAATTGATAAGCTTGAAAATTTTAGTAGACGTAACAATATTAATATTGTTGGACTTAAAGAAGGTACTGAAGGAGAAGACCCAATAAATTTTTTTCAAAAATGGATCCCTGAAAAATTGGAAATGGGGGAAGAAATTTCAATTGAGATTGAAAGGGTGCACAGAGCTTTAAGACCAAGATCTCAAGATGAGCAAAATCCGCGATCAATTTTGATAAGATGTTTAAGATACCAGGATAAAGAAAAGATTTTGAGGGCGGCTGCCCAAGGTGCCAAAAGAAGAAAGGGTCCATTGATGATAGCAGAGAAACCAGTTCTTTTTTATCCTGATATAAGTTATAACCTTTTGAAGAGAAAGAAAGAATTTAATTTAGCAAAAAAAGTCTTATGGGAAAAAGGTTATAAATTTTTAATGCGCCACCCAGCAACATTGATAATTTTTTTGGAAGAGGGAAAAAGATTTTTTCCCGATTATCGAGACGCGGAGGTGTTCGCACAAAAACTTCCATTTATTCGCTAATTAAACGTAGAGACTTATAAACGTAATGGTTAAAGACGAAGACAGAGACAGCGAATGGAACTGATGGACATTTAAGTGCTTTTTTTCTTTCACAACATTATTAGGGGGGTATTTTGTTTTTTTCCTTATACTCTATTTTTCTTTTATTTTTTTGCCTGGATGATTGGTGGGGACACACATAGCAACATGGAGACTTCTAAAAAGATTTCCCAGGATACCACGAAAGTTGAAAGATTAGGTATTATTATAGTTTGGAGTAACATAATTAAAAATAATGACTAATTTATTGAATTTTTTAAGTTTTAATGTTAATGGGCTTAATGGACCAGTAAAAAGAAAAAGAATTTTAACATATATTAAAAAAAATGAAAATAGATATAGCTTTCCTACAAGAAACTCATTTAACGGACATAGAACATCAGAAATTAAAAAAAGACTGGGTTGGAAATGTTATTGCAGCTTCATTTAACTCAAAGGCGAGAGGAGTTGCAATTTTGGTTAATAAAAATTTACCAATTAAAATACAAAATGTATTAATTGACTCGGCAGGAAGATATTTAATTATACATTGTCAAATTTTTTCAGAACTATGGACTCTTATGAATATTTATGCACCAAACAAAAATGATGTAAAATTTATACAGGAGGTCTTTTTGAATTTGGCTAACGCACATGATAAAATATTAATAGGTGGAGATTTTAATTTTTGTCTAGATCCAGTTTTAGATAGATCAATAAAGGCTATTACAAAACCAAAAGTAGTAAAACTAACTCTATCATTGATGAAAGACCTAAATTTGATTGATATATGGAGAAGAATCAATCCAAAAGAAAGAGATTATTCATTTTATTCAAATAGACATAAAACATACTCAAGGATAGATTTTTTCTTATTATCAACGAATATTCAAGATAGAGTGAAAAATGTGGAATATAAAGCAAGAATATTGTCTGATCACTCTCCTTTAATAATGACAATGATAATGATAGATAAAGAGGAATCAATTTATAGATGGAGATTTAACTCAATTTTACTAAAACGTCAGGATTTTTGTGATTTTATGAAAAAACAGATTCAGTTCTTTTTAGATACAAATTCACATTCAGTTGATGATAAATTTATATTGTGGGAAGCAATGAAGGCATATTTGAGAGGTCAGATAATAAGTTATACTTCTAAAATTAAGAAGGAATATATGATAGAAATAGATCAATTGGAAAAAGAGATTATAAAATTAGAAAAAGAATCTCAAAGAAATATGACAGAAGAAAAACGAAGACAACTTATCAATAAGAAGTTAAAATATAATACACTCCAGACATATCGAACAGAAAAAGCAATTATGAGAACTAAACAGAGATATTATGAACTAGGTGAAAGATCACATAAGGTCCTTGCATGGCAGTTAAAAACAGATCAGATTTCTAAAACAATAAATGCAATCCGAACAAAAGTGAATAAAGTTACTTATCAGCCTCTAGAAATTAATGAGGCTTTTAAGAACTTTTATTCTGAGTTGTATAAATCAGAATCAAAAAATGATGATGTTAAGATAGAAAGATTTTTAGCACAAATAACTCTTCCAAAATTAGATATGGAAGAACAGAAGGGATTAGGTATGCCTTTTACAGTGAAGGAGGTTGAAGAAGCTCTAGGATCACTTCAAAGTAATAAATCCCCAGGAGAAGATGGTTTTCCGCCTGAATTTTATAAAAAGTTTAAAGATTTATTAATTTCTCCCTTTATGGAGTTAATACATCAAGCGGAAAGAACGCATAGACTTCCAGAGTCTTTTTCAACAGCTATTTTAATAGTATTGCCAAAAAAAGATAGAGACCTTTTAAAACCAGCATCATATAGACCTATTTCTTTATTAAATACTGATTATAAAATAATAGCAAAAATCTTATCTAATAGATTATCTAAATGCTTACCAAAATTAGTGCATATGGATCAAACAGGATTTATCAAAAATAGACAATCGGCAGATAATGTAACCCGGTTAATTAGCATAATCCATTTAGCGCAAAAGAGGGAGGAAATGAGTGTGGCAGTTGCTTTAGATGCAGAAAAAGCATTTGATAGATTGGAATGGGATTTTTTATTTAAGGTATTGGAAAAATATGGATTAGGAACATCATTTATAAAATGGATTAAAACCTTAAATACTAATCCCAAAGCTAAAGTAGTGACAAATGGTCAAATTTCGACACCATTTCAGTTAACAAGATCAACTAGGCAAGGTTGTCCATTATCACCTGCTTTGTTTGTGTTGGCAATAGAGCCATTAGCTGAATTAATTAGAATGGACCCAGATATTAAGGGTTTCAGAGTTAATCAGGAAGAATACAAGATTAATTTATTTGCTGATGATGTTCTACTTTATTTAACAGATCCATTACATTCATTATGTAAATTATCTTATAGATTAGAAGAATATGGGAAAATATCAGGTTATAAAGTAAATTGGGATAAAAGTGAAATTTTACCTCTTACTAATTATAGTCAATGTTGATTAATAACTCAATTTAGACGGCCGGCAAATGGTATAAAATATTTAGGTATAAGAGTTGACAATGACATAAAAAACTTATACAAATTAAATTATTCACCACTTTTGAAAAAAATTCAGGAAGATCTTGATAAATGGATGGCATTACCAATAACATTAGTAGGTAGAGTAAATACTATAAAAATGAATATATTCCCTAGACTACAATATTTATTTCAATCATTACCAATACAATTACCCCAGAAGTTTTTTCAAGAGATAAACAAATATGTGAGGAAGTTTCTCTGGAAAGGTAAGATGTCAAGAATATCGTTGGAAAAATTGACATGGAAATTTGATCTAGGAGGGTTACAACTTCCAAATTTCAAGAATTATTATAAAGCAAATCAACTTAGATTTATTGCATCTTTTTTTGATGAAGATAAACCGGCATGGATTAGAATAGAACTAGATAAAATAGGAGAAAACGTACCAGAAGATTTTATATATAAATGGGAATCTAAATGGATACGGGAAAAGAAAGAATCTCCTATATTAAAACATTTGATTGATTTATGGAATAAGATAAATGTTGATGATGAGACAAAAAAATCTTTATTAGCAAAGAGATCTTTAATTCAAAATAGACTTATTCCTTTTACAATGGACAATCAACTTTTATATAATTGGTTTCAAAAAGGGATTAAATACATAGGAGATTGTTTTGAAGGAGGTATATTAATGTCATTTGACAAATTAAAGAATAAATATAAAGTATCAAATAACACTTTATTTTGTTACTTTCAACTAAGGGCTTACATAAGAGAAAAACTAGGTCAAACAATGTTATTGCCGGAATCTAATGAAATAGAAATTTTAATTCAAAAAGGAAATATTAAAAAATTTATATCTTGTATGTATAATTTGATTCAAAAACAGGCAATTAAACAAGGAGTCCATAAGTCAAGACAAAAATGGGAAAGTGATTTGAATATTAAAATTGAAGAAACAAATTGGTCAAGACTATGGCTTGATAGTATGACAAATACAATAAATGTTCGGTTAAGATTAGTGCAATATAACTTTTTACATCAATTATATATTACACCACAAAAAATAAATAAATTAAATCCAAACAATAGTACACCCCAGCAAATTGACTTTGTACTTATGCCTGCTGAAAGGAGGTTTAAGTATGTTTTGGTAATAGTAGACATGGTTTTTCAGATGGGCGGAGGCCTATCCAACTCGGAGAAATGATGTAAGAATTGTGGTGAACATATTGATGAAAGAAACTATACCTCGGTTTGGAATTCCCCTAGGGATAAATAGCAACAGGGGAACCCATTTTACAAATAAATTAGTACAGGGACTGAAGAAAGCCTTGGGGTTCCAGTAGAAATTGTATATCCTCTAGCAGCCTCAGCCCTCAGGTACGGTGGAAAGAGCAAATGAGGAAATAAAAGTGGCTTTGACAAAAGTTTGTCAGCAAAATGGTCTCAGACAGCCAGAGGCAGTGTCCTTAGTAATGTACACTCTGCGAAATCAGAAGAATAGACATACAGGACTTAACCCTCATGAAACTTTGATAGGATGGCCTATGACAACAGGAGCTGGGCCTCCCATGACCCCAGAAAAAGTAGCGCTAATATGATGTGATGAGAAGACACAGAAATACGCACAAGCATTGTGTCAGGAGGCAGGGATATTGTATGAGAGGGTCTGGCAAGCCCAGGCACCTTTAACTGAAGGTAACGTGCATCCATTTAAGCCAGGAGATAGAATATATGTGAGATCAACAAATAAAGATTCTTTCTCTCCCAGGCTGCTGAGGACCCGTACAGCCGTTAAGGTGAAGGAGAAACCTGATTGGATCAATGCCAGCAGGTGCAAATTGCACCATGACGAGGACGAAATAAAACACTGAACAAGTGACATCTTCCCTGGGGGAGAGAGAGAGAGAGAGGAACAGCATTGAAAACCAAGAACCAAGTGTTATTGAGAGACTGGAACATAAATCTATTCTAACCTGCACCTCGTTATATACATAGTGATTATTAACAAAATATATACTCAAAAGAGGACTAACATTAAGGAAATAGTGGTAATAATCATACAGGGGGTGGGATTGATTGATTACCTAACAGCATTGGAGGGCAAATACAAAGAGACAGGGAAGAGGAGAAGAAGTATTATCCTGAGAAGGAGTGGTCTGTGCATTAGTAGGGAAAGAATGTTGCACCTACATACCCGATGCTTCAGAAAATATGACCCATGTGTTGGAACGTATGACCCAGTTGCGAGATGGAATGCATAGACTGAACTCTCAAGCCCCTCCAGAAGGCTGGGATTTCTTTAAGTGGGTTAAATCAGTGTTAGGAGAAGGAATATTTTCCTGGCTACAGCCCCTCTTTTAGGGCCTCATTGCCCTGGTCTGCTTAGCGGTGCTAGTTCATTGTGTCATACAACTATACATTTGCTGGGCCTGCGCCCATACAAAGTCAAAGTCAGGGGAGACAGTAGCATTACTCTATGTGCAATCACACGTCACGGGAGACGGGGAAAAAAGAGGATAGTTACGATGAAGAGGAATGTTGTACTTATATTCCTGATGCCACAGAAAACATAACTGACTTAGGCCAGCACATTATGAAGAAGGTTAAGGAGATTAGGAAGGTGGGAGAACAGCTCGAAAACTTTAACAGTGGAGGATCTTGGTGGGAAGGAATATGGGGATGGTTTTCTGGTTGGGGAAGCTGAATAACGCATGGAATAACTGTAGTGGTAACGATTTATGTTTTAGGGTGCGTGTGTGGAGCACTGAGGTTGTGCTGCTATCAGTTGATAAAGAGGACTTTGTCCGGCCCCAAGGGTGTCCCAATGATAGCCCAGATAGTAAAAGATAAAGCTAGCAAGCAGCACTGGTGGGGTGAAGAGGTGTACCCGGGGAAGGAAAGACCCTTCCCCTGTGGATATGAGCCCCCCTTATGAGGGGGAGGAGGAAATACCACAATAAGAAATGTTAATCTAGAAGATTAACAAGGAGGGAACTGTGGAAGAAAAATAGTAAGACATTGTGACTAACATTAAGGGGTTAATGACCTTCTTCTAGTATGTGAATTCAAAGTCTGTAATCACTTATCTGCAACTAATGTACACTGTGTGACTGAAATGTGCTTTGTAGACAGGATGGGAAAATAACTATGTTCTAAGAACCATCACGTCTGCGCTTGGAAAAGCCTGACATACTGCGCTGAGAACTAACACTTAGGAAAATGTATAACCACTCAAGGACATATAGTGCAACTTCACTATTCTAACGAGTTGTAGTTGAAGTTCAAACAACACACACAAAATACTGGTGGAACGCAGCAGGCCAGGCAGTATCTATAGGAAGAAGTACAGTCGACGTTTCGGGCCGAGACCCTTTGTCAGGACTAACTGAAAGAAAAGATAGTAAGAGATTTGAAAGTAGGAGAGGGAGGGAGAAATCCAAAATGATAGGAGAAGACGGGAGGTGGAGGGGTGGAGCTAAGAGCTGGAAAGGTGATTGGCAAAAAGGATAGAGCTGGAGAAGGGAAAGGATCATGGGATGGGAGGCATAGGGAGAAAGAAAGGGGGAGGGGAGCACCAGAAGGAGATGGAGAACAGGCAAGGAGTGATTGTGAGAGGGGCAGAGAGAGAAAAAAAGGGGGAATAAATAAACAAGGGATGGGATACGAAGGGGAGGAGGGGCATTAACGGAAGTTAGAGAAATCAATGTTCATGACATCAGGTTGGAGGCTACCCAGACGGAATATAAGGTACTAGATAAGATACTAATGTACCTTTAGAGAGATGAGAGTGGATATAGGACAGCTAGAAAATGAGACTGAAGAAATGCTAACAGGGACAAGGAAATGGCAGATGAACTGAATGATATTTTATATCAGTCTTCACTGTGGAAGACACTAGCAGTGTGCCAGATGTTGAAGGGTGTGAGAAGAGAAGTGGGTGCAGTTACTATTACAAGGGAGTAGGTACTCAAAAAGCTGAAAGATCTAAGGGTACGTAAGTCACCCGGACCAGATGAACTGCACTCTAGGGTTCTGAAAGAGGTAGCATTAGAGATTGTGACGGCATTGGTAATGATCTTTCAAAAATCATTGGACTCTGGCATGGTGCCAGAGGACTGGAAAATTGTAACTGTCACTCCACTCTTCAAGAAAGGAGGGAGGCAGCAGAAAGGAAATGATAGACCAGTTAGCCTGACCTCAGTGGTTGGGAAGATATTGGAGTCAATTGTTAAGGATGACGTTATGGAGTACTTGGAGACACAAGACAAGATTGGACAAAGTCAGCATGCGTTCCTTCAGGAAAATCCTGCTTGTTGAAACTGCTGGAATTCTTTGAGGAGATTACAAGTAGGATAGATAAAGGGGATGCAGTGGATGTTGTATACTTGGACTTTCAGAAGGCCTTTGCCAAGGTGCCACACATGAAGCTGCTTACCAAATTAAGAGCCCATGGTATTACAGGAAAGTTACTGGCATGGTTAGAGCATTAGCTGATTGGTAGGAGGCAGCGAATGGGAATAAAAGGATCCTTTTCTGGATGGCTGCCAGTGATGTTCCATAGAGGTCAGTGTTGGGACCATTTCTTTTTATTCTGTAAATCAATGATCTAGATGATGAAATCAATGGCTTTGTCGCTAAGTTTACCAATGATGTGAAGATTGGTGGAGGGGCAGGTAGTGTTGAGTAAACAGGTAGGATGTAGAAGGACTTAGACAGATTAGGAGAATGGGCAAGAAAGTGGCAAATGAAATGCAATATTGGAAAATTCATGGTCATGCACTTTGGAATTAGAAATAAATGTGCAGACTGTTTTCTAAATGGGGAGAAAATCCAAATATCTGAGGCACAAAGGGATTTGGGAATCCTTGTGCAGAACACCCTGAAGGTTAACTTGCAGGTTGAGTCGGTGATGAGGAAGGCAAATGCAATGTTTGCATTAATTTCAAGAAGTCTAGAATACAAGAGAAAGGATGCAATGCTGAGGCTTTATAAGACACTGGTGAGGCCTCACCTTGAGTGTTGTGAACTGTTTTGGACCCCTCATCTAATAAATGATGTGCTGGCATGGGAGATGTTTCAGAGGAGATTCACAAGGATGATTCTGGGAATGAAAGGGTTATCATATGAGGAATGTTTGATAGCTCTAGGTCTGTACTCGCTGGAACTTAGGATGGAGGGTTCGAATTAAAACCTTTTAAATATTGAAAAACCTGGATAGAGTAGATGTGGAAAGGATTCAGATGGAGGATGAAATAGTTAGATCTAAAACTAGTGTATTCAGCTTGAACAAGGGAAACAACAACAGGATGGGGGAGGAGTTGGCTAATGTGGATTGGGAGCACAGGCTATTTGGTAGAACAGTTGAGGAACAATGGAATAGATTCAACGAGATTTTTCACAGTGCTCAACAAAAATATATTCCACTCAAAAGTAAGGACAGTAAGTGTGGAGAGAGCCAGTCTTGGATAACTAAGGAAATAAAAGTTAGTATCAAATTAAAAGCTCATGTGTACAAAATCGCAAAGAATAGTGGGAGACTGGAGGATTGGAATAACTTTAAAAAGCAACAGAGAACAACTAAACAAGAAATAAGGAAAGGGAAGATAGAGTATGAAAGTAAATTAGCACAAAATATAAAAACAGATAGCAAAAGGTTTTATAAATATATAAAGTGGAAGAGGGTGGTTAAAGTCAACGTAGGTCCTTGGAAGACGAGAAGGGGAAATTGATATTGGGTGATAAGGAAATGGCTGAGGCATTGAACAACTATTTTGTGTCAGACTTCACGGTGGAGGACACGTCTAATATGCCAAAGAAGGATGTTATGGATGAAATGGGAGGTGAGGACCTCGATAAAATCACTGTCACTAAAGAGATAGTGATGAGCAAACACGAGGGCCTGAAGGTAGATAAGTCCCCTGGTCCTGATGGGATATATCCCAGGGTCCTGAAGGAATTGGCAGAGATTATAGTAGATGTGTTGGTAATCATTTATCAAAACTCTCTAGACTCTGGGCAGAACCCGGCGGATTGGAAGATAACAAGTGTCACACCACTTCTTAAGAAAGGATGTAGGCAAAATACGGAAAACTACAGGCCAGTTAGCTTAATGTCTGTAGTCGGGAAAATGCAAAGCCACCCCTTCTGTCTACCTTCCTACCCCTGGGATACAATGTGTAACCTTGGGAATTCAGCTCCCAACTACAACCATCCTTTATCCACAATTCAGAGATGGCCCCAAAATCATACCCAACAATCTATGCAAGTGCAACGAGATCATCCACTATTTCTTATACTCCATAAAATTGAAAGTTGAAAAGCTTAAGGGGAACATGCAAAAAACTTCTGAGAGTGTGGAACAAGCTGCCAGCACAAGTGGTGGATGCAGATTGGATTTCAACATTTAAGGGAATTTGAATTGGTACATGGAGGGGAGGGTATTGAGGACTATGGTTCTGGTGCAGGTGTATGAGATTCTGCAGATTAATGGATTGGTTTGGACTAGATGGGCTAAAGGGCCTGTTTCTGCACTGTCGCATTCTATGACACGATAACTTTTTGTGCAGTAACATACCTGACAGGCAAAGCTGGCAGCAAGATGGGACTTGTACCTCCATTAGACACAGAACTTTCTCCTGCGATGTCCAGCCCAGCTCGAATCCTTCTTCCTGAAGAACGTCCCAGTGAACTGCTTAGCTTGCTTGCAAACTTTCTCGGTGCACTAGTAATGGAGAAATCCTCATCCATACAACAGCTGTATAACTCCAGTTTCAGTTCAAAGTCAGGTCCAACACTGGGACTAACAAAACATTAGAATGTCAGAAATGCCACAGTAACAGAGGTGAGCAGCAGATGGCAGCACTGCTAACAACAGTTCCAAATGCATAAAACAGAATTACTGTGAAGTCTGAGCAAATCTGGTTGGAGAATGATATTATTGGTCATCAAGTACATTTGATGAAGCTATGACAGATAGAATTTTAGTTTTTTTTATTTTAAGATGCAACACGATAACAGGCCCTTCTGGCCAATAAGCTCATGCCACTCAATTACACCCATGTGTCTAATTAACCTGCTAACTGATAGGTCTTTGTAATGTGGAAGGAAACATTACATGGAGTTAACATTATGTGCAGAAAGAATAGGTAAATTTAGGAAGGACAACAAAATTCTAGGGGCGTATAGCCCGATGGGAGTTCGGGGAGCTGAGTTAAGCACAATAGGCAGAGATTCAAACAGAGAGAGGAGAAATGGGCTAAAAATTCTATATCTGAATGCACGAAGTGTCAGAAATAAGGCAGGTGAGCTTGAAGCTCAGGTGCGAATGGGTAACTATGATGTTGTTGGGATAACGGAGACACGGCTGCAGGGAGATCAGACCTGGGAAATGAATGTACAAGGGTATACGTGCTATCGTAGGGACAGAAATGTGGGCAGAGGGGGTGGGGTGGCCCTGTTGGTGAGGAATGAGATTCAGTCCTTTGCAAAGGGGGACATAGGATCAGGAGAAGTAGAGTCTGTGTGGATAGAATTGAGGGCAAAAGGACCCTAATGGGTGTTGTCTACAGGCCACCAAAGAGTAGCATGGATATTGGGTGCAAGTTGAATAGGGAGTTAACATTGGCATGTGGCAAAGGTAATGCCGCAGTAGTTATGGGGGATTTCAACATGCAGGTGAACTGGGAGAATCAGGTTGGTGCTGGACCCCAGGATAGGGAGTTTGTAGAGTGCCTAAGGGATGCATTCTTGGAACAGCTTGTACGAGAGCCGACCAGGGACAAGGCTATTCTGGATTTAGTATTATGTAATGAACAGGATTTGATAAGCGATCTTGAAGTAAAGGAGCCATTAGGAGGTAGTGATCATAATATGATAAGTTTTTATCTGCAATTTGAGAAGGATAAGGGCAGCTCGGAGGTGTCAGTGTTGCAGGTGAACAAAGGAGACTATGGAGCCATGAGGGAGGAGCTGGCCAAAGTTAACTGTACAGATATCCTAGCAGAAAAGACAGTGGAACAGCAATGGCAGGTATTCTTGGGAATAATGCACAAGGTGCAAAATCAGTTCATCCCCCGGAGAAGGAAGGATTCAAAGGGTGGAAAGGGGCCACAGTGGTTGACAAAGGAAGTCAGAGATTGCATAGCATTAAAAAAAAGGAAGTATGACAGAGCTAAGGTGAGTGGGAGGACAGATGATTGGGAAATTTTTAAGGAACAACAGAACTTAACTAAAAAGGCAATACGGGGGGAAAAAAATGAGGTACGAACGCAAGCTAGCCAGGAATATAAAGGAGGATAGCAAAAGCTTTTTTAGGTATGTGAAGAGAAAGAAGATAGTTAAGAACAATGTTGGGTCCTTGAAGAATGAATTGGGTGAAATTGTTATGGGAAACAGAGAAATGGCAGAAGAATTTAATAAGTACTTTAGATCTGTCTTCACTAAGGAAGACACAAGCAATCTCCCAGATGTATGGATGGGAGGACATAGGGTAACAGAGGAAATGAAACAGATTGACATTAGGAAGGAAACGATGATGAGTAGACTGATGGGACTGAAGGCTGACAAATCCCCAGGTCCAGATGGTCTGCATCCTAGGGTACTAAAGGAGGTGGCCCTGGAAATTGCGGATGCATTGGTAATCATTTTCCAATGTTCCTTAGATTCAGGATCAGTTCCTGAGGATTGGAGAATGGCTAATGTTATCCCACTTTTTAAGAAAGGAGAGAGGGAGAAAACAGAGAACTATCGACCTGTCAGCCTAACATCAGTAGTGGGGAAGATGCTAGAGTCCATTATTAAAGATGAAATAGTGGCATATTTAGATAGCAGTGATAGGATTGGGCCGAGCCAGCATGGATTTACCAAGGGTAAATCATGCTTGACTAATCTATTGGAGTTTTTCGAGGATGTAACCAGGAAGTTAGACAAGGGAGATCCAGCGGATGTAGTGTACCTCGATTTTCAGAAGGCATTTGATAAGGTCTCACATAGGAGATTGATGGGTAAAATCAAAGCTCATGGCATTGGGGGGGAAGACATTGACATGGATAGAAAACTGGTTGGCAGATAGAAAGCAAAGGGTAGCAGTGAATGGGTGTTTCTCGGAATGGCAGGTGGTGACTAGTGGGGTGCCACAGGGCTTGGTATTGGGACCACAGCTGTTTATGATTTACGTCAACGATTTAGATGAAGGCATTGAGAATAACATCAGCAAGTTTGCTGATGATACTAAGCTGGGTGGCAGTGTGACATGTGATGAGGATGTTAGGAGAATTCAGGGTGACTTGGATAGGCTGAGTGAGTGGGCAGATACTTGGCAGATGACGTTTAATGTGAATAAGTGTGAGGTTATCCACTTTGGGAGTAAGAACAGGAAGGCAGATTATTATCTGAATGGTGTAAAGTTAGGTAAGGGAAAAATACAAAGAGATCTAGGAGTCCCTGTTCATCAGTCACTGAAGGTGAATGAGCAAGTGCAGCAGGCAGTGAAGAAGGCTAATGGAATGTTGGCCTTTATTACAAAGGGAATTGAGTACAAGAGCAAGGAAATCCTTTTGCATTTGTACAGGGCCCTGGTGAGACCACACCTGGAGTATTGTGTACAGTTTTGGTCTCCAGGGTTAAGGAAGGACATCCTGGTTGTAGAGGAAGTGCAGCATAGATTCACAAGGTTAATTCCTGGGATGTCCGGACTGTCTTACGCAGAGAGGTTAGAGAGACTGGGCTTGTACACACTGGAATTAAGGAGATTGAGAGGGGATCTGATCGCAACATATAAGATTATTAAGGGATTGGACAAGATAGAGGCAGGAAATATGTTCCAGATGCTGGGAGAGTCCAGTACCAGAGGGCATGGTTTGAGAATAAGGGGTAGGTCATTTAGGACAGAGTTAAGGAAAAACTTCTTCTCCCAGAGAGTTGTGGGGGTCTGGAATGCACTGCCTCGGAAGGTAGTGGAGGCCAATTCTCTGGATGCTTTCAAGAAGAAGCTAGATAGGTATCTTATGGATAAGGGAATCAAGGGATATGGGGACAAGGCAGGAACCGGGTGTTGATAGTAGATGATCAGCCATGATCTCAAAATGGCAGTGCAGGCTCGAAGGGACGAATGGTCTACTTCTGCACCTATTGTCTAAACGGGGAACACAAGCACAAGCTCCTTACAGACAGCTACACAAATTGAACTCAGGTCACTGGTGTTGTAATAACATCAAGCTAGCCACTATACTACTGTGCTATCCCTATGCCATCACAGAATAAAACAGCAAGGAACCGCTTTCTTCAGCCCACTTCATCCACACCAAATCTGCTGTCTATTTAAACTGATCATATTTAGGGAAAAAAAACTAACCATCTACCCTGTCTATACACCTTAAAATTTTATAAACCTCCATGTTCTCCCCTCAACCTCAGTCATTCCAGTCAATCCACATCTCTATGGCGCTGACTGTAGAACATAAAACAGTACTGCACAGGAATAGACCCTTCAGTTCACAATGTTGTGTCAAACCAAATTAATCAAATGGCCAAGTAAACTAACCTCTTCTGCCAAGGTGTATTATAGGTAAAGGTGAACTTAGAGCATGGATCAGTACATGGAACTCTGATATTGTGGACAATACAGAGACTTAGGTGAGATACAGACAGGAATGGGTGTTTGATGTCCCAGGGATTCAATGTTTTAGAAAAGATAGCAAAGGAGGTAAAAGAGGTGGGGAAAATTGCACTATTAATCAGGAACAATATCACAGCTGCAGTCTGAGGGTACATAATGGAATGTACATGGGTAGAACTCAAACATAGAAAGCGTGTAATCAGACTGATGGGATCGTACAACAGAACCCCCAGTAGCCACTGGAACAAACATGCAGGCAGATTTAAGAAATTTCTCCGGATCTCTGTTTTGAATGGAAGCCCCTCTATCCTGAGGCTGTGCCCTCTTGCCCTGACTCTCCCACCACGGGAAACATCCTCTCCACATCTACTCTGTCTAGGCCTTTCAACATTTGAAAGGTTTCAATGAGATCCACCCCTCATCCTTCTGAATTCCGGCGAGTACAGACCCAGAGCCATCAAACATTTCTGGTATGATAACCCTGTCATTCCTGGAATCATCCTTCAGAACATCCTCTGAACCCTCTCCAATGCCAGCACATCTTTTATAAGGGGCCCAAACCTGTTCACAATACTCAAGGTGAGGCTTCACCAGTACCTTATAAAGCCTCAGCATCACATCTGTGCTCTTGTATTCTAGACCTCCTGAAATGAATGTTAACATGGCATTTGCCTTCCTCACAACCGAGTCAACCTTCAAGTTAACCTTTAGGATGTTCTGCACAATGACTCACAAGTCCCTTTCCATCTCAGATTTATGCATTTTCTCTCAATTTAGAAAATAGTTTGCACTTTTATTTCTACTACCAAAGTGCATTACCATGCATTTTCAAACATTGTATTTCATTTGCCACTTTCTTGCCTATTCTCCTCATCTGTCCAAGTCCTTCTGCATCCTGCCTGTTTCCTCAAAACTATCTGCCCCTCCAATCTTGCAGTATGTGTGGTGTACTTGGATTTTCAGAAGGTTTTTGACAAGATGCCGCACATGAGGCTGCTTAGTAAGGGAAGAGCCCAGGGGATTAAAAGGAAGTTACTAGCATGGGTGGAGCATTGCCTGATCAGCAGAAAACAGAGAGTGGGAATAAAGGGATGTTATTCTGGCTGGCTGCCAGTTACCTGTGGCGCTCCATAGGGGTCAGTGTTGGGACCGCTGCTTTTAAAGATGTCTGTCAATGATTTAGACTATGGTATTAATGGATTTGTGGCGAAATTTGCCACTGATACAAAGGTAGGTGGAGGAGCGAGTAGTGTTGAGCCTGCAGACAGCCTGCAGAGAAACTTAGATACTTTGGGGGAATGGGCAAATAAGTGGCAAATGAAATACAATGTTGGAAAGTGTATGTTCATGCACTTTGGTGGAAGAAATAAATAGGCAGACTATTGTTTAGATAGGAGAGAGAATTCAAAATGCAGAGATGCAAAGAGACTTGGGAGTCCTTGCGCAGGATACCCTAAAGGTTAACCTCCAGGTTGAGTTGATTGTGAAGAAGGCAAATGCAATGTTGGCATTCATTTCTAGAAGTTTAGAATATCAGAGCAGGGGTGTGATGTTGAGGCACTCGAGACCACACTTGGAATACTGTGTGCAATTTTGGACTCCTTATTTTAGAAAGGATATACTTTCTAGAGAGGGTTCAGAGAAGATTCACGAGAATTATTCCAGGAATAAGAGGGTTACCGTATGAGGAACATCCGGCAGGTCTTGGGCTGGATTTCCTGGAGTTCAGGAGAATGAGGGGGATCTCACAGAAACATTCTGAATGTTTAAAGCTCTGAACAGATTAGATATGGCAAAGTTATTTCCCATGGTAGGGGAGTCTAGGTCAAGAGGGTATGACGTCATAATTGAAGGACATCCTTTTAGAACTGAGACGCGGAGAAATTACTTTAGTTAGAGGCTGGTAAATCTGTGGAATTTGTTACCATGAGCAGCTGTGGAGGCCAAGTCATTGGGTGCAATTAAGGCAGAGATAGATAGGTTCTTGATTAGCCAGGGCATCAAAGGGTATGGGGAGAAGGCACAAGAGTGGGGATGACAGGAAGAATTGGATCAGCCCTTGACTGAATGGTGGAGCACACTCGATGGGACGTATGGCCTACTTCTGCTCCTGGATCTTATGGCCTTAACTTTTACTATCCACTTTGATATTATTTGCGAGCCTGCTTTCATATTTCATCTTTTCCCTTCTAATGAATTTTTCAGTTGCTCTGTAGGTTTTTAAAAACTTCCCAATCCTCTATCTTCCCACTAATTTTTGCTTTGTTGTATGCCCTTTCTTTTGCTTTACAATAACTTGACTTCCCTTTTCAGCCACAGTTGTACTATTTTATCATTTGATTATCTCTCCATTTTTGGAATACACGTCTTGCACATTCCTCATTTTCCCCAGAAATTCACCTCATTGCTGCTCTGCTGACATCCCTGCCAGCAGCTCCTTCCAATTTATTTTGGCCAACTCCTCTCTCATACCACTGTAATTTCCCTTACCCCACTGAAATACTGCTATATCAGACTTTATTTTCTCCCTATCAAATTTCAAGTTGAACACAATCATTTGAGATCACTGTTTCCTACGGGTTCCTTAAACTCCCTAATCGCTTTGGTTCCTTACATAATACCCAATCCAGTATAGCTGATCCCCCAGTAGGCTCAATGGCAAACTGCTCTAAAAAGCTATCTCTTACCATATAACCATATAACAATCACAGCACGGAAACAGGCCATTCCGGCCCTCCTAGTCCGTGCCGAACTCTTAATCTCACCTAGTCCCACCTACCCGCACTCAGCCCATAACCCTCCACTCCTTTCCTGTCCATATACCTATCCAATTTTACCTTAAATGACACAACTGAACTGGCCTCTACTACTTCTACAGGAAGCTCATTCCACACAGCTATCACTCTCTGAGTAAAGAAATACCCCCTCGTGTTTCCCTTAAACTTTTGCCCCCTAACTCTCAAATCATGTCCTCTCGTTTGAATCTCCCCTACTCTAAATGGAAACAGCCTATTCACGTCAACTCTATCTATCCCTCTCAACATTTTAAATACCTCGATCAAATCCCCCCTCAACCTTCTACGCTCCAATGAATAGAGACCTAACTTGTTCAACCTTTCTCTGTAACTTAAGTGCTGAAACCCAGGTAACATCCTAGTAAATCGTCTCTGCACTCTCTCTAATTTATTGATATCTTTCCTATAATTCGGTGACCAGAACTGTACACAATATTCCAAATTTGGCCTTACCAATGCCTTGAACAATTTTAACATTACATCCCAACTTCTGTACTCAATGCTCTGATTTATAAAGGCCAGCGTTCCAAAAGCCTTCTTCACCACCCTATCTACATGAGACTCCACCTTCAGGGAACTATGCACTGTTATTCCTAGATCTCTCTGTTCCACTGCATTCCGCAATGCCCTACCATTTAACCTGTATGTTCTATTTGGATTATTCCTGCCAAAATGTAGAACCTCACACTTCTCAGCATTAAACTCCATCTGCCAACATTCAGCCCATTCTTCTAACCGGCATAAATCTCCCTGCAAGCTTTGAAAACCCACCTCATTATCCACAACACCTCCTACCTTAGTATCATCGGCATACTTACTAACCCAATTTACCACCCCATCATCCAGATCATTAATGTATATGACAAACAACATTGGGCCCAAAACAGATCCCTGAGGCACCCCGCTAGTCACCGGCCTCCATCCCGATAAACAATTATCCACCACTACTCTCTGGCATCTCCCATCTAGCCACTGTTGAATCCATTTTATTACTCCAGCATTAATACCTAATGACTGAACCTTCTTAACTAACCTTCCATGTGGAACTTTGTCAAAGGCCTTGCTGAAGTCCATATAGACTACATCCACTGCCTTACCCTCGTCAACATTCCTCGTAACTACTTCAAAAAATTCAATAAGGTTTGTCAAACATGACCTTCCACGCACAAATCCATGCTGGCTACTCCTAATCAGATCCTGTCTATCCAGATAATTATAAATACTATCTCTAAGAATACTTTCCATTAATTTACCCACCACTGATGTCAAACTGACAGGTCTATAATTGCCAAGCTTACTTCTAGAACCCTTTTTAAACAATGGAACCACATGAGCAATACGCCAATCCTCCGGCACAATCCCCGTTTCTAATGACATCTGAAAGATCTCCGTCAGAGCTCCTGCTATCTCTACACAAACTTCCCTCAAGGTCCTGGGGAATATCCTGTCAGGACCCGGAGATTTATCCACTTTTAAATTTCTTAAAAGCGCCAGTACTTCCACCTCTTTAATTGTCATAGGTTCCATAACTTCCTTACTTGTTTCCCACACCTTACACAATTCAATATCCTTCTCCTTAGTGAATACCGAAGAGAAGAAATCGTTCAAAATCTCTCCCATCTCCCTCGGCTCCACACATAGCTGACCACCCTGATTCTCTAAGGGACCAATTTTATCCCTCACTATCCTCCTGCTTTTAATATAACTGTAGAAACCTTTCGGATTTACTTCCACCTTATTTGCCAAACCAAACTCGTAACTTCTTTTAGCTTTTCTAATCTCTTTCTTAAGATTCCTTTTACATTCTTTATATTCCTCGAGCAATTCCTTTACTCCATGCTGCCTATATCTATTGTAGACATCCCTCTTTTTCTGAACCAAGTTTCTAATATCCCTTGAAAACCATGGCGCTTTCAAACCTTTAACCTTTCCTTTCAACCTAACAGGAACATAAAGATTCTGTACCCTCATAATTTCACCCTTAAATGACCTCCATTTCTCTATTACATCCTTCCCATAAAACAACTTGACCCCATCCACTCTCTCTAAATCCCTGCACATCTCCTCAAAGTTAGCCCTTCTCCAATCAAAAATCTCAACTCTAGGTCCAGTCCTGTCCTTCTCCATAATTATATTGAAGCTAATGCTATTGTGATCACTGGACCCGAAGTGCTCCCCAACACATACATCTCCCCAATACATACCAGCTGACCTATCGCATTCCCTAACAGGAGATCCAACACTGCCCCATCTCTAGTTGGTACTTCTATGTATTGTTGCAAAAAACTATCCTGCACACATTTCACAAACTCTAAACCATCCAGCCCTTTTACAGAATGAGCTTCCCAATCTATGTGTGGAAAATTAAAATCTCCCACAACCACCACCTTGTGTTTACTACAAATATTTGCTATCCCCATTACACATTTGCTCTTCCAACTCACGCTCCCCATTAGGTGGCCTATAATACACTCCTATCAGTGTTACTACACCTTTCCCATTCCTCAATTCCACCCAAATAGTCTCCCTAGAGGAGCTCTCTAATCTATCCTTCCAAAGCACCGCCATAAGATTTTCTCGGACAAGCAATGCAACACCTCCTCCTCTGGCCCCTCCTACTCTGTCACACCTGAAGCAACTAAATCCAGGAATATTTAGTTGCCAATCACACCCTTCCTGCAACCATGTTTCACTAATAGCTACAACATCATAATTCCAGGTATCAATCCACGCTTTAAGCTCATCCACCTTTCTTACAATGCTCCTAGCATTAAAATAGATACATTTAAGATACTCTCCACCTCCTCCTCTCTTTTCATCCCTAACAATGCATTCAAATTTATTATCCTTTTCTTTCTTCTCCCCTACATCTTCGGGCTGAGCGCATCCCTTCTCCATCACCTGCCTTTCCTCCCTCACACATTGTCTACTTACTTGCTCTACTGGTGAACTAACCTCCTCTCCCATAGTTTCCTCAAATTGATTTCCACCCCCCCATCTTACTAGTTTAAAGTCTGCCCTGTAGCCCTAGCAAACCTCCCCGCGAGGATATTGGTCCCCCCAGGATTCAAGTGTAACCCGTCCTTCTTGAACAGGTCACGCCTGCCCCAGAAGAGGTCCCAATGATCCAGAAACTTGAATCCCTGCCCCCTGCTCCAATCCCTCAGCCACGCATTCATCCTCCACCTAATTCCATTCCTACTCTCACTGTCGCGTGGCACAGGCAGTAATCCCGAGATTACTACTTTTGCGGTCCTTCTTCTTAACTGCCTTCCTAACTCCCTATACTCTCGTTTCAGGACCTCTTCCCCTTTCCTACCTATGTCATTGGTACCTACATGTACCACGACCTCTGGCTCCTCACCCTCCCACTTCAAGATATCTTGGACGCGATCAGAAACGTCCCGGACCCTGGCACCAGGGAGGCAAACTACCATCCGGGACTCCCGATCACCTCCACAGAACCGCCTGTCTGAGCCCCTGACTATCGAGTCCCCTATTACTATGGTCCTCTTTCTTCTATCCCTACCCTTCTGAGCTACAGGGCCGCCCTCTGGGCCGGAGGCCCGGCCACTGTCACTTCCTCCAGGTAGGCTGTCCCCCCCAACAGTACTCAAACATGAGTACTTATTGTCAAGGGGTACAGCCACTGGGGTACTGTCTAGTACTAGGCATTCTTAGGCATTCAACAAACTCACTCTCCTGAGATCCATTTCCATCTTGATTTTCCCATCGACTTGCATGTTAAAATCTCCCAAGACTTCCATAATATTACCCTTTTGACTTGCCTTTTCTATTTCCTCTTATAAGCTGTGGTCCACCGCCCAACCACTGTTGGAATACCTGTATAATTGCCATCAGAGTCCTTTTACCCCTGCAGTTTCTGAACTCAACCTACAAGGATTCAATATCTTCCAACCCTATGTCACATCTTTCTACTGATTTGATGCCATTCTTTACCACACCATCCCCTCTGCCTACCTTCCTATCCTTCCAATATAAAGTGTACCTTGGACATTCCGATACTAACTACAACCATCCTTCAGCCATGATTCAGTGATGGCCACAACATCATACCTGGCAATCTCAGCCTCATGACTGCAACTAAGTCCCATCACCTGCCTGCCCTTACTGACAATCTGACTGCCCGCTATCTTTGCTTTTTTACCATCCGTCCTATCCTGAGTCCCTTCACTCCAGTTTCCATCCCCCTGCCAAATTAGTTTAAACCCTCCCCTACAGCTCTAACAAACCTGTCCATGAGAATATCAGTCCCCCTTGGGTTCAGGTGCAACCCGTTAATTTTGAACAGGTCATACCTCCCCCAGAAGTGAACCCAATGATCCAAGAACCTGAAGCCCGGCCCCCTGCACCCACTTCTCAGCAACACATCTATCTGCCAAATCATCCTGTTTCTACCCTTACTGGATGTGGCACAGGCAACAATCCAGAAATTACTACCTAGGAGGTCCTGCTTCTCAGCTTTCTACCTAGCTCTCTAAATTCTCTTTTCATTGTTTTTCCTTCCTACGTGTTTGGTACCAATATGTACCAAAGCATTAGTGGATGTACTATGACATCTGCCTGCTTCCCCTCCCTCCTCAAAATGTTGTGGACGTGATCTGAGACATCCCTGACCCTGGCACCTGGGAGACAACATACCATCCGAGTGTCCCGTTCACATCCACAGAATCTCCTGTCTGTTTCCCTCACTATCACTACCGCTCCCTTCTCTCTCTTTCCCTTCTGCCCCACGGACCCATACTCGGTGCCTATAACCAGATCATCATGGCAGTCTCCTGGGAGGTCATCCCCCACAAAGGTATCCAAAGCAGTATACTTATTTTTGAGGGGAATGGCCACAAGGGTGCTCTACTCTAACTTCCTATTTCCATTTCTCCTGAAATGGAACTGATGGATTACGGATTTGGAATTGATGGGTTTGTGGCAACATTTGCAGATGATACGAAAATAGGCGAGGGGTAGGTAAGGCTGAGGAAGCAATGAGATTGCAGCAGGACTTAGACAAATTCGAAGAATGGGTTAAAAAAGTGGCAAATGGAATACAATGTTGAGAAATAATAGTGCATTTTTGTAAAAGGAACAATAATGCACACTATTATCCAAATGGGGAGAAGGCTCTGATATCAGAGGTGCAGAGGGACTTGGGAGTCCTCGAGCAAGACTCCCAGAAGGTTAATTTTCAGGTTGAGTCTGTGATAAAGATAACATATGCAATGTTGGTATTTATTCCAAAGGGAATAGTATATAAAAGAAAGGAAATAATGCTGAGCCTTTATAAGACACTATGTCAGGCTGCACTTGGAGTATCTTCAACAGTATTGGGCCCTATATCTCAGAAAGAATGTGTTGTCATTGGAGAGTCTAGAGGAGGCTCACGAGGATGATTCTAAGAATGAAGGGGTTAATATGTGAGCAGCATTTGGCAGCTTTGGGTCTGTACTCACTGGAATTTAGAAGAATGCAGGGGGGATCTCATTGAAACTTACTGAATATTGAAAGAACTAGATAGGGTGGATGTGAAGAGGATGTCTCCTATGGTGGGGTATCCAGCACTGAAGGGCACAGCCTCAGAATGGAGGGGTGGCCCTTCAGAACAGAAGTAAGGATGATTTTTTTTTAAGCTAGAGAGTAGTAAATCTGTGGAATACTCTACCACAGACTGCGGAAGAAGCCAAGTCCACGCATATATTTAAGGCGCAAGTTGATCATTTCCTGATCAGTCAGGGCATCAAAGGATATGGCGAGAAGGCAGGTGTATGGAATTGAGTGGGAAATGGAATCAGCCATGATAGAATGGTGGAGCAAACTCTAAGGGCTGAATGGCCTAATTCTGCTCCTAAGTCTTATGGTCTTATAGTCTAAGTGCATCCAGCTACAGCTCCTTGAAGACCATATTAGGAATCTGGAGCAACAGCTGGATGATCTTCGGCTTGTATGGGAGTGAGGAGATCATCAGAGTTAGAGGGAAGTAGTCACCTGAAGTTGTAGGAGGTGGGTAGCTGGGTGACCGTCAGGAGAAGAAATGGGCAGTTAGCGCCAAATACCGCTGTGGCCTTTCCCCTCAATAATAAATGCACTGTCTGGATACTGTAGTAGGGCATAACATCGCAGGGGAATGCCACGGAGACCCAGTTACTGCCCCTGAGCATGTATCCGTGCTGCAGAAAGGAAAGAAGGGAGCCGTAGTCATTGGGAACTCAATATCAGCAGAACAAAAAGGAGATTGTGTGGACATGAAGGGACATGTCAAATCACATCCACAGCATTTTGGTAGGGGAGTGAGTGCAGATGTCTTGGTACATATTGCTATCAATGACATGGGAAGGAAAAATCAAAAAGTCCTGAAGAGAGAAATTAGAGAGCTAGGTAGAAAGCTGAAAAGAAAGACCTCTAGGGTAGTAATTTCTGGACTGCTACCTGTGCCACCTGCCAGTGAGGGTAGAAACAGGATGAATTGGCAGATAAATGCGTAGCTGTAAAATGGTGTGGGGAGGAGGGTTTCAGGTTCTTGGATCATTGGGATCTCTTCTGGGGGAGGAGTGACCTGTACAAAAGGGATGGGTTGCACCTGAACCCAAGGGGGACCAATATTCTCATGGGCAGGTTTGTTAGAGCTGCTGGGGAGGGTTTAAACTAATCTGGCAGAGGGGTGGGAACTGGAGTGAAGGGACAGGACAGGTAAAAAACCAAGGATAGCATGCAGTCAGACTGCCAGGAAGGGCAGGTAGTTGATAGGACAAAATTGCAGCCAGCAGGGCAAGTATCAGTGCATTAGAGATGCTGAACCAAAAACATTAGCAAATACAGTACTCAAAATGTTACATCTCAATGCAGAGTATAAGAAATAAGGTGGATAATCTTGTTGCACTATTACAGATGGTCGGGTATAATGTTGTGGCCATCACTGAATCATGGCTGAAGGATGGTTGTGGTTAGGGACAATATGCAGGCCTCCAAACAGTAGCTGGGATGTAGTCTACAGATTACAATGGGAAATAGAAAAGGTGTATCAAAAGCGCAATGTTATGATAATCATGGAGATTTTCACATGCATGTAGATAGGGAAAATCAGGTTGGTAATGGATCCCAAGAGAATGCATTTGTTGAATGCCTATAAGATGACTTTTTAGAGCAGTTTGTTGTTGAGTCTACCAGCTATATTGCATTTGGTATTATGTAATGAACCAGAGATAATTAGGGAGCTTAAGGTAAAGGAATACTTAGGAGAGAGTAATCACAATATGATTGAGTTCAATCTGAAATTTGATTGGGAGAAAGTAAAGTCTGACACAACAGTATTTCAGTGGAATAAAGGAAATTACAGTGGTATAAGAGAGGAGTTACCCAAAGAAAATTGGAAGGAGATGCTGGCAGAGATGACAGCAGAGTAGCAATGGCATGAACTTCTGGGGAAACTGAGGAAGGTGCAAGATAGATGTATTCCAAAAACAAAGACATACTCAAATGGCAAAGTAAATGAAAAGCAAAAGAGAGGGCATACAACAAAGCAAAAATTAACAAGATATGGGATTTTGAAACTCTTAAAAATCTGCAGAAAACAACTAAAAGAACCATTAAGAGAGAAAAGATTAGATATGAAAGCAAGCTAGCAAACATTATCAAATGGAATAGGAAAAGCTTTTCCAAGTATAGTAAAAAAAAAGAGAAATGAGAGGAAATATCAGACCACTAGAAAACGTGGCCAGAGAAATAATAATGGGGGACAAGGAGATGGCAGATGAACAAAATGAGTGTTTTACATCAGTCTTCACTGTGGAAGACACTAGTAGTTTGCCATGCATTGAAGGGTGTGAGAGAAGAGAAGTGGGTGCTGTTACTATTACAAGGGAGATGATGTTCAAAAAGCTGAAAGACCTAAAGAAACATAAATCACCCAGACCAGATGAACTGCACCCAAGGGTTGTGAAAAAGGTAGTGGTCGAGATTGTGGAGGCAATAGTAATGATCTTTAAAGAATCATTGGAGTCCGGCATGGTGCCAGAGGATGGGAAAATTGTAACTCACTCCACTCTTTAAGAAAGGAGGGATGCAGCAGAAAGGAAATTATAGAACAGTTAGCCCAACCTCAGAGGTTGGGAAGATGTTGGAGTCAATTGCTCAGGATGAGGTTATGGAGTACTTGGTGACACAGGATAAGACAAAGGCAGTATTGTTTCCTTAAGGGAAAATCTTGCCTGACAAGTCTGTTGGAATTCATTGAGGAGATTACAAGTAGGACCGATAAAGGGCATGCAGTGGATGTTGTATATTTGAACTTTCAGAAGGCCTTTGACAAGGTTCCACACATGAGGCTGCTTACCAAGTTCAGAGCCCTTGGTATTACAAGAAAGTTACTGGCATGAATAGAGAATTGGCTGATTGGTAAGAGGCAGTGAGTGGAAATGAAAGGATCCGTTTCTGGTTGGCTGCCAGTGACTCAAGTGTTCTGCAGGTGCTAAGACTGCTTCTTTTAAAGCTGTATATCAATGATTTAGATGATGGAATAGATGGCCTTGTTGCCAAGTTTGCAGATGATATGAAGATTGGTAGGGGCAGGTAGTGTTGAAGAAACAGGTAGGATGCAAGACTTAAGACAGATTGGGAGAACGGGCAAGTGGCAAATGAAATACAATGTTGGGAATTGCATGGTCATGCATTTTGGTAGTAGAATTAAATGTGCAGAATATTTTCTAAACGGGGAGAAAATCCAAAAATCTGAGATGCAGAACACCCTAAAGGTTACCTTGCAAGTTGGGTCAGTGATGAGGAAGGCAAATGCAATGTTAGCATTCATTTCAAGAGATCCAGAATACAAGAGCAGGGATGCGATGCTGAGGCTTTATAAGGCACTGGTGAAACCTCACCTTGAGTATTGTGAACAGGTTTGGGCTCCTCATCTAAGAAAAGATGTGCTGGCATTGGTGTGGGTTCAATAGACAATAGACAGTAGGTGCAGGAGTAGGCCATTCAACCCTTCTAGCCAGCACCGCCATTCACTGTGATAATTGTGATAACTGGTTCAGGGGAGGTTCACAGGGATGATTTCAGTAATGAAAGGGTTATCATATGAGGAACGTTTGATGGCTCTGGGTTTGTACCCGCTGGAATTTAGAAGGATGAGAGGGGATCTCACTGAAACTTTTAGAATGTTGAAAGGCCTAGACAAGGTAGATGTGGAAAGGATGTTTCTCATGGTGGGGCAATTGGGGACAAAAGTGCACAGCCTCAGGATAGAGGGGCATCCATTTAAAACAAAAGGTATAGAGAAATTTCTTTAGCCAGATGGTGGTGAATTTGTGGAATTTACTACCCTGGGAGGCTGTGGAGGCCAGGTTGTTGGGTATATATAAGGCAGAGATTGATAGGTTACAGGGAAAAGACCAAGGATTGGGACTGAGGCAGGGGGAAAAAAAAGGATCAGCCATGATTGAATGGTGGAGCAGACTTGTTGGGCCAAAAGGCCTAATTCTCCTCAGAAGTCTTATGGTCTTATAACTAGGGAGAGGGTAGGACCACTGAAGGATAAAAGAGAGAATATTAGCTTGCATGTGGAGAATGTAGGTGAGGTAATTAATAGATACTTTACCTCAATATTTACACCTTGGAAAAGAACATGGAGATTATGAAATCAGTGCCAAGAGTACTGGTAAGTTTGAGCATTTCAAGGTAAAGGAGGAGATAGTATTAGATCTCTTAACAAACATTAAGGTAAACAAATGCCATGGACCTGACGGGATATATCCCAGGTTGTTGAGAATGGTAAGAGAAGATATTGCTGAAGTGTTGATCAGTATCTTCATGTCCTCTCTAGCCACAGATGAGGTCCTGGAGGACAGGCAAGTAGCTAATGGTGTTCATTGTTCAAAAAGGAACCAGCATTAATCCAGGAAACTATAGACAGAGGAGTCTCACGTCAGTGGTAGGGCAGTTACTGGAGAGAATTCTTTGAAATAAGATCTCAAAGAAAACCATGGCTTTATGGTCTTGGCCTTATTGTTTCATGGCCCACAAGATCACCCCTCAGTCTCCTGTGCTCCAAGGAGTAAATCTGCCCAACCTCCTCCTTAGCATCATCCTCATAATATACAACACACTCTTTACAACTTAATGATATCTTTTCTATAATAGGGTGACCAAAACTGTACACAATATTCCAAATGTGGCCTCATCGGTGTCCAGTACAACTGCATCATGACCTCCCAATATCTTTACTCAGTGCCCTGACTGATGAAGGCCAACATGCCAAAAGCTTTCTTCACCACCTTGTCTACCTCCGAGTCCATTTTTAGGGAACCCTGTACTTGTACTTGTCAGTGCCCCTGTTTTACAATAGTCACCAGACTTCTGCATTTACTGCTTTAGTCATACCCTGAAGAGAGAATTCAGGGAGTTGAAAAGCAGGGTAGTAATCTCGAGATTGCGGCCTATGCCACATGCTAGCGAGCACAAGAACAGCATGATCAGGCAGATTTATGCGTGGCAGAGAGACTGGTGTAGGGACCAGGGCTTCAGGTTCCTGGATCATTGGGGCATCTTCTGGGGGAGATACAACCTGTACAAAAAGGACTGGTTACACCCAAATCCAAAGGAGTTCAATATCGTAGCAGGCAGTTTTAATAGAGCTGTTAGGGATGGTTTAAACTAATTTGGCAGAAGGATGGGAACTGGAGTGATAGGGCTGAGGAAAGGGAAAACCAAATCAAATATAGCGTGCCACAGAGATGATAGAAAGGACGGGCAGGAGAGGAGGCATAATAGGACACTGGGTACAGCTCTATAGGATCCTGGTCAGACCCCACTTCGAGTACTGTACTCAGTTCTGGTCACCTCACTACAGAAAGGATGTGGAAACTATACAAAGGGTGCAGAGCAGATTTACAAGGATGTTGCCTGGATTGGGGAGCATGCCTTTTGAGAATAGGTTGAGTGAATTCGGCCTTTTCTCCTTGGAGCATCTGAAGGTGAGAGGTGACCTGATAGAGGTGTATAAGATGATGAGAAACATTGATCGTGTGGATAGTCAGAGGCTTTTTCGCAGGGCTGAAATGGCTAGCACAAGACGGCACAGTTTTAAGGTGCTTGGAAGGAGGTACAGAGGAGATGTCAGGGGTAAGTTTTTTTTATGCAGAGAGTGGTGAATACGTGGAATGGGCTGCCAGCAATGGTGGTGGAGGCAGATACAATAGGGTCTTTTAAGAGACTTTTGGATAGGTACATGGAGCTTAGAAAATTTACGGGGCTATGGGTAACCCTAGGTAATTTCTAAAGTAAGTACATGTTCGGCACAGCATTGTGGGCCAAAGGGCCTTTATTGTGCTGTAGGTTTTCTATGTTTCTATAATCACAGACAGTGGGATTAGTTACAGGGCAATGGAGCATGGTGCAGTTAAAACAGAAAAGATAGATTAGTAGGCAGAGGGGGTGTTGTGGTCTGTGTAGAACAACTAATATTAAATCATTATAACCATATAACAATCACAGCACGGAAACAGGCCATCTCGGCCCTCCTAGTCCGTGCCGAACTCTTAATCTCACCTAGTCCCACCTACCCGCACTCAGCCCATAACCCTCCACTCCTTTCCTGTCCATATACCTATCCAATTTTACCTTAAATGACACAACTGAACTGGCCTCTACTACTTCTACAGGAAGCTCATTCCACACAGCTATCACTCTCTGAGTAAAGAAATACCCCCTCGTGTTTCCCTTAAACTTTTGCCCCCTAACTCTCAAATCATGTCCTCTCGTTTGAATTTCCCCTACTCTCAATGGAAACAGCCTATTCACGTCAACTCTATCTATCCCTCTCAACATTTTAAATACCTCGATCAAATCCCCCCTCAACCTTCTACGCTCCAATGAATAGAGACCTAACTTGTTCAACCTTTCTCTGTAACTTAAGTGCTGAAACCCAGGTAACATCCTAGTAAATCGTCTCTGCACTCTCTCTAATTTATTGATATCTTTCCTATAATTCGGTGACCAGAACTGTACACAATATTCCAAATTTGGCCTTACCAATGCCTTGTACAATTTTAACATTACATCCCAACTTCTGTACTCAATGCTCTGATTCATAAAGGCCAGCATTCCAAAAGCCTTCTTCACCACCCTATCTACATGAGACTCCACCTTCAGGGAACTATGCACTGTTATTCCTAGATCTCTCTGTTCCACTGCATTCCTCAATGCCCTACCATTTACCCTGTAAGTTCTATTTGGATTATTCCTGCCAAAATGTAGAACTCAGCATTAAACTCCAAAATTAGAAAGGAATACCATAGGATTGGAAGGTGTAGAGTCTCTATCAGTTGAGTTAAGAATGGCAAGGGTAAAAGGACCCTAACGGCAGTTGTATACAGGCCTCCAAACAGCAGCCAGGAAAGACAGCAGAGCAGCAATGGCTGGAGTTTCTGTGAAAAATAAGGGAAGTGCGAGACAGATATATTCCAAATAAGAAGACATTTTGAATGGGAGAAGGACACTACCGTGACAAGTGAAGTCAGAGCCAAAGTAAAAGCAAAAGAGAGGGCATACAAGGAAGCCAAAGATAGTGGGAACATAGAGAACTGGGAAGCTTTTAAAAACTTGAAGGAAACTAAGAAAATCATTAGGAAGTAAAAGATGAATTATGAAACAAAGCTGCCAACTAATATCAAAGAAGATACTAAAAGATTCTTTAAGCATATAAAGGGCAAAAGAGAGCTGAGGGTAGATATAGGACCATAAAAAATGACGCTGGAGATATTGTAATGAGAGATGCAGAGATGGCAGAGGAACTGAATGCGCATTTTGCTTTGGTCTTCACAGTGGAACACATCTGCAGTATACCAAACATTCAAGAGTGTCAGGGAAGTGAAGTTTGTGCAGTGAAAATTACAACTGAGAAGCTGCTCAGGAAGATTAACGGTCTGAGGGTGAATAAATCTCCTGGAAACTGATGGAATGCACCCTTGAGTTCTGAAGAAAGTAGCTAGGGAGATTGCTGAGGCATTAACAATGATCTTTCAAGAATCAATGGATTCTGGCATTGTACCGGATGACTGGAAAATTACAAATGTTACTCCGCTATTTAAGAAGGCTGGGAGGCAGCAGAAAGACAGCTATAGACCTGTTAGCCTGACATCAGTGGTGGGGAAGTTATTGGAATCAATTGTTAGGGATGAGATTATGGAATATCTAGAGGCACATGACAAGATAGGCCAAAGCCAGCATGGTTTCCTGAAAAGAAAAACCTACCTGACTAACCTACTGCATTTTATTGAAGAAATTACAAGCAGGGTAGACAAAGGAGATACAGCAGATGTGGTGTACTTGGATTTTCAGAAGACCTTTGACAAGGTGCCACACATGAGGCTGCTTAGCAAGATAAGAGCCCATGGAATTACAGGGAAGTTACTAGCATGGGTGGAGCGTTGGCTGGTCAGCAGAAAACAGAGAGTGGGAATAAAGGGATGCTATTCTGGCTGGCTGCCGGTTACCAGTTGAGTTCCACAGGGGTCAGTATTGGAACTGCTGCTTTTTACGATGTATGTCAATGATTTGGACTATGGGATTAATGGACTTGTGGCTAAATTTGCCAATGTTACAAAACATAGGTTGAGGAGCGGATAATGTTGAGGAAACAGAGAGCCTGCAGAAAGACTTAGATAGTTTAGGGGAATGGGCAAAGAAGTGGCAAATGAAATACAATGTTGGAAAGTGTATGGTCATGCACTTTGGTGGAAGAAATAAACAGGCAGACTATTAGTTAGATGGGGGGAGAATTCAAAATGCAGAGATGCAAAGGGACTTGGGAGTCCTTGTGCAGGATACCTTAAGGTTAACCTCCAGGTTGAATAGGTGGTGGAGATTCATTTCTGTAGGTATAGAATATAAGAGCAGGGATGCAATGTTGGGGCTCTATAAGTGACTTGTGAGACCACACTTGGAGTACGAGGGGTGATTGATAAGTTCATGGCCTAAGGAAGAAGGAGTCAATTTTAGAAAACCTAGCACACGGATCTTGGACCTCCAGAAAGTGTCCACAGCAGGAGTGATTGATAAGTTTGTGGCCTAAGGTAGAAGGAGATGAGTTATACAGCTCTCATTACATGCACATGCAGTTCAACTCTAAGTGATTATGCAGAAAGTTTCAAGTTAATTATTTATCAGTTAAAAACTCATCAGGGTTGATTGATAAGGTAGACGGAAATGAGTTATTAACTTCAACCTTTCTGCATAGTCACCATTTACATTGATAATTTGGAAGAGGGGACTGAGTGTAGCATAGCAAAATTTGCTGATGATACTAAACTGAGTGGAAAAGCATATTTTACAGAGGATGTGGAGAGTCTGCAGAGGGATATAGATAGGTTAAGTGAGTGGGCCAAGGTCTGGCAGATGGGATACAATGTTGGCAAATGCGAGATCATCCAATTTGGAAGGAATAACGGAAGAGCAGATTATTATTTAAGTGGTAAAAGATTGCAGCATGCTGTTGTGCAGAGGGACTTGGGAGTGCTTGTTCTTGAATCGTAAAAAGTTGGCTTGCAGGGACAACAGGTTTTTAAGAAAGCAAACAGAATGTTAGCCCAGTGTTAGAGGGATTAAATTGAAGAGCAGTGAGGTCATGCTGCAATTATACAAGTTGGATAAGTCACCGGGACTGGATAGGATGTACCCCAGGTTACTGTGGGAAGTGAGGGAGGAGATTGCTGAGCCGCTGGCAATGATCTGTGCATCATCAATGAGGACGGGAGAGGTTCCAGAGGATTGAGGGTTGCAGATATTGTTCCCTTATTCAAGAAAGGGAGTAGGGATGGCCCAGGAAATAATACGTATGTGTACGAGAAAATCCAGGGAATGTAGAGACACAGAACACGTATGGGTACGAGAATGTACAGGGAATAAAGAGATACTGATCACATACAGATACGAAAACGTGTAGTCAAAGAGAGATAGGATCACATATGGGTACGAGAATGTACAGGGAATAAAGAGATATGGATCACATATGGGTAGGAGAACTTGCAGGGAATAGAGAGATATGGATAACGTAAGGGTACGAGAATGCAAAAGGAATAAAGAGATTTATAATAAGCAGAAAAAACGAATAAAGAGAAAAAAGGAGCACATACGGGTATGAGAACGTACAGGGAATAGACACAGATCACATACAGCAACAAGAATGTCCAGGGAATAGAGAGATACAGGTAACGTACAGGAAATGGAGAGATACGAGTTACATACAGTGAATGGAGAGTTACGGATCACGCACAGGTCCAAGAATGTACAGGGAATAGAGAGACACGGATCACATACGGCAATAAAAATGTCCATGGAACAGAGAGACACAGGTCACATACAGGAAATGGAGAGATACAGGATACGTACAGTGAATGGAGTTACAGATCGTGTACAGATAGGAGAACCAACAGAGAATAGAGAGTTACAGATCACGAAACAGGGATAAGAAGGTACAGGGAATGGAGAGATATAGGTCACATACAGCTATGAGAACGCGTAAGGGATAGAGGGATACGGATCATGAAAAAGGTACCAGAAATTGAAGGGAATAAAGAGATGCAGATCACATATGGGCACGAGAATGTGTAGCAAATAGAGAGATACAGATAGAAACATAGAAAGCCTACAGCACAATACAGGCCCTTCGGCCCACAATACTGTGCCAAAAATGTACTTACTTTAGAAATTACCAAGGTTACCCACAGCTCTCTATTCTTCTAAGCTCCATGTATCTATCCAAGAGTCTCTCGAAAGAACCTATCGTATCCGCCTCCACCACCATTGCCGGCAGTCCATTCCAAGCTCACCACTCTTTGCATAAGAAACTTATTCCTGACATCTCCTCTGTACCTACTTCCAAGCACCTATAAACTGTGTCCTTTTGTGTTAGTCATTTCAGCCCTGGGAAAAAGCCTCTGACTATCCACACGATCAATGCCTCTCAACATCTTATACACCTCCATCAGGTCACCTTTCATCCCCCGTCACTCCAAGGAGATAGGGCCGAGTTCACTCAACCTATTCTCATAAGGCATGCTCCCCAATCCAGCCAACATCCTTGTAAATCTCCTCTGCACCCTTTCTATGGCTTCAACATCCTTCCTGTAGTGAGGTGACCAGAACTGAGCACAGTACTCCAAGTGGGGCCTGACCAGGGTCCTATATAGCTCTAACATTACCTCTCAGCTCTTGAATTCAATCCCACGGTTGATGAAGGCCAATACACCATATGTCTTCTTAGCCAAAGAGACAACCTGCGTAACAGCTTTGAGTGTCCGATAGACTTGGACCCAAAGATCCCTCTAGTCCTCCACTGCCAAGAGTCTTATTATTAATACTATATTCAACCAACATATTTGGCCTGCCTTCTGTGTGCATGCCAGTTCTGGATCCACAAAGCAAGGTCCCCTTGGATCCCATGCCTCCTTACTTTCTCAATAAGCCTGGCATGGGGTGCCTTATCAAATGCCTTGCTGAAATCCATATACACTAATCTATTGCTTTACTTTCAATGTGTTTAGTTACATCCTCAAAAAATTCAATCACGAGCTGCCTTTGACATACCCATACTGACTATTCCTAATCATTTTATGCCTCTCCAAATGTCCATAAATGCTGCCTCTCATGATCTTCTCCATCAACTTACCAATCACTGAAGTAAAACTCACTGTTCTATAATTTCCTCGGCTATCTCTACTGCCTTTCTTTATTGAGGAAACAACATCTGCACCCTCCAATCCTCCAGAACCTCTCCCGTCCCCATTAATGATGCAAAGAGGCTCAGCAATCTCCTCCCTCACCTCCCACAGTAGCTGTGGTATATCTCCTCTAATCCCGGTGACTTATCCAACTTGATGCTTTTCAAAAGCTCCAGCACATCCTCTTTCTTAATGTCTATATGCTCAAGCTTTTCAGTCCGCTGTAAGTCATCCCTACAATCACCAAAGTCCTTTTCCGTAGTGAATACTGAAGCAAAGTATTCATTAAGTACCTCTGCTGTCTCCTTTGGTTCCATAGACACTTTTCCACTGTCACACTTGATTGGTCCTATTCTCTCACATCTTATCCTCTTGCTCTTCACATACTTGTGGAATGCCTTGTAGTTTTCCTTAATCCTGCTCACCAAGGCCTTCTAATAGCCCCTTCGGGCTCTCGTAATTTCATTAAGATCCTTCCTGCTAGCCTTATTTTCTAGATCTCTATCATTATCGTGTTTTTTTGAACCTTTTGTAAGCTTTTCTTTTCTTCTTGACTAGATTTTCAACAGTCTTTGTACACCATGGTTCCTGTACCCTACCATCCTTTTCCTGTCTCATTGGAACAACCTTTGCAGAACACCACACAAATATTCCCTGAACATTTGCCACATTTCTGCCATACATTTCCCTGAGAACATCTGCTCCCAATTTGTGTTTCCAAGTTCCTGCCTGATTGCTTCATATTTCCCCTTACTACAATCAAACGTATTCCTAACTTGTCTGTTCCTATCCCTCTCCAATGCTGTGGTAAAGCAGATAGAATTGTGATCACTATCTCCAAAATGCTCTCCCACTGAAAGGCCTGATACCTGACTAGGTTAATTTCCCAATACCAGATCAAATACAGCCTCTCCTCTATCTATATACTGTGTCAGGAAACCCTCCTGAACATACCTAACAAACTCAACCCCATTTAAGTCCCTTGCTCTCGGGAGATGTCAATCAATATTTGGAAAATTTAAATCTCCCATCACGACAACCCTGTATTATTGCTTCGAGAACGATTACAGGTACGAGAGCGTGCAGGGAATGGAGAGATACAGATCACATATGGATTCAAGAATGTGCAGGGAATAGAGATACGGATCATGTACAGGTTCTGGAGAGATACAGAGCACGTACAGGCACGAGAACGTACAGAGACTGGAGAAATACAGATCACGTGTGAGAATATACAGGGACTGGAGAGATATGGATCATATACGGGTATGAGAACATGATGTACCATCAATAACTCTCAGAGACTGGAAGTGAACGATAGGCTTTTATTAGCAGCAAAAAGGGAGCACGACATCTCGGAGACTGAGGGAGGAGCAGTGCCTCCAATCGCCTTTATACAGGGGTCTGTGGGAGGAGCCACAGGAGCAGTCAGCAGAGGGGTGTGTCCAGACAGGTGTACATAGTTTACCACAGAACATTCAGGGAATAGAGAGATGCAGATTATGCTCGGGTACAAGAACGTGCAAGGAATGGAGAGATTTAGTTCAACTTGGCATCATGTTTGGAAGTGCCATTGAGGGTCATGGGGCTGTGCTGTATCAGTTTGTGTTCTCTGTTCTGTTCAGGAATATTTATCGAACACGGATGAGCTGATTGGTTTCGCGCAATTTTCTACTTACAACACAACAGCACTTTCAAAGCAAATGTCAGTGACGGTACGATTCACAATCACCATCTCCGTGTCGTAAATGTCGCAACCGATCTGCATCAGGCCGAATACTGCATAATGATGAACGTCTGTGAAGAACAAGATTTTGCAGAAATGGCAACACTATTCAGTTCAGTGGACTGAGAGACCACCATCTCCCCACCTCAAACTCTTTATGTCTTCTTTTGTCGGTTACATTTCCATTTCAGCAGCCTTCCTCATGCTCCACATCCTCACCCTCCTCCCTTACCAACTCTAACCTTTTCTTCCCCATTCTTACCAGCTTCCCCAGATTATTCTTTTCCCTCCACTCACTGTCTTCTCAGAACTTTTCAAAATTCCCTTCAAGCACTTGTCCATGATTTCTTCACTTGCAGTCCCCAGTCTGTTCGAATTGGCAACGTCTCCTCCACAATTTTCATCAGCACAGGTGCCCCACAAGGCTACGTGCCCCTGCTCTACTCGCATTATACTTACAAATGTGAGGCTAACCACAGCTCCAAAGCCATATTTAGTTTGCTGATGACATAAGACCAGAAGATAGAGCAGCAGAATTAAGCCATTGCCGCATCGAGTCTGCTCCACCACCTCAACATGGCTGATCCATTTTCCCTCTCGAAACCAACTTCTTGCCTTCCACAACCCCCCCCCCCACCTGTATCCTTTCATGCCCTGACTAATTAATAAACTATCAACCTCTGTCCTGAACATACCCAATGATTTGGCCTCCACAGCTGCCTGTGGCAACGAATTCCACAGATTTACCGCTCTCTGGCTAAAGAAATATCTCTGTTCTAAAATTACTACCCTCAATTCTGAAGCTGTGTCCTCTGGTCTTAGACTCACCTGCTACAGGAAATATCCTCTTCACATCCACTCTATCAAGGCCTTTCAACATTCGATATGTTTCTGTTAGGTCACCCCTCATTCTTCTAAATTCTAGTGAATACAGGCCCAGATCCATCAAATGCTCTTCATGTGACAAGCTGTTCAATACTGGAATAATTTTCCTGAACCATCTTAGATAGATAGATAGATAGATAGATAGATAGATACTTTATTCATCCCCATGGGGAAATTCAACTTTTTTTCCAATGTCCCATACACTTGTTGTAGCAAAACTAATTACATACAATACTTAACTCAGTAAAAAAAAAAATATGATATGCATCTAAATCACTATCTCAAAAAGCATTAATAATAGCTTTTAAAAAGTTCTTAAGTCCTGGCGGTAGAATTGTAAAGCCTAATGGCATTGGGGAGTATTGACCTCTTCATCCTGTCTGAGGAGCATTGCATCGATAGTAACCTGTCGCTGAAACTGCTTCTCTGTCTCTGGATGGTGCTATGTAGAGGATGTTCAGAGTTATCCATAATTGACCGTAGCCTACTCAGCGCCCTTCGCTCAGCTACCGATGTTAAACCCTCCAGTACTTTGCCCACGACAGAGCCCGCCTTCCTTACCAGCTTATTAAGACGTGAGGCGTCCCTCTTCTTAATGCTTCCTCCCCAACACGCCACCACAAAGAAGAGGGCGCTCTCCACACTGACCTATAGAACATCTTCAGCATCTCACTACAGACATTGAATGACGCCAACCTTCTTAGGAAGTACAGTCGACTCTGTGCCTTCCTGCACAAGGCATCTTTAAACCCTCTCCAGTGTCAGCGCATCCCTTCTTCATTTAGGGGCCCACAACTACTCCAAGTGAGGCCTCACCAATGCTTTATAAAGCCTCAACATTACATCCTTGTCTTTATATTCTAGTCCTCTTGAAATAAACGCTAAAATCACATATGCCTTCCTCACCACCGACTCATCCAGCTAATTAACATTTAGGGAATCCTGCACAAGGCCTCCTAAACCTCAGCAACTCAGATTTTTGAATTGTCACTCCATTTAGAAAATCATCTACACCATTACTTCTTCTACCAAAGTTCATGACCATATACTTCCCGATAATGTATTCCATCTGCCACTTCTTTGCCCATTCTCCTCATATGCAGAAGTCCTTCTGCAGCCTCTCTAAAGACAGAGAACAGCACAGAAACAGGCCCTTTGGCCCATCTAGTTGTAGGGTTCTCAGTACTATTAACTGTGATGTTAACTGTTAACGCTAACAAAATGGCTTCTCCGTATCATTATAATGAAATAGCTTCCCTGTAACGTTACTTAAATTTTTAAAAAGTTGAATGATCTTTATTGTCATTATACATAGGTACAATGGATCTCTGTTTAGCTTCCTCTCAGGCAATTAAATAAAGCGGTAGGTAAAAACAAGACAGTAATTTAAAAAAAAAAACAGTATTAAATAGATAAGTAGCAGAAAATAAGTTGCAGCAGCACCAGCATATCACAGTAATGCACAAAGTGCCGTTAGTGCAGGTATTTGAGTCCTTGTGTGTGCTCACAGTTTCAGTCATTGTTCTGTGGGAGTGGTGTGACAGAGGCCACAGCTCTGGGGTAGAAGCTGTTCCTCAGTCTATTTGTTCTGGCTTTTAGTGTCCTGAACCTTTTGCTGGATGGCAGTGGGTCAAACAAGAAGTGGTCCAGGTGTGTGGTGTCTCCGGTTATGCTGATTGCTTTCCTCCTGGGTCTGCTGGAATAGATGGTGTCCCGTCCTGGGAGCTCCATCCTGACAGTTTGCTGGGCCGCCTTCACCACGTGATGCAAGTCTTGTCACTCAGCAGCTGTGCAGCTGGCATACCACACTGTGGTGCCGTTGGTCAGGATGGTTTCGTATGTTTCTGCAGAAGTTAAGCAACAGCTTTTGTGGGAGTTTGGCCTGTTTCAGCTTTCTGAGGAAGAAGAGTCTGTAATGCTGTAAAGGGTTTCTGTAGCTGGAATGTTTGGGTTATAAGTGCAGATAAGGGGGAGGGGACAAACCAATGGAGAGTTGTTATGCTATCTAGTATGTGTGAGCTGAGCTGGAGTTCGCGGTCTTTTGTGGGAGGCGAGTGAAGTGGATGGACATGAGGGGGGCGGACAGTGGTTCCAGGGTGGCGAATAGTGGAATTCAGCAGTTTGGGCGGTGGCTGAAGGCTCGGAAGGTCATTGTGGATGGAATCGGAGTCCTGAGCTCCAACATAATATTTTAATATGTGCACAAAACTGATAAACTTACTGATTTGGTGCCTTTATTTTATCTGTTTCTACTAACCCATCACTAAGAAATCATTATAAAGTTGTGATTATTTACTCGCCTTTGGTGTGTTGTCTGATAGTTTGTGTTGCGGGTGTACTGGGGTGCATCACACCGTATCCACACCGAAGCGATTGCACTGTTGGCAGGGTCTACAGCAGTTCATCCTAGGCGAACGGGAGTAAATTGGGGGCACAGACACTACATAGTCAATGCCAAAACCATTTAAATGGCCTACTTCCATTGACCTGCACTGGACCATACCTTCCATACCTCTTCCATCTATAGACTTACCCAAACCTCATAAATTTTGAAATCAAGCTGACATGCACCACCTCTGTTGGTAGCTCATTCCACACTCTCACAACCCTAGGAGTGAAGAAGTTTCCCCTCATATTCGGATTCGGAACAAGAAGGCAGCAAAAGAGCACCTAAGGATTTCCAGCGGGAAGACATTTTGAGTTCTCAGGGGAAGAGAAAGGCCAGACTGTGCAGGTGCGTAACGTCAGCCAGTTAAGCGCAAACAGCTTAAAAAGACAGCCAAAGCCAGCGGGCAACGGAGTGAGAGGCAGCAGAGTGATAGGGCTTTGGCTCAACAGGCTTCGGCGGTAATGGGACGAGGTGAGGCAGTTGTTGATTGCAAAAGGAGGTAATATGTGTGTGATGCCAGTTTTCTGTGGTCAGTGTCAGATGTGGGAGGTCCTGGAGTCTCCTGGCATCCTGGACGGCCACATCTGCACCTGCTGTATCGAGATGCAACTCCTATGGGACCGTGTTGGGGAACTGGAGCTGTAACTCGATGACCTTCGCCTGGTCAGGGAGAGTGAGGAGGTGATAGAGAGGAGTTACAGACAGGTGGTCACTCCAGGGCCACGGGGGACAGAGAAATGGGTCACAGTCAGGAGAGGGAAGGGGAAGAGTCAGGTACTGGAGAGTACCGCTGTGGCTGTACCCCTCAAGCAGGAGTACTGTTGGGGGGGACAGCCTACCTGGGGAAGTGACAATGGCCGTGCCTCTGGCACAGAGTCTGGCCCTGTGGGTCAGAAGGGCAGGGAAAGGAAGAGGAAGGCAGTAGTGATAGCGCAGGAAAGAAACTCGGATGGTAGTTTGCCTCCCAGGTGCCAGGGTCCGGGATGTTTCTGATCGCATCCAAGATATCCTGCAGTGGGAGGGAGAACAGCCAGAGGTCGTGGTACATATTGGTACCAATGACATAGGTAGGAAAAGGGAAGAGATCCTGAAAGAAGACTACAGGGAGTAAGGAAGGAAGTTGAAAAGCAGGACCTCAAAGGTAGTAATCTCAGGATTACTGCCTGTGCCACGCGACAGTGAAAATAGGAATAGAATGAGGTGGAGGATAAATGCGTGGCTGAGGAATTGGAGCAGAGGGCAGGGATTCAGATTTCTGGATCTTTGGGACCTCCTTTGGAGTGGGTGTGACCTGTACAAAAAGGACGGGTTGCACTTGAATCCCAGGGGGACCAATATCCTGGTAGGCAGGTTTGATAGAGCTGTTGGGGAGGGTTTAAACTAGTTTGGCAGGGGGGTGGGAATCAGAATGCGAGTGCAGGGATTAAGGTAGAAGGACAAGGGCTTGATGCTAAGAGTTCTGAGTTGATGAGGAAGGACAGGCAGGGGATAGAACATGATTGTAGCCAGTTAAAGGGGTTGAAATGTGTCTATTTCAATGCTAGTAGTATTAGAAACAAAGAGGATGAACTTAGAGCATGGATTAGTACGTGGAACTACAATGTTGTGGCCATTACTGAAACTTGGTTGGAGGAAGGGCAGAATTGGATGACGCAGGTCCCGGGGTTCAGGTGTTTTAAAAGGAATAGGATGGGAGGTAGAAAAGGGGGGGGAAGTGGCATTGCTGATTAGGGATAGTATCACGGCTATAGAGAGGGAGGGCGCTGCAGACGGAGTGTCCACGGAGTCAGTCTGGGTGGAAGTCAGAAATAGGAAGGGATCAATCACTGTGCTGGGAGTAGTCTATAGGCCCCCAAATAGCCCTCGGGACACCGAGGAGCAGATAAATAGGCAGATTTTAGAATGGTGCAGGAAATACAGGGTAGTAGTTATGGGTGATTTCAACTTCCCTCATATTGACTGGCACCTCCTGAGTGCAAGGGGGATAGATGGGGCTGAATTTGTCCGATGTGTTCAAGAAGGATTCCTGACACAGTATATGGACCGGCTGACGAGAGGAGAGGCTATACTGGATCTAGTTCTGGACAATGAACCTGGCCAGGTGACAGATCTCTTGGTGGGGGAGCATTTTGGTGAGAGTGACCACAACTCCCTTAGCTTCAGCATAGCTATGGAAAGGGATAAAATCAGGCAAAATGGTAAAGTGCTTAACTGGGGAAGGGCTAACTTTGAACGGATGAGGCAGGAACTAGCGAGAGTAAACTGGAAACAGATGTTCAAAGGGGAAAGCACAAAAGTAATGTGGGAGAAGTTTAGGGACCACTTGAGCTGAGTTCAGGATAGGTTTGTCCCACTAAGGCAAGGGAAAATGGTAGGAAAAGGGAACCGTGGCTGAGGAAACATGTGAGGAAGCATATGTTAGATATAAGAAACTGGAAGTAGGAGGGGCTTATGAGAAATACAGGGTAAACATAGAAACATAGAAAATAGGTGCAGGAGTAGGCCATTCAGCCCTTCGAGCCTGCACTGCCATTCAGTATGATCATGGCTGATCATCCAACTCAGAACCCTCTACCTGCTTTCTCTCCATACCCCCTCATCCCTTTAGCCACAAGGGCCATACCTAACTTCCTCTTAAATATAGCCAATGAACCGGCCTCAACTGTTTCCTGTGGCAGAGAATTCCACAGATTCACCACTCTCTGTGTGAAGAAGCTTTTCCTCATCTCGGTCCTAAAAGGCTTCCCCTTTATCTTTAAACTGTGACCCCTCGTTCTGGACTTCCCCAACATCGGAAACAATTTTCCTGCATCTAGCCTGCTCAATCCCTTTAGAATTTTATACATTTTAATAAGATCCCCCCTCAATCTTCTAAATTCCAGTGAGTATAAGCCTAGTCGATCCAGTCTTTCTTCATATGAAAGTCCTGCCATCCCAGGAATCAATCTGGTGAACCTTCTTTGTACTCCCTCTATGGCAAGAATATCTTTCTTCAGATTAGGGGACCAAAACTGCACACAATACTCTAGGTGCGGTCTCACCAAGGCCTTGTACAACTGCAGTAGAACCTCCCTGCTCCTGTACTCAAATCCTTTTTCTATGAATGCCAACATACCATTTGCCTTTTTCACCGCCTGCTGTACCTGCATGCCCACCTTCAATGACTGGTGTACAATGACACCCAGGTCTCGTTGCACCTCCCCTTTTCCTAATTGGCCACCGTTCAGATAATAATATGTTTTCCTGTTCTTGCAACCAAAGTGGATAACCTCACATTTATCCACATTAAATTGCATCTGCCATGAATTTGCCCACTCACCTAACCTATCCAAGTCACCCTGCATCCTCTTAGCATCCTCCTCACAGCTAACACCGCCGCCCAGCTTCGTGATATCCGCAAACTTGGAGATGCTGCATTTAATTCCCTTGTCTAAATCATTAATATATATGGTAAACAACTGGGGTCCCAGCACTGAGCCTTGCGGTACCCCACTAGTCACTGCCTGCCATTCTGAAAAGGTCCCATTTACTCCCATTCTTTGCTTCCTGTCTGCCAACCAATTCTCTATCCACATCAATACCATACCCCCAATACCGTGTGCTTTAAGTTTGCACACTAATCTCCTGTGTGGGATCTTGTCAAAAGCCTTTTGAAAATCTAAATATACCACATCCACTGGCTCTCCCCTATCCACTCTACTAGTTACATCTTCAAAAAATTCTATAAGATTCGTCAGACATGATTTTCCTTTCACAAATCCGTGCTGACTTTGTCCGATGATTTCACCGCTTTCCAAATGTGCTGTCATCACATCTTTGATAGCCAACTCTAGCATTTTCCCCACCACCGATGTTAGACTAACTGGTCTATAATTCCCCGGTTTTTCTCTCCCTCCTTTTTTAAAAAGTGGGGTTACATTAGCCATCCTCCAATCCTCAGGAATTAATCCTGAATCTAAGGAGTTTTGAAAAATTATCACTAATGCATCCACTACTTCTTGGGCTACTTCCTTAAGCACTCTGGGATGCAGACCATCTGGCCCTGGGGATTTATCTGCCTTTAATCCCTTCAATTTACCTAACACCACTTCCTTACTAACATGTATTTCCCTCAGTTCCTCCATCTCACTAGACACTCGGTCCCCTACTATTTCCGGAAGATTATTTATGTCCCTCTTAGTGAAGACAGAACCAAAGTAGTTATTCAATTAGTCTGCCATGTCCTTGTTCCCTATGATCAATTCACCTGTTTCTGACTGTAAGGGTAGCCAGCAAGGAGCTAAAGAAAGGACTTAGGAGAGCTCGAAGGGGGCATGAGAAGGCCTTGGCATGTTGGATTAAGGAGAACCCCAAGGCATTCTATGCGTATGTGAAGAATAGGAGGATGACAAGAACGAAGGTGGGACCACTAAAGGATAAAGAGGGCAACATGTGACTGGAAGTGGAGGAGATTGGGGAGGTCCTAAATGAATACTTTGCTTCAGTATTCACAAGTGAAAAGGATCTTGACCAGGATGAGGTTGAAATAGAGCGGGCCTGTGCGCTGGACAATATGGAGATTAAGGAAGGAGTGCTGGATCTTCTTAAAAACATTAAGATTGATAAATCCCCAGGGCCGGATATGATACACCCCAGGTTGTTGTGGGAATTGAGAGAAGAGATCGCAGGAGCATTAGCTATGATCTTTGAATCCTCTTTGGCTGCAGGGGAAGTGCCGGAGGACTGGAGAATGGCAAATGTAGTTCCCTTGTTTAAAAAAGGTAATTGGGAGAAACCTGGGAACTATAGACCGGTGAGTCTTACGTCAGTGGTATGCAAACTACTGGAAAGGATTCTTAAGGAGAGGATCTATGAGCATTTGGAGAGGTACAGTCTACTCATGGATAGACAACATGGCTTTGTGAAGGGAAGATCATGCCTCATGAGCCTGATTGAGGTTTTTGAAGAGGTAACAAAAGAAATTGATGAGGGTAGGGCAGTGGATGTGGTCTACATGGACTTTAGCAAAGCATTTGACAAGGTCTCTCATGAGAGACTTATCCAGAAAGTCATGAGGCATGGGATAAGTGGAACCTTGGCTGTTTGGATAAAAAATTGGCTTAAAGGAAGAAAGCAGAGGGTAGTTGTGGAAGGAAAGTATTCTGCCTGGAGGTCAGTGACTAGTGGAGTGCCACAGGGATCTGTCCTGGGACCCCTGCTATTTGTCATTTTTATAAATGACCTGGATGTAGAGGCGGAAGGATGGGTGAGTAAGTTTGCGGATGACACAAAGATTGGAGGAGTTGTAAATGGAGCTGTAGGTTGTCGAAGGTTACAAGAGGATATAGACAGGCTGCAGAGTTGGGCAGAAAAATGGCAGATGGAGTTCAATCCGGACAAGTGTAAGGTGAAAAATGGCAGATGAAGTTCAATCCGGACAAGCATAAGGTGATATCACTGCGCAGGTTGATAGGGTAGTTAAGAAGGCCCATGGGATGCTAGGCTTCATTAACAGGGGGAGTGAGTTCAAGAGTAGAGAGGTCATGTTACAACTCTACAAATCTCTGGTGAGACCACACTTAGAGTATTGTGTTCACTTCTGGTCACCTCATTATAGGAAGGATGTGGAAGCTATGGAGAGGGTGTAGAGGAGATTTACCAGGATGTTGCCTGGTTTGGAGAACAAGTCATATGAAGCAAGGTTAGCAGAGCTGGGACTTTTCTCTTTGGAGTGTAGAAGAATGACAGGGGACTTGATAGAGGTCTACAAGATTATGAGAGGCATAGATAGGGTGGATAGTCACTACCTGTCTCCCAGGGCACCAATAGCAAACACCAGAGGGCATATGTACAAAATTAAGGGAGGGAAGTTTAGGGGAGACATCAGGGTTAAGTTTTTTCACAGAGGGTTGTGAGTGCCTAGAATGACCTGCCAGGGATGGTGGTGGAGGCTATTAGGGGTATTTAAGAGCCTCTTGGACAGGCACATGGATGAAAGAAAAATGGAGGGTTATGGGGTAGTGTGTGTTTAGTACTCTTTTTTTTAAGGTTTATAATGGTCAGCACAACATGGAAGGCTGAAGGGCCTGTACTGTGCTGTAGTGTTCTCTGGTTCCCCTTAAATTTTTCACCTTTCACCCTTAATCAATGACCTTTGGTTGTAGTCCCACCCAATCTCAGTGGAAAAAGTCTACTTGCATTAACCCTATCTATACCCCTCATTATTTTGTATACCTCTATCAAATCTCCTCTCAACCTTCTGCTCTCCAAAGAATACAGTCCTAACATTTTCAATCTTTCCATATAACTCAGGTCCTCCAGATCCAGTAACATCCTTGTAAGTTTTCTCTGTGTTCTTTGAACTTTGTTTACATCTTTCCTGTAGGTAGATTACCAAATTTGCACACAATACCCCAAAATTAGGCCTCACCAACATTTTGTACAATTTCATCATAACATTCCATCTCTTGTGCTCAATACATTGATTTATGATGGCCAATATGCAAAAAAGCTTTCCTTATGACCCTCTCTACCTGTGACGCCACTGTCAATAAATTAGGGACCTGTATTCCCAGATACCTTTGTTTTTTCACACTCCTCAGTGCCCTACCATTCATTTTGTAAGACCTATGTAGGTTGATCACACCAAAGTGCAACACCTCACACTTGTCTGCATTAAATTCCATCTGCCATTTTCAGCCCATTTTTCCAGAGGATACAGATCCCTCTGCAAGCCATGATAGTCATCCTCCCTGTCCACTATACCCCTAAACTTGGTGTCATCCACAAATTTGCTGATCCAGTTGACCAAAATAACTTCCAGATCATTGATATAGATGACAAACAATGAAGGATTCAGCACCAATTCCTGCAGCACTCCACTAGTCACAGGCCTCCAGTCAAACAGGCAACCATCTGCCACTCTCCAGCTACTCCCTCAAAGCCAATGTCTAATCCAATTTACTATCTCATCTTCAACTTCAAGCAACTGAACTTTCTTGACCAACCTCCTATGGGGACCTTACCTACTTCTTCAAAACTACTTGCCCCTCCACATATCTTCTGTAAACTTTGCTACAATACAATTAATTCCAACATCGAAATCACTGACATATAATGTCAAAAGAAGTGGTCCACACACTGCTAGTGTCCGGCAGCCAACCAGAAAAGGCTCCCTTTATTCATACTCTTTGCCTCCTGCCAATCAGCCAATCCCTGATCCATGCTAGTATCTTTCCCATAATATCAAGGGCTCTTAACTTGTTAAGCAGCCTCATATGTGGCAGCTTGTCAAAGACCTTCTGAAAATATAAATAAACAACATCCACCAATTCTCCTATGATTATCCTGCTTGTTATTTCTACAAAGAATTCCAAGATATTTGCCAGGCAAGGTTTTCCCTTGAGGAAACCATGCTGACTACGCCTATGTTATGTATCCCCAAATACACCAAAATCAAATCCGTAACAATCAACTCCAACATTTTCCCAACCACTGATGTCAGACTAACTGGCCTGTAATTCCTTTCCTCTGCCTCTCTCCCTTCTTGAAGAATGGAGTGACATTTGCAATTTTCCATTCACTGTCATTGGCCAAATCAAAGATGATGAATCAGCATTTAGGAAGCAGACTGAAAATCTGGCTGAGTGATGCCACAACCTCTTAATGTCGGCAAGACCAAGGAACTGATTATTGACATCAAGAGGGGGAAACCAGAGGTCTATGAGCTGATGAGGACTATCACCATCACCATGAGGTGGAGAGAATCAGCAACTTTAAGTTCCTCAATGTTATTATTTCAGAGGATCTGTCCTGGGCCCAGCATGTCAGTGAGTTCCAAAGAAAGCACAACAACCCCTCTACTTCCTTAGAAGTTTGTGAAGTTTTGGCATGACATCTGAAACTTCGACAAACTGTTATAGATCTGCGGTGGAAAGAGTATAATAACTGGCTGCATCATGGCCTGGTGTGGAAATAGCATTACACTTGAACAGGAAAGCCTACAAAAAGTAGTGCATACCATCCAATCCATTACAGGGAAAGCTCGCCCCACCATTGTGCCCATCTCACAGCAAGTTGTTACAAGAAAGCAGCACCTATCATCAGTGTTCCCCACCACCCAGGTCATGATTTCTTCTCACTGCTGCCATCAGGAAGATGGTATATGAGCCTCAGGACCCTCACTGCCAGGTTCAGGAACAGTTATTACCCCTCAACAATCAGGCTCTTGGGGATAACTTCACTCGTTCTCATAATCTATAGAGTTACTTTCAAGGACTCATCCCGTGCTCTTGATATTTATTGTTGATTGTTTTTTTTCTTTTGTATTTGCAGGTTGCTGTCTTTTGCACATTGGCCGTCCATCCTGTTGGGTGCGGTCTTTCATTGATTCAATGATGTTTCTTGGATTTACTGAGCATGCTCACAAAAAAATGAATCTCAGGTACAAACAAGCTGGATGAACTCAGCAGGTCGGGCAGCAGGTCCTGACGAAGGGTCTCGGCCCGAAACGTTGACTGCTCATTTCAACGGATGCTGCCCAACCTGCTGAGTTCATCCAGCTTGTTTGTACGTGTTGATTTGACCACAGCATCTGCAGTGTACTTTGTGTTTACTAAATGAATCTCAGGGTTGTATATGGTGACATACTGTATATGTAGTTTGATAATAAATTTACTTTGAACTTTGCTTCCATCCTGTTCCCCTTCTCAAATTCTCACAGACATCACAGCCTGCATTCACTTGCAAACACACTGTAGTTCTTACCTCCTTTATTTTTGAAGTAATCAGTGTCTTTCCACATCAAAGGAATTCGAAGATCTGTTAATAAAAACAAAACACTGGTATCCCACAAAGCTGCTCCTGCATTCCATTCTATTTTATTATTAGAGATACCGCATGGTAGCAGACCCTTCTGGTGTTACAAGCATGCACTGCACATTGGTGTCTTGCAAATATACTCCTGCATTCAGTTGTATGCTGAGTGCTACACATTCCCACTCACTCCCCAACTCTTCTCATCCCTTCAGTGTTCAAAATATTCTCAACCCTCTTACCAACTTCCTCAGCACCAGGTCTGTCAAACTCTGCCTAGAATGGACACAGCTACAGCCACGTATTTCAAATATCCTAATTCCAAGGAGACACAGAAAGCACAGAATGCTTTCAACAGTGCTTCGGTGCAAGCTTGTCAGAATATTTGCTTATGTACCAACTTTCCTTAAGCTTCTAAGAAATTGGAGGTGTTGGTGCACTTTCTTTGTGATTGCGTCTATTTGACAAGCTGGGACAGGTCATCTGAAATGTTAACACCCTGGAACAGAAAATGCTAACTTTCTCCACCAACCCACCAATAAGAAATGGTATGTGGCCCTCTTGATTTCCCCCACAGATGCCGCTTGATCCTCTGAATTCCTCCAGCACCAAGATTTTTGCACCATAGTTCAATTACTGAACCAAAATCTACTAACAGTTGTCTATATGCTCAGACAGCTCTCCTCATGTGGAGTATTCCAAAAGGTCCCTACCTTCTTGTTTCCCCATCTTCCTGATGCTGATAGTCTAGAACCTGGGAGTCAATTTACTCATGCTGAAGACCAAGGAGATAACTTTTCAACGTCTACCTCATCATCCTCTTGAAACCTTGCAATGCTCATGTTCTCCAGCTCCAGGACAGACAAGCCACTGTCACCCAGTCTTGCCTCAAATATCAATCTACCCATCACAAGATTCAATACAGTAAATATACTGTATACAGCTCCAATTTTCTCCTTCAACATCCTTCCCACACCTAACAACTATTTCTCTGCCTGCAGTGCTACACAATGACGCACAGTACAAAAACAGCATCTTCAGCCTCTGCTCTCACTGACAATAAGCATTAGGATATTTATACTAATCCCATTTACCCCTTATATTTAATCAATTTTCTACAGTTTCCACATATACCCTCCCCACAATGCTCCAGTCTCTCTTGCTATCCAATGCTTGGAATTGTTAACTTACCTCAGTCAATTAACCCACCAACCCACATATCTTGGGCACTTGAAAGGAAAACATCCACCCAAGGAAGACCACTTGGTCATAGAAAGAATGTTCAAGACCATAAGACATGGAACATTCAACCCATCAAGTCTGCTCTGCCATTCCATCATGGCTGATTTATCATCTCTTGCAACCCCATTTTACTACCTTCTTCCCATAGCCTTTAATACCCCAACTAATCAAGAACTCATCAATCACCTGGTCTCCACGGTCATCTGTGGCAATGAATTCCACAGGTTCACCACCCTCTGGCTAAAGAAATTCTTCCTCATCTCTGTTCTAAATGGATGCCATTCAATTCTGAGGCTGTGCCTTCTGGTCCTAGCCTCACCCACTACAGAAAACATCCTCTCCACATCCACTCTATCTCGGCCTTTCAATATTCAACACAAACAGCGCTGGTAGTGCGAGTGAGGAAAGAGTCAAAGTGAAAACCTCTCCATACTAACCAAGCTGTCTACTTCAACTAGTTACATTTTCCCATGCTTTGTCCATATCCCTCTGAACCTTTTCTATCTATGTAACATCTAAATGTCTTATAAATGTAATAATTATTTGTGCCTCAATCATTTCCTCTGGCATCTCATTCCATATTCTCACCACCCACTTTCCAGTCAATTATAATTCAGGCCCTTTAGTTTAAGATCACCCTGCCCTGGCATTAAGACCATAAGACAATAAGACATGGAGAAGAATTAGGCCATTTGGCCCACCGAGTCTGCTCCGCCATTCAATCCTTTTTGCTTTCCTCCTCAGTCCCACTCCTTGGCCTTCTCTCTGTAACCTCTGATGCTGTGTCCAATCAAGAACCTATCAAGCTCTGCCTTAAATACAACCCTCCCAGCAAACCATCTTTCTAAATTTCAGTGAGTACAGATGGCCCTTTCAATCTTGGAGTCGACCTTGTGAACTTCCTCTGACCCCTCTCCAATGCCAGCATATCTTTTCTTAGAAAAGGAACCCAAAACTGTTGATAATACTCAAGACAAGGCATCACCAGGGCCTTATAAAGCCTCAGCATTACATCCTTGCTTTTGTATTCTAGACCTCCTGGAATGAATGCTAACTTTGCATTTTCCTTCCTCACCACCGACTCAATTTTCAAGTTAACCTTTAGGGTGTCCTGCACAAGGACTCAAAAGTCCCTTTGCATCTCAGATTTTTGGATTTTCTCCCCATTTAGAAAATAGTCTGATCATTTATTTCTACTACCAAAGAGCATGACCATGCACTTTCCAACATTGCATTTCATTTGCCACTCTCTTGCCCATTTTCCTAATCTGTCGAAACCCTTCTGCAGCCTACCTGTTTCCTCAACAATACCTGCCCCTCCACCAACCTTCATATCATCTACAAACTTGGCAACAAAGCCATCATCTAAATTATTGATATAAAGCATAGAAAGAAGCTGCCCCACACCAACCAGAAAAGGATCCTTTTATTTCCACTCTCTGCCTCCAACCAATCAGCTAATGCTCTAACCATGCCAGTAACTTTCCAGTAACCAACAAGAGAGCACAATATGAACTTGCAGGTAAAGTTGGTAGTGAGGAAGGCAAATGCAATGTCAGCATTCATCTCATGAAGTCAAGAATACAAGAGCAAGAATATGATGCTGAGGCTTTGTAAGGCACTGGTGAGGCCTCACCTTGAGTATTGTGAACATTTTTGGGTTCCTTATCTAAGAAAAGATGTGCTGGCATTGGAGAAGGTTCAAAGGAGGTTCACAAGAATGATTCCAGGAATGAAAGAGTTATCATGCTAGGAATGTTTGATAAGTCTAGGTCGGTGCTCACTGAAATTTAGAAGAATGAGAGGGGATCTCATTGAAACCCTTCGAACGTTTAAAGGCCTAGACAGAGTAGATGTGGAAAGGATGTTTCCCATGGTGGAGGACTCTAGGACAAGAGGGCACAATATGAACTCTGGACTGTGTATGCAAAGACACAATACCAATGTCCAGCATGAAATCTAATACATGAAAATCTAAAAACTAAAGAAACAGCTTCAATGACAGTAACTGTACAGCTACAGTACCACAATGGCAGATAACTTGTCAGGTTCCCAGGAATCCCTCAGATGCCTCTCTTTACCGGCATTCCAGCAGCACCACCCTCTCAGAGTCATACAGAAAATCACAAACACAAGAAAATCTGCGGATGCTGGAAATCGAAAGCAACACCACAAAATGCTGAAGGAACTCAGCAGGCCAGGCAGCATCTGTGGAAAAGAGAACAGTTGAGCCAACACTCTTCATCAAAAATGGAAGGGTCTCAGCCAAAAAAGTAAACTATTTCCCTCCATGATAACTGCCTGACGTGTGGAGCTCCTCCAGCCTTTTGTGTGTGTTCCTCAGAATTTCGAGAATCACTTGTGTTTGTGAGCAGAGCAAATTTTAACCATTTTGCTCCTCTGTTCCTACCTGATATACTAACTGTCCCCTTGCAGGGCAAACGATCTTCAAGGAGGCCAGCGTCTGAGGATCTGCTGAGAAAACAGTCATCAGTGTAGCAGTACACAAAACCAATATCAAATTAATTGATACACTTTGTAGAAACTAATCTTGGGATGTGGTGAAAGATGACAAGTCTCATAGAACATAGAACAGTACAGCACATTACAGGCCCTTCGGCCCACAATGTTGTGCCAACCCTCAAACCCTGCCTCCCATATAACCCCCCACCTTAAATTCCTCCACATACCTGTCTAGTAGTCTCTTAAACTTCACTAGTGTATCTGCCTCCACCACTGACTCAGGCAGTGCATTCCACGCACCAACCACTCTGAGTGAAAAACCTTCCTCTAATATCCCCCTTGAACTTCCCTCCCCTTACCTTAAAGCCATGTCCTCTTGTACTGAGCAGTGGTGCCCTGGGGAAGAGGCGCTGGCTGTCCACTCTGTCTAGTCCTCTTAATATCTTGTACACCTCTATCATGTCTCCTCTCATTCTCCTTCACTAAACACATTGCGCTTTATCAGTTATTTGTTGAACTATTGTATTGCCGTTACCAGAATCATAATGTCACCAGAATCAGGAGACATGAACGAAGTCAAGAAAATCTGCAGTTGCTGGAAATCCAAAACAACACACACAAAATGCTGAAGGAACTCAGCAAGCCAGACAGAATCTATGGGCAAGACTACACAGACAATGTCTTGGGCCAAGGGACTGGAGAAAAAAAGATGAGGTCAGAGTTAGAAGGTGGGAGTGGGAGAGGAAGAAGAAGTACAAGGTGGTAAGTGATGGGGGAAACTGGGAGAGGGGCAGGGGTGAAGTAAAGAGCTAGGAGTTGATTGGTGAAAGAGATACAGGGCTGGAGGAGATGGAATCTTGTAGGAGGGGGTAGAAGACCATGGAAGAAAGGGAAGGAACACCAGAGGGAGATGATAGGCAGGGAAGGAGACAAGGTGAGAGATTGAAACAGGAACAGGAAACGGTGAAGGGGAGGGGTAGGGGGGCAATTATCAGTTTCAAAAAATCAATATTCATGCCATCAGGTTAGAGATTAGCCAGACAAAATACAAGGTGTTGCTCCTCCAACCTGAGTGTGGCCTCATCACAGCAGTGGAGGAGGCCATGGACTGACATGTCAGAGGAATGGGAAGTAAAATTGAAGTCGATACCGAGAGATCTTGCTTTATGAAGCGATCTCCCAATCTATGTCAGGTCTCATTAATATACAGGAGGCCACATTTGGAGCACCGGATGCAGTAGATAACCCCAACAGGCTTGTAGGTAAAATGTCGCTTCACCTGGAAGGACTGTTTCAGGCTCTGAATAGAAGTAAGGGAGGAGGTGTAGGGCAGGTGTTGCACTTGTTCCACTTGCAAGGATGAGAACCAGGAGGGAGAACAATTGGTAGAGATGGTGGACAATGGAGTCACATAGGGAGCAATCCCTACATAAAGTGGAAAGTGGAGGGGGTGGGAAAGATGGTGCTTGGTAGTGGGATCCCATACGGAAAATTATGTGCTGGACACGGAGGTTATTGGAGTGGTAGATGAAGTCAAAAGGAACCCTATCTCTGGTTGTCCAGAAAGAAGTGGAGAGCTTTAAGGACCTCCTGATCCATCAGTCACCCATTTTAATTTATTAAGGGATTGGACACACTGGAGGCAGGAAGCATGCTCCCGCTGATGGGTGAGTCCAGAACTAGAGGCCATAGTTTAAGAATAAGGGGTAGGCCATTTAGAACAGAGATGCGGAAAAACTTTTTCACCCGGAGAGTGGTGGATATGTAGAATGCTCTGCCCCAGAAGGCAGTGGAGGCAAGTCTCTGGATGCATTCAAGAGAGAGTTAGATAGAGCTCTTATAGATAGCGGGGTCAAGGGATATGGGGAGAGGGCAGGAACGGGGTACTGATTGTGTATGTTCAGCCATGATCACAGTGAATGGCGGTGCTGGCTAGAAGGGCCGAATGGCCGACTCCTGCACCTACTGTCTATTGTCTATTAATTCTACTTCCCATTCCACTGTGACAGGCCATGGACTCCTCCACTGCTATGATGAGGTCACACTCAGGTTGGAGGAGCAACACCTTATATTCTCTCTGCATAGCTCCAACTTGATGACATGAACATCGGTTTCTTGCACTTCTGGTAATGACCCCCTTCACCATTCCCCTTTCCCTCTCTCACCTTATGTTCTTACCTTCCCTTCCTGCCAAGCTCTTCTATCCTGTCTATCGGATTCCCCCTTCTCCAGCCCTGTATCTCTTTCACCAATCAACTTCCCAGCTCTTTACTTCACCACCTCCCCCCTCCCAGTTTCACCTATCACCTACCACCTTGTCCTTCTTCCTGCCCACCCCCCACCTTCTTACATAGACTAACATCCTATATGCTTATCCATCCAATATCAACTATCATTCCCTTCCTTCCCTTCCATTGATGCTGTCTGACCTGATGAGTTCCTCCAGTGGGTAGGTGGCACTCCGTGGGTCGAGGTCAACCGTGGATGTTACATCCTAGCTGTCTACATTGTTGGTGCGGCTCCGTGGTGTCTAACAAAACCAGTGTGATGGTGGCAGTGTTGCAAAGCTCGGAGTAAAAGAGGTCTCAGATCTGCTGGACATGCAGCATTCCTTTCTATGGACCACACACAAAATGCTGGAGGAACTCAGCAGGCCAGGCAGCATCTATGGAAAAAAGTACCATCAATGTTTCGTGCTGAAACCCTTCAGCAGGACTGGAGAATAAAAAGCTGCGGAGTAGATTTAAAAGGTGGGGGAAGGGAGAGAGAAACATCAGGTGATAGGTGAAACTTGGAAGTGGTGGGGGAATGAAGTGAAGAGCTGGTAAGTTGATTGGTGAAAGAGACCAAAGGCCATGGAAGACAAAAACAAGAGGGAGGAGCACCAGGAGTTGGCAATGGGCAGGCAAGATCAGGTGAGAGAGAGAAAAGGGGATGGGAAATGGTGAGGGAGGGGGCATTACCGGAAGTTTGAGAAATAGATGTTCATGCCATCAAGTTGGAGGCTACCCAAATGGTGTTGTTCCTCCAACCTAAGTGTGGCCCTGGCCTCATCACAACAGTGGAGGAGGACATGGTTGGACATATCGGAATGGGAACGGGAAGTGCAATTAAAATGGGTGGCCACTGGAAGATCCCACTTGTTCTGATGGATGGAGCATAGATGCTCAGCGAAGCAGTCCCCCAATCTATGTCGGGTCTCATCTATATACAAGAGGCCACACCAGGAGTGCTGAACACAGTACTGTATATGATCCCAACAGACTCACAAGTGAAACGTCGCCTCACCTGGAAGGACTGTTTGGGGCCCTGAATGGTAGTGAGGGAGGTGGAGTAGAGGCAGTTGGAGCACTTGTTCTGTTTGCAAGGATAAGGGCCAGGAGGGAGATTAGTGGAGAGGGACAAATGGACAAGAGAGTCACATAGAGATCGATCCCTGAGGAAAGCAGAAAGTGGGGGTGGGGTGGGGGAGGAGAGTAAAATGTGTTTGGTGGTGCGATCCAGTTGGTGAGAAAGTTTTGGAGAATTATGTGCTGGGCTCGGAGGTTCGTGGGGTGGTAGGTGAGGACAAGAGAAACCCTATCCCTGGTAGGGTGGCAGGCAGGTGGATGGGGTTAAAGCAAATGTGCATGAAATAGAAGATATATGGTTAAGGGCAGTGTTGATGGTGGAGGAGGGGAAGCCCCTTTCTTTGAAAAAGGAGGACATCTCCTTTGTTCTAGAATAAAAAGCCTCATCCTGAGAGTAGATGTGGCAGAGAAGGGGGAATTGAGAAACGGGGATGGAGTTTTTACAAGTAGCATGATGGGACAAGGTATAGTCCCGGTAGCTGTGAGAGTCCATGGATTTGTAATAGACATCGGTGGATAAGCTGTCTCCAGCGATAGAGACAGTGAGATCAAGAAAGGGGAGGGAAGTGTCAGAAATGGAGCAGGTGAATTTGAGGGCAGGGTGGAAGTTGGAGGCAAAGTGGATGAAGTCAACGAAGGAAGCAGCACCAATGCAGTCATCAATATAGCGCAGGAGAAGTGCAGGACAGTCAGTGTAGGCATGGAACATAGACTGTTCCACGTAGCTGACAAACAGGCAGGCATAGCTGTGACCCAGGCGAGTGCTCATGGCTATCCCTTTTGTTTGAAAGAAGTGGGGAAGCCAAAGGAGAAATTATTTAGAGTGAGGAGTTCTGCTAGCTGGAGGAGAGTGGTGGTGGAGGGGAACAGGTTGGGTCTGGTGTCCAGAAAGAAACAGAGAGCTTTGAGGTCTTCTTGATGGGGGGTGGAGGTGTATAGGGACTGGACATCCATAGTAAAAGTAAGATGATGGGGACCAGGGAACTTGAAATCATTGAAATGATCAGAGCATGTGAAGTGTTACTGATGTAGGTAAAAAGGGACTGAACTACTGGGGGGGGGGGGGGTGGAGAATTGGTCAGAGTCGAGGTATGCCGATATGAGTTCAGTGGGCAGGAACAAGCTGAAACTACGGGTCTATCTGAACAAGTAGTTTTGTGGATCTTGGGTAGGAGGTAGAAATGGGAGGTGCAGGGTGCAGGAACCATGAGGTTGGATGGGGTATCCCCAGAGTCAATAAGGTTGGTGATGGTGTGGGAAACAAGGGCCTGGTGTTCCTTAGTGGTTTTCTGTTCGAGGTACAAGTAAGAGGAGGTGGCTGAGAGTTGGCCCTGGGTCTCAGCAAGGTAGAGGTCAGTACGCCAGACTACTAAAGCCCCTGCCTTATCTACGGGTTTGATGGTGACGTTAGGATTGGTAAGGAGGGAGCAGAGAGCAGAGCGTTCGCAAGGAGTGAGGTTGGAATAGAACAGCGGAGTGTTAAAGTCAAAATGGTTTATGTTCCGTCAGCAGTTGGCAATGAAGACAGAGCAGGCAGAAGACCAGGGTAGGATGTGAAGAAAGGAGAAGGGATCATCGGGGTAGCAAGTCCTTGCCAAAGAAATAGGCTCAGAGATGGAAGTGGTGCATAAGAGCTCAGTTTCATGGCAGGCATGGAACACTGAGGTGTGGGTGCAGGGGGACAAAGGTGAGGCCCTTTCTGAGGACAGAATGTTCTGCCTCAGAGAGGGGAAGGTCGGAGGGAGTGGTGAATACCTGGCATGGATGAGAGCTGGGATCGGAGGAGGGAAGGGGATTGGTAGTGTCTGAGGGGAAGGGAGGTTTGGGGTGAGAGGATTGAGTCTCCGAGGGCCCAAGAGCTGGCAGTGGGACCTGAGAGAGACAGAATTATGGGGTGGCAGTACAGAAAGGGAGACATGGGTTCCAGCGGCAGCATGTAAAGACCCAGCCTGGAGCTCAAGGCTGGTGTCAGAGTTGGAGGTTGTGGAATCGGCACTTTGGAGGTGTCCAAGGTCACTGGAGCTTGCTCTGATGGCAGTGGAGTCCGGGTTATGAGTCTGCTCTGGATTGTTAGAGCCGTTGAGATTAGCAGCAGGGTTCACGGTCTGGAGACATCCAGGCCTGACGGCATAGGAGTCAGCAGGTTCTGTGGTCTGTAGACCGGCAACCCTCCAATCCTTGCAGGACATGAGAAAGTCAAACCAGTGATTGATAGTGTGGATCCAGCAGAGGATAAGCAAGTGTACAGGTCCATTACAGGCAGTGGAGACAGAATTCCAGATTTGTGGAAGTGACTGGGATAGGGACACCAGGCACATCCTCATGGCAGAAAGCATGGTGCATAGAACAGGCGGGAACAGCAGGAGGAGGAGCAGTCAATTGAACGTGAGTACCTAGGATCCTCGGAAGGTCTAAATCGAGCAGCTTGAATACAAATCTGGAAACGGTATGCTACAAGCTGGCAGCAAAGACATGTTCCCAAAAAGATACATGGCTGTAGTAGTGAGTCTGCGTAAGCACTTGGTCAGAGTCGGAGAGCAACAGGGATCACAACAGGAGAGCAGTGAGAGAGAGTTTCACTGAACTCCCTTTAAAGGCAAGATTTAAACATCTTTAGGGTAGCCATCCCTGGAAGAAACTTCACAGAGTAGTAAACAAATCACAAAAAAGAGAAAATCTGCAGATGCTGGATCCAAACAACACACACAAAATGCTGGAGGAACTCAGTAGGCCAGGCAGCATCTATGGAGAAAAGTACAGTCGATGTTTCAGGCTGAGACCCTTCAGCAGGACTAGAGAAAAAAGATGAGTAGATTTTAAAGGTGGGAGAGGGGAGAAGAAACACAAGGCGATAGGTGAAACTAGGAGGGGAAGGGATAAAGTAAGCTGTGAAATTCATTGGTGAAAGAGGTACAGGACTGGAGAGGGGGGAGTCCAATAGAAACAAATAGAAGGCCAGGGAAGAAAGAAAATGGAGGAGGAACACCAGAGGGAGGTGATGGGCAGGCAAGGAAATAAGGTGAAAGTGGGGTAAAGGGGATGGAGAATGGTGAGGGGGTGGAGGGAGGCCATTACTGGAAGTATAAGAAATCGATGTTTCTTAAAGATCTGGGAAAGAGCTGGGAAGTAGATTGGTGAAAGAGACAGAAGAAAAAGTGAGGAGGAGCACCAGAGGGGGGCAATGGGCAGGCAAGGAGAAGGAAAAGGGGATAGGTAATGGTGAAGGGGGGCATTACCAGAAGTATGAGAAATGGGCTCATTTATCTTCTTCCAATTTCAGGAGTTGTTTATCATCTTGTGTGGTCATCTGCAAGTTTCCCCCAGTACTCAGTATTGATGTCCGGTGCCTTCATGCCCAGCTTACAAACAGTTGCAGGCAATCAGCGGTTCTCTTGCCTGAAGCTAACTCATTTTTGGGACGTGGCCTATGCTGTTTGTGCAGGGTATACACACTTTGTGTGGGACTCCATTATTAAGAGAGTCTAGAGTAGATATTGGACCACTGGAAAACGATGCTGGAGAGGGAGCAATGAGGGACAAGGAAATATTGGATGAACTGACCAAGTATTTTGCTCAGTTTTCACTGTGGAAGACACCAGCAATATGGTGGAAGTTATATCACCTGAATCAGATGGTGTATGCCTCAAGGTTCTGAAAGAGGTGGCTGGAGAGATTGTGGAGGCATTAGCAATGATCTTTCAAGAATCACTTGATTCTGGAATGGTTCCGGAAGACTGGAAAATTGCAAATGTCACTCCACTCTTCAAGAAGAAAAAAAAGCAAATGAAAGCAAATTATAGGCCAATCAGTCTGACCTCAGTGGCTGGGAAGATGTTAAGAGTAAGGATGTGGTTTCCGGGCACTGGGAGACACTTGATAAAATAGGCTGTATTCAGCATGGTTTCCTTAAGGGAAAATCTTGCCTGACAAATCTATTGGAATTCTTTGAAGAAATAACAAGCAGGATAGACAAAAGAGAATCGGTTAATATTACAAGACTACTTCTATACATAGTAATACTATCCTTGACTTCAATAACCATAGAGGCATTGATGAGAAGCATTGATCATGTGGATAGTCAGATGGTTTTTCCCAGGGCTGAAATGGCTAACACGAGAGAGCACAGTTTTAAGGTGCTTGGAAGTAGGTACAGAGGAGATGTCAGGGGTAAGTGTTCGTTTTTTGTTTTTTTTTTTTTTTTGTTTTTTGTTTTTTGTTTTTTTTTTTTACACAGGGAGCAGTGAGCGCATGGAATGGGCTGCCGGCGACAGTGATGGAGGCAGTTATAATAGGGTCTTTTAAGAGACTCCTGGACAGGTATATGGAGCTCAGAAAAATACAGGGCTATGGGTAAGTGTAAGTAAATTTCTAAGGTAAGATCATGTTTGGTACAGCTTTGTGGGCCGAAAGGCCTGTATTGTGCTGTAGGTTTTCTATGTTTCTACGTCTAGCAGGACTACAGCATCAGTGAGCTGTTCATTATTCAGAATAGCCGACCACAGGTGTCATAAGAGCTGGCCAGCAGTTCAGAGAAAGTGAGTCGGAATTGGACTGTTGAACCGAGGGAATTTGAGTCAGGCCTTCGGGCTGCAGGAGGAGCTGGGCTGGGTTCAGAAGAGCTGACCTGGGTGCAAACCATGCTGCTACCTGCTACTCGGAGACATCCGAGAAGGTCCCATCGAGTTGTCAGGAAGGCAGCATGTAGTGAAACCGTGAGTGACTGTCTTGAATGTTTCTTTTGTGATCGCAAGACCTATTGGACATTCATTACCGCCGACGTGCTTCCCTTGTTCAGTGATTAAAGAGATGTCGAGGCAGTAGTTCCTCATCCTCACCTACCACACCAATGGCCTCCACGTTCCGCACATAATTCTCCGTAACTTACGCCATCTCCTACGTGATCCCACCACAAGCGCATCTTTCCTTCCATCCCCCACTTTCTACTTTCCGCTGGGATCGCTCCCTACATGACTCCCTTGTCCATTCATCCTTCCCTACTGATCTCCCTCCTGGCACTTCTCCTTACAAGCAGAACAAGTGAAACACCTGCCCCTACATCTCCTCCCTTACTACCATTCTGGGCCCTAAACAGTCCTTCCAGGTGAGGTGACACTTCACCTGTGAGTCTGTTGGGGTCATATACTGTGCCCAGAGCTCCCAGTGTGGCCTCCTGAATATTGGTGAAACCTGACATAGATTGAGAGACTGTTTCGCTGAGCACCTATGCTCCATTCACCAGACTAAGTGGGATCTCCCAGTGGCCACCCATTTTAATTCATCTTCCCATTCCGACATCTCCATCCATGGTGTCCATTACTGTCACAATGAGGCCGCAGTCAGGTTGGAGGAACAACACCTTATATTCTGTCTGGGTAGCCTCCAACCTGATGGCATGAACATCGATTTCTTATACTTCCAGTAATGGCCTTCCCCCACCCCCTCACCATTCCCCATCACCTTTTCCCCACTTTCACCTTATTTCCTTGCCTGCCCATCACCTCCCTCTGGTGTTCCTCCTCCATTTTCTTTCTTCCATGGCCTTCTACTTGCTTCTATTGGACCTCCCCCTTCTCCAGTCCTGTACCTCTTTCACCAACGAACTTCACAGCTCTTTACTTTATCCCTTCCCCTCCTAGTTTTACCTATCACCTTGTGGTTCTTCTCCCCTCTCCCACCTTTTAAATCTACTCATCTTTTTTCTCCAGTCCTGCCAAAGGGTCTCGGCCCAAAACATCAACTGTACATTTTCCATGGATGCTGCCTGGCCTGCTGAGTTCCTCCAGTATTTTGTGCGTGTTGCTTGGATTTCCAGCATGGGCACATTTTCTCGTTTACCAAGAACCATCAATTTGCGGGACTTGTCACTCAGGGTCTTGGACTAAAAATGTGTTTTCTTACATGACTATGTTTTGTTTCCCCCTTTCTTGCTATTTTGAATGCACATATAGGTTTTTGCACCTTGGCCCAACTAGTCACTGGCAGCCAGCCAGAAAAGTCTCCTTTTATTCCCACTCTTTGCCTCTTGCCACTGTTTTATCCATGCCAGAATCTTTCCAGAGGAACCTTGCCTTGTTTGACTGTATCCATGTATGGTTTGAATGACAAGAAAGCTTGATATGATTTGTGTACTTGATAAAAACAGGCCGCAGTTACTGTGGCTTCCTCTAAATCTAGCCTGACAAATCTGATGGAATTCTTTGAAAAAAAAATAACAAGCAGGATAGACAAAGGAGAATGCTGTGTTCTTGGATGTGTGGCCTTTGACAAGGTGCCACACATGAGTCTGCTTAACAAACTAAGAATCCCTGGTATTACTGGAAAGGATTTCTAATGTAAATAAAGCAGCGGCTAATTGGCAGAAGGTAAAGAATGGGAATAAAGGGAGCCTTTTCTGGTTGGCTACCAGTGACTCAAAAGTCCCAAATTCAGCTTTGGCTCTACTCTTGTCTTTTAAGCTTTCCGAGTCTCAGGTACATCACGCTGATTATTGGTACATGATCACTGTAGCAGTCTGCACCCGGATATTTTTGCATGATTTCCGAGCATTTCTATACCTTCTCCTTATAAGCACGTAATCAATCTGGTTTCTGGTGTTATCCCCTGGGCTCTTCCATGTCCATGGTTTTCTCATTTGTTGCTTGAAGACAGTATTACCAATTATATAATCTTTTTCTGTGACCCATGTAGCTAGTCGTTCACCTCTCTCATTTCTCTCACCTATGCCGTAATGCCCAATATTGTCCTCGTCCCTGGTCTTGCCTACTTTTGCATTGAAGTCACCTTGGATAATAATATTTTCTGAGCTTTTACATTGTCTTAACGCTGTTTCTAGTTCGTCATAAAATTGATCGATGTTTTCTTCACTGCAGTCTGCAGTTGGGGCATAAACTTGAATGATGTTAACATCAAAAGGTTTTGCATGTTACTTGTGAAACTACATCTGATCTGATATTGTCCAATAGCCTTTTATTGATTTTGCATGTTCTTCATCTAACATAATTCCAACACCTTTTTCATGTATTTCTCCTCCTGAGTAAATGATGGTACATCCCTCTGAGCTTGTTTTACCAGCTCCTTTCCATCTAATCTCACACCTTCCCAAGATGTTGATTTTTAATCTTTCCATTTCCTGTTTGATGTTGTCTAGTTTACCAGGTTGGTTAAGGGTTCTTACATTCCAGGTTGCTAGTCTGATCTTTTTTGCTTTTAATCTGCCAACAGTCATTGGATAACGGTCGAGGTTCACCTGTGGCTCATGAGATCCTCTACCAGATGAGGCTCCTTCAGTGAAGGCTCCATTCACATCTTTGAGCTGAGAACATAGTTGACTTGAGTTCATGATTGTACAAGGGAAGAATACTGAAGTGGTTTCCCATTGCCTTCTTCAGTTGCAGTGACATCAAAAATGAATTTCAAACAACAGTGAAGAACAAAACATCACTATTACAGAACAGCAATGGGAAAACCTCAGAGACAGCATAACACAAGCAGCACAAGAGGTGATTCCCAAACAACAGAAAAAAGCTAAAAAGAAATGGATGACAATAGGAATTCTGAATCTTATGGAACAAAGAAGAAAATGTAAGGAAAACAAAGAAACCTACGTATCCTTGCATGCACAAATAACAAACAAGTGCAAGGAAGCAAAAGAAAAGTGGCTTAAGAACAAATGTGAGTTAATAGAACAATTGCAGAAGACCAACAACAGCAAATGTATGCACGACAAGATCAAAGAGGTCACAAATCGGAAGAAAAACGGGGCAACAACAGGATGTATAAAAGCAAAAGACGGATCTACAATTATGGAAAAAGGAAAAATAATGCAAAGATGGTCAGAATACATCAAAGACCTATACAACAACAAAGACCGAAAGGACAACTTTGATATTGGCAACAACAACGAGGGCCCAGCAATACTGAAATAAGAAGTGGAACACGCTATGAAGAAAACGCGTAAGGGGAAATCATCAGGACCAGATAACATTCCAGTTGAACTGTATAAAGCTCTAGAAGATTTTGGTGTAGAGAAATTAACAATCTTATTGAATAGAATATACAACAGTGGCAAAGTACCAGAAGATCTTTTAAAGACAGTATTCATTGCACTGCCAAATAAACCAGGTGTAACAGAGTGTGGACAACACAGAACAATTAGTTTAATGAACCACCTCACAAAAATTCTACTTAAAATCATCATGCTCAGAGTAAGAAACAAAATTAAGCCAGAGATCAGTGAAGAACAGTGCAGCTTTGTCGAAGACAAGGGAACTTCAAATACAACTTATATTCTCAGGAATATTATCGAAAGGTCAATAGAAGTACAACAAGGCCTATACTTCTGTTCCATTGACTACACAAAAGCCTTTGACACAGTAAAACACCAAGTCATCATGAAAATACTTGAAGATATTAATATCGACAGAAAAGATCTAAGAATAATCAGCAATCTCTACAAGCAACAAAGTGCAGCCGTATGGATAGACAACGAGATTGGTGAGTATCAGACAATAAAGCGAGGAGTCAGACAGGGTTGTGTTCTATCACCAGACCTGTTCTCCCTGTATAGTGAAAACATCATGAGAACCATACAAGACCTACCTGGAATAAGTAGGTATAGGAGGATACAATATCAACAACCTCCACTATGCGGATGATACAGTACTGATAGCAAACAGTGAAGTAAATTTACTGAAACAAGTATCTACCATCAACACAGAGAGCAAAAGACTTGGCCTAACCTTAAACAAAAAGAAAACTGAAGTAATGGTAATATCAAAAAAATCTGATATCCCAAACTGTAGGATTGTATTGAAAAATGAAATCCTGAAACAAGTCCACAACTTCAAGTACCTTGGATCATGAGTAACATCTAATGGCAAATGCGAAACAGACATAAAAGCAAGAATAGCAATAGCAAGAACAGCATTTACAGAAATGAGAAACATCTTAATGAACAAGAAAATAGCAACTGACATCTGCCTTAGAACTCTCAGCTGCTACATCCTTCCTATGTTGATGTATGGCTGCGAGTCATGGACCATCACAAATACAATGGAAAAAAGAATCAATGAAGCAGAGATGTGGTTCCTCAGAAGAATGCTATGCATATCATGTACGGACAGGATAACCAACGAAGAAGTTCTACAGAGAACGAAAACAAAACCTACATTACTTAAAAAAATCAGAAAACAGCAATCTTCTTTGTAGACATCATGCGAAGAGAGACATTAGAAAGCTGTAAGGAAAAAGCAGAGGCATTCAGAGAATGAAAATGATAGATGGATTAACATCATGGTTAGAAACAGGGGAGGCAACAACTACAATTCGGAGGGTCAAGGTCCATGGTGGATGGAGAGACGTTATTGCCAACGCCGAACGGCAAGGCACCCAAAACAACCAGTGACTAGCAGTGTTCCACAGGGTTCTGTGTTGGGACCACTACTTCTTATGTTTTATGTCAATGACTTTGATGATGGAACTGATGGTTTTGTTGTAAAGTTTGCGGTCGATATGAAGATAGTTGGGGGCGCAAATAGTTTTGAGGAAGTAGAGGGGTTACAGAAGGTCTTAGACAGTTTAGAAGAATTGGCAAAGAAATGGCAGATAGAATACAGTGTTAGGAAGTGTATGGTCATGCACTTTGGTAGAAGAAATAAAAGAATAAACATTTTCTAAATGGAGAGAAAATTCAAAACTCTGAAGCCAAAAGGAACTTGGAAGTACTTCTACAAGATTTCCTGAAGGTTAATTTTCAGGTTGAGTCAGTGGTAAGGAAGGCAAGTACGATTTTAGCATTCATTGCAAGGGGACTAGAATATAAAAGCAAGGATGTAATGTTGAGGCTTTACAAAGCACTAGTCGGGCCTCACATGGAGTATTGCGAGCTGTTTTGAGCCCCTTATCTTAGAAAGAATGAGCTGACTCTGGAGAGGGTTCAAAGGAAGTTCACAAAAATGATTCCCATACTGAACATATGAAGAGTGTTTGATAGCTCTGGGCCTGTATTCACCAGAATTCAGAAGAATGAGGGGTGATCTAATTGAACATGGAACAACACAGCGCAGTATAGGACCTTTGGCCCACAATGCTGTGCCGACCCTTAAACCCTGCCTCCCATATAACCCTCCACCTTAAATTCCTCCATATACCTGTCTAGTAATCTCTTAAATTTCACTAGTGTATCTGCCTCCACCACTGACTCAGACAGTGCATTCCACTCACCAACCAACACTAGGAAAAAACCTTCCTCTAATATCCCTCTTGAACTTTCCAGCCCTTACCTTAAAGCCATGTCCTCTTGTATTGAGCAGTGGTGCCCTGGGGAAGAGGCGCTGGCTGTCCACTCTGTCTATTCCTCTTAATATCTTGTACACCTCTATCATGTCTCCTCTCATCCTCCTCTCCAAAGAGTAAAGCCCTAGCTCCCTTAATCTCTGATCATAATCCATACTCTCTAAACCAGGCAGCATCCTGGTAAATCTCCTCTGTACCCTTTCCAATGCTTCCACATCCTTCCTATAGTGAGGCGACCAGAACTGGACACAGTGCTCCAAGTGTGGCCTAACCAGAGTTTTAGAGAGCTGCATCATTACCCTGCGACTCTTAAACTCTATCCCTCCACTTATGAAATTTAACACTCCATAAGCTTTCTTAACTACCCTATCTACCTGTGAGGCAACTTTCAGGGATCTGTGGACATGTACCCCCAGATCCCTCTGCTCCTCCACACTACCAAGTATCCTGCCATTTACTTTGTACTCTGCCTTGGAGATTGTCCTTCTAAAGTGTACCACATCACACTTCTCCGGGTTGAACTCCATCTGTCACTTCTCAGTCCTCTTCTGCATCTTATCAATGTCTCTCTGCAATCTTAGACAATCCTCTACACTATTCACAACACCACCAATCTTTGTGTCGTCTGCAAACTTGCCAACCCACCCTTCCACCTCCACATCCAGGTCGTTAATAAAAATCACAAAAAGTAGAGGTCCCAGAACCGATCCTTGTGGGACACCACTAGTCACAACCCTCCAATCTGAATGTACTCCCTCCACCACGACCCTCTGCTTTCTGCAGGCAAGCCAATTCTGAATCCACCTGGCCAAACTTCCCAGGATCCCATGCCTTCTGACTTTCTGAATAAGCCTACCGTGTGGAACCTTGTCAAATGCCTTACTAAAATCCATTAAGATCACATCCACTGCACTACCCTCATCTACATGCCTGGTCACCTCCTCAAAGAACTCTATCAGGTTTGTTAGACACAATCTGCCCTTCACAAAGCCATGCTGACTGTCGCTGATCAGTCCATGATTCTCTAAATGCCCACAGATTCTGTCTCTAATAATCTTTTCCAACAGCTTTCCCACCACAGACGTAAGGCTCACTGGTCTATAATTACCCAGACTATCCCTACTAGCATTTTTGAACAAGGGGACAACATTCGCCTCCCTCCAATCCTCCAGTACCATTCCTGTGGACAACGAGGACATAAAGATCCTAGTCAGAAGTTCAGCAATCTCTTCCCTCGCCTTGTGGAGCAGCCTGGGGAATATTCCATCAGGCCCCAGGGACTTGTTGCAAGTTCTGATAGTGTGGATGTAGAGAGGATGCTTTCGATGGTGAAAGACTCTAAGACCAGCAGGCACAGCCTCAGAATAGATGGGCGTCTTTTTAGAACAAAATGAAGTGGAGTTTATTTCGCTATAGTGGTAAATCTGTGGAATTTGTTGTCACAGACAGCTGTGGAGGCCAAATCTTTTTATATATTTAAGGCAAAGGTTGATAGATTCTTGATTGGTCGTGGCAGGAAGAGATATGGGGAGAAGGCAGGAGATTGGGGCTGAGAGGGAAAGTGGGTGGGCAAAAGAATACAAGAGCAGGGATATGATGTTGAGGCCCTATATCTCATAGTCTTATTGTAAAATGACCCAAATCTGCTCCTATATCTTATTGTCTAATCTCATCATTCTGCATTTAACCCATAGCTTTCTATGCAATGATAATCCAAGGGTAGCTTAGATGCTTAAATGCTATCAGTGACTCCAGCATCCAACAGAGGAATTGGCAATGTGGAAGGTTGCCAATGTAGATCAGTTGAAAATGTGGGCTAAGAAAATGCAGGAGAAGGTTACTCTGGACAATTGTGAGGTGTTGTACTTTGGAACGTGACATGCAAGAGGAAAGTGTAGAGTACAGAACATTTAGACCATTGAAGTACAGAGGGATCTCGGATTGCAAATTCATAGCTCCCTCAAAATGTCAATGCAAGTCATGGAGCAGAAAGTAAAGAGATGAAGAATGGGTAAAAAAATAAAAACACAAAATACTGGCAGAACTCAGCAGGCCAGACAGCATCTATGGGAGGAGGTAGTGACGACGTTTCAGGCCGAAACCCTTCATCAGGATGAAGAATGGGACCACTTATCCAAAGTTAGGGACCAGCTGGACTCGAAACGAAGAGCTTACAGCTGGTTTATTTAACATGATACAATGAAGCAAATATCAGAGAAATAGTTAAGAGAAGCTTGTGGAAAGATTGAGGTCTACAAGCTGAAATAACAATCAATATGCGCGCCCAAACTTCTTCACCAGAGTCACCCACAAAGCAGCTTCAAATGAATGAATGCAATGCCTCATTTTATGAAGAGACATGGGACAAGCAGCCAAGAAATGAATGTGATGAAGAGATAGCACATACATGGAAGGAAGAGCCAACTACCAACACAACTTGAAATGTTTATTTTAGACAACATATATAAAGAAGATAAACTCAGTGGCCCGTACCTAATAAAGTGGTCATGTCTTCTGTTACTGTAGCCCATCTACTTCAAGGTTTGACATATTACACATTCAGAGATGCTCTTCTGCACACAACTGTTGTAATGCATGGTTATTTGAGTTACTTTCACCTTCCTGTCAGCTTGAACCAGTCTGGTCATTCTGCTGACTTCTCTCATCAACAAGGCATATTTGCCAACAGAACTGCCACTCACTAGACGTCTTCTATTTTCACACTTAAACTTCAGAGAAAGTTGTGTGAAAACCCCAGGAGAGCAGAAGTCTCTCAGATACTCAAATCACCCCGTCTGCACCAACAATCATTCCACAGTCACATTTCTCCCTCATTCTGATGTTTGGTCTGAACAAATGAACCTATTTACCATGTCTGCATGCTTTTATGCATTGAGTTGCTGCTGCAAATTGAATTGATTAGATATTTGCATCAACAAGTCAGTGTACAGGTATACCTAATAAAGTGGCCAATTAGGGTATATATCCTCTTTTGACATTTTTATTTAACTTTAAGATTGGCACAACATCATGGACCTGTAGTGTCATTGTTTGTGTCAACATTGTGCTGTAGTGTTCTATGAAAGTAGAGACAGTGGTAAAGAGCCATACAGCGTGTTTTGCCTTCAGTGGCTGGGATGTTGAGTATAAATGTCAGGAAAGCATGTTGCAGCCACATACACCTTTGGTTGGGCCACATTTGAAGAACTGTGTGCTGTGCAGTTCAGGTTGTTGCATTACAGGATAAGATATGGAGGCTTTGGAGAGGGTGCAGAAGAGTTTCACCAGCACAGGGTCATACAGTACGGAACTTTGGACCAATGCATCATGTTGACCTTGTTTTCTACCCAAGTTGGTCTCACTTCTTTATGCCATAGACCTCTAACATTAATGAGGCGGTCCATGGACCCAGGTGGGGAACCCCAGCTCTAAACCAAGTACCTGTTTAAATGTTTTTTAAATATTGCAAATGTACCCACATTTTCTGTTTCCTCTGGCAGCTCAGTCCATATACTGATCATCTCTGAGTGGAAAACATTACCCCTAAAATCCCAATAAAATACTTCCCTTCTCAAATTAAACCAATAACTTCAGGTTTTTTTGGTGCCCCTACCCCAAGAAGAAGACTATGACCTCTGGTAGGTGAGTCTAGGAGCAGAGAACACAGCCTCAGAATAGGACATCCATTTAGAACAGATGAGAAGGAAATCTGGGGGATTCACTGCCACAGACAGTTGTGGAGGCCAAATCAATGAGAATATTTAAAGCAGAGTTTGATAGGTTCTTGGTTAGTGAGGGCATTAAAGGCTATGGAGAGAAGACAGGAGAATGGGGTTAAGAGGAATAATAATCAACCATCATGGGATATTGAAACAGATTTGATGCACTGAATGGCCTGATTCTGCTCCTATCTATTATGGTCTTGATGGTGGTCACACCCAGAGCAGAGCACAGGCTTCAGAGAGTAGATGGGTGACCAGCAGAAGTAAAGGGAGCAAGCAGTCAGTGCAGGGTTCCCCTGTGGCCATCCCCTTTAGCAACACATATATCTTTTGGATATTGCTGTGGGGGTGGAATGACCTATGAGGGCAAAGCAAGTCACGGCCAAAGGTCAAAGTACAAATTGGCACCAATGACATAGGTAAAATAAAAAAGGGGGAAAAAGTTTTGCAGAGTTAGTATTGAGAGTTAAGAGTTGAAGAGCAGGATTTTCAAGATTATTCAGTCAGGAGGAGGAAGGGGAAGAGTCAGCACTAGAGTACCCCTGTGGCTGTACCCCTTGACAAAAAGAACTCCTGTTTGAGTACTGTTGGGGGGGGAATGGCCTTGCTGGAGGAAGCGACAGTAGCCTTGCCTCTTGCACAAAATCTGGCCCTGTGGCTCAGAAGGGTAGGGAAGGGAAGAGGAAGGCAGTAGTGATAGGGGACTCTATAGTTTGGGGGTCAGGCAGGCGATTCTGTGGACGCAGGAAAGAAACTCGGATGGTAGTTTGCCTCCCAGATGCCAGGGTCCGGGATGTTTCTGATCGCATCCAAGATATCCTGCGGTGAGAGGTAGAACAGCCAGAGGTCATGGTACGTATTGGTACCAATGACATAGTAGGAAAAGGGAAGAGGTCCTGAAAAAAGACTACAGGGAGTTAGGAAGGAAGTTGAGAGGACCGCAAAGGTAGTAATCTCGGGACTACTGCCTGTGCCACACGACAGTGCAAAAAGGAATAGGATGAAGTGGAGTGGCTGAAGTATTGGAGCAGGGGCAGGGATTAAGATTTCTGGATCATTGGGCTCCTTATTTTTGGGCTTCTTATTTTAGAAAGGATATACTAACATTGGAGAGGTTTCAGAGAAGATTCACGAGAATGATTCCAGGAATGAGAGAGTTACCGTATGAGGAACATCTGGCAGCTCTTGGGCTGTATTCCCTGGAGTTCAGGAGAATGAGGGGGGATCGCAAAAAAACATTCCAAAAGTTAAAAGGCCAGAACAGATTAGATATGGCAAAGTTATTTCCCATGGTAAGGGATTCTAGAACACGAGAGCACGACTTCAGGATTGAAGGACATCCTTTTAGAACTGAGATGTGGAGAAATTACTTTAGCCAGAGGGTGGTAAATCTGTGGAATTTGTTGCGACGAGCAGCTGTGGAGGCCAAGTCATTGGGTATATATAAAGCATATGTTCTTGATTAGCCAGGGCATCAAAGAGTATGTGGAGAATGCAGAGGAGTGGGGATGACTGGAGGAATTGGATCAGCTCATGATTGAATGGCAGAAGCAGACTCGATGGGCCAAATGGCCTACTTCTGCTCCTATTTCTTCTGGTCTTATGGTCTAAGGATGCTGCCCAGATTAGAGAACATGTCTCATGAAGAAAGTTTGAAGGGCCCAAGGCCTTCTCTTTGGTGCAACAGAGAATGAGGAAAATTGAAATGTGTCTAAGATTATGAGAGTCATAGATAGAGTGGTTCCAAGGTTGTCAAGCCAAGGAGCGGTAGTGGAAACAAGCTCCCACTACCTAAAAATGCTCCTCACGCATGCGCCTCAAATAGCCTCTGATGACCAAGTCCAACTCCTGGCCTTCTCCTGTGGCTTAGCCTCTAAGCCCGGCGGAACTGTTTCTACTGACAGAAGAAGGGCAAAGGCGGGTCCTGGTGCCTTAAAACCAGTGCTTCTGGTAGATGTAGCTCACCAGCCTGGGAAAGCAGTCCATCTGAGAGAGTGAAAACTCTGATTTCAAACCTCTGCTGCCTTGCGGCCATACCCACTCACGGGAAAGACGTTGGGAGTAAACTGAGCACAAATCCGGAGCTTGAGTCCTTAAGGCTGTCTGACGTTGCCTTCAACCTTGTTCTGGCAACTCCTGCGACAACACTGGTGCCAAGCTGTATCGGTCCTTGCCCTTCCCTTGGACAACATCGGTGGCGTGGAGAGGGGAGACTTGCTGCTTGGCCAACTGCTGGTCTTCCATACAACATTGCCCAGGCCTGCACCCTGGAAACCATTCCAGGTGCAGATCCATGGTCTCGTGAGACTAACAGATGCCACCACAGATGGAGTGGACAGTCATCAACTTTTTCTCCAATACCAGAGGATATTGGGTACTTAGACAAATTGGAAGAATGGCAAAAAAGTGGCAGATGGAACACAGTGTTGGGAAATGTATAATAATGCATTTTGATAAAAGGAATATAAATGCAGACTATTATCTAAATGGGGAGTAAGTTCAAACATCAGAGATACAGAGGGGTTTAGGAGTCCTTGTGCAAGACTCTCAAAAAGTTAATTTACTGGTTGAGTCGGTGATAAAGAAGGCAAATGCAATGTTGGCATTTATTTCAAGGGGAATAGAATATAAAAGCAAGGAGACAATGCTGAGCTTTTATAAGACACCAGTCAGGGTGCACTTGAAGTACTGTCAACAGTTTTGGGCCTCATAGTTCAGAAAGAATAGAAACATAGAAAACCTACAGCACAATACAGGCTCTTTGACCCACAATGGTGTGCCGAACACATACTTATTTTAGAAATCACCTAGGATTACATATAGCCCTCTATTTTTCTAAGCTCCATGTACCTATCCAAGCGTCTCTTAAAAGACCCTATCGTACCACCATTGCCAGCAGTCCATTCCACGCACTCTGCATAAAAAACTTACCCCTGACATCTGCTCTGTACCTACTTCAAAGCACCTTAAAACTGTGCCATCTTGTGTTAGCCATTTCAGCCCTGGGAAAAAGTCTCTGAGTAACAACACGATCAATGCCCATCATCATCTTATACACCTCTATTAGGTCACCTCTCATCCTCCGTTGTTCCAAGGAGAAAAGGCCGAGTTCACTCAACCAATTCTCATTAGGCATGGTCCCCAATCCAAGCAACATCTTTGTAAATCTCCTCTGCATCCCTTCTATAGTTTCCATATCCTTCCTGTAGTGAGGTGACCAGAATTCAGCACAGTACTCCAAGTGGGGTGTTGTCATTGGATAGAGTCCAGAGGAGGTTCATGAGGATGATTCTGGGAATAAACAGGTTAACATATGAGGAGCATTTGTCAGCTTTGGGCCTGTACTCACTGGAATTTAGAGGAATGTGGAGGGATATCATTGAAGCCTATCGAATGTTGAAAGGACAAGATAAGATGGATGTGGAGAGGAAACACAAAGTATACTGCAGATGCTGTGGTCAAATCAACACGTACAAACAAGCTGGATGAACTCAGCAGGTCGGGCAGCATCCGTTGAAATAAGCAGTCAACATTTCGGGCCGAGACCCTTTGTCAGGACTGAAGAAGGAGGGGGCAGGGGCCATATAAAGAAGGTGGGGGGGGGGGGGAAGGTGCCTGGTGAAAAACCAATCAGAGGAAAGATCAAGGGGTGGGGGGGAGGGGAAGCAGGGAGGGGATAGGCAGGAGAGGTGAAGAAGGAATGCAAGGGAAAAGCACTATGGATAGTAGAAGGCAGAATCATGAAAGAGGCGATAGGCAGCTGGAAGAGGAGGCAGAGTGAAAGTGGGATGGGAGAAGGGAGAGGGAGGGAATTACCAGAAGTTGGAGAATTCGATGTTCATACCAAGGGGCTGGAGACTACCCAGACGGTATATGAGTTGTTGCTCCTCCAACCTGGGTTTGGCCTCATCATGGCAGTAGAGGAGGCCATGTATGGACATATTCGAATGGGAATGTGAAGCAGAGTTAAAGTGGGTGGCAACTGGGAGATCCTGTCTGTTGTGGCGGATGGAGCGGAGGCACTCGATGAAGCGGTCCCCCAATCTGCGTCGGGTCTCGCCGATGTAGAGCAGGCCGCACCGGGAGCACCGGATGCAATAGATGACCCCAACAGACTCAAGTGAAGTGCTACCTCACCTGGAAGGACTGTTTGGGGCCCTGAATGTGGAGAGGATATTTCCCGTTGTGGATGTATCCAGCACTGGAGGGTATAGCCTAAAAATTGAGGGGTGAACCTTTTGAACAGAGTCAAGAAGAAATTTTTTAGCCAGAGAGTGGAATGTTCTGCCACAGACTGCAAAGTCCTTGGGTCCTGATCAGTCATGGTATCGAAGGATATGGCGAAAGGCAGTAATATGGGGTTGAGTGGGATCCGGGATTAGCCATGATGTAATGGTGCAGCAGACACGATGGGCTAATTCTGCTCCTATGTCTTATGGTCCAATGACATCAGTTTAAGGCGAGTGGGGGAAGTTTAGGGGAGATGTCACTGGTAGGTGAAGTGGATGCCTGGAACTCACTGGCAGGAATGGTGGCAGAGGCTGATACCACAGGGACATTTAAGAAACTCTTAGATGGGCATACAAATGTAGGAAAATGAAGGATTATGAGCTGCGTAAAATTAATGGTGGAGTAGGTTCATATTGGTCAGTACAGCATCATATGCCAAAGGACCTGTACTGTGCCATACTGTTGTATGTTCTCCCTTCATGCATAATCGTTTCCATCATCCTCAAGTGCACCTAACCTTTGCCCATCTCCCCCTCACTGTAAAACCTCTGGTATTGCTGCTTACCGCCTTACGCGCCGCTGCATCACCTCAGCTTCCTTCATCCTCTGCACCTGGGACATGTAGGATGTGATGCGTGCATTGCAGACCATCAGGCTCTTGGCTGCTTCCAGTGTTTGGTCCTTCTGCGTACACGCTGCAAGAAGCTTGCAGGCCCCATCCCGCATTCGGATTTCATAGTCAATCTTCTTCTGGAAATCAGAGTCCTAGAAAGCACGAAGCAATGATCAGCTTACCCACTTCCTCCCTTTCTCTCCTTTTGCCCTGCAATGATCAGGCTTTGCTCCAGCCACCTACTTACATTGTCACTTTCAATCAACCCCCGGATCCCTCAATACTCCAGTCCTGCCAGTTACTGTGTACTTTCCCCTAACATTGTGCCTCCCAAAGTGTAACACCTCACATTTGTCCAGATTAACTTCAAGTTCAAATTTATTGTCATTTCAACTCAATACACATATACCACCAAGCGAAACAACGTTCCTCCTGGTATGTAACAGCACATATTGTATAACTCACGCTCAACACAAAGTAATATTACTACAAATAGTAAGGTGCATTTAATCACAAGTTAAAAAGGAAACAGTATACTGTCATACACAGCATATAAGAAAGCAAACATACAAAGTTCAAAGTAAAATTTATTATCAGAGTATATACATGTCACCACATACAACCCCAAGATTCTTTTTACTGTGGACAGACTTATCAAATTTATAGAACAGTAACAGTAAACAGGATCAATGAACAACAAACTGTAAAAATGCAAATATAAATAAATAGCAATAAAAATGGACTAAGAAATAACATGAAATGAAAGAGCAATAAATAACAAGATAAAGAGTCCTTAAAGTGAGACTATCCACTATGGGAACACCAGAAATCGATTGAGTGTATTCATCCCTTGTTAGACAATAGACGATAGGTGCAGAAGTAGACCATTCAGCCCTTCGAGCCTGCACCGCCATTCTGAGATCATGGCTGATCATCTACTATCAATACCCAGTTCCTGCCTTGTCCCCATATCCCTTGATTCCCCTATCCATAAGATACCTATCTAGCTCCTTCTTGAAAGCATCCAGAGAATTGGCCTCCACTGCCTTCCGAGGCAGTGCATTCCACACCCCTACAACTCTCTGGGAGAAGTAGTTTTTCCTTAACTCTGTCCTAAATGACCTACCCTTTATTCTCAAACCATGCCCTCTGGTACTGGACTCTCCCAGCATCTGGAACATATTTCCTGCCTCTATCTTGTCCAATCCCTTAATAATCTTATAAGTTGCAATCAGATCCCCTCTCAATCTCCTTAATTCCAGCGTGTACAAGCCCAGTCTCTCTAACCTCTCTGCGTAAGACAGTCCGGACATCCCAGGAATTAACCTTGTGAATCTATGCTGCACTTCCTCTATAGCCAGGATGTCCTTCCTTAACCCTGGAGACCAAAACTGTACACAATACTCCAGGTGTGGTCTCACCAGGGCCCTGTACAAATGCAAAAGGATTTCCTTGCTCTTGTACTCAATTCCCTTTGTAATAAAGGCCAACATTCCATTAGCCTTCTTCACTGCCTGCTGCACTTACTCATTCACCTTCAGTGACTGATGAACAAGGACTCCTAGATCTCTTTGTATTTCTCCCTTACCTCTCTACACCGCTCATTTAATAATCTGCCTTCCTGTTCTTACTCCCAAAGTGGATAACCTCACACTTATTCACATTAAACGTCATCTGCCAAGTATCTGCCCACTCACTCAGCCTATCCAAGTCACCTTGAATTCTCCTAACATCCTCATCACATGTCACACTGCCACCCAGCTTAGGTATCATCAGCAAACTAATCTAAATCATTGATGCAAATCGAAAACAGCTGTGGTCCCAATACCGAGCCCTGTGGCACCCCACTAGTCACCACCTGCCATTCCGAGAAACACCCATTCACCGTTACCCTTTGCTTTCTATCTGCCAACCAGTTTTCTATCCATGTCAATATCTTCCCCCCAATGCCAAGAGCTCTGATTTTACCCACCAATCTCCTATGTGGGACCTTATCAAATGCCTTCTGAAAAATCGAGGTACACTACATCCACTGGATCTCCCTTGTCTAACTTCCTGGTTACATCCTCGAAAAACTCCAATAGATTAGTCAAGCATGATTTGCCCTTGGTAAATCCATGCTGGCTCGGCTCAATCCTATCACTGCTATCTAGTATGCCACTATTTCATCTTTAATAATGGACTCTAGCATCTTCCCTACTACTTGTTGTTCAAGAGCCTAAGGCTGAGGGGTAGTAACTGTTCTTGAACCTGGTGGTGTGAGCCTGAGGCACCTGTACCTTCTACCTGATATCAGCCACCAGAAAAGACCATGGCCTGGGTGGTGAGGATCTTTAATGATGAAGGCTGCTTTTCTACAGCAATGTTTCATGTAGACATGCTCAATGACTGGGAGAGTTTTTACACATGATGCTCTGGGCCAAATTTATTTTTTTTTTAGGATTTTCCACTCAAAAGCACTGGTGTTCCCATACCAGGCCATGATGCAGCCAATCAGCACACTTTCCACCGCACAACTATAGATCGCTAAGGTGTTTGATGATGATGTGCTAAATCTCTGCAGACTCCCAAGACTCCTGTCGTGCTTTCTCTGCAATTAAATTTATATGACTGGGCCCAGACAAATCTTCTGAGATAATAACACCCATGAATTTAAAGTTACTGACCCTCTCCAATACCGATCCTCCGGTGAATACAGTCAATAAGACAGTATAACGTTCCATATGCAGTGGGACCTGGATGATGGCAGGGAGTTCAGTCATCTTACAGCCTGAAGTAACAACCTGCTTCCTATCCAAACAGTCCTTGTCCTAATGCTGCGATACCTCCTGCCTGATGGTACAAGGTCACAGAAATTGATGGACAGACGGAAGGGATCATTGACAATGCTAAGGGCCCTGCATATGCAATGCTCCTGCTAATATCTCTGATGGGTAGAAGAGAGATCCTGATAATCCTTTCAGGAGATTTACAAGGATGTTGCCTGGATTCAGGAGCATGCCTTTTGTGAATAGGTTGAGTGAGCTTGACCTTTTCTCCTTGGAACGACGGAGGATGAGAGGTGACCTGATAGAGGTGTATAAGATGATGAGAGGCACTGATCGTGTGGATAGTCAGAGGCTTTTTCCCCAGGGCTGAAATGTTTGCCCCAAGAGGACACAGGTTTAAGGTGCTGGGGAGTAGGTACAGAGGAGATGTCAGGGGTAAGTTTTTTTTACTCAGAGTGGTAAGTGCATAGAATGGGGGGCTGCCAATGGTGGTGGAGGCGGATACGAGAGGGTCTTTTAAGAGACTTTTGGTTTGGTACATGGAGCTTAGAAAAATAAAGGGCTATGGGTAAGCCTAGTAATTTCTAACATAGGGACATGTTCGGCACAACTTTGTGGGCCAAAGGGCGTGTATTGTGCTGTAGGTTTTCTATGTTTTCTATGAGTCCTCACAATCCTTTGTAGGGTCTTGCAGATCTTGTATCAGATGGTGATGCAGCTGGTCATGAAATTTTCAATGATGCTCCTCCAAGTATTGATTGGAATGGAGGTTGGGAGCTTCATTCACCTCAGTCTCCTCAGAAAGTGAAGATGCTATGCTTTCTCAACTAAAGAGATCAAGTTCAAGTTTATTTATCATTCAACCATGAATAAACCCAAACAAAAAGATTCCTCCAGGACCAAGCTGCAAAATGCAGTACAATAGTCAAACATAACACAAATAAACATAGTAAGTCATAGAAAAACACAGCTCAGAAACAGGCCCTTCAGCCCATTTAGTCTGTGCCAAATCATTTAAGCTGTCTACTCCCAACAACCTGCACTGGGAACATAACCCTCCATATCCCTAACATCCATGTACCTATCCAAACTTCTCTTAAACAATAAAATCGAGCTTGCATGCACTTGTTCTGGCAGCTTGTCCACACTCTCACCAGCTTCTCACTGAAGAAGTTTCCCCTCATGTTCCCCTCAGACATTTCAGTTTTCACCCTTATCCCATGATCTCTGGTTGTAGTCCCACCCAACGTCAGTGGAAAAAGCCTGCATTTATCCTATCTGTACCCCTCAGAATTTTGTATACCTCTCTCAAATCTCTTCTCAATCTTCTATGTTCTAGGGAATGCAGTCAAAACCTATTCAATCTTTCCTTACAACTCAAGTCCTCCAGACTCAACAATATCCTTATATATTTTCTCTGTACTTTTTCAACCTTGTTTACATCTTTCCTGTAGGTAGGTGACCAAAACTTAACACAATACTCCAAATTAGGCCTCACCAACATCTTATACAACTTCAACATAACATCCCATCTCCTGTACTCAATATGTTGATTTATGAAAGCCAAAATACCAAGAGCTTTCTTTATGAACCCATCTACCTGTGATGCCACTTTCAATGAATTAGGGACCTGTATTCCCAGTTCCCTTTGTTCTACCACACTATTCAGTGCCCTACCGTTCACTATGTGAGACCTACCTACCCTGGCTGGTCCCACCAATGTTCAAAACCTTGCAATTGTCTGTGTTAAATTGCATCTTCTATTTTTCCAGCTGATCCAGATCCCTCTGCCAGCCATGATAGCCTCACTGCCCACTGCACCCCCAATCTTGGTGTCATCTGCAAATTTGCTGATCCTGTTAACCACATTATCATCCACATTGTTACTATAGATGACAAACAATAATGGACCCAGCACCAATCCCTGCAGCACAGCACTAGTCACAGACCTCCAGTCAGAGAGGCAAACATCTTTTACCACTCTCTGGCTTCTCCCACAAAACCAATGTCCAATCCAATTTACTACCTCATCTTGAATACTAAGTGAATGAACCTTCTTGACCAACTTCCCATGTCAAATGTCTTGCTAAAGTTCATGGAGACAACATCCACTGCCTTGCCTTCATCCACGTTCCTGGTAACTTCCTCGAAAAACTCCAAGATTGGTTAGACATGACTTAACATGCATAAAGCCATGCTGACTATCCCTAATCAATCCATGTCTATCCAAATACTTGTATATCCAGTTCCTTAGAATACCTTCCAATAACTTTCCCACAACTGATATCAAACTGATTTAAGTTTAGAGCCTTTCTTAAATAACAGAACATTGGCTATTCTCCAATCCTCTGGTACCTCTCCTGTATCTAAGGATGATTTATATATCCTGGCTAGGGCCTCAGCAATTTTTACACTTACCTTCGTAGGGTCCAAGGGAACAGCTTGTCAGGCCCTGGGGATTTATCCACCCCGAATTGCCTCAGGGTAGCACACATATCCTCCTCTGTAATCTATAAGAATCCATGGGTTCTTTACAAAAGTCTGAGGGACAATGGGCTGTTTCAGGAGAGATGTTACAGATGTTCATTGGAATCTCTGTTAACTAGGCTGCATAGTCCCTCAGCACACGACCAGGCTTGTTATCAAACCCTACAGTTTTACACTGGCTAGGGTCTTCCTCACATCAGATACAGCCAGACATTGCCTGCCCATATTTCATTCTGATCCAGAACCTGTTGAATTATTTAACAACTTTCCTCACAATCCACCACTACATCAGCTTTTTCGTCATTCAGCCAGTCTGCATTTTCCTCATTTTATCATTAAAAATCATTTAAATATCTTTAAAACATTATATTTTAACCAAATTGCAGTCATGGAATCTACAGTGATGTGCATTCTTCCAGCCCAACTTGCTCACCACCACCACCTCCCTGTTCCAACGTGCTTCAAGACTGCCACCATCGTCCCTGTGCTGAAGAAGTCTTCAGTATCCTGCCTAAATGACTACCATCCCATTGCAATCACATCCATCATCATGAAGTGTTTCCAGAGGCTAGTCATGAGGCATATCAAGACCCTGCTGACCCCCTCACTGGACCCCCTGCAGTTTGCATACCATCCCAACCGCTCAACAGACAACACCATTGCCATCACCCTCCAACTGGCCCTACCCCACCTGGACAAAAAGGACACACACGTTTGAATGCTGTTCATAGACTTCAGTTCAACAATCAACACAATCATCCCTCAGAAACTGATTGGAAAGCTGAGCCTACTGGGCCTGAACACCTCCCTCTGCAATTGGATCCTGGACTTCCTGACTGGGAGACCTCAGTCAGTCCGGATCGGGAGCAGCATCTCCAACACCATCACACTGAGCACGGAGGCCTCCCAGGACTGTGTGTTCAGTCCACTGCTGTTCACTCTGCTGACCCACGACTGTGCTGCAACACACAGCTCGAACCACATCATCAAGTTCGCCAATGACACCACCGTGGTGGGTCTCATCAGCAAGAATGACGAGTCAGCTTAGAGAGAGGAGGTGCAGCAGCTAATGGACTGGTGCAGAGCCAACAACCTGTCTCTGAATGTGAACAAAAGAAAAAAGATGGTTGTTGACTTCAGGAGGGCACGGAGCGGCCACTACCCGCTGAACATCAACGGTTCCTTGGTAGAGATCGTTAAGAGCGCCAGATTTCTTGGTGTCCACCTGGCAGAGAATCTCACCTGGTCCCTCAACACCAGCTCCACAGCAAAGAAAGCCCAGCAGCGTCTCTACTTTCTGCAGTCTGAGGAAAGTCCATCTCCCACCCCCCATCCTCATCAACTTCTACAGGGGTTGTATTGAGATCATCCTGAGCAGCTGCATCAGTGCCTGGTTCGGTAATTGCACCATCTCGGATCACAAGACCCTGCAGCGGATAGTGAGGTCAGCTGAGAAGGTCATCGGGGTCTCTCGTCCTGCCATTACGGACATTTACACTACACGCTGCATCTGCAAAGCAAAGAGCATTATGAACGACCCCACGCACCCCTCATACAAACTCTTCTCCCTCCTGCCATCTGGGAAAAGGCACCAAAACAAACGGGCTCTCACGATCAGACTATGTAACAGTTTCTTCCCCCAAGCTATCAGTCTCCCCAATACCCAGAGCCTGGACTGACACCTTACTGCCCTATTGTCTTGTTTATTATTTATTGTAATGCCTGCACTGTTTTGTGCACTTCATGCAGTCCTGGGTAGGTCTGTAGTCTAGTGTAGTTTTTTACGTAGTGCAGTCTAGTTTTTGTACTGTGTCATTTAACATCATGGTCCTGAAAAAACATTATCTCATTTTTACTATGTACTGTACCAGGAGTTATGGCTGAAATGACAATAAAATTTGAAGAAGGAAGTCGGAGAATCAGAACGGGAGTGCAGCAGAAGCCATTTTGATTTTCTCTTATTCTCATCGGAGTTAAGAGAAGAGGGACTGCGCGGGCGTGTGACGTCGGGCAGTGAAGCAGGGAAGATTTAAAAAGGACACATCCTTATACAGCAGGCAGCGTCATTTGCGAGCAGCGGAATGAGCCGGGAACAGAGTGCAGGCTTAAGGAATTTGGCTCAATGGGCTTAGCCGGAAACAGGCGAGGCAAGGTAGATTTAGATTTCAGTTTTCCCTGTTATTTGAGGAAAGGGGAAGTATGAGTGTAAGGGCAGCTTGTTGTTCTCGGTGTCAGATGTGGGAGGTCCTGAAGTCTCCTAGCCTCCCGGATGTCCACATCTGCGCCAGGTGCGCCGAGCTGTAGCTCCTAAGGGACTGTGTTAGGGAACTAGAGCTGCAGCTCAACTCAAGTCAGGTCAAGTCAAGTCAACTTTTATTGTCATTTCAACCATAACTGCTGGTACAGTGCATAGTAAAAATGAGACAATGTTTTTCAGGACCATGGTTTACATGACACAGTACAAAAAACTAGACTGAACTACGTAATAAAAAAAAACAGAGAAAGCTATACTAGACTACAGACCTACAATGGACTACATAAAGTGCACAAAAACAGTACCAGCATTACAATAAATAATAAACAAGACAGTAGGGCAAGGTGTCAGTCCAGGCTTCGGGTATTGAGGAGTCTGATAGCTTGGGGGAAGAAACTGTTACATAGTCTGGTCGTAAGAGCCCGAATGCTTCGGAGCCTTTTCCCAGACGGCAGGAGGGAGAAGAGATTGTATGAGGGGTGCATGGGGTCCTTCATATTGCTGTTTCCTTTGTGGATGCAGCGCGTAGTGTAAATGTCCGTGGTGGCGGGAAGAGAGACCCTGATGATCTTCTCAGCTGACCTCACTATCCGCTGCAGGGTCTTGTGATCCGAGATGGTGCAATTTCCGAACCAGGCAGTTATGCAGTTGCTCAGGACGCTCTCAATACAACCCCTGTAGAATGTGATGAGGATAGGGAGTGGAAGATGGACTTTCCTCAGCCTTCACAAAAAGTAGAGATGCTGCTGGGCTTTCTTTGCTATGGAGCTGATGTTAAGGGACCAGGTGAGATTCTCCGTCAGGTGAACATTAAGAAATTTGGTGCTCTTTACGCCCTCTACTGAGGAGCCGTTGATGTTCAGCGGGGAGTGGTCGCTCCGTGCCCTCCTGAAGTCAACAACCATCTCTTTTGTTTTGTTCACATTAAGAGACAGGTTGTTGGCTCTGCACCGGTCTGTTAGCAGCTGCAACTCCTCTCTGTAAGCTGACTTGTCGTTCTTGCTGATGAGACCCACCACGGTGGTGTCATCGGCAAACTTGATGATATGGTTCGAGCTGTGTGTTGCAGCACAGTCGTGGGTCAGCAGAGTGAACAGCAGTGAACTGAGCACACAACCCTGGGGAGCCCCCGTGCTCAGTGTGATGATGTTTGAGATGCTGCCTCCAATCCGAACTGCCTGAGGTCTCCCAGTTAGGAATTCTAGTATCCAGTTGCAGAGGGAGGTGTTCAGGCCCAGTAGGCTCAGCTTTCCAATCAGTTTCTGAGGGATGATTCTGTTGAATGCTGAACTTCTATGAACAGCATCCAAACGTATGTGTCTTTTTTGTCCAGGTGGGTTACAGCCAGGTGGAGAGTGGTGGCAATGGCGTCATCTGTTGAGCAGTTGGGATGGTACACAAACTGCAGGGGGTCCAGTGAGGGGGGGGCAGCAGGGTCTTGATATGCCTCATGACGAGCCTCTCGAAACACTTCATGATGATGGATGTAAGTGCAACGGGACCGTAGTCATTTAGGCAGGACACTGAAGACTTCTTCGGCACGGAGACGATGGTGGCGTCCTTGAAGCACGTTGGAATGGTGGCACTGCTCAGGGAGATGTTGAAGATGTCAGTGAGAACATCTGCTAGCTGGTCTGCACATCCTCTGAGCACTCTACCAGGGATGTTGTCTGGTCCAGCAGCCTTCCGTGGGTTGACCCTGCACAGGGTTCTTCTCACGTCGGCCATGGAGAGACACAGCACCTGGTCATTCGCAGGAGGGGTGGACTTCCTCGCCGCCATGTCATTTTCCATCTCAAACCAGGCGTAGAAGTTATTCAGCGCATTTGGGAGGGAGGCATCACCTGCACAGTCAGGTGATGTTGTCTTGTAATTGGTGATGTCCTGGATGCCCTTCCACATGCACCGCGTGTCGCCGCTGTCCTGGAAGTAACTGTGGATTAGCTGGGCATGTGCACGCTTTGCCCCTCTGATGGCTCGGGACAGTTTGGCCCTCGCTGTTGTTAAAGCTGCCTTGTCTCCTGCTCTGAAGGCGGAGTCGTGGGACCTCAGCAGCGCATGCACCTCTGTGGTTATCCATGACTTCTGGTTGGCACGTATAGTGATGGTTTTGGACAGAGTAACATCATCAATGCACTTGTTGATGTAGCTGGTCACTGATGCTGTGTACTCCTCTAAGTTGGTAGAGTCGCCATCGGTTGCAGCCTCCCTGAACATATGCCAGTCAGTGTTCTCAAAGCAGTCTTGAAGAGCAGAGATGGCTCCTGCTGGCCAGGTTTTCACCTGCTTCTGAACTGGTCTGCAGCGCCTGACGAGTGGTCTGTATGCTGGGATTAGCATAACAGAAATGTGGTTTGAGTATCCGAAGTGGGGGTGGGGCTCTGCCCGGTATGCGTCGGGAATGTTTGTATAAACTGGGTCCAATGCATTCTCCCCCTTCGTTGCAAAGTCCACATACTGATGGAATTTGGGGAGCACTGACTTAAGGTTCGCGTGGTTAAAAGCAACGGCGACAATAAAGAGACCATCACGATATGCATTCTCGATGATCTTCATCTGGTCAGGGAGAGTGAGGAGTTGATAGAGAGGAGTTACAGGCAGGTGGTCACACCGGGACCACGGGAGGCAGACAGTTGGGTCACAGTTAGGAGGGGGAAGGGGAAGAGACAGGTACTAGAGAGTACCCCAGTGGCTGTACCCCTTGACAATAAGTACTCCTGCTTGAGTACTGTTGGGGGGGGGGGGGGGGACGGACAGCCTTCCTGGGGGAAGCAGCAGTGGCCGTGCCTCCAGCACAGAGTCCAGCCCTGTGGCTCAGAAGGATAGGGAAAGGAAGAGGAAGGCAGTAGTGATAGGGGACTCGATCGTTAGGGGGTCAGATAGGCGATTCTGTGGACGCAATCAGCAGACCCGGATGGTAGTTTGCCTCCCTGGTGCCAGGATTCGGGATGTTCTGATCGTGTCTAAGATATCCTGAAGTGGGAGGGTGAGTAGCCAGGGGTCGTGGTACATACAGGTACCAATGACATAGGCAGGAAAGGGGAAGAGGTCCTGAAAGGAGAATATAGGGAGTTAGGAAGGCAGTTAAGAAGAAGGACCGCAAAGATAGTAATCTCGGGATTACTGCCTTTGCCACACGACACTGAGAGTAAGAATGGAATGAGGTGGAGGATAAATGTGTGGCTCAGGGATTGGAGCAGGGGGCAGGGATTCAAGTTTGTGGATCATTGGGACCTCTTTTGGGGCAGGTGTGACCTGTACAAAAAGGACGGGTTACACTTGAATCCTAAGGGGACCAATATCCTGGCGAGCAGATTTGCTAAGGCTTCTGGGAAGACTTTAAACTAGAATGGTTGGGGGGGTGGGAATCAATTTGAAGAGACTAGGGGAGAGGAGGTTAGTTTACAAATAGAGAAAGCTAGTAGACAGTGTGTGAGGGAGGATAAGCAGGTGATAGAGGGGGGAGTGCTCAGACTGAAGATGTGGGGAGAAGGAAGAAAAAGGTAATAAAGTTGTTTGCACCATTAGGGATAAACAGAGGAAGATGTGGAGAGTTTCTTAAATGCATCTATTTTAATGCTAGGAGCATTGTAAGAAAGGTGGATGAGCTTAGAGCATGAATTGATACCTGGAAATATGATGTTGTAGCTATTAGTGGAACATGGTTGCAGGAGGGGTGTGATTGGCAACTAAATATTCCTGGATTTCGTTGCTTCAGGTGTGATAGAATTGGAGGGGCAAGAGGGGGAGGTGTTGCATTGCTTGTCCAAGAAAATATTACAGCGGTGCTTTGGCAGGATAGATTAGAGGGCTCATCTAGGGAGGCTATTTGGGTGGAATTGAGGAATAGGAAAACTGTAGTAACCTTTATAGGGGAGTATTATAGACCACCTAATGGGGAGTAAGAATTGGAGGAGCAAATTTGTAAGGAAACAGCAGATATTTGCAGTAAGCACAAGGTTGTGATTGTGGGAGATTTTAATTTTCCACAGATAGACTGGGAAGCCCATACTATAAAAGGACTGGATAGTTTGGAGCTTGTAAAATGTGTGCAGGGTAGTTTTTTGCAGCAACACATAAAGGTACCAACTAGAGAAGGGGCAGTGTTGGATCTCCTGTTAGGGAATGAGATAGGTCAGGTGACGGAGGTATGTGTTGGGGAGCACTTTGGGTCCAGTGATCACAATACCATTAGTTTCAATATAATTATGGAGGATAGGACTGGACCCAAGGTTGAGATTTTTGATTGGAGAAAGGCTAACTTTGAGGAGGTGCAAAAGGATTTAGGAGGAGTGGATTGGGAGAATTTATTTTATGGGAAGGATGTCATAGAGAAATGGAGGTCATTTAAAGGTAAAATTTTGAGAGTACAGAATCTTTATGTTCCTGTCAGGTTGAAAGGAAAGGTTAAAAGTTTGAGAGAGCCATGGTTTTCAAGGGATACTGGAAACTTCGTTTGGAAAAAGAGAGAGATCTACAATAAATATATAGGCAGCATGGAGTAAATGAGGTGCTCGAAGAATATAAAGAATGTAATAAGAATCTCAAGAAAGAAATTAGAAAAGCTAAAAGCTATGAGGTTGCTTTGGCAAGTAAGGTGAAAATAAATCCAATAAATCTGAAGGGTTTCTACAGTTACATTAATAGCAAAAGGATAGTGAGGGATAAAATTGGTCCCCTAGAGAATCAGAGTGGACAGCTATGTGTGGAGCCAAAAGAGATGGAGGAGATTTTGAACAATTTCTTTTCTTCGGTATTCACTGAGGAGAAGGATATTGAATTATGTAAGGTAAGGGAAACAAGAAGGGTAGATATGGAAACTGTGATGATTAAAGAAGAGGACGTACTAGAGCTTTTAAAGAATATAAAAGTGGATAAGTCTCCGGGTCCAGACAGGATATTCCCTAGCACCTTGAGGGAAGTTAGTGTAGAAATAGATAGATGATAGATAGATAGATAGATAGATAGATACTTTATTCATCCCCATGGGGAAATTCAACATTTTTTCCAATGTCCCATACACTTATTGTAGCAAAACTAATTACATACAATACTTAACTCAGTAAACATATGATATGCATCTAAAATCACTCTCTCAAAAAGCATTAATAATAGCTTTTAAAAAGTTCTTAAGTAGTTTACTTAAATACATTGAGTCCTAACCCCGGCACTTTAACATATCTTACTCCTGGCGGTTGAATTGTAAAGCCAAATGGCATTGGGGAGTATTGATCTCTTCATCCTGTCTGAGGAGCATTGCATCGATAGCAACCTGTCGCTGAAACTGCTTCTCTGTCTCTGGATGGTGCTATGTAGAGGATGTTCAGGGTTTTCCATAATTGACCGTAGCCTACTCAGCGCCCTTCGCTCTGCTACCGATGTTATTCTCTCCAGTACTTTGCCCACGACAGAGCCCGCCTTCCTTACCAGCTTATTAAGACGTAAGGCGTCCCTCTTCTTAATGCTGCCTCCCCAACACGCCACCACAAAGAAGAGGGCGCTCTCCACAACTGACCTATAGAACATCTTCAGCATCTCACTACAAACATTGAATGACGCCAACCTTCTAAAGAAGTACAGTCGACTCTGTGCCTTCCTGCACAAGGCATCTGTGTTGGCAGTCCAGTCTAGCTTCTCGTCTAAATAGCAGGGGCTCTGACAGAAATATTTCAAATGCCATTAGAAACGGGGATGGTACCGGAGGATTGGTGTATTGCTCATGTGGTTCCATTGTTTAAAAAGGGTTCTGAGAGTAAACCTAGCAATTATAGGCCTGTAAGTTTGATGTCAGTGGTGGGTAAATTAATGGAAAGTATTCTTAGAGATGGTCTATATAATTATCTGGATAGACAGGGTCTGATTAGGAGAAGTCAACATGGATTTGTGCATGGGAGGTCATGACTGACAAATCTTATTGAATTTTTTGAAGAGGTTACTAGGAATGTTGACGAGGGTAAAGCAGTGGATGTTGTCTATATGGACTTCAGTAAGGCCTTTGACAAGGTTCCACACAGATGGTTAGTTAGGAAGGTTCAATCGTTAGGTATTAATATTGAAGTAGTAAAATGGATTCAACAGTGGCTGGATGGGAGATGCCAGGGAGTAGTGGTGGATAACTGTTTGTCAGGTTGGAGGCCGGTGACTAGTGGTTGCCTCAGGGATCTGTACTGGGTCCAATGTTGTTTGTCATATACATTAATGATCTGGATGATGGGGTGGTAAATTTGATTAGTAAGTATGCAGATCATACTAAATTGGCGTTGTGGATAATGAAGTAGATTTTCAAAGCTTGCAGAGAGATTTAGGCCAGTTAGCAGAGTGGGCTGAAAGATGGCAGATGGAGTTTAATGCTGATAAGTGTGAGGTGCTACATTTTGGTAGGATTAATCCAAATAGGACATACAGGACAACAGGACATACTAATCCAAATAGGACAATAGGATGCAGAAGTGGGCTGAGAAGTGGCAGATGGAGTTCAACCCGGAGAAGTGTGAGGTGGTACACTTTGGAAGGACAAACTCCAAGGCAGAGTACAAAGTAAATGGCAGGATACTTGGTAGTGTGGAGGAGCAGAGGGATCTGGGGGTACATGTCCACAGATCCCTGAAAGTTGCCTCACAGGTAGATAGGGTAGTTAAGAAAGCTTATGGAGTGTTAACTTTCATAAATTGAGGGATAGAGTTTAAGAGACACGATGTAATGATGCAACTCTATAAAACTCTAGTTAGGCCACACTTTGAGTGCTGTGTCCAGTTCTGGTCGCCTCACTATAGGAAGGATGTGGAAGCATTGGAAGGGGTACAGAGGAGATTTACCAGGATGCTGCCTGGTTTAGAGAGTATGGATTATGATCAGAGATTAAAGGAGCTAGGGCTTTACTCTTTGGAGAGAATGGAGATGAGAGGAGACATGATAGAGGTGTACAAGATATTAAGAGGAATAGACAGAGTGGACAGCCAGCGCCTCTTCCCCAGGGCACCACAGCTCAGTACAAGAGGACATGGCTTTAAGGTAAGGGGAGGGAAGTTCAAGGGGGATATTAGAGGAAGGTTTTTTACTCAGAGAGTGGTTGGTGCATGGAATGCACTGCCTGAGTCAGTGGCGGAGGCAGATACACTAGTGAAGTTTAAGAAATTACTAGACAGGTATATGGAGGAATTTAAGGTGGGGGGGTTATATGGGAGGCAGGGTTTGAGGGTCGGCACAACATTGTGGGCCGAAGGGCCTGTAATGTGCTGTACTATTCTATGTTCTATATACATGGTAAATGGTAGGGCATTGAGAAATGCAGCAGAACAGAGTGATCTAGGAATAATGGTGCATAGTTCCCTGAAGGTGGAATCTCATGTGGATAGGGTGGTGAAGAAAGCTTTTGGTATGCTGGCCTTTATAAATCAGAGCATTGAGAATAGGAGTTGGGATGTAATGTTAAAATTGTACAAGGCATTGGTGAGGCCAAATTTGGAGTATTGTGTACAGTTCTAGTCACCGAATTATAGGAAAGATGTCAACAAATTAGAGAGAGTACAGAGGAGATTTACTAGAATGTTACCTGGGTTTCAGCACCTATGTTACAGAGAAAGGTTGAATAAGTTAGGTCTTTATCCTTTGGAGTGTTGAAGGTTGAGGGGGGACTTGATTGAGGTATTTAAAATTATGAGGGGGATAGATAGAGTTGACGTGGATAGGCTTTTTCCATTGAGAGTGGGGGAGATTCAAACAAGAGGACATGAGTTGAGAGTTAAGGGGCGAAAGTTTAGGGGTAACATGAGGGGGAACTTCTTTACTCAGAGAGTGGTAGCTGTGTGGAACGAGCTTCCAGTAGAAGTGATAGAAGCAGGTTCAATTTTGTCATTTAAAAAAAATTGGATAGGTATATGGACAGGAAAGGAATGGAGAGTTATGGGCTGAGTGCAGGTCAGTGGGACTAGGTGAGAGTAAGCGCTCGGCACAGACTAGAAGGGCCGAGATGGCCTGTTTCCATGCTGCAATTGTTATATGGTTAAAAGTGACTTGACTATACTATTCACTCAAACCAAAATGTGACACGTTGAGTTCCTCAAAAAGATTGTCTGTTCCTCCAGGTCCCTGTATCTGCATGCTCATGTGTCTACACTTTACAACTATATAACAATCACAGCACGGAAACAGGCCTTCTCGGCCCATCGAGTCCGTGCCGAATGCTTACTCTCACCTAGTCCCACTGGCCCGTACTCAGCCCATAACCCTCTATTCTTTTCCTGTCCATATACCTATCCAATTTTACTTTAAATGTCAATACCAAACCTGCCTCTACCACTTCTACTGGAAGCTCGTTCCACACAGCTACCACTCTCTGAGTAAAGAAATTCCCCCACATGCTACCCTTAAACTTTTGCCCCCTAACTCTCAACTCATGTCCCTTGTTTGAATCTCCTCTACTCTCAATGGAAAAAGCCTATCCACGTCAACTCTATCTATCCCCCTAATTTTAAATACCTCTATCAAGTTCCCCCTCAACCTTCTACACTCCAAAGAATAAAGACCTAACTTGTTCAACCTTTCTCTGTAACTTAGGTGCTGAAACCCAAGTAACGTTCTAGTAAATCTAAATCTAATCTACACTAGACCCTTTTTGCCTACATTGGGCCCCAATTGTGGATTACCTAATTCAATCGATTCCATCTGCACACCTTGGCCCATTTACTTAGTTTGTCCACGTCCCCGAAGCTCTTCAGATTCTCAGGAACACCAAGTTTTGCATCAGTTGTAATTGTAATATAGTGCAAACGGAGAGACTTCAGTCAAGAAGGACGCTCCCTCGGCGCTGCTCCCCGCCTCCCCCGACGCTCCCTCGGCGCTGCTCCCCGCCTCCCCCGACGCTCCCTCGGCGCTGCTCCCTCCCCCGACGCTCCCTCGGCGCTGCTCCCTCCCCCGACGCTCCCTCGGCGCTGCTCCCCGCCCCCCGACTCTTTCGGCGCTGCTCCCCGCCTCCCCCGACGCTGAGCCTCCCCCGACGCTCCCTCGGCGCTGCTCCCCGCCTCCCCCGACGCTCCCTCGGCGACGCCCCTGAACATGTGGCTGGAGCGTGAGTTCAGATTTCTGTGGAGTTGGGTTGAGACTGTGATGAGCGGTTCCCGTACGCCCAAACTCGACGCCCCACTTTGCTCTGCCGCCCCGTTACCTGCAGACTCTCGGCCATCTGGCGGATGTAGAGCAGGTTGAGGTCCTCCATGATCCGGATGGTTTCGTCCATTCCTGCCGCTTACTCCTCGCCCCAGACTGTGCGAGACATGGCCACGGCCTTTCCCGTCTCCGGACACGGCCCCGAGAGACACCGAGTGGGTCCGAATCTCGGTCCAGCTGCGGTGTCAGCACCGCCTGGCCCCGCACAGCCCCAACCCCAGCCTGCGCCTCCCACAAGCATTCATTCGCTACCAGCTGCGCATTCTTCGCCCACAGGAAGCGGCTGTGTGAATGCAGCCTCTCACACTGCAGACACACTAGCGCCATTCACTGCGGCAAGAACAACAGTCAGTATCAGCTGTGAAACAGCCCCGGCATCCTACACAACTCAGGCACCAACGTTAATGCAACTAATCAACAGTTCTGCTGAAAGATCGTCCTCGGGGTCTGTTAACACTATCTCCAGAGATGCAGAGCAACTCTACACAAAACCGGACCCCTCGGCCCTACTCGTCATGCTAACCATTTGCTTGCGTTTTGCCTTTCATCTGTCAGCTGACCGAATGCCTTTAAAAAGCTGTTACTGTACCTGACTTGACCTGAAAAACTTGCCGCCTAGTTTTTCCCTCTACAACCTACACTCAGTGGCCACTTTATTAGATACAGGTGTGGAATCAGTGTGATCTGCTGCTAAACACAAAAGGTTCTGCAAATGCTGGAAATGCACAGCAACACACAAAATGCTGGAGGAAATATCAGGTCAGGCAGCATGTATGAAAATGAATAAGCAGTCAACATTTCAGCTGAGACCATCAGAATAAACACGAGATTCTGCAGATGTTGAAAATCCACACAGTAACACACACTCCTGGAGGAACTCAGCAGGTCAGACAGTATCAATGGAAATGATTGAACAGTTGATATTTCAGGCTGAGACCCTTCATCAGGACCCTTTACCATCAGTCCTGATAAAGGATATTGGCCTGAAGCATTGATGGCCACAGAGTAGTACTATTACAGCTCCGGAAATCAGAGTTGGGAGTTCAAGTTTTAGACAATAGACAGTAGGTGCAGGAGTAGGCCATTCGACCCTTCTAGCCAGCACCGCCATTCACTGTGATCATGGCTGATCATACACAATCAGTACCCGGTTCCTGCCCTCTCCCCATATCCCTTGACCCCACTATCTATAAGAGCTCTATCTATCTCTCTCTTGAATGCATCCAGAGACTTGGCCTCCACTGCCTTCTGGGGCAGAGCATTCCAAATATCCACCACTCTCTGGGTGAAAAAGTTTTTCGGCATGTCTGTTCTAAATGGACTGCCCCTTATTCTTAAACTGTGGCCTCTAGTTCTGGACTCACCCATCAGCGGGAACATGCTTCCTGCCTCCAGTGTGTCCAATCCCTTAATAATCTTATATGTTTCAATCAGATCCCCTCTCATCCTTCTAAATTCCAGTGTATACAAGCCCAGTCGCTCCAATCTTTCAACATATGACAGTCCCACCATTCTGAGAATTAACCTTGTGAACCTATGCTGCACTCCCTCAATAGCAAGAATGTCCTTCCTCAAATTTGCAGACCAAAACTGCACACAATACTCCAGGTGGGGTCTCACCAGAGCCCTGTACAGCTGCGGAAGGACCTCTTTACTCCTATACTCAATTCCTCTTGTTATAAAGGCCAGCATGTCATTAGCTTTCTTCACTGCCTGCTGTACCTGCATGCTTGCTTTCATTGACTGATGTACAAGAACACCTAGATCTCGTTGTACTTCCCCTTTTCCTAACTTGACTCCATTTAGATAGTAATCTGCCTTCCTGTTCTTGCCACCAAAGTGGATAACCTCACATTTATCCACATTAAACTGCATCTGCCATACATTCGCCCACTCACCTAGCCTGTCCAAGTCACCCTGCATTCTCATGACATCCTCCTGACATTTCACACTGCCACCCAGCTTTGTGTCATCGGCAAATTTGCTAATGTTACTTTTAATCCCTTCATATAAATCATTAATGTATATTGTAAACAGCTGTGGTCCCAGCACCGAACCTTGCAGTACCCCACTGGTCACGGCCTGCCATTCCGAAAGGGACCCGTTAATTGCTACTCTTTGTTTCCTGTCAGCCAGCCAATTTTCAATCCATGTCAGTACTCTGCCCCCAATACCATGTGCCATAATTTTACCCACTAATCTCCTGTGGGACTTTATCAAAGTCTTTCTGAAAGTCCAGGTACACTACATCCATTGGCTCTCCCTTGTCCATTTTCATAGTTACATCCTCAAAAAATTCCAGAAGATTAGTCAAGCATGATTTCCCCTTCATAAATCCATGCTGACTCGGACTGATCCTTCTACTGCTATCCAAATGTGTCGTAATTTCCTCTTTTATAATTGACTCCAGCATCTTTCCCACCACTGAAGTCAGGCTAACCAGTCTATAATTCCCTGTTTTCTCTCTCCCTCCTTTCTTGAAAAGTGGGACAACATTAGCCACCCTTCAATCCGCAGGAACTGTTCCTGAATCTATAGAACATTGGAAAATGATTACCAATGCGTCCACGATTTCTAGAGTCACCTCCTTAAGTACCCTGGGATGCAGACCATCAGGTCCCGGGGACTTATCAGCTTCAGATTCAACAGTCTATCCAACATCGTTTCTTGCCTAATATAAATTTCCTTCAGTTCATCCATTACCCTAGTTCCTTTGGCCACTATTACATCTGGGAGATCGTTTGTGTCTTCCCTATTGAAGACAGATCCAAAGTACCTATTCAACACATCTGCCATTTCCCTGTTCCGCATAATAAATTCACCTGTTCTGTCTTCAATGGCCCAATTTTGGTCTTAACTATTTTTTTGCTATTCACATACCTAAAGAAGCTTTTACTATCCTCCTTTATATTCTTGGCTAGTTTACCTTCGTACCTCATTTTTTTCTTGGTGTATTGTCTTCTTTGTTATCTTCTGTTGCTCTTTAAAAGCTTCCCAGTCCTCCGGTTTCCCGCTCATCTTTGCTATGTTATACTTCTTCTCTTTTATTTTTATAATGTCCTTTACTTCCCTCAACAGCCATGGCTTCCCGTTACTCCCCTTAGGATCTTTCTTTCTCTTTGGAATGAACCGATCCTGCACCTTCTGCATTATTCCCAGAAATACCTACCATTGTTGTTCCACTGTCTTCCCTGCTAGGGTATTGTTCCATTGAACTTTGGCCAGCTACTCCCTCATAGCTTCATAGTTCCCTTTGTTCAACTGTAATACTGACACATCCGATTTTCCCTTCTCCTTCTCAAATTGTAGGTTAAAACATCATATTATGGTCACTACCTCTTAATGGCTCCTTTACCTCCAGGTCCCTGATCAAATCTGGTTCATTGCACAACACAAATCTAGAATTGACTTCTCCCTGGTAGGCTCCAGTACAAGCTGTTCTAAGAATCCATCTCGGAGGTACTCCACAAACTCCCTTTGTTGGGGTCCAATACCATCCTGATTCTCCCAGTCTACCTGCATGTTGAAATCCCCCATGACAACTGTATCATTACCTTTACGACATGCCGATTTTAACTCTTCATTCAACTTACACCCTACTACTGTTTGGGGGCCTGTAGATAACACCCATTGGGTCTTTCTACCCTTAGAATTTCTCAGTTCTATCCATACTGACTCTACATCCCCTGATTCTATGTCCCCCCTCGCAAGGGACTGAATATCATTCCTCACCAACAGAGCCACCCCACCCCCTCTGCCTGTCAGTTTGTCCTTTCAATAAGATGTATATCCTTGAATATTCATTTCCCAGGCCCTGTCTGCTTGAAGCCATGCGGATTTTATTCCAACGTCATCTGTAAGGTGTCTGTACATCTTCCCCATGAACATGTGGATTTCCTCTGGGTCCTTCGGTTTCCTCCCACAGTCCAAAGAGAACCAGTTATTCAGTTAATTGGTCATTGTAAATTATCCCGTGGCTGGTGCCGGTTACTAGTAGAGTTCCACAGGGGTCGGTGTTGGGACCGCTGCTTTTTACAATGTATATCAATGATTTGGACTATGGGATTAATGGATTTGTGGCTAAATTTGCTGATGATACAAAAATAGATGGAGGAGTGGGCAGTGTTGAGAAAACAGAGAGCCTGCAGAGAGACTTAGATAGTTTAGAGAAATGGGCAAAGAAGTGGCAAATGAAATACAATGTTGGAAAGTGTATGGTCATGCACTTTGGTGGAAGAAATAAACAGGCAGACTATTACTTAGGTGGGGAGAGAATTCAAAATGCAGAGATGCAAAAGGACTTGGGAGTCCTTGTGCTGGATACCCTAAGGTTAACCTCCAGGTTGAGTCGGTGGTGAAGAAGGTGAAAGCAATGTTGGCATTCGTTTCTATAGGTTTAGAATATAAGAGCAGGGATGTGATGTTGAGGCTCTATAAGGCACTCATGAGACCACACTTGGAGTATTGTGTGCAGTTTTGGTCTCCTTATTTTAGAAAGGATATACTAACATTGGAGACAGTTCAGAAAAGATTCACGACAATGATTCCAGGAATGAAAGCATTACCATATGAGGAACGTCTGGCAGCATTGAATTGACTTTATTTCTTAGATTCTTCACATACATGAGGAGTAAAAATCTTTACGTTATATTTTCATTTAAATGTGCAATGTACAATCATAGTAATTTATAATAAATGGAACAATCAATGTAATTCAGAGTACACTCAAATCAGCATGAGTTCATCAGTCTGATGACCTGGTGGAAGAAGTTATCCCAGAGACTGTTGGTCCTGGCTTTATTGCTGTGGTACCATTTCCCGGATGGTAGCAGTTGGAATAGATTGTCGTTGGGGTGACTCAGGTCCCCAGTGATCCTACCGACCCTTTTTACACATCTGCCTTAGTAAATGTCCTGAATCATGGGAAGTTCACAACTACAGATGCACTGGGCTGTCACATCACTCTGTGCAGAGTCCTGCGATTAAGGGAGGTACAGTTCCCATACCAGGCAGTGATGCAGCCAGTCAGGGTGCTCTCAGTTGTGCTCCTGTAGAACGTTCTTGGGATTTGGGGGCCCATATCAAACTTCCTCAACCGTCTGAGGTGAAAGAGGCACTGCTGTGTTTTTATCACCACACAGTTGGAGTGTACAGACCACATGAGGTCCTCGGTGAGATGGATGCTGAGGAATTTAAAGCTGTTTACCTTCTCAACCCCAGATCCATTGATGTCAATAGAGGTTAGCCCATCTCCATTCCTCCTGTAATCCTTAACCAGCTCCTTTGTTTTTGCGACATTGGGAGAGAGAAGTTGTTTTCTTGACACCACTGTATCAGAGAGATGACGTCTTCTCTATAGGCCACCTCATTATCATTTGAGCTCTTGGGCTGTACTCCATGGAGTTCAGGAGAATGAGGGGGATCTCATAGAAACATTCCAAATGTTAAAAGGCTTGAACAGATTAGATATGGCAAAGTTATTTCCAATGGTAGGGGAGTCTAGGGCAAGAGGGCACAATTTCAGGACTGAAGGACGTTCATTTAGAACAGAGATGCAGAGAAATTACTTTAGTCAGAGGTTGGTAAATCTGTGGAATTTGATGCCACGAGCGGCTGTGGAGGCCAAGTCATTGGGTCAATTTAAGGCAGAGATAGATAGGTTCTTGATTAGCCAGGGCATAAAAGGGTATGTGGAGAAGGCAGGGGAGCAGGGATGACTGGAAGAATTGGATCAGCCCATGACTGAATGCCGAACAGACTCAATAGGCCGAATGGCCTACTTCTCCAATATCTTATGGCCTATGGTCTTAAATCGTTGGGTTGCTGGCTGCACGGTTTGAAGGGCCAGAAGGGCCTGTTCAGCACTGTATCTCTAAATGAAACAAAGAAAGAAAATCAGCAGACCAACAGTTTCTGTAAAACTCAAGCTACTCCATTTGGCACCAATTCATTCCACTATCAAAGTTACAGATTACATTTCTGCTTCATTCTGATGTTTGGTTTGAACTACAACCGAACTTCTTGACCATTTCTGCATGTTCTTGTGTATTGAGTTGCAACTACATGATTGGCTGATTAGATATTTGCATTAACCAGCAGTTGTATAGGTGTACGTTATAAAGTGACCACTGATTGTATAATAAGATACAGCAAAAGGTTTGGTTTTGCATGCCATACAGATAAATCATTCCAAAAGTAAGTATGTTGAAAGAGTATAAAAGGAAAACAACAACAGAATGTACTCACATTTTAGTCTTTCCTACCCTGGAGAGAAAACCATGATATTGATATCCTTGCAAACATGGGAAAATCTGTAGATGCTGGAAATTCAAGCAACACACACAAAATGCTGCCTGGCCTGCTGCATTCCACCAGCATTTTGTGTGTGTATATTGATATCCTTCATAATTTTACACAAGCTTACTCCTCGGTCTCCTAAGCTCTCTGCATATCCTTGTAACTAAAGCCAGATAATATCCTGGTGAATCTTCTTGGCATTTTTTCTGGCACTACCACAGCCCCTCTGTAGTGTGGTGACCAGGGCAGTCAGTGATGCTTCATGTATGGCCTAACCAATGTCTTGTACATCTGCAACATGATGTCCCAACACTTATGTTCAGTACTGTTGCTGATAAAAGAAAGCAAGCAAACTTCTTCACTACTCTCTCCACCTCTGTAGCTATTTGCTAAGAGCCATGAACTTGCACTCCAAGATCCCTGTTATTTACTATATAGGTCTGGTGAGGATAAGATGATCCAAAATGCATACCTCACACTTCTCTAAATTAACTAGAGGTCCAGAGGAGGTTCATAAGAATGATCCCAGGAATGAACAGGTTAACATATGAGGAACGTTTAATGGCTCTGACTCTGTACTCACCTGAGTTTAGAAGAATGTGGGGGGTGGGTGGAATCTCATCGAAACCTATCGAATACTGAAAGGCCTGGTCAGAGTGGATGTGGAGAGCATGTTTCCTATAGTGGGGAAATCTAGGGCCAAAGGGTACAGGCTCAGAATAGAAGGATGTCCCTTAACAGAAGGAATTTATTAGCCAGAGGTTGGTGAATCTGTGGAATTCATTGCAGCAGACGGCTTTGGAGGACAAGTCATTGCGTATATTTAAAGCAGAAATTCAACTCAAGTTTAATTGTCATTCAACCATACATGAATACAGCCAAATGAAACAGCGTTAATCTGGGGTCAAGATGCAGAACATATTAACAGCAGCCACACAAAGCACAAAGCACACACAAGTTAGCTAGCACAAATGGTATCACAGTCATGCAATAAAAGAGTCTTGCACCATCAGGGTAAAGTATGGATCTATTTCTTTTTGACCAATGACTCCCTTTAGCATTACTTATGGACTGATAACCTACCTATGCACATTGATCTGTTGTCTACTCATGTGAACTGATCTTTCTCTCGCTCTCTCTGCAATGTGAATACAACCAATTAACGTCACCTCCCCTGTGAGTGCTTTTACTTAATTGATATGTAGTTGCACAGACACAACAAATTGGCAACGAATATGAAACTGAAATTCAGTGAATATCACTATCTGCACCAACAGTTACGGGACAAGAGAGGAAAGAATTAAAAGCCAGCGAGCAAGATTGTTCCAATTTTACAAAATCACTTGAGCCCTAAATCACTAGTAATAGCTTAAGAGATTTAGATTTTACAAAAGGAACCAGTCAAAGGATGAAAGCATTTCAGAATATATTGCAGAACTGTGTAAACTTTCCCAATTCTGTGACTTTAGAAATTGACTTTCTGATGAATTAATGGACAGGCTTGTTTGTGGTATGCATAGTCAAAGCACTACTAAACAGGCTACTGTCAGAAAGAGACCTACCTTAGAATGGACATTGACCATTGCAATATTGTTGAAGACTGTAGCAAAGGATGCAGCAGAACTACAGAAAGAGAGTTTAGAATGGGAAATGCACAAAATGTCTCTGAATGCTGCAAAAAGCCAAAATATTATCAATCTGGCAAATCCTCCTATGATGTATATGATTGTTGATTCAAAGAAAATGTTTGCAGAAAGTGTCACAGACTAGGTCAGAAAGAGAGAGAGAGAGTGCAAGACAGACAAAAAGCAGAACCAAAGAGAAAAACCACACAGAGTGAAAAGTTTCAAACACAAAACAAATGTATGAAGTGACTGAATAGAATCAGACAAAGCAGAGTCTGACAAAGGTGAGCTGTCATCCTACACCTACATAGCAAATTGAAGCAGATCAGCAAATCATATGGTTCACAATAGATGTGTCTGGTGTAAAACTAAAAATGGAGCTGGATATAGAATCATCTTTGCCTATAATTTCTGAGGCTGATTACAACAGACTGTTTACTAAGCTACCATTAGAAAAGACCTCAGTGATGTTAAAGATCTACACCAGTGAAAAACTGTCTCCCAAAGGCAAACTGAAAGTGAATGTGACGCATGGAGGCCAAACTCAGCAGTTAGATCATTATATATTGAAAAGTGGAGGTCCAGCACCTTTTGAACATGAATAGTTGAGAAAAATCCAACTAGACTGGCACACAGTGAAAGGTCTCAATGTGTTATCAGCAAGCAACTGCAACCCAAAATGGTAGCACTAATCAGAGGCTGTCACAGCTGCTTAACGCTAATGAGAAGGTATTTGAGAAGGATAGTTATTGGTAAACTCAAAGGTGTGAAAGCCAGATTTAACTGGGTGAAGCAGCAACACCAAGATTCCATAAAGCGTATCCAGTGCCTTAATGAAAATGTTATGGCATTTGCAATATGTCTTAAGGCAATTGCAATGTTAGCATTCCTTTCAAGATTTCTAGAATACAGGAGCAGGGAGGTGATGCTGAGGCTTTATAAGACTGATGCACCATCAATAACTCACGCCGAGACTTAGGAAGTGAGATATCGGCTTTTATTGACTGAAGAACAACACTACATCCTGGGGAAAATGAGGGAGAGCAGCAGGCCACAGTCGCCTTTATACAGGGGTCTGTGGGAGGAGCCACAGGGGTAGTCAGCAGGGTCTTGGGAGGAGCCACAGGAGCAGTCAGACAGGTATATCTAGTTCACCACATTCACCCCCCCTTTGTTTAAAAAAAATTCCCAAGCATATTTACAGGTTAAGTCGATCAGGTGGTTGGATCGTTCGCTGCGATCTACGTAGCTCCGGCTGCAATTGCACAGGAGCCGGAGGTGATGACGGCACAGGTGCCGGAGGTGGTGTGTGCTCCGAAGGCGGAGAGTGGGTTAATTCTGTCCCAACAGGAGGTGTCAGGGATCCCTCGCGTGTGAGCGAGGGCCCTGGAACAGACGCATACGGAGTCTGTGTGGGGCACGGTGCGCGCGGAGTCACCTCGGGTACAGGGTGCATAGTTACCGTGGAGTGCTCGGGGTAGTGGTCTGCTGCTCCGGCGGGCGCCAGGTCGCGGACAGAGACCGTGTCCTCCCGCCCATCAGGCAAGACCACGTAGGCATACTGGGGATTAGCATGCAGGAGGTGAACCTTCTCGACCAGTGGTGAGTACTTATTACTCCTCGCATGTTTATGCAGCAGCACTGGCCCCGGGGACGTCAGCCAAACTGGCAGGGTGGTCCCAGTGACAGACTTCCTGGGAAAAGAGAATAAGCGTTCGTGAGGGGTGGCATTAGTGGACGTACACAACAGGGAGCGGATAGAGTGGAGTGCCTCAGGGAGGACCTCCTGCCATCGGGAGACCGGCAACCCTTGTGACTTAAGGGCTAAAAGTATGGCCTTCCACACTGTGGCATTCTCCCTCTCCACCTGGCCATTCCCCCGGGGATTATAACCCGTGGTGCGACTAGTAGCTATGCCCCTAGCAAGCAGGAACCGGCGCAACTCGTCACTCATAAAGGAGGACCCTCTATCACTGTGGACATAGCAGGGATATCCGAACAGTGTGAAGAGCTGGCGCAGGACTTTTATGACCGACGTGGTAGTAGTGTCGGGGCAGGGAACGGCAAAGGGGAATCGCGAGTACTCGTCAATAATACTGAGAAAGTAGACATTGCGGTCGGTGGAGGGAAGGGGGCCCTTAAAGTCAATACTCAGTCGCTCAAAAGGGCGGGTGGCCTTGACAAGTTGCGCAGTGTCAGGACGGTAGAAGTGCGGTTTGCACTCGGTGCAGATCTGGCAGTCCCTGGTCATCGTCCGGATGTCCTCCAGGGAGTACGGCAGGTTCCGGGCTTTAATGAAGTGATAAAACCGGGTGACCCCCGGGTGGCAAAGTTGGGCATGAAGGGCATACAGCTGGTCGAGCTGGGCACTAGCACACGGTCCCCGGGATAGGGCATCAGACGGTTCATTGAGCCTGCCAGGCCGGTACAGGATATCGTAAGTATAGGTGGAGAGTTCCATTCTCCATCGCAAAATTTTATCATTTTTGATTTTGCCCCGCTGTTGGCTGCTGAACATGAACGCAACCGAGCGCTGGTCGGTCAGCAAGGTGAACCTTCTGCCGGCGAGATAGTGCCTCCAGTGCCGAATAGCTTCCACTATGGCTTGGGCTTCTTTCTCCACCGCTGAGTGCCGAAGTTCAGAGCCTTGAAGGGTACGAGAAAAAAACGCCACTGGCCTGCCTTCCTGATTGAGGGTAGCAGCCAGCGCGACGTCAGAGGCGTCACTCTCTACTTGGAAGGGAATGGTCTCGTCTACCGCATGCATCGTTGCTTTGGCAATGTCCCCTTTAATGCAGCTGAAGGCCGCGCGGGCCTCGGCAGAGAGGGGAAAGGTGGTAGACTTGACCAGGGGGCGGGCCTTGTCTGCGTAATGGGGAACCCATTGGGCGTAATAGGAAAAAAAACCCAGGCACCGCCGGAGGGCCTTGAGAGTAGTGGGAAGAGGGAGTTCTAACAGGGGGCGCATACGGTCGGGGTCAGGGCCAATGACCCCTTTCTCCACGACATACCCAAGGATAGCGAGTCGTGTGGTTCGGAACACACACTTGTCCTTGTTATAAGTGAGGTTCAAAGCATCGGCCACCTGGAAAAACGTTGGAGGTTGGCGTCATGGTCCGACCAGTCGCGACCACAGATGGTGATGTTATCTAGATAGGGAAATGTGGCCGTCAGTTTGTACTGGTCCACCATCCGGTCCATCTCCCTCTGGAAGACCGAGACCCCATTTGTGACACCAAATGGGACGCGCAGAAAGTGATAGAGCCTGCCACCCGCCTCGAAGGCGGTGTAGGGGCGGTCCTCTGGGCGGATGGGGAGCTGGTGATAAGCGGATTTCAGATCAATTGTCGAGTACACCTTGTACTGAGCTATCTGGTTGACCATATCCGCGATGCGGGGTAGGGGGTACGCGTCAAGCTGCGTGAATCTATTGATGGTCTGGCTGTAGTCCACAACCATCCTATTTTTCTGCCCAGTCCGAACAACGACCACCTGGGACCGCCATAGGCTTGTGCTTGGCTCAATGATCCCCTCCCTGAGCAGCCGCTGCACCTCTGAATGAATAAAGGCCCTGTCCCCCGCACTGTACCTCCGACTTTTAGTTGCCACAGGTTTACAGTCGGGGGTCAGGTTGGTGAACAGCGATGGGGGAGGGATCTTGAGGGTGGAGAGGTTGCAAATAGTGTCAGCAGCACAGCTATCGACATGGTGCTGGGCGGGATGTGGGGTTCGGGGTGTATGTGCGTGTGGTAACGGAGTATATGGCGAAGTCCCACCAAACTGAGGATTCCTGACAGTGAGTGGTGGGTGGGGCCCGTCATATGCCATAGTCACACTTTCGAGATGGCTCTGGAAGTCGAGCCCCAACAGCACAGGGGCGCACAGCCGAGGCATGACCAGGAACGCAAAGTTCCGATATTCTGTGCCCTGCACCACCAATGTCGCTACACAACCCACCCGGATGTCTGTGGAATGCGACCCTGAAGCCAAGGTGATCTACTGACGGACCGGCCGTGTCACGAGTCCGCAGCGTTTCACTGTGGCCGGGTCAATAAAACTCTCAGTGCTGCCCGTGTCAAACAGGCAGCTAGTCCTGTGCCCCTCCACCAGGATGTCCATCATCGACCTTGCGAGCTGGTGCGGAGCGCTTTGATCGAGGGTCACGGAAGCCAGCGTAGAACGGGGCGTGTCAGGGGCGGGGCCTGGTGACGCCGGCAAAGTTGGCCGCTCACATCCGGGCATGCAAGATGGCGAGGCGGGGGCGGGGCCTGGTGACGCCGGCAAAGATGGTTGTCCACATCCGGTCATGCAAAATGGCGGCCCCCAGGTCTCAGACGCAGCGCTGCTCGACCCCGGGCGCGGTTTAGATTTACAGACCTTGGCGAAATGGCCCTTCTTCCCACAGCTGGAACACGTCGCTTCGCGCGCCGGGCAGCTGTCCCTGGCATGTTTCAGAAGCCCACAAAAGTAACAGAGTTTCATACCTGGCGAATTCGTGGGGTTTGAGATACCGCGACTGGCAGCGGCGTTGGCTAATTCGCTCGGAACCGGGGAATCGCTCGGCTGGACTGCTTCGGCGTACAACTGCGCAGCCTCTATCGAATCGGCCGTCTCTATCGCGGAGCGTAAGGTAAGATCAGCTTTTTCCAGCAGCCGCTGGCGGATACACACTGACCGAACCCCAGTCACAAAAGCGTCTCGGACCAAGAGTTCCTTATGCTGTTCCGCTGTGAGCGCTGGGCAGTCACAGGCCCGCGCGAGTGTCTGTAGCTCGCGGAGAAATTCAGCAGTCGACTCCGTAGGCCGCTGTTTTCGTGTTGCCAAGCGGTGCCGTGCATAAACTGGATTTACTGGCCGCAGGTACTGTCTTCGGAGGGCGGCAAGCACCTCCTCGTAGGTGGATATGTCCCTGATGAACGAATAAACTTTTGGGGCGACCCTCGAGAAGAGAAGTTTGTGCCGAACAGCCGAGTCGGTGGCACGAACCTCCTCTAAGTACGATTGGAAGCACACCAGCCAGTGTTCAAAGGCAAGAGCTGCTCCAGGGTCTCGGGGGTCCAAGTCTAGGCGTTCTGGGCGTAAAGCGGTTTCCATGTTGTAACTTTCAGTCAATAAAATTGATGCACCATCAATAACTCACGCCGAGACTTAGGAAGTGAGATATTGGCTTTTATTGACTGAAGGACAACACTACATCCTGGGGAAAATGAGGGAGAGCAGCAGGCCACAGTCGCCTTTATACAGGGGTCTGTGGGAGGAGCCACAGGGGTAGTCAGCAGGGTCTTGGGAGGAGCCACAGGAGCAGTCAGACAGGTATATCTAGTTCACCACAAAGACATTGGTGAGGCCTCACCTTGAGTATTGTAAACAGTTTTGGGCTCCTCATCTAACAAAAGAAAGACTGACATTGGAGAGAGTTCAAAGGAGGTTTACAAGGATGATTCTGGGAATGAAAGGGTTATCATACGAGGAATGTTTGTTAGCTCTCGGTCTGACCTCACTAGAATTTAGAAGGATGCAGTGGTGGGGGGAAGGTGTGAATTTCATTGACACTTTTTGAATGTTGAAAGGATGTTTTCCATGGTGGGAGAGTCTAGGATAAGAGGGCACAGCTTCAGGATAGAGGGGTGTCCACTTAAAACAGAGATGCAGAGAAATTTCTTTAGCTACAGGGTGGCGAATTTGTGGAATTTATTACCACAGTTAGCTGCAGAAGCCAGGTCATTGGGTGAATTTAAGGCTGAGCTTGTTAGATTCTTGATTGGACATGGTATCAAAGGTTATGGAGAGGAGGCCGGGAATGGGGCTGAAGAGGAGAAAAATGATCAGCCATGATTGAATGACACAGTAGACTTGATGGACTGAATGGCTTCATTCTGCTTGTGTGTCTTATGGTCTTAAAGTTGATGCTGAACCTCTAAGAACTTTGCATTCTCTCCAAGACTAAGTGAAGTGATTGGGCCACAACCATTGTCCTGAAGATCAAGAAAGAGAAAGCCAGAGATGTTTGCATATGCAGGGACTTTAAAGTGAGCATTAACCCTGTGCTGCATACTGTGGTATGCCCCACCACAAATAGAAGACATATTTGCATCTTTGGCAGGTGGGGAGAGCTTTTCAAATACTGTATTGATTTGGCAGAAGCCTATCTGCAAATAGAGATTGAGGCATCAAGCAGGAATTTCCTCACAATCAACACCCACAAGTGACTGTTCCTGTATAATTGTCTTGTCTTTATCAAGCATCAGCTCCAGCAATTTGACAAAGAGCAATGGACCAAATACTCCAAAATATCCCAGGAACTCAATGTTACCTTGCTGACATCATTGTGACTGGCAAGAAAGATGAAGAGCTCCTCCAGAACCTTGGTAAGGTGCTTATCAGGCTGCATGAGTATGGTCTGTGTGCAAAGAGTGAAAAATGTGAGTTTTTCAAGAATTAAATCTCAAATTGTGGACATGTCATTGACAATCAGGGTTTACGTAAGTCAGAAGTGAAGATTAAAGCAGTGCTACAGGCACCCAAACCGGAAAACATGTCACAACTCAGGTCATACTTGGGCTTTGTAAACTACTACCACCAGTTTCTCCCAAACATAGCTACAGTGCTGCACCCATTGAAAGCACTGTTGCAGACAGAAACAAAGTGGGAATGGTCAGAAAGATGTGAAAGAGCATTCAAGGAAACAAAGAGACAAATAACATCTGATGAACTGCTCATCCATTGTGACCCATCTCTGTCCATCAGACTGGCGTTCAATGTGTCCCCTTATGGCATTGGGTCCACTTTGTCACACATTCTGAAAGATGGATCTGAATGCCTGATTACTTCAAGATCACCGATGAGCGCAGAACACAACTACACACAGGTCAACAAAGAGACACTTAGTCTAGTATGAGGAATAAAGAGGTTCAACCACTACCCCTACGGACAAAGATTTACACTAGTGACAGATCACCAGCCCCTTGTGTTCATTTTCAATCCCAGGAAGGGAATTCCAGTGATGACTGCTGCCCGGTTGCAGCTTTGGGCACCTTCCCTAGGAGCCCTCTCTTATGACATAGAGTTCAAGGGCACCAAAAAACAAGGCAAACCTGATGATTTGTCACACTTTCCACTGTTGACAACTGAAGAAGAAAACAGTGACCCTGTGACCCAGCAGAAGTGGTCCACAAGGCATTGGTGCACCAGTTGCCAGTAACAAATTCTGAAACAAAAGAATAACAAGGAATGACCCTTCATTGTCAGAAGTCTATGACATCACCATGCAAGTCATCAAGTCAAGTCACTTTTTATTGCCATTTCGACCATAACTGCTGGTACAGTACACAGTAAAAATGAGACATTTTTCAATACCATGGTGTTATATGAAATGGTGCAAAAACTAGACTGAACTACATAAAAAAACAACACAGAAAAAAACTACACGAGACTACAAACCTACTCAGGACTGCATAAAGTCCACAAAACTGTGCAGGCATTACAATAAATAATAAACAAGGCAATAGGGCAGAAAGTTGTGTCAGTCCAGGCTCTGGGTATTGAGGAGTCTGATGACCTGGAGGAAGAAACTGTTACAAGGTCTGGTCATGAGACCCCGAATGCTACAGTGCCTTTTCCCAGATGGCAGAAAGGAGAGGAGTTTGTATGAGGGGTGCATGGGGTCCTTCATAATGTTGTTTGCTTTGCGGATGCAGCGTGTAGTATAAATGTCTGTGATGGCGGGAAGAGAGACCTCGATGATCTTCTCAGCTGACCTCACTATCCGCTGCAGGGTCTTGCGATCGGAGATGGTGCAATTTCTGAACCAGGCAGTGATTGCCTGTTGCAACTGCTCAGGATACTCTCAATACAACCCCTGTAGAATGTGATGAGGATGGGGGGTGGGAGATGGACTTTCCTCAGACTTCACAGAAAGTAGATACGCTGTTGGGCTTTCTTTGCTATGGAGTTGGTGTTGAGGGACCAGGTGAGATTCTCCGCCAGGTGAGCACCAAGAAATTTGGTGCCGTTAACGATCTCTACCAAGGAGCCGTCGATGTTCAGCGGGGAGTGGTCACTCCGCGTGCCCTCCTGAAGTCAACAACCAACTCTTTTGTTTTCTTAATCATACTTTATCACTTGAAATAGTGGATATACATAGTATTGCTACACAATTGTTGGGATTACATTGTTAATAAATAACATATATAATTATATATTCAGTTAGTACAAGGGTAATAAACCTCCCAAAGATGTTCAAATACAAATGTAGAGTTCACAAAAAAAGATTAACATATCCAAAAAGACTAAAAAAGGAAGAAAAAACAAAAAAATATATATACCCCCCCAAAAAAAACTAAACTAACCACTAGGCAGAGGATTCTCTACTAGGCACTCATGGAGTAAGGTTGGATCCGGCTTCTCTCCATTACTGTTATTTTCTTCAACCCAGGATTACCCATATTTAACCTACTTTTATCTACACTAGAAGAATCTTATTTTTGAACTTTTTCTGGGGCTTTGGTTGTGAACTTTTGAAGAAACATGCACAGAAAAGAATATGATGACCACAAGAGCTAAAGGGGCCGATTCAAAAAACAGGTAAGATACCGATGGGAACGGAAAGAAGAAAAGAGGTGAACATAGGCAAACTGAATTAACTTATGAGACAATGTTGGATCTTTTGAAGGCACAATCTATTGAACTACGCCAAAATATTAAAGAAGATTTTAAGGTACTTCAGGACTCTTTGGCTGCACTCGATCACGAAGTTAAACAACAATCTGAAATCACAGAACTAAAGGACGATGCTCGGAAGAAAGATCAGAAAATTGATCATTTGCAACAAGCTCTGTCTTCGACAGTTAAACAGTTGGAGGGTTGCCAATCCAAGATCATCGATCTTGAAAATCGATCCAAAAGACAGAATCTACATATAATTGGGCTCCCCGAAGATATTGAGAAAGGGGACCTGGTAAAAAAAAATTCTCAACTTTTAAAGGATGCATTTACCTCTGAATTTCCAAAGGAGCCTCCATTGCTTGAACGCACTCATTGCTCTTTTTCCCCGATATTTGAGCCCTAGGGCCAAACCAAGAGCAGTGATTGTCCGGTTCCACTATGTGCATGTTAAAGAACATCTTATCCACGTTGCTCGTTAACGAGGTATGATCCATCATCAAAACTATCAATTCCGTCTTGTAGAGGATTATAGCCCAGAAGTAATGAAGGCACGATTGGCTTTTAAACCTTTGATGTTGGAATGTTATGAAAAAGGTCTCAAACCAGCATTACTTTACCAGGCGCATCTCAAAATTACAACTCCCGATGGGCAACGCCATGTTTTTCTTACTACAACCGCCACTCGAAGTTTTTTGGATGAACACTATCCACCTGCTTCGGACACTCATTTTTAGTTAATCTATGGTTTTGTAGTCCTGGTTAAGTGCTTATGCAGGAGCTGGATGAACTACGGATCATTCGGGAGGCAGAGGCAGAGATAGATAAGAGTTATCGGGAGGTAGTCACACCAAAAAGACAGGAGGTAGACAAATGGGTGACAGTCAAGAGAGGCAGGGGGAGCAGACAGAGAGAGCAGAGCACCCCTGTGGCCATTCCCATCAACAATAAGTATACCGTTTTGGATACTGTTGGTGGGGATGACCTACCAGGAACAAGTTGCAGTGGTCCTGGCTCTGGCACTGAGGTTGGACCCTCGACTAGGAAGAGGAGGAGGGAAGAGAAGAGAGCGGTAGTGATAGGGGATTCTATAATCAGGGGGGCAGATTGGAGATTTTGTGGGGAAGATCGGGAGTCTCAGATGGTATGTTGCCTCCCTGGTGCCGGGGTCCGGGACATATCAGATCGGGTGCAGGTTATTCTCGAGAGGGAGGGCAAGAACCCAGATGTTGTGGTCCATGTAGGGTAGGATGAGTGAGGGAGTCCAGCGTAATGAGTTCAGGGAGTTAGGTGCGAAGCTGAAGGGCAGGACCTCCAGGGTAACAATCTCAGGATTGCTACCTGTGCCACGTGCGAGTGAGGCAAGGAACAGAAGGATTATACAGGTTAATACGTGGCTGAGAGGATAGTGCAGGAGGGAGGGCTTCAGATTTTTAGATAATTGGGCTTTGTTCCAGGGAAGGTGGGATCTGTTCCGATGGGACGGTTTACACCTGAACTGGAGCGGTACTAACATTCTTGCAGGAAAGTTTGCCAGTGCTTCTCGGGGTGGGTTTAAACTATATTTGCAGGGGGCAGGGATCCAGAATGCGAGAGAGGATAGCAAGATGAAGTATAAAGGACAGGTGGGGACTACACGGTTCTGGAATTTTAAGTGTGTAGTAGAGAAAGGTGAGGCGGAACAAGTGATAAGGAGGACACATGTACAGAGAGATGGTCTGATGGAACATGGAGTTAAATGTGCAGAAAGAATAAGTAAATTTAGGAAGGTCAACAAAATTCAAGGGGTGCATAGCCCGATGGGAGTTCGGGGAGCTGGGTTAAGCACAATAGGCAGTGATTTAAACAGAGGGAGAAGAAATTGGCTAAAAATTCTATATCTGAATGCACGAAGTGTCAGAAATAAGGCAGATGAGCTTGAAGCTCAGGTGTGAATGGGTAACTATGATGTTGTTGGGATAACGGAGACACGGCTGCAGGGAGATCAGACCTGGGAAATGAATGTACAAGGGTATACGTGCTATCATAGGGACAGAAATGTGGGCAGAGGGTGTGGGGTGGCCCTGTTGGTGAGGAATGAGATTCAGTCCTTTGCAAGGGGGGACATAGGATCAGGAGAAGTAGAGTCTGTGTGGATAGAACTGAGGAACAGTAAGGGCAAAAAGACCCTAATGGGTGTTGTCTACAGGCCACCAAACAGTAGCATGGATATTGGGTGCAAGTTGAATAGGGAGTTAACATTGGCATGTGACAAAGGTAATGTCGCAGTAGTTATGGGGGATTTCAACATGCAGGTGAACTGGGAGAAACAGGTTGGTGCTGGACCCCAGGATAGGGAGTTTGTAGAGTGCCTATGGGATGCATTCTTGGAACAGCTTGTACGAGAGCCGACCAGGGACAAGGCTATTCTGGATTTAGTGTTGTGTAATGAACAGGATTTGATAAGCGATCTTGAAGTAAAGGAGCCATTAGGAGGTAGTGACCATAATATGATAAGTTTTTATCTGCAATTTGAGAAGGATAAGGGCAGATCGGAGGTGTCAGTGTTGCAGTTGAACAGGAGAAACTATGGAGCCATGAGGGAGGAGCTGGCCAAAGTTAACTGGATGGATATCCTACCAGAAAAGACAGTGGAACAGCAACGGCAGGTATTCTTGGGAATAATGCACAAGTTGCAAAATCAGTTCATCCCCCGGAGAAGGAAGGATTCAAAGGGGGGAAAGGGGCCACAGCGGTTGACAAAGGAAGTCAGAGATTGCATAGCATTAAAAAAAAGGAAATATGACAGAGCTAAGGTGAGTGGGAGGACAGATGATTGGGAAATTTTTAAGGAAAAACAGAACTTAACTAAAAAGGCAATATGGGGAGAAAAAATGAGGTACGAACGCAAGCTAGCCAGGAATATAAAGGAGGATAGCAAAAGCTTTTTTAGGTATGTGAAGAGAAAGAAGATAGTTAAGAACAATGTTGGGCCCTTGAAGAATGAATGAATTGGGTGAAATTGTTATGGGAAACAGAGAAATGGCAGAAGAATTTAATAAGTACTTTAGATCTGTCTTCACTAAGGAAGACACAAGCAATCTCCCAGATGTATGGATGGGCCAAGGACATAGGGTAACAGAGGAAATGAAACAGATTGACATTAGGAAGGAAACGATGATGAGTAGACTGATGGGACTGAAGGCTGACAAATCCCCAGGTCCAGATGGTCTGCATCCTAGGGTACTAAAGGAGGTGGCTCTGGAAATTGCGGATGCATTAGTAATCATTTTCCAATGTTCCTTAGATTCAGGATCAGTTCCTGAGGATTGGAGAACGATCATCCTGTCAGCCTAACATCAGTAGTGGGGAAGATGCTAGAGTCCATTATTAAAGATGAAATAGTGGCATATCTAGATAGCAGTGATAGGATTGGGCCGAGCCAGCATGGATTTACCAAGGGCAAATCATGCTTGACGAATCTATTGGAGTTTTTCGAGGATGTAACCAGGAAGTTAGACAAGGGAGATCCAGTGGATGTAGTGTACCTCGATTTTTCAGAAGGCATTTGATAAGGTCCCACATAGGAGATTGGTGGGTAAAATCAGAGCTCATGGCATTGGGGGGAAGATATTGACATGGATAGAAAACTGGTTGGCAGATAGAAAGCAAAGGGTAATGGTGAATGGGTGTTTCTTGGAATGGCAGGTGGTGACTAGTGGGGTGCCACAGGGCTCGGTATTGGGACCACAGCTGTTTACAATTTACATCAACGATTTAAATGAAGGCATTGAGAATAACATCAGCAAGTTTGCTGATGATACTAAGCTGGGTGGCAGTGTGACATGTGATGAGGATGTTAGGAGAAATTCAGGGTGACTTGGATAGGTTGAGTGAGTGGGCAGATACTTGGCAGATGATGTTTAATGTGAATAAGTGTGAGGTTATCCACTTTGGGAGTAAGAACAGGAAGGCAGATTATTATCTGAATGGTGTGGAGTTAGGTAAGGGAGAAATACAAAGAGATCTAAGAGTCCTTGTTTATCAGTCACTGAAGGTGAATGAGCAAGTGTAGCAGGCAGTGAAGAAGGCTAATTGAAAGTTGGCCTTTATTACAAAGGGAATTGAGTACAAGAGCAAGGAAATCCTTTTGCATTTGTACAGGGCCCTGGTGAGACCACACCTGGAGTATTGTGTAAATTATTTGTCTCCAGATTTAAGGAAGGACATCCTGGCTATAGAGGAAGAGAGACTGGGCTTGTACACGCTGGAATTAAGGAGATTGAGAGGGGATCTGATTGCAACATATAAGATTATTAAGGGATTGGACAAGATAGAGGCAGGAAATATGTTCCAGATGCTGGGAGAGTCCAGTACCAGAGGGCATGGTTTGAGAATAAGGGGTAGTTCATTTAGGACAGAGTTAAGGAAAATCTTCTTCTCCCAGAGAGTTGTGGGGGTCTGGAATGCACTGCCTCAGAAGGCAGTGGAGGTAAATTCTCTGGATGCTTTCAAGATGGAGCTAGATAGGTATCTTATGGATAGGGGAATCAAGGGATATGGGGACAAGGCAGGAACTGGGTATTGATAGTAGATGATCAGCCATGATCTCAGAATGGCAGTGCAGGCTCGAAGGGCCGAATGGTCTACTTCTGCACCTATTGTCTATTATGTCTTTGTTATCGATTTATAATATACACTGATATTTACTTTTTCTTTTTGTTGTCAGAAATTACTTTATGAAGATTGTAATATTATAATTCTTATTTTTTTGGATTTTGGGTGGTCTTTATTTTGACATACATTCTTGGAGTTGCCTTCTGGAGAAACTGGGGGAGATTTAGTGTTATTTCTTTATCTGGCTTTCTTCAGGCTCAGTCTGGGGACTTTGCGGATAGAGGGTGGGTGTCTTTCTATTTTTTCAGTTTTCTTATTTGGGCTGATTTAGAACTACAAAGATGTATACAGTGTCACCACTTCTAGTTCCTCCCTGAGCTTTTGTTCCTCTTCCGAGTTCATGAGTTGGCATTATGCTTAACTCTTTACATACCAAAGGGTTGATTTTATGTAATTATGGCTCAGATTATTAATTTTGTCTCTTGAAGTACAAATAGTTTAAACCATCCACTTAAATGGAAGAAGACCTTTAAAGTATTCCAAAGACTAAATGCTCATATTATTTTTATACAAGAAACTCATGTGAGGAAAGAGGATCATCAGTGTTTTTTCAGGTTTTGGAAGGGTCAACAGTTTTAATTGAATTTGCATGCTAAAATAAGAGGTGTTTCAATTTTTATTGATCCCTCAATTACATTTGTTCATCATGATACTGTTTCCGATCTGAATGGTAGATTCCTGTTTATTACTAGGTTACCTTTGAATAAAAAAGTGGTTATGGCTAATGTTTACGCTCCGAATGTGGATTATCCGGAATTTTAAAAGAATTTATTTATTGCTTTCCCTGATTTAAGTGAATATATGCTGATAATGGGTGATAAAGGGTGTTTGAACCCTTTGATGGATAGATCCATATCTACTCAAGCCCTACCAAACAAGTCAGCTACTCATATCAATTCCTTCATGAACGATTCTGGAATTTTGGATATTTGGAGATTTCTACACCCCAAGGACAAAGTATTTTCATTTTCATTTTTTTTCACATGTATATCATTCTTACTCTTTTTTATCAATTCTTGTCTCATCCCATCTGTGATTGACTGTAACTATGACATAATTGCCATTTCCAATCATGCTCCAAAGAAACTTTCTATTAAATTAATGAATACAGTTCCTAGCATTAGACAATGGCAATTTAACTCCCATTTGCTTCAAGACTCGGATTTTGTTGAGTTTATGAAGGAACAGATTGATTTCTTCTTTTCAACTAATTTTACAGAAGAAATTTCCAATGGGACACTTTGGGACACTTTTAAGGCATATATCCGAGATCAGGTTATTTCCTATTCTGTTAGTATGAGGAAACGTATTAAGAATAAAACATTATTATTGGTTGATAAGATCAAAGAAATTGATAAGAAATATTCCATTGCTCCTAGCAAGGAGCTTTATAAACAGAGAGTCGAGCTTCAATGGAATATAATTTATTACTTACATCCTCAATTGAAAACCAATTAATGAAATCCAGAAGGAGTTTTATATACATAGTGATAAATCGGGTAAATCATTAGCTAATCAATTGAAAACTGCCTTGGTGAAACGCCAAATCATTAAGATTCATAAACAGATGATAATTGGACAGTTAATCATGACAAAATAAACAAATCTTTTCAAGATTTTTATTCCTCTTTATATAATTCTGATTTTCCCAATGATCCTAATACTACGTATGACTTCTTAAGGAAATTGAATTTTCCAAAATTATCACCCGAAGAACGTTTAATATTAAAAACTCCCATTACAGAATGAGAAATAAAAGGTGTTATTCATTCAATGAATTCTGGTAAAGCACCAGGTCCAAACGATTATACTGTAGAATTTTTAAAATGTTTTTCTTCTATTCTCTCTCCTTGGTTAGGTAGAGTTTTTAAAGAAGCAATTAGATTGGGTAAATTACCACAATCATTTTATAGGGCTTCTATTTCCTTAATATTAAATAAGAATAAAGATCCCACTGAGTGTGCATCATATCGATCGATATCTTTGTTGAATGTAGATTCCAAGATTTTTTCTAAGATATTGGTGACTAGGTTAGAGAAGATGTTACCTCAAATTATTTCTGTGGATCAAACTGGATTTATTAAAAACCGGTACTCTTCTTTTAACATTAGGAGATTAATGAATATTGTTTACACTCCTTCATGTAGTACTTCAGAATGTGTCATTTCATTAGATGCTGAGAAAGCATTTGACAGAGTTGAATGGCCATATTTATTTACTGTGCTTGGAAATTTAATTTTAGTTCGACATTTATATCTTGGGTTAAACTGATATATCATACCCAGTAGCCCCGGTTAACACTAATAATCAAAGATCTCCCTTTTTTCATTTATTTCAGGGCACCAGGCAAGGTTGTCCTCTTAGTCCATTACTATTTGATATTGCTCTGGAACCTTTAGCAATTGCGATTTGGGAATCATCTAATATTTTTGGTATTACCCGCGGGAATGAGATACAAATCTATCATTATATGCAGATGATTTACTATTGTATATCTCTAATCCTGAGGAATCCATTCCCGCGGTTTTATCTTTGTTGGCTCAGTTTAGTAATTTTTCAGGTTACAAACTGAACCTTAATAAGAGCGAACTATTTCCTCTAAATACGCATGTCCCAATATATGGACATTTACCTTTTAAATTGGTTACCAACTATTTTATATATTTAGGGGTCAAAATTACCAAAAAACATAAAGATTTATTTAAGGCCAACTTTTTACCTTTAATTGATGAGATTGAACTGTTATTTACTAATTGATTGCCAATGTCTCTGTCATTGATAGGCTGGATCAATGCTATCAAGATGAATATATTACCTAAATTTTTATATTTATTTCAAGTGGTACCAATTTTTATTCCAAAATCTTTTTTTGATAGTGTTGATTCCAAAATCTGTTCTTATATTAGGCAGAATAAAAATCCGAGGCTAGGCAAGAAATACTTGCAGAAGTCTGAAAAGGAGGGTGGTCTGGCGCTTCCGAATTTTAGATTTTATTATTGGGCAATTAATATTTGCTATTTGAAATTTTGGTTATGGGATTTGGAAATACCCTCATTGGATAAACTTTGAATGTAACTCGGTACAAGGGTTTTCACTGCGTTCCACTCTAGGGACTTCGCTTCCCTTTGCTCTTTCTAGGTTATATAAGCAATTAGATAACCCAATAGTTAAATATACTTTACGAATATGGTTTCAATTTCAGAAATTTTTTGGGTTAAATCAATTTATTCTAGCAAATCCTATTATATCTAACTATTTTTTCTATCTCTCTATTATAGATCAAGCCAATTTGATTTGGAAAACTAAAGGTATTTTGTGATTTATTTTTGGATAATTGTTTTGGATAACCTAGGAAAAAATCAGAAGTGTTATATACGACCCTTCTATTAAATTTGATCAGACTTGGAGGCCTTTTATTCAACACTTTCATATGATGTGATTGACCTCTTTCCAAACCTATTCTTGTATTAATAAATGTAGAGAGGTTCGGAGTTGGTGGCACTAATGGTCCTGTTTTTTTTTTATGCTCTAAACAGCCCATGTTCGTTTCTTTTCTTTTCTTAGTTTTTTTTCCTGTTAGGTTAACTCTTTTGTTTTGTTCACATTCAGAGACAGGTTGTTGGCTCTGTACCAGTCCGTTAGCCGCTGCACCTCTTCTCTGTAAGCTGACTCGTCATTCTTACTAATGAGACCCACCACAGTTGTGTCATCGGCAAACTTGATGATGTCGTTCGAGCTGTGTGTTGTAGCACAGTCGTGGGACAGTAGAGTGAACAGCAGTGGACTGAGCACACAGCTCTGGGGGGCCCCCGTGCTCAGTGTGATGGTGTTTGAGATGCTGCCTCCAATCCAGACTGACTGAGGTCTCCCAGTTAGGAATCTAGTATCCAGTTGCAGAGGGAGGTGTTCAGGCCCGGTAGGCTCAGCTTTCCAATCAGTTTCTGAGGGATGATTGTGTTGAACGCTGAACTGAAGTCTATGAACAGCATTCAAACATACGTGTCTTTATTGTCCAGGTGGGTTAGGGCCAGGTGGAGGGTGGTGGCAATGGTGTCATCTGTTGAGCGGTTGGGATGGTACGCAAACTGCAGGGGGTCTAATGAGGGGGGCAGCAGGGTCTTGATATGCCTCATGACGAGCCTCTCGAAACACTTCATGATAATGGATGTGAGTGCAATGGGATGGTAGTCATTTAGGCGGGACACTGAAGACTTCTTCGGCATGGGATCGATGGTGGCAGCCTTGAAGCACGTTGGAATGGTGGCACTGCTCAGGGAGATGTTGAAGATGTCAGTGAGAACATCTGCTAGCTGGTCTGTACATCCTCTAAGCACTCTACCAGGAATGTTGTCTGGTCCAGCAACCTTCCATGCGTTGACCCTGCACAGGGTTCTTCTCACATTGGCCACAGTGAGACACAGCACCTGGTCATTTGTAGGTGGGATGGACTTCCTCGCCACCACGTCATTTTCCACCTCAAAACGAGTATGGAAGTTATTCAGCGCATCTGGGAGGGAAGCATCTCCCGCACAGTCAGGTGATGTTGTGTTGTAATTGATGATGTCCTGAATGCCCTTCCACATACGCCGCATGTTGCCACTGTCCTGGAAGTGGCTGTGGATTCGCTGGGTGTGTGCACGCTTTGCCCCTCTGATGGCCCGGGACAGTCTGGCCTTCGCTGTTGTTCTGGCTGCCTTTGTGCCTGCTCTGAAGGCGGAGTCACAAGTCCTCAGCAGCGCACGCACCTCTGCAGTCATTCATGGCTTCTGGTTAGCGCGTGTAGTGATGGTACTGGCCACAGTGACATCAATGCACTTGCTGATGTAGCTAGTCACTGATACCATGCACTCCTCTAAGTCGGTAGAGTTGCCATCAGTTGCAGCCTCCCTGAACATGTGCCAGTCAGTGTGCTCAAAGCAGTCTTGAAGAGCAGAGATGGCTCCTGCTGGCCAGGTTTTCACCTGCTTCTGAACTGGTCTGGAGCGCCTGACGAGCGGTCTGTATGCTGGGATTAGCATAACAGAGATGTGGTCTGAGTAACCGAGGTGGAAGTGGGGCTCGCTGGTACACGTCGGGGATGTTTGTGTAAACCAGGTCCAACACGTTCTCACCCCTCGTTGCAAAGTCCACATACTGATGGAACTTGGGGAGCACTGACTTAAGGTTCGTGTGGTTAAAATCACTGGCGATAATTACCAGTCATCAGGGTGTGCGTTCTGCAGTTCGCTCATAGCCCCATACAGTTCACAGAGCACCTCCTTAGCATTAGCGCTGCAGGAGATGTTGACAGCAACTATGAGGACAGTGGTGAATTCCCATGGCAAATAAAATGTTCTGCATCTAACAGCCACAAACTCCACTAGCGATGAGCAGATTTGGATAAGTTGTTTTATGGGAAGGATGTAATAGAGAAATGGAGGTTATTTAAAGGTGAAATTTTGAGGGTACAGAATCTTTATGTTCCTGTTAGGTTGAAAGGAAAGGTTAAAAGTTTGAGAGAGCAATGGTTTTCAACGGATATTGGAAACTTGGTTCGGTAAAAGAGAGATATCTACAATAAATATAGGCAGCATGGAATAAATGAGGTGGTCGAGGAATATAAAGAGTGTAAAAAGAATCTTAAAAAAGAAATAAGAAAAGCTAAAAGAAGATATGAGGTTGCTTTGGCAAGTAAGGTGAAAATAAATCCAAAGGGTTTCTACAGTTATATTAATAGCAAAAGGATAGTGAGGGATAAAATTGGTCCCTTAGAGAATCAGAGTGGACAGCTATGTGTGGAGCCAAAAGAGATGGGGGAGATTTTGAACAATTTCTTTTCTTCGGTATTCACTTAGGAGAAGGATATTGAATTATGTAAGGTAAGGGAAACAAATAAAGTAGTTATGCAAACTATGATGATTAAAGAAGAGGAAGTACTGGCACTTTTAAAGAATATAAAAGTGGATAAGTCTCCGGGTCCAGACAGGATATTCCCTAGCACCTTGAGGGAAGTTAGTGTAGAAATAGCAGGGGCTCTGACAGAAATATTTCAAATGTCATTAGAAACGGGGATGGTGCCGGAGGATTGATGTATTGCTCATGTGGTTTCATTGTTTAAAAAGGGTTCTGAGAGTAAACCTAGCAATTATTGGCCTGTAAGTTTGACGTCAGTGGTGGGTAAGTTAATGGAAAGTATTCTTAGAGAAGGTATATATAATTATCTGGATAGACAGGGTCTGATTAGGAATAGTCAACATGGATTTGTGCGTGGAAGGTCATGTTTGACAAATCTTACTGAATTTTTTGAAGAAGTTACTAGGAAAGCTGATTAGGTAAAGCAGTGGATATTATCTACATGAACTTCTGTAAGGCCTTTGACAAGGTTCCACATGGTAGATTAATTAGGAAGGTTCAATCGTTAGGTATTAATATTGAAGTAGTAAAATGGATTCAACAGTGGTTGGATGGGAGATGCCAGAGAGTAGTGGTTGATAACTGTTTGTCAAGTTGGAGGCCGGTGACTAGAGGTGTGCCTCAGGGATCTGTACTGGGTCCAATGTTGTTTGTCATATACATTAATGATCTGGATGATGGGGTGGTAAATTGGATTAGTAAGTATGCAGATGATACTAAGATAGGTGGCGTTGTGGATAATGAAGTAGGTTGCAGAGAGATTTAGGCCAATTAGAAAGTGGAATCTCATGTGGATAGGGTGGTGAAGAAAGCTTTTGGTATGCTGGCCTTTATAAATCTGAGCATTGAGTATAGGAGTTGGGATGTAATGTTAAAATTGTACAAGGCATTGGTGAGGCCAAATTTGGAGTATTGTGTTACAGTTCTGGTCACCGAATTATAGGAAAGATGTTAACAAAATAGAGAGAGTACAGAGAAGATTTATTAGAATGTTGCCTGGGTTTCAGCACCTAAGTTACAGAGAAAGGTTGAACAAGTTAGGTCATTATCCTTTGGAGCATAGAAGGTTGAGGGGGGACTTGATAGAGGTAGTTAAAATTATGAGGGGGATAGATAGAGTTGATGTGGATAGGCTTTTTCCATTGAGAGTAGGGGAGCTTCAAACAAGAAGACATGAGTTGAGAGTTAGGGGGCAAAAGTTTAGGGGTAACATGAGGGGGAACCTTTACTCAGAGAGTGGTAGCTGTGTGGAACGAGCTTCCAGTAGAAGTGGTAGAGGCAGGTTTGATATTGTTATTTAAAGTAAAATCGGATAGGTATATGGACAGGAAAGGAATGGAGGGTTATGGGCTGAGTGCAGGTCGGTGGGACTAGGTGAGAATAAGCGTTTGGCACGGACTAGAAGGGCTGAGATGGCCTGTTGCCGTGCTGTAATTGTTATATGGTTATATGGTATTATCTGGAAATCAGCACAGATTCCTTGCACCATTCCGTATTAATGTAAACACACAAGCCACAACCGCGGGTCTTACTGGAAAGAGCTGCATCCCTGTCCACTCGAAACAAGACAACCTCGTCCAGCTAAACGGTGGCGTCCGAAATTCCATCAGTGAGCCATGTCTCTGTGAAAACATACACACAGCAGACTCTGTACTCCCGCCGAGTATTTTGTTGGAGTCAGATGTAGTCCAATTTATTGTCCAGGGAGTGGACATTGGAGAGCAGAATGGACGGGAGAGCTGGCCGACTAGGGTTTGCTTTTTGCCTGGCACGGACCCCTGCCTGCTTGCCTCGCTTCCGTTTCCTTGCACATCACTTACGACGTCTCCATCTCCGGCCACCAGCATCAGGCGATTCCGAGGACTGTAGGCCCAATCCCTTCAGCAAGCCGAGGTCGCGTAATGGCCAGCTCATAGCAATTCTGCTTCCAGAGTTCTCAGTGAGATGAGACCAACTGTCAGTATGTTAAAGAACGCTGATGTGTGGCTCTCATGTTCTGGTTCCCTCTAAGCTGCATACCGGAGTGTTAGAGCATCTACATGAAAGACATTGAGGTACAATCAAGGCACACCACTGGTCACTGACCTCCATGCAGAATATGACCTGTCTATAACCACTCTTTGCCTTCTGTGGGCAAGCCAGTTCTGGATCCACAAAGCAATGATCCCTTGGATCCCATGTCTCCTTACTTTCTCAATAAGCCTTGTATGGGGTACTTTATCAAATGCCTTGCTGAAATCTATATACACTACATCTCCTGCTCTACCTTCATCAATGTGTTTAGTCACATCCTCAACAAATTCAATTAGGCTCATAAGGCACAACCTGCCTTTGACAAAGCCATGCTGACTATTCCTAATCATATTATGCCTCTCCAAATATTCATCAATCCTGCCTCTCAGGATCTTTTCCATCAATTTACCAACCACTGAAGTAAGACTCACTGGCCTATAATTTCCTGGGCTATCTCTACTTCCTTTCTTGAATAAGGGAACAACATCAGCAACCCTCTAATCCTCTGGAACCTCTCCCGTCCCAATTGATAATGTAACGATTATTGCCAAAGGATCAGCAATCTCCCAGGGTAGCCTGGGGTAACATCTTGTCTGATCCCAGTAACTTATCCAACTTGATGCTTTCCAAAACCTCCAGCACATTTGTTAATGTCTATATGCTCAAACATTTCAGTCTGCTGTAAGTCATCCCTACAATCGCCAAGATTCTTTTCTGTAATGAATACTGAAGCAAAGTGTTCATTAAGTACCTCTCCTATCTCCTCCAGCTCCATACACACTTTTCCACTGTCACACTTGATTGACAATAGACAATAGACAATAGGTGCTGGAGTAGGCCATTCGGCCCTTCTAGCCAGCACCACCATTCACTGTGATCATGGCTGATCATACACAATCAGTACCCCATTTCTGCCCTCTCCCCATATCCCTTGAACCCACTATCTATAAGAGCTATATCTAACTCTCTCTTGAATGCATCCAGAGACTTGGCCTCCACTGCCTTCTGGGGCAGAGGAATGCCCCATATCCACCACTCTCTGGGTGAAAAAGTTTTTCCGCATCTCAGTTCTAAATGGCCTACCCCTTATTCTTAAACTGTGGCCTCTAGTTCTGGACTCACCCAGCAGTGGGAACATGCTTCCTGCCTCCAGCGTGTCCAATCCCTTAATAATCATATATGTTTCAATCAGATCCCCTCTCATCCTTCTAAATTCCAGTGTATACAAGCCCAGTCGTTCCAATCTTTCAATATATGATTGAAGTCCCACCATTCTGGGAATTAACCTTGTGAACCTACGCTGCACTCCCTCAATAGCAAGAATGTCCTTCCTCAAATTTGGAGACCATAACTGCACACAATACTCCAGGTGGGGTCTCACCAGGGCCCTGTACAGCTGCAGAAGGACCTCTTTACTCCTATACTCAATTCCTCTTGTTATAAAGGCCAGCATGCCATTAGCTTTCTTCACTGCCTGCTGTACCTGCATGCTTGCTTTCATTGACTGATGTACAAGAACACCTAGATCTCATTGTACTTCCCCTTTTCCTAACTTGACTCCATTTAGATAGTAATCTGCCTTCCTGTACTTGCCACCAAAGTGGATAACCTCACATTTATCCACATTAAACGGCATCTGCCATACATTTGCCCACTCACCCAACCTGTCCAAGTCACCCTGCATTCTCATAACATCCTCCTGACATTTCACACTGCCACTCAGCTTTGTGTCATCGGCAAATTTGCTAATGTTACTTTTAATCCCTTCATATAAATCATTAATGTATATTGTAAACAGCTGCGATCCCAGCGCCGAACCTTACGGTACCCCACTGGTCACAGCCTGCCATTCCGAAAGGGACCCGTTAATCACTACTCTTTGTTTTCTATCAGCCAGCCAATTTTCAATCCATGTCAGTACTCTGCCCCCAATACCATGTGCCATAATTTTGCCCACTAATCTCCTTTGTGGGACTTTAACAAAAGCTTTCTGGAAGTCCAGGTACACTACATCCACTGGCTCTCCCTTGTCCATTTTCATAGTTACATCCTCAAAAAACTCCAGAAGATTAGTCAAGCATGATATCCCCTTCATAAATCCATGCTGACTCGGTCTGATCCTTCTACTGCTATCCAAATGTGTCATAATTTCCTCTTTTATAATTGACTCCAGCATCTTTCCCACCACTGACGTCAGGCTAACTGGTCTATAATTCCCTGTTTTCTCTCTCCCTCCTTTCTTGAAAAGTGGGACAACATTAGCCACCCTCCAATCCGCAGGAACTGTTCCTGAATCTATAGAACATTGGAAAATGATTACCAGTGCATCCACGATTTCTAGAGCCACCTCTATAAGTACCCTGGGATGCAGACCATCAGGTCCCGGGGACTTATCAGCCTTCAGACTCAACAGTCTATCTAACACTGTTTCTTGCCTAATATAAATTTCCTTCAGTTCGTCCTTTACCCTAGTTCCTTTGGCCACTATTACATCTGGGAGATTGTTTGTGTCTTCCCTAATGAAGACAGATCCAAAGTACCTGTTCAACTCGTCTGCCATTTCCTTGTTCCCCATAATAAATTCACCCATTTCTGTCTTCAATGGCCCAATTTTGGTCTTAACTATTTTTTTGCTATTCACATACCTAAAGAAGCTTTTACTATCCTCCTTTATATTCTTGGCTAGTTTACCTTTGTACCTCATTTTTTCTTGGCGTATTGCCTTTTTTTGGTATCTTCTGTTGCTCTTTAAAAGCTTCCCAATCCTCCAGTTTCCTGCTCATCTTTGCTATGTTATACTTCTTCTCTTTTATTTTTATACTGCCCTTTACTTCCCTCATCAGTCATGGCCGCCCTTTACTCCCCTTAGGATCTTTCTTCCTCTTTAGAATGAACCGATCCTGCACCTTCTGCATTATTCCCAGAAATACCTGCCATTGTTGTTCCACTGTCTTCCCTGCTAGGGTATTGTTCCATTGAACTTTGGCCAGCTCCTCCCTCATAGCTCCATAGTTCCCTTTGTTCAACTGTAATACTGACACATCCGATTTTCCCTTCTCCTTCTCAAATTGTAGGTTAAAACATATCATATTATGGTCACTACCTCCTAATGGTTCCTTTACCTCCAGGTCCCTGATCAAATCCGGTTCATTGCACAACACTAAATCTAGAATTGTCTTCTCCCTGGTAGGCTCCAGTACAAGCTGTTCTAAGAATCCATCTTGGAGGCACTCCACAAACTCCCTTTGTTGGGGTCCAGTACCATTCTGATTCTCCCAGTCTACCTGCATGTTGAAATCCCCCATGACAACTCTATCATTACCTTTGCGACATGCCAATTTTAACTCTTCATTCAACTTACACCCTACATCCAGACTGCTGTTTGGGGGCCTGTAGATAACTCCCATTAGGGTCTTTCTACCCTTAGAATTTCTCAGTTCTATCCATACTGACATACTGGTCCTATTCTCTCACGTCTTATCCTCTTGCTCTTCACATACTTGTAGAATTGCTTTCAGTTTTCTTAATCCTGTCTGGCAAGGCCTTCTCATGGCCCCTTCTGGCTCTCCTAATTTCATTCTTAAGCTCCTTTCTGCTAGCCTTATAATCTTCTAGATCTCTCTCATTACCTTATTTTTTGAACCTTTCGTAAGCTTTTCTTTTCTTCTTGACTAGATTTACAACAGCCTTTGTACACCACAGTTCCTGTACCCTTCCCCCTTTCCCTGTCTCATTGGAATGTACCTATGCAGAATGCCATGCAAATATCCCCTAAACATTTGCCACATTTCTGCTGTACATTTCCCTGAGAACAGCTGTTCCTGATTTATGCTTCCAAGTCCCTGCCTGATAGCTTCATAATTCCCCTTACTCCAATTAAACACTTTCCAAACTTATCTGTTCCTATCCCTCTCCAATGCTATGGTAAGGGAGATAGAATTATGATCACTAGGCTTATCTACATACTGTGTCAAGAAACCTTCCTGAACACACCTAACAAACTCCACCCCATCTAAACCACTTGCTCTAGGGAGATGCCAATCAATATTTGAGAAATTAAAATCTCCCAGCATGACTACCCTGTTATTATTACACCTTTCCAGAATCTGCCTCCCTATCTACTCCTCGATATCCCTGCTACTATTGGGTGGTGTATAAAAAACACCTAGTAAATTTATTGACCCCTTCCTGTTCCTAACCTCCACCCACAGAGACTCTGTAGACAATCCCTCCATGACGTTCACCTTTTCTGCAGCCGTGACACTATCTCTAATCAATAGTACCACTTCCCCACCTCTTTTGCCTCCCTCCCTGTTCTTTCTGAATCATCTAAAGCTTGGCACTCTAAGTAACCAGTCCTGCCCTTGAGCCATCCAAGTGATGGCCACAACATCATAGTTCCAACTACTGATCTACGCTCTAAGCTCATCCGCTTTGTTCATGATACTCCTTGTATTAAAATAGACACATCTCAAACCATTAGTCTGAGCGTGTCCCTTCTCCATCACCTGCTTATCCTCCTCGCATTGTCTCCAAGCTTTCTCTGTTCATGAGCTAATCGCCCCTTCCTCCATCTCGTCAGTTCATTTCCCATCCCCCATACAATTCTAGTTTAAACTCTCCCCAATAGCCTTAGCAAACCTCCCTGCCAGGATATTGGTCCCCCTCGGATTCAAGTGCAACTCGTCCTTTTTGTACTGGTCATGCCTGCCCCAAAAGGCCCCAATGATCCAGAAACCTGAATCCCTGCCTCCTGCTCCAATCCCTCAGTCATGCATTTATCCTCCGCCTCACTCTATTCCTATACTCACTGTCTTGTGGCACAGGCAGTAATCCTGAGGTGACTACCTTTGCGGTCCTGCTTCTCAACTTCCTTCCTAGCTCCCTGTAGTCTGTATTAAGGACCCCCTCCCTTTTCCTACCTCTGTCATTGGTACAATTATGTACCACAATCTCTGGCTGTTGTGGGAGCTAGGTAGAAAGCCGAAAGACAGGGCCTCCAGGGTGGTAATCTTTGGATTGCTGCCTGTGCCATGTACCAGTGAGGCAGATAGTGCATGGCTGAGGAATTGGTGTAGGGGGCAGGTGTTTAGATTTGTAGATCTTTGGGATCTCTTTTGGGGAAGGTACAACCTGTACAAGAGGAACAAGTTATACCTGAAGCTGGGGTGGGGAGGGTCCAATATTCTTGCAGGCAGGTTGGCTAAAATCATATAGGAAGGTTTAAACTCATTTGGCAGGAGGGGTGGGAACTGCAGAAATAGTGCTGAGGATGAGGTAGTTGGTTTACAAGCAAAGACAGTGTGTAACGAGACCCCAAGTAAGGAGAGGCTGATGATGGGGCAAAATTGCAGTCAACAGGATGAATTGCAACATAAATGGTGGGCAAAATCGAAAAGGGTGAATACAGAAATGAACTTGTTATATTTGAATGCCACAGTATACGGAATAAGGTAGATGAACTTGTAGCACATTTACAGATTGGCATGTATGATGTTGTAGGCATCACTGAATCATGGCAGTAAGAAGATTATAGCTGAGAGTTTAACATCCAAGGATACACATTAATTCAAAAGGGCAGGCAGGTAGGCAGAGTGGGTGGTATACAGTATTCTAAATCAAATCACTAGAAAGAGGTGACATAGAGTCACAAGGTGTTGAATCATTGTGGGTATAACTAAGGAACTGCAAAGGTAAAAAGACCCTGATGGGAGTTATTTACAGACCACCAAACAGTAAAAAGGATGTGGTCTTGATGCACCATCAATAACTCTCTGAGACGTGAGGCGAGATATTGGCTTTTATTGACTGGAAGAAAGAACAATCAGTAATTGACCACCATACTACATCCTGGAGACTGAGGGCCAGACTCAGGCCTCAATCACCTTTATACCGGGGTCTGTGGGAGGAGCCACAGGAGCAGTCAGCAGGGGGGCATGTCCAGACAGGTATATGTAGTTCACCACAGGTCTACAAATTACAACAGGAGATAGAAAATGCTTGCCAAAAGGGCAACGTTACAACAGTCATGAGGGATTTCAATATTCAGTTAACTGGGAGAATCAGGTTCGTGCTGGCTCCCAAGTGGGGAATTTCTGGATAGCTTTTCAGAGCAGCTCATCTTTGAGCCCACTAGGAGATCAGCCATTCTGGATTGGGTGATATGTAATGCTCTGGAATTGATTAGCAAGCTGAAGGTGAAAGAACCCTCAAGGTATCATGGTCCCTTCTGGCAATCGCCCACCTGGCTATTTACCTCAGGAATTGGGCCTCAATCACCTCATTTAGTTCCCAATCATTCCCAGGTTCCACCAACTACAAACACCTGCTTTCCATCAGCAAATGCAGTATAAAAACCCTGTGAGCACAACAAGGAACTGCCAGTTCACTGGTTGACTCTGGTGTGAGTAACCTTGTTTCATGGTTCTTAGGACTACCAGTTGTAAGTCAAGCATCGCTCCTGGATACCGGCTCCACGCTCGCTATGTTAATAATGCCTCCTGACTCTGCCTCCATGCCCGTGTTCTGCACTTGGGTTCGTTCCACTGCCACGGCCTTGCAACAGAATGAACTGGCCACGATGAACCCAGTGGATGTGGATCCTGTACAACAGGCCCTGGCCAGCCAGGGCTACCTATTGGGTGCCCACAACCAACTGCTTCGGGAGATCACAGAAAACCTTCGGACACTAACCATGAATGTGCAGAAGGTCAGTGAACAAGCGGACCGGGTCTCCGCTTCTTTTTCTCTGTCCCCTCCAAGAACCCTGGCTACCCAAACTGCAATGCTCGGGATGGCTTTGCCCCTGGAATCAGCAACACCATCCCCTCAAGAGCTGTATGTACCCGAGCCTGAACCTTACGCCGGGGACTGAGATAGGTGCTGGGCCTTCCTGTTACAATGCTCCCTAGTCTTTGAGCTGCAGCCACGTACCTGCACTTCTGATAAATCAAAGATTGTGTACATCATGGGGCTGCTATGAGGGGATGCCTTGGCTTGGGCAACAGCGATATGGGGTAATTGACCAGAAGTTTGTTCCTCCTGCTCCTCCTTTGTCACTGAAATGAAGAAAGTCTTTGAACAATCCATTCGCGGTAAGGCTGCTGCAAAACGGTTGTTTACTCTTCGTCAGGCTTCGCGAAGTGTGGCCATGTATTCCATTGAGTTCCGGACCTTAGCCACAGACTCCGGGTGGAATGACGAGGCCCTATGGGAGGTGTTTCGACAGGGCCCCTCGGACAAGATAAAGGATGAATTGGCCACGAGGGATGACACAGACTGTCTGGACTCTCTAATCTCGCTAGACATTCGATTAGATTATCGACTTCAGGAGCGTCAGAGAGAGAACCAGTCGCCTTGCTCCTCCGGGAAGCCCACAGTCCACCTTACCAGTCTCACCCAGCCCCCCTTCCCCAGCTGCTCTCAGTGTGGCTTCTGCTATGACTGTCCTCACACCCCCCCCCCCCCCCCCCCCCAGGGAAGGAACTGATGCAGCTAGGATGGAACAGTCTCTCCCAGGCCGAACAAATTTGGAGGTGGAGAGCTGGGGATTGCTACTATTGCGGCCAGCCAGGACATTTCCGGGAGACCTGCCCTCAGCAGCCAAAAGGGAGGGCTCCAGTGAGAAAGGGAGCTCTGGTAAGCCAAATGATACTCCCTTCAGCACCCCAGACTCGGATGCAGATCCTGGCAACCGTGAATTACCAACAACAGTCCCTGTCCCTATCCGCATTGGTGGATTGCAGTGCTGAGGGCAATTGGCTGGATGAAGAGGTAGCCACCCAGACCGGAATACCTCGTGATCCGCTAACCATCCCCCCCAGAGGCCCAGGCCCTGGATAGAAAACTGCTGGCTCGGGTGACCCACTGTATGCCAACCCTGACCTTGATCCGATCTGACAACCACCGGGAGGAGGTACGATTCAGTCTCATTCATTCACTTCAAGCCCCGGTAGTTCTAGAGATTCCATGACTGACCCAGCACAATCCCCATATCAACTGGTTCTACCGGGAGGATAGCCAAATGGAGCCCGTTTTGCCATGCCAACTGTCTGCGGTTGGCCACATCTCCCAGAGAAACTACCATGACCCCGCCTGTTTTGGAACCCCTCAACTTGTCCCGTGCCCCCACAGAGTACCACGACTTGGGACAGGTGTTCAGTAAACAACGGGCCCTTTCCCTGCCTCCGCGCCGCCCATATGATTGTGCCATCGACCTTCTCCCCAGGGCCCCACTACCCACCAGTCGGCTTTTTAACCTATCCCGACTGGAGAGAGAGGCCATGGAGAAATACATTCGCGTATGTCTCGCTGTGGGCATTATCAGGCCTTCATCCTCCCTGGTCGCCGCTGGTTTCTTTTTTGTAGAAAAGGATGGGATGCTTCACCCTTGTATCGACTACCGAGGCCTAAATAATATAACATTTAAGAACAGGTACCCTCTACCCCTCATTAGTTTGGCATTTGAACCACTGCATGGAGCCACTGTCTTCTCAAAGCTGGACCTTCGCAACGCCTACCATTTAGTCAGGATGAGGGAGGGGGACGAATGGAAGACAGCCTTCAATGCACCCCTGGGCCACTTTGAATATTTGGTCATGCTGTTTGGCCTCAACAATGCTCCCGCCATTTTCCAAACCCTGATCAATGACATACTGAGGGACTTTATCAATCAGTTAGCATTTGTTTATCTTGACGATATCCTGATATTTTCTAGCAGCCCCCAAGAACACGTACACCAAGGCTGTCAAGTCCTCCAGAAACCGTGGAAAAACCAGTTGTAACCATATAACAATTACAGCACAGAAACAGGCCATCTCAGCCCTTCTGGTCCGTGCCGAATGCTTACTCTCACCCAGTCCCACCGACCTACGCTCAGCCCATAACTCTTCTTTCCTTTCCTGTCCATATACCTATTCAATTTTTTTCTTTTTAAATGGCAATATCAAACCTGCCTCTACCAGTTCTACTGGAAGCTCGTTCCACACAGCTACTACTCTGAGTATAGAAGTTCCACCTCCTGTTGCCCCTAAACTTCTGCCCCTTAATTCTCAACTCATGTCCTTTTGTTTGAATCTCCTCTACTCTCAATGGAAAAAGCCTATCCATGTCAACTCTATCTCTCCCCCTCATAATTCTAAATACCTCTATCAAGTCCCCCCTCAACCTTCTATGCTCCAAAGGATAATGACCTAACTTGTTCAACCTTTCTCTGTAACTTGGGTGCTGAAACCCAGGTAACATTCTACTAAATCTCCTCTGTACTCTCTCTATTTTAACATTTTTCCTATAATTCGGTGACCAGAACTATACACAATACTCCAAATTTGGCCTCACCAATGCCTTTTACAATTTTAACATTACATCCCAACTCCTATACTCAATGCTCTGATTTATAAAGGCCAGCATACCAAAAGCTTTCTTCACCACCCTATCCACATGAGATTCCACCTTCAGGGAACTATGCACCATTATTCCTAGATCACTCTGTTCTACTGCATTCCTCAATGCCCTACCATTTACCATGTATGTCCTATTTGGATTAGTCCTACCAAAATGTAGCATCTCACACTTATCAGCATTAAACTCCATCTGACATCTTTCAGCCCACTCTTCTAACTGGCCTAAATATCTACAAACTTTGAAAATCTACTTCATTATCCACAACACCACCTATCTTAGTATCATCTGCATACTTACTAATCCAATTTACCACTCCATCATCCAGATCATTAATGTATATGACAAACAACATTGGACCCAGTATAGACCCTGTCTATCCGGATAATTATATATACCATCTCTAAGAATACTCTCCATTAATTTACCCACCACTGACGTCAAACTGACAGGCCTATAATTGCTAGGTTTACTCTCAGAACCCTTTTTAAACAATGGAACAACATGAGCAATACACCAATCCTCTGGCACCATCCCCGTTTCTAATGGCATTTGAAATATTTCTGTCAGAGCTCCTGCTATTTCTACACTAACTTCCCTCAAGGTGCTAGGGAATATCCTATCAGGACTTGGAGACTGATCCACTTTTATATTCTTTAAAAGTGCCAGTACTTCCTCTTCTTTAATCATCATAGTTTCCATAACTACTCTATTTGTTTCCCTTACCTTACACAATTCAATATCCGTCTCCTTAGTGAATACCGAAGAAAAGAAATGGTTCAAAATTTCCCCCATCTCTTTTGGCTCCACACATTGCTGTCCACTCTAAGGGACCAATTTTATCCCTCACTATCCTTTTGCTATTAATATAACTGTAGAAACCCTTTTGATTTATTTTCTCCTTACTTGCCAAAGCAAACTCGTGTCTTTTTACATTCTTTATATTCCTGGAGCACCTCATTTACTCCATGCTGCCTATATTTATTGTGGATCTCTCTCTTTTTCCAAACCAAGTTTCCAATATCCCTTGAAAACCATGGCTCTCTCAAGCTTTTAACCTTTTCTTTCAACCTAACAGGAACATAAGGATTCTTTACCCCCAAAATTTCACCTTTAAATGACCTCCATTTCTCTATTACATCCTTCCCGTAAAACAAATTGTCCCAATCTACTCCTTCTAAATCCTTTGGCATCTCCTCAAAGTTAGCCTTTCTCCAATCAAAAATCTCAACCTTGGGTCCAGACCTATCCTTCTTCATAATTATATTGAAGCTAATGGTAAGCTTTGTGATCACTGGACCCGAAGTGCCTCCCAACACATACCTCTGTCACCTGACCTACCTCATTCCCGAACAGCAGATCCAACACTGCCCCTTCTCTAGTCGGTACATCTATGTATTGCTGCACAAAAACTATCCTGCACACATTTTACAAACTCCAAACCATCCAGCCCTTTTACAGATGGGCTTCCCTGTCTATGTGTGGAAAATTAAAATCTCCCACAATCACAACCCTGTGCTTACAGGGTTTTTTGCAAAGGCAGAAAAATTCGAGTTCCACATCCCTTCGGTCAGCTTCCTAGGCGATATCATTGAAAACGGGCAGGTAAAAGCAGACCTCGAAGATCCAGGCAGTGGAGGAATGGCCCAGACCCACAACACGCAAACAACTTCAAGGATTCCAGGGTTTGTGTAACTTCTACCACAGTTACATCAGAGACTACAGCCGAGTGGCAGCCCCTCTTACCCAACTTACCTCACCTACCACACCAATTTGCTGGGACTCCAAAGCGGACTCAGCATTCACCGATCTGAAGAGGCGTTTCACCACTGGTACATCTGGACCCATCCCGTCAATTCATCGTGGAGATGGACGCCTCTGACTCTGGGGTAGAAGCGGTCCTATCCCGATGGGCTCGTTCAGATGAGAAGCTTCACCCCTGAGCCTTCTACTTTCACCGACTGTCCCCGCCGAGCGGAATTACGACGTGGCGAATCGGGAACTGCTGGCGGTCAAACTAGCTCTGGAAGAATGGAAGCACTGGTTGGAGGGGACAGCACACCTGTTTGTAGTGTGGACTGGTCATAAAAACCTGGGGTATATTCAGACCGCCAAACGATTGAACTCCCACCAGGCCCGTTGGGCATTGTTTTTTGGACAGTTCAAGTCTACCCTCATGTACCGGCAAAGATCCAAGAACGGGAAGCCGGAAGCACTATCCTGCCAGCTTGACTCCAAGGATGACACCTCCAGTCCTGAGACTGTCCTCCCATCATCCTGTGTGGAGGCCACCCTCACTTGGGAGATCGAGGCTAAAGTAAAGGAAGCCCAGCAGGAAAACCTCGACCCTGGCAATGGACCCGGCGATCGCCTGTACATGCCCGTCTCCGCCTGGTCTCAGGTTCTCCAATGGGGGCACACATCCCGGATCGCCTGCCACCCCGGGAGTGATCGGACCCTGGCTCTCCTGAGGAAGCACTTTTGGTGGCTGTCCATGGAGGGGGACACCCGTTCTTATGTCTCGGCTTGTTCCATCTGTGCCCGGGGAAAGGTCTCTCATCAACCACCTGCGGGTCTTTCATCCTCTACCTGCCCCTGATCATCCCTGGGCACACATCACCCTAGATTTCATCACCGGTCTACCCCCTTCCCATGGAAACACCACTGTCCTCACCGTGGTAGACCATTTCTCCAAGGCGGTGCTCTTTGTGGCCCTCCCTAAACTCCCTTCCTCTAAAGAAACCGCAGATCTTCTCGTCCGCCACGTCTTCCACCTCCATGGAATACCCGCAGACATTGTCTCCGATCGAGGTCCCCAGTTCATCTCACAGGTATGAAAGGCCTTCTGTCAAGCCTTAAGTGCGTCAGTCAGCCTGTCATCCGGCTTCCACCCCCAGATGAATGGGCAGACGGAACAGGTCACCCATGACCTGGAGGCGATGCTACATTGTATAATGGCAAACAACCCGTCAACCAGGAGCGACCACCTCCTGTGGGTTGAGTACACTCACAACTCTCTGGTGAGCTCTGCCATTGGGAGGTCTCCGTTCGAGTGCTCCCTTGGGTACCAACCCCCACTGTTCCCTGTGCAAGAAGAGGAGATTGAGGTACCGTTGGTTTGGGACCATATTAATCAGTGCCTTAAGATTTGGGAGGAAGCACACATGGCCCTACTCCGATCACCAAATCGAAGTAAGAAGATAGCTGACCGACACCAGACTCCAGCGCCGGAGTACCAACCTGGGCAGATGGTGTGGCTTTCCTCCAAGGACATCCCACTCAAAAACAAACATAGGAAACTCACCCCTCGCTTCCAGGGACCGTTCAAGGTTGAAAGGGTTATCAGTCCCACAGCAGTCCACCTAAAGCTGCCAAAGTCCATGCGCATCCACCCAACTTTTTGTTTGTCTCAGTTAAAGCCAGTTTCCATCAGCCCCTTGTGCCCCCCGGCTGAGACTCCCCCCCATCGGCCTGTATCATCGACAACCATCCGGCATACACTGTCTGAAGACTATTGGATATGAGCCGATGGGGCAGAGGTCTCCAATACCTGGTATACTGGGAAGGGTATGGTCCTGAAGAGTATTCCTGGGTCCCCCACTTCTTCATCCTAGACCCTTCCCTCATCCAGGATTTTCATTGGGACCATCCAGACAGGCCTGGAGGCTCCCATTGAGGGAGGGGTACTGTCATGGTCCCTTCTGGCAATCGCCCACCTGGCTATTTACCTCAGGAATTGGGCCTCAATCACCTCATTTGGTTCCAATCATTCCCAGGTTCCACTAACTACAAACACCTGCTTTCCATCAGCAAATGCAGTATAAAAACCCTGTGATCACAACAAGGGGCTGCCAGTTCATTGGTTGACTCTGGTGTGAGTAACCTTGTTTCATGGTTCTTAGGACTACCAGTTCTAGGTCAATCATCGCTCCTGGATACCGGCTCCACGCTCGCTACATTAATAATGCCTCCCGACTCTGCCTCCACGCCCGTGTTCTGCACTTGGGTTCGTTTCCACCGCCACGTCCTTGTAACACAAGGGCAAGTGATCATAATATGATCAAATTCACCCTGAAATTTGAGAAGGAGTAGCTGAAGTCAAACGTATTATACTGGAGTAAAGGGAATTACAGAGGAGAGGAATTGTCCAGAATTGTTTGCAAAAGAACACTGACAGGGATGATGGCAGATCACCAAGGGTTGGAATTTCTGAAAACAATTCAGAAGACACAGGATATATACATCTCAAAGAGGAAGAAGTATTTGAAAGGCAAGTTGACATAGCTGTGGCTAACAAGAGAAGTCAAAGCCAATATAAAACCCAAAGAGAGGGCATATAAGAGAGCAGCTATTAGTGGGAAGTTAGAGGATTGAGAAGCTTTTATAAACCAACAGAACATAGAATATAGAAGAGTACAATACATGAACAGGCTATATCACCCACAATGTTGTTCCAAACCAGCTGAAAAGCAACTCAAACACACTCAAATACTAGTAACTCCAACCTATAGCATGTCCTTATCCCTCCATATTGCTTATAGCCAAGTGCCTATCCAAACATAGAACAGTACAGCACATTACAGGCCCTTCAGCCCACAATGTTGTGCCGACCCTCAAACCCTGCCTCACATATAACCCCACACCTTAAATTCCTCCATATACCTGTCTAGTAGTCTCTTAAACTTCACTAGTGTATCTGCCTCCACCACTGACTCAGGCAGTGCATTCCATGCACCAACCACTCTCTGAGTGAAAAACATTCCTCTAATATCCCCCTTGAACTTCCCTCCCCTTACCTTAAAGCCATGTCCTCTTGTACTGAGCTGTGGTGCCCCGGGGAAGAGGCGCTGGCTGTCCACTCTGTCTATTCCTCTTAATATCTTGTACACCTCAATCATAGATAGATAGATAGATACTTTATTCATCCCCATGGGGAAATTCAACTTTTTTTCCAATGTCCCATACACTTGTTGTAGCAAAACTAATTACATACAATACTTAACTCAGTAAAAAATATGATATGCATCTAAATCACCATCTCAAAAAGCATTAATAATAGCTTTAAAAAGTTCTTAAGTCCTGGCGGTAGAATTGTAAAGCCTAATGGCATGTCTCCTTTCATCATCCTCCTCTCCAAAGAGTAAAGCCCTAGCTCCCTTAATCTCTGATCATAATCCATACTCTCTAAACCAGGCAGCATCCTGGTAAATCTCCTCTGTACCCTTTCCAATGCTTCCACTTCCTTCCTATACTGAGGCAACCAGAACTGGACATAGTACTCCAAGTGTGGCCTAACAAGAGTTTTATAGAGCTGCATCATTACATCACGTCTCTTAAACTCTGTCCCTTGATTTATAAAAGCTATCACCCCATAAGCTTTCTTAACTACCCTATCTACCTGTGAGGCAACTTTCAGGGATCTGTGGACATGTACCCCCAAATCCCTCTGCTCCTCCACACTACCAAGTATCCTGCCATTTACTTTGTATAAACGACTCTTAATATGTTTCATGTCTCCATACTTGAGGAAGGATATACTGGTTTTGGAGGCAGTGCAGAGGAGGTTCACCAGGTTTATTCCAGAGATAATGGGATCAACTTATGTGGAGAGATTGAGTCACCTGGGACTATACTCTCTGGAATTTAGAAGAATGAGAGAGGATCTTATAAAAACATACAAAATTTTGAAAGGGATAGATAAGATAAAAGTAGGAAAGTTGTTTTCATGGGTAGGTGATACTAGAACTAGAGGACATTGCCTCAAGATTCAGGGGAGAAGATTTTAGGCAGAGATGAGGAGAAACTGTTTTTCCCAGAGAGTGGTGAATCTGTGGAATTCTCTGCCCAGAGAAGCAGTTGAGGCTTCTTCACTAAATATGTTTAAGATAGATAGATAGATACTTTATTCATCCCCATGGGGAAATTCAACTTTTTTTCCAATGTCCCATACACTTGTTGTAGCAAAACTAATTACATACAATACTTAACTCAGTAAAGAATATGATATGCATCTAAATCACTATCTCAAAAAGCATTAATAATAGCTTTTAAAAAGTTCTTAAGTCCTGGCGGTAGAATTGTAAAGCCTAATGGCATTGGGGAGTATTGACCTCTTCATCCTGTCTGAGGAGCATTGCATCGATAGTAACCTATCGCTGAAACTGCTTCTCTGTCTCTGGATGGTGCTATGTAGAGGATGTTCAGAGTTATCCATAATTGACCGTAGCCTACTCAGCGCCCTTCGCTCAGCTACCGATGTTAAACTCTCCAGTACTTTGCCCACGACAGAGCCCACCTTCCTTACCAGCTTATTAAGACGTGAGGCGTCCCTCTTCTTAATGCTTCCTCCCCAACACGCCACCACAAAGAAGAGGGCGCTCTCCACAACTGACCTATAGAACATCTTCAGCATCTCACTACAGACATTGAATGACGCCAACCTTCTTAAGATACAGTTAGATAGATTTTTACATAGTAGGGGAATTAAGGGTTATGGGGAAAAGGCAGTAGATGGAGCTGAGTTTACAGACAGATCAGCCATGATCCTATTGGATGGCGAGGCAGGCTCGATAGGTCAGATGGCCTCTTCCTGCTCCGATTTCTTATGTCCTTATGTAAAAGTCTCCAATGTATTTGCCTCTAGCGCCATACAAGTCAGCACATTCCAGGCATCCATGACTCACTAAGTAAAAAAACTTACCCCTCACATCCCCTTTGAAGCTACCTCCTCTTACCTTCAATGTGTGCCCTCTGGTATTAGATATCTCAATCCTGGGAAACAGATACTCTCTGTCCACTCCATCTATGCCTCACATAATCTTATAAACCTCTATCAGAAGGCAACTAAAAAATCATAAAGTAGGAATAGATAGAGTACAAAAGTAAGCCAGATAATAATATTGAAGAGGAGACCAGAAGTTTCTTCAGATACTTTAGAGATCTGATCAGCAACCAATAGGGAGATCAAAGGCTTGAGTGGAGGGAATTTCACTCTGGTACACTGATTAAGTTTAAAAAAACATCAGTTCATGGCAGGTTTTTTGGTGCTTTGACCAGTGTCCAATTGGGATTTGGGATTGATTAGCAAGAACACATTCAAGGAAGGCAGGCCCGAACACAGTGGCCATCCTTGGCGTGGGCAGAGTTAGAGTGGAGATTTTGAGGCTTTAGCTCTTCAAGGCTTCAATGAGGAGAGGCTTCAGTCAAAGAAGACAGAAAAAAAAGCTGAAGGAAAAGTTACCCACCTGCCTTCTTAACATTTGACCATCAGCCAGAAGACCATACGACAGAGGAGCGGAATTAGGCCTTTTGACTCATTGAGTCACTCCTCCATTGAATCATGGCTGATCCTTGTGTCCCCTTCTCACCCCCACTCCAAGTAACCTTTAATGCCATGTCCAATCAAGAACCTATCAAACTCTGCCATAAATACACCCAATGACCTGGCCTCCACAGCTGCCTGTAGTAATAAATTCCACAAATCCACCACTCTCTGGCTAAAGAAATTTCTCCACATCTCTGTTTTAAATGGACGCCCCTCTATTCTGAGGCTGTGCTCTCTTGTCCTAGACTCCTCCACCATGGGAAACATTCTTTACAAATCTACTCTGTCTAGGCATTTCAACATTCAAACAGTTTCAATGAGATTTCCCCCCCCCCCCCCCATCCATCTGAATTCCAGTGAGTACAGACCCAGAGCTATGAAAGTTTCCTCATATGATAACCCTTTAATTCCTGGAATCATCCTTGTGAATCTCCTCTGACCCCTCTCCAATGCCAGCACACCTTTTCTCAGAAAAGGAGCCCAAAGCTGTTCACAATGTGAGGCCTCACCAGTCCCTTATAAAGCCTCAGCATCACATCCTTACTCTTGTATTCTAAATCTCTTGAAATGAATGCTAACATTGCATTTGCCTTCCTCACCACCAACTCTACCTGCAAGATAACCTTTAGGGTGTTCTGCACAAGGACTCCCAAATCCTTTTGCATCTCAGATTTTTGGATTTTCTCCCCATTTAGGAAATAGTCAATAAGCACATTTAATGTCAGAGAAATGCGTACTACATCATGAACTTCTTTTTCTTCGCAAACATCCAAAAAAACAGAGGAGTGCCCCAAAGAAGGAATGACAGTTAAACATTAGAACTGCAAAGAAACACCTCCAGCTCCTCTCAGACACATAAGCAGCAGTAATGCAATGACACCCCTTCCCCCACCAGCAAAAAAGCATCAGCACCTTCCACTGAGCACTCAAGCATGCAGCAAGCATCAATAAAGACAGACTTGTAGTACCACAAACTGTTACACCAAAAACTACTCATGCACCCGGTAATTCGACATACCACAGGCTCTCTCTCTCTCCCTAATAAGGAAAAAAGAGGTGTCCCCATTCAACAGCGAGAGGGGAGATATAACAAAACAGCTCGCCGATTCTATGGTGTTAAAAGTCTGTTGCGTTGCTTTTTTGAGCTCTGTGCCCAAAGAACTCGGGCCTCAGAGCACACAGCCAGCTTGCTACTTTCGATCTTCTGTGTACTCCCACTACACATCAGACAGTGACACCAACCTTGAATCCACCCACCTCCAGAGCCATGAAAATCCGGCATCCTGAAGTAACACTAGTCTTGCAGGCTGTGTCCTTGGTATGTCAAAAAGCGACCTGTCGTAAGGCCATGAGAGCAGGTCCCATTTCTGCAAAGAACCAAAGTCAGCGTATAACTTCAGGTCAGGGTCTTCAAAAGAACCCTGAAAAGGGAAAAAAGAGATATTAAAGATAGAAATAGAGCTGCTTTCAAAGATGCGAGTAAAGGACTCGCCGTTAGGTGCCATCATCCTCAGCTCTGCCCTCAGATGCATGTTTATTTCTACTACCATGCATTTTCCAACATTGTATTTCATTTGCTATTCTCTTGTCCATTCTCCTAATCTGTCTAATAATTCTGCAGCCTACCTGTTTCTCCTGACAGTCACCCACCTCCTGCAACTTTGGGGTGACTATTCCCCTGTAACTTTGATCGATGTTCTCCTCACTCTTCTGTATAAGCTGAAGCTCATCCAGTTGCTGCTCCAGATCCCTAACACGGTCTTCAAGGAGCTATAGCTGGATGTACTGAGACTACAAGACCATAAGACTTAGGAGCAGAATTAGGCCCTTCAGCCCATCGAATCTGCTCTGCCATTTCATCATGGCTGATCCTGGATCCCACTCAACCCCACACACCTGACTTCTCACCATATCCTTTAATTCCCTGACCGATCAGGAAATGATCAACTTCTGCCTTAAATATCTGCATGGACTTTAGAATGCCACTGCATTCTGTGGCAGAGCATTCCACAGATTTACTACTCTCTTAAAAAAAAATCATCCTTAACTCTGTTCTAAAGGGTCACCCCTCAATTTTGAGGCTGTGCCTCTCCACATCCACCATATGTAGTCCTTTCAACATCCAGTAGGTTTCAATAAGATTCCCCGGATGGATTTCCGGTAAGATGGCAATTGTTTAGTCGCTTCAAACTTTTGCTCTGTTATACTTCCTATTTTCGCACTATGTGTCTCCCTTTTTAAACCTTAGTTCATTATTTTATTTGCTTTCTTTTATCTGCCTGCAAATACGTCTATCTTATAATGGCTACAAAAAGTACTAAACTCGGGAAAAAAGAAACTTCCATGGTTCTGTCGGCCGAGATTCTCTCTATCCTGGAACAGCATCGACAAGATACTCTAACGGATATCAAGACTGAATTTAGAGCTTCTATCAGTCAGCTGGAGTCAAAATTGGATCAGATTAATGCCAAAGTGGATGACCATGCTAAACATCTATCTCACATCAACCTAACCTCTGAAGGTTTAGAACGCCGTGTTCAACATCTAGAAACTCTCTGCTCCAACCTAACGGAAAAAAACAGTAAACTTACTTCCAAAATGGCAGATCTTGAAAATCATAGCAGACACTGCAATCTGCAAATTCTCGGTTTGCCGGAGGCCACCGAAAAGGGCTCTTCCATTGAATTTTTCTCTTCTTTTCTCTGTGAGATTTTCGGGAAAGAATTTCTCCCGACTCCACCTGAGCTAGAAAGGGCTCACAGGATTTATGTTCCTCGTGCTATTTTGGGTTCTAGACTACGGCCAATTATCCTGTGTTTTCATTGATATCAGGTGAAAAACCGTTTGATTATGGAGGCATGCCGAAGAGGTACTCTGACTTTCCAAAATACCACTATTCGTTTTGTGGAAGATTATGCCCCCCCCCAGGTTCTGAAGATGCGTGCTGAGTTCAAAGGCGTAATGAAAGTGCTTTTTGATCGTGGATTCAAACCTTCTCGTCGTAACCCAGCCGATCTACGAATTACGCTTACTACTGGAGAATATAAGTGGTTTAAATCAGTGAAGGAGGCTGAGTTGTTTGTTGGAAATCTTCTTCGGACCCGGTTTGATTTTCTAAAATGACGGATAAGTACTTCTTGAATTAAAGTTTTTTTTTGCGAACTCAGACTCTACTTGAATAATTCAGACATTAACTACTGAGATTCTAAGGGTTCTAGTTAGTCTCTCCCTGGACTTGGTGCGATTTTCTTAAATAGATGATTTAAATTTAATGATTCCCTGCTGACTTTAGATTTTACTTGTGTAATTTATTCTAATTCTGAATAACTTTAACTATAGAGAACTACAATTGGTCTTAATTTGTTTTGGAGGCTTGGAGTTTCTTATTGAAGGCCTCCCTGTTGATTTATGGTATAAGATTTGCCTTTTTTTTTAAACGGCTGATATGTACTCTCTTTAAATTTATAATTTCCCCCTTCCCCCCCCCCCCCTTTTATCTGTTTCTTTCAATTTTTCATAGTTTCTCGTGGGTAGGCTAGTTTTTTTTTGGATTTTTTTGTATTAAGTTTTATATCTTTTCTGACGAAGTTGTTCCTATTTGTAATTTTGCTCTCTAGTGCATAAATTAGCTAGTATTTGCTATATTATCTATACAGAGCCTATGTCAATGATACGGAACTGGAAGTTATTTTTGGGGTAAAATTTTTTTGTAGAGCTAGCTGCTTTTTTGGGTAGCCATCTAGTTTTGGGTTGTGAGAGTGGGGTGGGTTCTCCAGTTCCAACACTATTTACTGTTGTTTCTGTTTTCCCTTGTTATTCAGGACATGTTTCTGTCCTGATTTTACTGATTTATGTTTATATTTTTGCTCCCAAACTGTTATTGCAATGTTTAATTTTATATATGCCTACTATCTTTTATGTATTAACAATTGTCACCTCGTCGTGGTGGAGAAGCTTGTGTGGTCCTGAGATCCCGAGAGTGATGTCGTCTGGAGCTATGCTCCTGGTAGGGTCACCCATGGTGGTAAGTTCAAGGGTGAGGTCCTTGACAAAGAACAATCTTGACAAGGAGACGGGATTCACAGGGACTCTCTAGAAACTAGAGCGGAACTTAGAACTACCGGTTCTAATTGGAACGGGGAATGAAGTATCACACGAGAATTGACCAACGAACTGGCAACCTGTGATAGAGTCATCCTCGTATTTATTTCCCAGTCTCTAATGAGAGCCAGGTGTACGATTATTGGGTAACTAGCAGCAATTGACTGAAATTGGGGCATGATCAGGAAGAAAGACGTGTTAAAGGGGAACGGCCAACCGGAACCATAACAGTACCCCTCCCCTCAATGGGAGCCTCCCGGCATTCCTCCAGGCCTGTCTGGGACACATCTGGGACACATGAAAGGTTGGGTGAATATGCATGGACTTAGGTAGCGTGAGGCGGACCGCTGTGGGGTTGATAATCCTTTCGACCTTGAATGGTCCCAGGAAGCGGGGGGCAAGTTTCCTAGGCTTGCATTTGAGCGGGATGTCCTTGGCGGAAAGCCACACCATCTGCCCCGGTTGGTACTCTGGTGCTGGAGTTCAATGTCGGTCAGCCATTTTCTTATTTCAGTTTGTCGATCTGAGTAGGGCCATGCGAGTCTCCTCCCAAACCTTCTGGCACCAATCAACATGGTCCCGAACCGATGGTACCGCGACCTCTTCTTCCTGAGTGGGGAACAGCGGCGGTTGGTATCCAAGGGAGCACTCGAACGGGGACCTGCCAATGGCAGAGCTCACCAGGGAGTTGTGGGCGTACTCAACCCACGGGAGATGGTCGCTCCAGGTTGACAGGTGGTTTGCTGTTACGCAATGTAACGTCGCCTCCAGGTCTTGGTTGACCCGTTCTATCTGCCCGTTCGTCTGGGGGTGGAAGCCAGGCTGGCCGTTGCTCCTAGGGCTCGACAGAAGGCTCTCCATACCTGCGAGATGAACTGGAGACCTTGGTCGGAGACGATGCACGCGGGGATGCCTTGGAGGTGGAAGACGTGGCGGTCTAAAAGATCTGCTGTTTCTTGCGAGGAAGGGAGCTTAGGGAGGGCCACAAAATGCACCGCCTTGGAGAATCGGTCTACCACGGTGAGGACAGTTGTGCTTCCGTGGGAAGGGGGTAGACCGGTGACGAAGTCTAAAGCAATGTGGGACCAGGGTCGCCCAGGTACAGGTAGGGGACGGAGTAATCCCACAGGTGGCCGATGGGAGGCTTTTCCACGGGCGCAGACGGAATATGCGGAAACATAGGAACGGGTGTCAGCGTCCATGGAGGGCCACCAGAAATGCCTCTTCAGGAGGGTCAGGGTCCAATCGACTCCGGGATGGCAGGTGAAGCGAGAAGTGTGCCCCCACTGTAGGACCTGTGATCGAACAGCATTGGGTATAAAGAGGCAATTGGGAGGTCCGGTGCCTGGGTCGGGTTGCGTCCTTTTGGGCCTCTTTGACTCTGGACTCGATCTCCCAGGTGAGGGCAGCCACTGCACAGGATGGTGGAAGAATGGTCTCAGGGTTGGGAAGATCCTCCTCGGAAACGTATTGGCGGGAGAGGGCATTGGGCTTCCCGTTCTTGGACCCTGGACGATAGGTGAGGGAGAACCTGAACCGGCCAAAAAATAATGCCCAACGGGCCTGGTGGGAATTCAGGCATTTTGCAGTCTGGATATATTCAAGGTTCTTGTGGTCTGTCTAGATGATAAATGGGTGTTCCGCCCCCTCCAACCAGTGCCTCCACTCTTCCAATGCCAGTTTGACCACTAGTAGCTCCCGGTTCCCCACGTCATAATTTCATTCAGCAGGAGACAGTCGGCGGGAGAAGAAGGCACAGGGATGTAGTTTCTGATTCGAGCCCGAACGTTGGGACAGTACTGCCCCCATCCCAGAGTCAGAGGCGTCAACCACCACAATGAACTGACAGGAGGGGTCCGGTTAAATCAGAATGGGGGCAGACGTAAAACTCCTCTTAAGTTCGGCGAATGCTGAGTCTGCCTCGGAGTTCCAACGGAAAGGGGTGGCAGGTGAGGCAAGTCGGATAAGGGGAGCCGCCACCTGACTGTAGTTTCTGATGAACCAGCAATAGAAGTTCGCAAACCCCAGGAACCGTTGGAGTTGCTTGCGGTCCGTGGGTTTGGGTTACTCTGCCACAGCCCAGATCTTCTCGGGATCAGCTCTCACCTGTCCCCTCTCGATTATATAACTTAGGAAGCTGACTGAGGGGACATGGAATTCGCATTTCTCCGCCTTTACGAATAATTTATTCTCCCCCAGCCTCTGCAGGACTTGACGGACATGGTGCACGTGTTGCTGGGGACTGCTGGAAAAGATCAGGATATCATCCAGGTAGACAAACACAAAGCGGTTAATGAAGTCTCTTAGTACATCGTTAATCAAGGCTTGAAAAACTGCGGGGGCATTGGTGAGGCCGAAAGGCATGACTAAGTACTCGAAGTGGCCTAACAGGGTATTGAAAGCCATCTTCTACTCGTTCCCCTCCCTTATCCAGACCAAATGGTAGGCGTTTCAGAGGTCCAACTTCAAGAAGATGGTGGCTCCATGAAGTGGCTCGAACGCAGAACTTATAAGAGGCAGTGGGTACTTGTTCTAAATGGTGATATGATTTAGTCCTCGGTAATCGATGCAGGGACAGAGAGAGCCATCCTTCTTCCCCACAAAGAAGAATCCATCGCCCACCGGGAAGGATGAGGGTCGAATAATGCCCACTGCGAGAGACTCACTAATATATTTCTCCATGGCTTCTCTCTCAGGCCGGGACAAGTTATACAGGCGACTGGTAGGTAACGAGGCCCCGGGGAGAAGGTCGATAGTGCAGTCATACAGGCGGTGTGGAGACAAGGAAAGAGCACGTTACTTGCTGAATACCTGTCCCAGGTTGTGGTATTCTGTGGGAACTCTGGACAAGTCGAGGGTTTTAAAGACGGGCGAGGTCGCTGTATCCTCCCTAGGGGATAGGGCCAACTGTAGACGGGTGGCGTGGCAAAACGGGCTCCAGCTGGCTATCCTCCCAGTAGACCAATCAATGCAAGGATTATGGCGGCATAACCAGGGGTATCCAAGTACTATCGGGGCTTGAGGAGAGGAAATTAGGTTAAATTGTACCTGCTTCCGATGATTCCCAGAGAGGATCAAAGACAGTGGTGGAGTACGGTGAGTGACTCGAGCCAGAAGTCTTCTGTCCAGTGCCCGGGCTTCCAGAGGGGTAGACAACGGCCCCCAAGGAATTCCAGCCTGGGCAGCTATGTCTTCATCCAATAGATTCCCCTCAGCACCGGAGTCTATCAAGGTAGACAAGGTTGTAGGTAGACTGTTGGTTGTAGGTCACAGTAGATTGGATCTGCATCCGGGCTTGGGGAACTGAAGGGAGTGTCGTCTGATTCACCAGAACAGTTGGGGTGGGGGCTACACTAGGAGCGGACGGGGAAGAGAGGCTGGCCGAAGATGGTAAGGTGGGCTGAAGGATGACCTGAGGAGCGGGGTGACCGGTCTTTTCTCTCAGACGTTCTCGAAGTCAATTATCTACCCTGGTGGCTAGAGAGACCAAAGAGTCCAGGCTGTTCGCGTCATCCCTGGCTGATAATTCATCTTTTATCTAGTCAGAGAGACCCCGTCAAAACACTTCCTGTAGTACTTCGTCGTTTCACCCAGACTCGGCCGCTAATGTTAGGAACTCTACGGAGTATTTCGTTACGCTTCGTGAGCCCTGACAGAGAGTCAGAAGGCGCCTAGCGGCATCCTTCCCTCAAATGGGCTGTTCAAAAACCTTGCTCATTTCAGAGACGAAGGTGGAGAAGGAGGAACAGACCTCTAGCCGGTTGTCCCAGATCGCGGTGGCCCATGATAAGGCATCGCCTCGTAACAGCCCCATGATGTACACAATTTTTGATCTGTCCGAGTTGTACGTACATGGCTGTTGCGCAGAAACCAGAGAGCACTGCAGTAAGAAAGCCCGGTACTTCCCTAGATCCCCAGCGTAGGGTTCTGGTTCGGGTATGTAAGGCTCTTGAGGTGATTGTGTTGCCAAGCCAAGTGGCGTAGCCATCCCAGGCTGTGCGGTTTGGTCAGACTGGGTTCTTGGAAGGGACGGAGTAAGGGGAGCGGATACCCGGTCAACCTGCTCACTGACCTTCTTTACATCCTCGGATAGGGCACGAAGATCTTTCATGACTTTTCTGAGTAGTTGATCATGTATGCCCAGTAGGGAGCCCTGGTTAACGAGGGCCTGTTGCACCGGATCCGTGTCTGTTGGGTTCATTCTGGCCAGTTCGTCTGTTACGCGGGGGTGACGGAGGAGAACCCAAGTGCAGGACACTGGCACATCGACTCAGTTGGGGAGGCTGGCGTAGACCTGAACGTAGAGCAGGAAACCAGAGGGATCTTGACAAGGAGATGGGATTCACAGGGACTCTCTAGAAACTAGAGCAGAACTTAGATCTACCGGTTCTAATCAGAACAGGGAACAAAGTATCACACGAGAATTGACCAACAAACTGGCAACCTGTGATAGAGTCGTCATCGTATTTATTTCCCAGTCTCTGATGAGAGCCAGGTGTATGATTATTGGGTAACTGGCAGCAATTGACTGAAATTGGGACATGATCAGGGAGAAATAAGTGTTAAAAGGGAACAGCCAACCAGAACTATGACAAATCTACATTAAGAACAAATATTGATCTAAATGACCCACATTCCATTTTATCCTTGCCTTCTTTCGGTATAGCTGAGATTATTGCTTCCTTCCAGCTGGGTGGCATGTGTGCCTTTTTTAGAGCCCAGTTCAGTGTGGGGACTAAGACAGGAATTAACTCATTTTTAAATTCTTTGTACCACTCTGCCGTATACCCATCTGATCCTGGTGACTTGCTTAATTTAAGCCTACTAATTGCAGCTTTTAGTTCAACTTCAGATATGTCAGAAGTCATCATTCTATTTCGTTCTTCGCTTAAAGTGGGTAACTCTAGAAAATTCAGGAAGGTGTCAGTTTGGGTTCCCCCTGGAACTTTGGAATATAGAGTTTTGTAAAACACTTCAAAAGCTTCTATTGCACTTAGCTTATTTTTTTTATCATTTTTGTTCTTGGATCCCTAATTCTATGAATTGTATTTTCTGCTATCTTTTTTTTTTTCAGTTTCCACGCCAGTATTTTCATAGACTTAGATCCACTTTTATAATGTCTCTGTTTCAGAAACATTAATCTTTTCCTGATTTCTTGCTTAGCCAAACTAATAATTTCATTCCTAATTTTTTAAATTTCCTCTAATGTATCCTGTTCCAAATTCAATTTGAATTTTTTTCTAGTTCCTTCAGCCAATTTTGTAATTCTTCTAATGCATTATTCCTTATTTTTTTCTTACATGAAGATATCGCTGTAATTTTCCCTCTTAAAACAGCCTTCAGAGTATCCCATAGAATGGGAGATGAAACCTCTCCATTATCATTGAATTCTGTAAAGACCAATTTCTTTTTTAATTTGTTCCTTAAAGTAGAGATCATTGAGTAGACTTGGATTTAGTTTCCAAATAGTATTCTTTAGTTGTAAATCAAAATCAACAGATAAATATAAAGGTGCATGGTCAACTTACATCTATTGTCCCAATTCCACAGGTGTTTATTTTGTCTTTGTCTTTTCCAAAAGTTATGAAATAGTCTATTCTTGTACATACAGAATGGAGGACAGAATAATGAGTGTAATCACTTCTGTTGGAGAAATGCTCCCTCCATATATCAATTAGACCAACATCCTCAAAAAGTGTATTAACTTTCTTAAGTAAAGACTTTGTTTCATAGGTTTTTTTTATTGGAAAAGTCTAACTTTGGTTGTAATTGTAAATTTAAGTCTCCCACACATATCAGGAGACCCTCTGTTTCTGTTACCATAATATTAGTAATTTTCTGAAAGAAACTAATATCACTTCCTGGGGGTGTGTATATATTCAATAGAGTATCTGAATTTCCATCTATATTCCTCCTTACCAGAATATATCTGCCCTCCTTATCTCCCATTTCAAATACTTTTTCAAAATTTAGTTTGCTTGAGATAAGTATAGTAACTCCTCTCCTATGTCCTGATTTATATGAGGAGAAAAACAAATTAGTGAATTCTCTTTAGTTTTCCTGTAAATCTACTACATGGGCTTGATCTTTCTTCATTTAGGATAGAATTTTACTGACATTAAAAGAAATAAATTTTACTTTGTCCTTAGCCATGTGTACCTACTGCCCTCTACTGTGACTATTGTCTTGTTTATTATTTATTGTAATGCCTGCACTGTTTTGTGCACTTTATGCAGTCCTGGGTAGGTCTGTAGTCCAGTGTAGTTTTTTCTGTTGTTTTTACGTAGTTCAGTGTAGTTTTTGTATTGGTTCATGTAGCACCATGGTCCTGAAAAACGTCTCGTTTTTACTGTGTACTGTACCAGCAGCTATGGTCGAGATGACAATAAAAGTGACTTGACTAGACTTATCTGTCAATATATCTTTGAAATTAGCAGAATAAAACTCAATCAATTTACTCCCTGAACAAATAAGAACCAAGAAACGCAAACAATAAAAAAAGGTAACGAAGATGTGATTCCAAGGCTGAGGTCTCTAGTAGATGACCCTGGGTTGAGCTAGAGGAAACGTCTAGCTGTGGGGGATAGCCCTCGTACCTGTGAGTTGAGGCCTCCCATTGCAGTACCCATAAAAGTAAGTGAACAAATCTATATCCATTACACAGAAAAGATTTCCCTGTGTATTCCTTCTATATATATATATGTATACACTCATTTATGTGGGGAAAAAGGAGTGAATGAGTGAATAAAAAAAGAATAACTGAGTAATATAAAATCCACATTATAGTAAGTAATTCTTTGGATAGGTATAGCACCGTCTATTTTTGCTCCATTTAGCTTATCAACATTTTTAAAGTTAGCCAAACCTTATGGCTCTTCTGATGGGGGTGTGGTGAACTACATATACCTGTCTGGACACGCCCCCCCCGCTGACTGCTCCTGTGGCTTCTCCCACAGACCGTGGTTCCTCCCACGGACCCCGGTATAAAGGCGATTGGAGACACAGCCCCGGCCTCAGTCTCCAGGATGTAGTGTGGTGGTCACTTGCTGCTTGTTCTTTCTTCCAGCCAATAAAAGCCTATATCTCACCTCACGTCTCCAAGAGTTATTGATGGTGCATCAGGGGGTGAGGGCTATTTTCGGAAAACTCACAGTCTCTTTCTGATACACTTCTCTCATCCTCCTCCCGTCCTCTGCTTTCTCCATTCTCTCACTATTTCCCAAGCAGAGCGGGATAACTGCTCAACCAGGCTTTCCCTCGGTTTGATCACGTTGATGGGTGACCCTCTGGCCTTCACGTCTGTAGTCGCCTCTTCCACTGTCTGATATAGTTGCATCCCCTCTTCATAAAACACCCGCAGTTTAGCAGGGTACGGAGTCTGGAATCTAATCCTTCCTTGTTTTAATATTCGCTTTACTTCAGAGTATTTTTTATGTTTCTGCAGGACCGCCGGGGGGTAATCTTGATCAAAGTATATCAATTTCCCGTCCAAAAACACCTTCTTCTTTCCCCAGGACCTTTGTAGAATCTCCACCTTGGTATTGTATCAAAGGAATCTAATTACTATTGAGCGTGGCTTATCTTCTCTATGCAGGGTGAGTGCATGATGCGCCCTCTCAATTTCAAGCTCCATAGTCGAAGGAATCTCTAGCATGTCCCACAGCAACTTTCGTACAAACTCTATCATAGACAAACCCTCCGCTCCTTCGGGAACATTGTATATCCTGATATTTTTCCACCGTGATCTTCCCTCCTGGTCAAGCAGTTTGCTTTCTTGTTGATTTAATATTTTTATCATCTTACTTAGTATTTGTTCCACATTTTGCACGCAGTATTCCACCTTCTCAATTCGTGTCTCTGCCACCACTATTTTTTGATTGACGTTGGCGAGCTCTGTCTTGATATTATTTAGTTTCTGTTTTATATCTTTTTGGAATCCCCGTATCTCTTCCAAAATTTTTATCATATTTGCTGCTTCGCCTGAACGAGGCCCATCGTCAGCCTTGCTACCATGCACACATGTAGGAGAGCTGCTTGCTGCACCCCTCTCATCCAAAGGCTCCACAGTAATGCTTTTTTTATCTCCATTCTTTTTCCCCATTCTTGCCCCCCTTATCTGTTCAGATATTTTCAAAAGATCTTATATTTGATGGATTAACGGGGCAAAATATGCGTTTTTCTGGAGGAGCTATTGATTTAAGCTGCCATTCTGCCAGTGCTGGCTTCTTCTCTTCCAGGCCGAGCGCCTGCTTCTCCTTCTCCTGGCCAAATGCTGGCTTCTCCTTCTCCCGACTGAGTGCCAGCTTCACCTTTTCCAAGGTGAGCACTGGCTTCTCCTCCTCCCAGCTGAACACCAGCCTCTCCTTCTCCAACTCATCCACCATCTCTATTAACACTCCAGCCGGAGGCTCTGAATGTGGTAGACCTGCTGTACCCATTGTTCTTACAATTATAAAAACACATTTTAAAAAGAAAAGTGCACCTTTTGTTGGCCCTCAAGAAGCCGCTGTGTTCGAACACACTGCCATTTATCTGGAAGTAATGGCAGTGGATGTTGTCTACATGGACTTTAGCAAGGTGTTTGACAAGATCTTGCCTAGAAGGTTGGTCTAGAAGGTTCAGTTGTTTGGCATTCAAGATGAGATAATAAATTGGATTAGACATTAGATTTGTGGGAGAAGACAGAGAGTGGTAGTAGATAGTTACCTTCTGACTGGAGACCTGTGACTGGTTCTGTGCCACTTTCTTGGGTGCTGGGTCCTTTGTTGTTTGTCATCTATATCAATGATCTGTATGATAATGTGTTTAACTGGATCATCAAATTTACCAAGATTAGGGGTGTAATGGACAGTGAGGAAGGCTGTCAGGGCTTTCAGATCCCTCTGCATCAGCTAGATAAATGGGCTGAAAGTTGGGAGAGGAAGTTTAATGCTGACAAGTGCAAGGTTTTGCACTTCGGTAGGACCGAGCAGGATAGGTCTTATAAATGAGGATGGCAGTGCACTGAGAAGTGCGGTAGAAGAAATGTATCTGGGAAAACAGGTCCATAATTCATTGAAAATGGCATCACAGATGGATACTGTTACAAGAATCACCCCTTGTAATAATGATCAGAGAGATTTGTATTTACCGACAAGTACCTTTATTGTCTAAATTAACGTACATGAGTTTTTACACAAACTAAGACATAAGACATAGGAGCAGAATTCGGCCATCTGGCCCATCGAGTTTGCTCTGCCATTCATCATGGCTGATCCTTTTTTACTATCTCCCCCTCAACCCTTCTCCCCGTAACCTTTGATGCCACGTCCAATCAAGAACCTATCAGTCTCTGCCTTAAATACACAAAACAACCTGGCCTCCACAGTTGCATGTGGCAACAAATTCCACAAATTCACCACCCTTTGGCTAAAAATATTTCTCCACATTTCTGTTTTGAAAAGGTGCCCTTCTATCCTGAAGTTGTGCCCTCTTGTCCTAGACTCTCCCACCATGGGAAACATCCTTACCACATCTACTCAGTCTAGGCCTTTCAACATTTGAAAGGTTTTAGTGAGATCCTCCATCATCCTTCTGAATTCCAGCGAGTACAGACCCAGAGCCATCAAACGTTCCTCGAATCATCTTTGTGAACCTCCTCTGGACCCTTTCCAATGCCAGCACACATTTTCTAAGATGAGGGGCCCAAAATTATTCACAATACTCAAGGTGAGTCCTCACCAGTGCCTTAAAACTTCAGCATCACACCATTGCTCTTGTATTCTAGATCTCTTGAAATGAATGCTAACATGGCATTTTCCTTCCTCACCATCAACTCAACCTGCAAGTTAACCTTCAGGGTGTTCTGCACAAGGACTTCCAAGGTCCTCTGTGTCTCAAATTCCTGGATTTTCTCCCCATTTAGAAAATAGTCTGCAGGTTTATTTCTACTATCAAAGTGCATGGCCATGCATTTTCCAACATTGTATTTCATTTGCCACTTTCTCCTAATCTGTCTAAGTCCTTCTGCATCCTACCTGCCCCTCCACCAATCTTCATATTGTCTGCAAATTTGGCAACAAAACCATCAATTCCATCACTAAATCATTCATATACAGCATAAAAAGAAGTGGTCCCAACACCAACCCCTGCGGAACACCACTAGTCACTGGCAGCCAACTAGAAAAGGATCCTTTTATTCCCACTCACTGCCTCCTACCATTCAGGCAATGGTCTAACCATGTTAGAAACTTTCCTGTAATACCATGGGCTCTTAACTTGGTAAGCAGGCTTATGTGTGGCACCTTGTCAAAGGTCTTCTGAAAGTCCAAGTATACAACATACACTACATCCCCTTTCTCTATCCTACTTGTAGTCTCCTCAAAGAATTCCAACAGGTTCATCAGGCAGGATTTTCCCTGAAGGAAACCATGCTGACTTTGTACTATCTTGTTCTGTGTCACCAAGTACTCCATCACCCCATCCTTAACAATTGATTCTAACAACTTCCCAACCACTGAGGTGAGGCTAACTGGTCCATAACTTCCTTTCTGCTGCCTTCCTCCTTTCTTAAAAACTGGAGTAACATTTGCAATTTTCCAGTAATTTTCCATTAGAAATGCCACCCAATCTCTAACACTACCTCTTTCAGAACCCTAGGGTGCAGTTCATCTGGTCCGGGTGACTTGTGTACTTTTAGGTCTTTCAGCTTTTTGAGCACCTTCTCCCTTGTAACAGTATCTGCACCCACTCCACTTCCTTCACACACTACAACACCAGGAATACTGCTCGTGTCTTTCACAGTGAAAACTGACACAAAATACTCATTTAGTTCAGCAGCCATCTCCTTGTTCCCCATGATTATTTCTCCTGCCTCATTTTCTAGTGGTCCTATATCCACACTGATTTCTGTTTTATTTTTAACATACTTGAAAGATCTTTGACTATGCACTTTAATATTATTTGCTAGTTTGCTTTCCTATTTCATCTTTTGCCTTCTAATGATCTTTTAAGTTGTTCTCTGTAGGTTTTTAAAAGCTTCCCAATCCTCTATCTTCCTATTAATTTTTGCTTTGTTGTATGCTTTTTCTTTAGCTTTTACAATAGCTTTGACTTCCCTTGTCAGCCATGGTTGTACTATTTTACCATTTGAGTATTTCTTCATTTCTGGAATACATATGTCCTGTACCTTCCTCATTTTCCCCAGAAACTCGCGCCATTGCTGCTCTGCTGACATCCAGCCTGCATCTCCTTCCAATTTACCTTGGCCAACTCTTCTCTCATTTCACTGTAATTTCCCATACTCCACCGAAATACTGCTACATCAGACTTTACTTTCGCCCTGTCAAATTTCAAGTTGAACGTAATCATATTGTGATCACTGTTACTTAAGGGTTCTTTTACCGTAAGCTCCCTAATTGCCTCCAGTTCATTACATAACTCCCAATCCAGTATAGCCTATTCCCTAGTAGGCTCAAAAACAAACTGCTCTAAAAAGCCATCTCTTAAGCATTCAACAAATTCACTCTCTTGAGATCCATTCTCAGCCTGATTTTCCCACTCGATCTGCATGTTAAAATCTCCCATTACAATCATAACAATGCCCTCTTGACTCGCCTTTTCTATTTCCTGTTGTAATCTGTGGTCCACCTCCCAGCCACTGTTGGGAGGCCCGTATATAACTGCCATCAATGTCCTTTTACCCTTGCAGTTTCTTAACTCAACCCACAAGGATTCAACATCTTCTGATCCTATGTCACATCTTTCTACTGATTTGATGCCATTCTTTACCAGTAGAGCTACACCACCCCTCTACCTACCTTCCTATCCCTCTGATATAATGTGTACCCTTGGACATTCAGCTCCCAGCTACAACCATCCTTCAGCCATGATTCAGTGATGGCCACAACATCATACCGACAATCTTCTTGCCTGCCCTTCCTGACAATCTGACTGCCCACTATCTTTACATTTTTAGCATCCATCTTTTCCTGAGTCCCTTCATTCAGGTTCCCACCTCCCTGCCAAGTTCGCTTAAGCTCTCCCCAACAACTCTAACAAACTTGCCTGCAAGAATATTAGTTCCTCTTGGGTTCAAGTGCAACCCATCACTTTTGAACATCTCATACCTCCCCCAGAAGAGATCCCAGATATCCAAGAACTTAAAGCCCTGCCCACTTCACCAGCTTCTCAGCCACGCATTTATCTGCCAAATCATCCTGTTTCTACCCTTACTGGTGCGTGGCACAAGCAGCACTCCAGAAATTACGACCCGGGAGGTCCTGCTTCTCAGCTTTCTACCTAACTCTCTGAATAATCTTTTCAGGACCTCATTGCTTTCCCTTCCTATGCCATTGGTACCAAGACATCTGGCTGTTTCCCCTGCCTCTCCAAAATGTTTTGGACATGATCTGAGACATCAGGTGTCCCTTTCATGTCCACAGAATCTCCTGTCTGTTCCCCTCACCATTGAGTCTCCTATCACTACCACTCCCTTCTTCGCTCTCTTTCCCTTCTGCACCATGGACCCATGCTCAGTGCCTGTAACCCGGTCAGAGAATGGCCACAGGGTTGCTCTGCTCTAACTGCCTATTTCCTTTTCTCCTGACAGTTACCCAGCTACTCGCCTCTTGCAACTTTGGGGTGACTACTTCCCTGTAACTCTGATAAATTATATCCTCGCTTGTATGCACACCAACTAATTTTTCCTAAATAGTCAAAGAACAGAAAATATATTTCCAGTTAAAAATAAGTTCCTGCTGCTGGCGACATCTTTCTCGTAGTTCCATTTTGAATCGCCAAGTGTCCTTGGGGCACCTCACATCTGTGTTAGTTGTTCTTCTACAGAGTTGCCACTGCCAGCAGACCTGCTTTTATATCCATTTCTTACCAATTCAAATATTGTACTCCAGTGTCATTGGCTGTAGGTCATGTGCCTGACCTTCAGCACCATTTTATTGCCCCTGCTCCAGGCCAGCATCCATTTCTTGCCCTCTTCCCAGCAAGTGACAATCGATAATTTATAGCTCTTTGTTCTCTATCTGCTTGAATCATACAGAACAGACACAGGGCAACCTGCACAAACCTGCATGTTATATCCAACCAAAGAACACCTCAAAAATAACTTCTTATTTGGAAATGATTCCAAATTCAGCAGATTACCTGAGGCATTATTGTGTCTTCTTTAAAACACTGATCAAGCCAAGCAACTAACACACAAAACAAAGGATATAAAACAATTCCACAAAATGGCAGCCACTATCTCCAGGTACATGGCAGAACAAAGACAATTGGTCCATCTACTTCATTTGAATTCAGTGATTTTCATACTTTCTGGCCAACAATAGGGTTGTAAATAAATCTTTTAGCATATTTGCCTTCACAGTATTGAGTACAGGAGATGGGATGTTATGTTGAAGTTGTAATATACAATGATGAGGCCTAATTTGGAGTATTGTGTGTAGTTTTAGGCACTTATTTACCAGAAGGATAAAACAGGTTGAAAGAGTTTAGAGAAATTTAAAAGGATATTGCGGGGTCTGGAGGACCTGAGTTATAAGGAAAAATTGAATAGGTTAGGACAGTATTACTTACAATGTAGAAGATTGGGAGGAGATTTGATAGAGGTATACAAAATTATGAGGAGTATGGATAGGGTAAATGCAAGCAGGCATTTTCCACTGATGTTGTGTGGGAATACCACCAGAGGTCATGGGTTACAGGTAAAAGGTGAAAAGTTTAAGGGAAGCATGAAAGGAAACTTCTTCAGTCAGAGGGACATGAGAATGTGAAATGAGCTGCCAGCACAAGTGCTGCATGCAAGTTCAATATCAATGTTAAAGAGAAGTTTGGATAGGTACATGGATGGTAGTGGTATGGAGGGCTATTGTTCTGGTGCAGGCTGAAAGGAGTAGGCAATTTAAATGGTTTCCACATGGACTGGATAGCCTGAACGTAGAAAAATAGAAACATAGAAAACCTACAGCACAATACAGGCCCTTCAGCCCACAATGCTGTGCCAAACATGTCCTTCCTTTAGAAAATACCTAGAGTTACCCATAGCCCTCTATTTTTCTAAGTTTTATGTAGCTATCCAGGAGCTTCTTAAAAGACCGTATCATATCCGCCTCCACTACCGTTGCCGGCAGCCCATTCCACACACTCACCACTCTCCGCATTAAAAACTTATCCCTGACATCTCCTCTGTACCTACTCCCAAGCACCTTAAACCTGTGTCCTCGTGTGGTAACCATTTCAGCCCTGGTAAAAAGCCTCTGACTATCCACACAACCAATGTCTCTCATCATCTTATACACCTCTATCAGGTCATCTCTCATTCTTCGTCGCTCCAAGGAGAAAAGGCCAAGTTCACTCAACTTATTCTCATAAGGCACACTCCCAAATCCAGGCAACATCCATGTAAATATCCTCTGCACCCTTTCAATGATTTCCATATCCTTCCTATTGTGAGGTGACCAGAAATGAACACAGCACTTCAAGTGGGGTCTGACCAGGCTCCTATATAGCTGTAACATTACCTCTTGGCTCTGAAACTCAGTCTCACGGTTGATGAAGGCCAATGCACCATATGCTGTCTTAACCACAGAGTCAACCTGTGCAGCAGCTACTCAACTTACATAAGAGTACTTGACCAGTTTAGCCAGATCTCTGGCTATAAACTCAACTTACATAAGAGTGAACTTTTCCCAATTAATAAAGAAGCACAAGAACTAATATTTCGTGATCTCCCTTTTAAAGTAGTCCATAATCAATTTACTTATCTTGGAATTACAGTCACAAGGAAGTTTAAAGATCTCTTTCGTGAAAACTTTGTCAATCTTTCATATGCTATAAAACAGAGTCTGGTACAATGGTCACCTCTATCTATGTCCTTGGTAGGTCGTATTAATGTTGTTAAAATGTATGTTCTCCCCAAATTTTTATACTTATTTCAATCTATCCCAATTTTTATTCCCAAATCCTTTTTTGATTCCTTAGACTCTATTATTTTGTCATATCTGTGGCAGAATAAGCGCTCTAGAATTAATAAAATCCACCTCCAAAAATCTAAAAAAGAGGGTGGCATGGCTTTAACTAACTTTCGCTTATATTACTGGGCAGCTAATATACGTTGTGCTGCCTTCTGGTCTTTCTTCCACGGTCAACCCGAGTGCCCTAACTGGGTGGCAATGGAGTTGAGCTCCACTAAAGAATTATCCATATCTGCACTTCTTGGCTCTGCACTCCCTAGCAGTCTGCCCAGATCAATAGCTAATCCTCTGGTTAGACACACTTTGCATATATGGGCTCAGTTCAGGAAATGCTATGGTTTCCAGGGGTTTTCCGTTTCTAGCCCTGTCGCACATAATCACCTTTTTTTACCTACTACGTACGATTCAGCATTCCATGTTTGGTACAGGAAGGGCATTAGACATTTTGAAGATCTCTTCATTGATAATCGCTTCGCTTCTTTTCAGCAGCTCTCTGTTAAGTTCAACCTGCCTAACGCTCACTTTTTCAGATATCTCCAAATCCGACACTTTACTGCTCCTTTAATTCCTAACTTTCCTGAAATGCCTGCGAAAAATGTTATGGACCTATTTCTTTCCATTAATCCACTAGGTAAAGGTTTAATATCAATTATCCGAGATAAACTAGCAGCCTTACGACGGGCCCCTGTGGATAAAATTAAAATGGCCTGGGAGCAGGATTTAAATATCTCCTTATCCGAGGAGAGCTGGGACTCAGTTCTCAAATCGGTTAACTCAACCTCCCTTTGTGCTCGCCATTGCCTTTTACAGTTTAAGATTGTTCATAGAGCCCATATGTCTAAATCTAAACTATCTCGATTCTACCCTGGCATTAGTCCGCTCTGTGATAAATGCAAGAGGGGCGTGGCCTCTCTCATCCATATGTACTGGTTCTGTCCTAGCTTGGAGAAATTCTGGAAAGATGTCTTCACTACATTATCGGGTATTCTGAATCAGCGCCTAGATCCTAACCCCTTAATTGCTCTGTTCAGTTTTTGGGGCGAGACAGATTTATGTCTGGGTCCGACCAAATGCCGAATACTATCCTTTGCCTCTCTCCTGGCGAGACGCTTGATCCTCCTTAGATGGAGAGATGTTGCCCCGCCCACTCATGCGCAATGGCTTAACGACATTATGGCCTGCTTGGACCTCGAAAAAATTCATTATTCTCAATTCGGATTTAAAGTTCCATAAGGTCTGGGGACCTTTTATCGAGTACTTTCATAACCTTCCTCTTGACTAGCGTTTTTTTTTTCTTGTTTTTTCTCTTCTTTTCGGTCCCTTGCTTTCAGCTCCCTTTTTTTTCTGGTAGTAGGCATTATTATCCTCTGTTGCTAAGTGTATTCACAGTCTGGGAGTTTGACTGTCCGGATCTATACTCTTTATATTGTGTGGTGGTTGGTCTGGAGTTGTTGTTTTTTTCTTGTGTTGTGGGGCTTGGGGAGGACACTAAGCTCACTTGTCTTTAATTTAGGTGCTTTTTTGTTAAATTCTCTTCCTTTGTAGCATATTGTTATTGTATGCTTAATCTTGCACTGTATTAATGCTCCTCATTGGGATTTGGGGTTTTTAATTTTGTAAAATGTTTTGAAAAACTAATAAAAAAATTTAAAAAAACAAAAAACCTGTGCAGCAGCTTTGAGTGTCCTATGAACTCGGTCCCCAAGATCCCCCGATCCTCCACACTGCCAAGAGTCTTACCATTAATACCATATTCTGCCATCATATTTGACCTAGCAAAATGAACCACTTCACACTTGTCTGGGTTGGACTCCATCAGCCACTTCTTGGCCCAGTTTTGCATCCTATCAATGTCCCACTGTAACCTCTGACAGCCCTCCACACAATCCACAACACCCCCAGCCTTTGTGTCATCAGCAAATTTACTAACCCATCCCTCCACTTCCTCATCCAGATCATTTATAAAAATCACGAAGAGTAGGGGTTCCAGAACAGATCCCTGAGGCACATCACTGGTCACCGACCTCTGTGCAGAATATAATCTGCCTACAACCACTCTTTGCCTTCCTTGGGCAAGCCAGTTCTGGATGCACAAAGCAATGCCCCTTTGGATCCCATGCCTCCTTACTTTCTCAATAAGCCTTGCATGGGGTACCTTATCAAATGCCTTGCTGAAATCCATATACACTACATCTACTGCTCTTCCTTCATCAATGTGTTTAGTCACATCCTCAAAAAATTCATTCAAGCTCATAAGGCACGACCTGCCTTTGAAAAGCCATGCTGACTATTCCTAATCATATTATGCCTCTGCAAATGCTCATAAATCCTGCCTCTCAGGATCTTCTCCATCAACTTACCAACCACTGAAGTAAGACTCACCAGCCTCAAATTACCTGGCTATCCTTCCACCCTTTCCTGAATAAGGGAACAACATCCACACCCCTCCAATCCTCTGGAACTTCTCCCATCCTCATTGATGATGCAGAGATCATTGCCAGAAGTTCAGCAATCTCCTCCCTCACCTCCCACAGTAGCCTGAGGTACATCCCGTCTGGTCCCGGTGACTTATCCAACTTGATGCTTTCCCAAAGCTCCAGCACATCCTCTTCCTTAATATGTACGTGCTCAAGCTTTTCAGTCCACTGCAAGTCATCCCTACAATCGCCAAGATCCATTTCTGTAGTGAATATTGAGGCAAAGTATTCATTAAGTCCCTCCGCTATTTCCTCAGGTTCCATTCACACTTCTCCACTGCCACATTTGATTGGTCCTATTCCTTCACGTCTTATCCTCTTGCTCTTCACATACTTGTAGAAAGCCTTGGGGTTTTCCTTAATCCTGTCACCAAAGTCTTCTCATGGCCCCTTCTGGCTCTCCTAATTTCATTCTTAAGCTCCTTCCTGCTAGACTTATAATCTTCTAGGTTCCTATCATTACCTAGTTTTTTGAACCTTTTGTAAGCTCTTCTTTTCTTCTTGACTAGATTTACAACAGCCTTTATACACCATGGATCTTTTACCCTTCCATCCCTTCCATGTCTCATTTGAACATACATACTCAGAACCCCACACAAATATCCCCTGAACATTTGCCACATTTCTTCTGCATGTTTCCCTGAGAACATCTTTTTCCAATTTATGCTTCTAAGTTCCTGCCTGTTAGCCTCATATTTCCCCTTCCTCCAATTAAACGCTTCCCTAACTTGTCTGTTCCTATCACTCTCCAATGTTACAGTAAAGGAGGTAGAACTGTGATCACTATCTCTAAAATTCTCTCCCACTGAGAGACCTGACACCTGACCAGGTTCATTTCCCAATACCAGATCAAGTACAGCCTCTCCTCTTGTAGGCTTATCTACATATTGTGTCAAGAAACCTTTCTGAACAAACCTAAGAAACTCTACCCCATCTGTACCCCTCACTCTAGGGAGATGCCAATCAATATTTGGGAAATTAACATCTCCCACCATAACAACCCTGTTATTATGACTCCTTTCCAGAATCTGTCTCCCTGTCTGCTCCTCGATGTCCCTGTTACTATTGGGTGGCCTATAAAAAATACCCAATAAAGTTATTGACCCCTTCCTGTTCCTAACTTCTAGCCACAGAGATTCCGTAGACGACCCCTACATGACTTCCTTCTTTTCTGCAGCCGTGACACTATCCCTAATCAACAGTGCCATGCTCCCACCTCTTTTGCCTCCCTCCCCTATCCTTTCTGAAACATCTAAAGCTTGGCACTTGAAGTAGCCATTCCTGCCCCTACACCATCCAAGTCTCTGTAATGGCCACAACATCATAGCTCCAAGTGCTGATCCACACTGTCTAAGCACATCCGCTTTATTCACAATACTCCTTGCATTAAAATAGACAGATGCCTATCCTCCCATTCGCACTGTCTCCAAGCTTCTCTATTTGTGAGCCAACCTCCCTTTCCTCCGTCACTTCAGTTCGGTTCCCACCCCCCAGCAATTCTTGTTTAAACTCTTCCCATTAGACTTAACAAACCTCCCTGCCAAGTTATCATGGACGTGATCAGAAACATCCCAGACCCTGGCACCTGGGAGGTAAACTGCCATCTGTGTTTCTTTCCTGTGTCCATAGAATTGCCTGTTTGACCCCCTAACTAAAGAGTCATCTACACTACTGCCATCCTCTTCCTTTCCCTATCCTTCTGAGCTACAGGGCCAGACTCTGTGCCAGAGGTGCAGCCACTGTTGCTTCCCCCAGGTAGGCCATCCCCCCCCCCAACAGTACTCAAGCAGAAGTATTTATTGGTAAGGGGGACAGCCACAGGGGTACTCTCTAGCATCTGGCTCCTGCCCTTCCTTCTCCTGACTGTTACCCACATATCTGTCTCCTGACTCCCCAGTGTGACTACCTGCCTCTCGCTCCTATTTATTACCTCCTTACTCTCCCTGACCAGCCAAACAGTCTGCTTTGCTGCAGTACTTCTCTGTGACTCTATACATAAAGTGTAAAAGAGAGATTAGACTGCTGAAAAACAATGCTGGAGAAATAGTGATGGGGGACAAGGAAAAAGTGAATGAAACTAATAAGTATTTTGCTTCACTGTGGAAGACAAAAGCAGTATGGTGGATGTTCCAGAGTGTAAGTGGTCAGAGGTTGCCATTACTAGGGAGAATGTTCTTGGAAAACTGATAGGTCTGAAGGTAGCAACACACATAGAATGTTCAAGGAACTCAGCAGTCCAATAGGTTTCTATAGGTACATTTAATGTTAGAGAAATGTATACATCCTGAAATTCTTTCTCTTCACAAACATCCACGAAAACAGAGGAGTGCCCCCAAAGAATGAATGACAGTTTAATGTTAGAACCCTGAAGACCCCCAACTCCACCCACCCATGCATAAGCAGCAGCAAAACAACGATCCCTCTCCCCCACCAGCAAAATAGCATCAGCATCCCCCCACCGAGCACTCAAGTGTGTAGCAAAACATAAATAAAGACACAGACTTGCAGTACCCCAAAGACTACTCATTCACCTGGTAAATTCAACATACCACAGGCTCTTTCTCTCTCCTTGATAAGGGAAAATGAGGTTTCTCCATTTCACAGAGAGAGGGGAAACATAACAAACAACTTGTTGATTTACAATGTTAAAAGTCTGTTGGGTCGCTTTTTCTCAGCTCTGTGCCATTGAAACCTAATGAATTGCAAATGCCACTCCACTCCTCAAGAAGGGAGAAAGGCAGAAGAAAAGAAATTATAGACCAGTTCATCTGATCTCAGTGGTAGAGAAGATGTTGGAATCGATTGTTAAGGACTCGGTTTCGGGGTACTTTGAGGCACACGATAAAATAAACCATGGTCAGAATGGTTTCCTCAAGGGAAAATCTTACCTGACAAAGTTGTCAGCATTCTTTGAAGAAATAACAAGGATAGACAAAGGAGGATTGGTTGATGTTATGTACTTGGATTTCAGAAGCCCTTTTGACAAGGTACCACCCATGAGGCTACTGAACAAGTTAAGAGCCTACAGTAAAGATTCTAGCATGGATAAAGCAGTGGTGGATTGGGTTGACTAACAGGTGAGGAAGGCAAATGTGATTTTAGCATTCATTTCAAGAGGACTAGAATATAAAAGCAAGGATGTAATGCTGAGGTAAGCACTGTTGAGGCCTAACTTGCAGTATTGTGAGCAATCTTGCCCCACTTATCTTAGAAAGGATGTGTTGACACTAGAGAAGGTTCTAAGGAGGTTCATGAAAATGATTCCAGGATTGTATGGCTTGACAGATGAAGAGCATTTGATGGTTCTGGGTGTGTATTCGCTAGAGTTCAGAAGAAATGAAACCTGTCAAATGGTGAAAAGAATTGATAGAGCAGATGGTATGGCAAATGGCAAATGGTATGTTGGCATTCATAGCAAAAGGATTTGAGTACAGGAGCAGGGAGGTTCTACTGCAGTTGTACAAGGCCTTGGTGAGACCGCACCTAGAATATTGTGTGCAGTTTTGGTCCCCTAATCTGAGGAAAGACATTCTTGCCATAGAGGGAGTACAGAGAAGGTTCACTAGATTGATTCCTGGGATGGCAGGACTTTCATATGAAGAAAGACTGGATCGACTCGGCTTATACTCACTGGAATTTAGAAGATTGAGGGGGGATCTTATTGAAACGTATAAAATTCTAAAGGGGTTGGACAGGCTAGATGCCGTAAGATTGTTTCCGATGTTGGGGAAGTCTAGAACGAGGGGTCACAGTTTAAGGATAGAGGGGAAGCCTTTTAGGACCGGGATGAGGAAAAATTTCTTCACACAGAGAGTGGTGAATCTGTGGAATTCTCTGCCACAGGAAACAGTTGAGGCTGGTTCATTAGCTATATTTAAGAGGGAGTTAGATATGGCCCTTGTGGCTAAAGGGATGAGAGGGTATGGAGAGAAAGCAGGTACAGGGTTCTGAGTTGGATGATCAGCCATGATCATACTGAATGGTGGTGCAGGCTCGAAGGGCCTAATGGCCTACTCCTGCAACTATTTTCTATGTTTCTATGTGGAGAGGATGTTTACTATGGTGAGAGAGCCTAGGATCAGAGGACACAGCCTCAGAATAGAGGGGCATCCTTTTTGAATGGAGATGAAGAGAAATTTCTTTAGCCAGAGAGTGGTGAACCTGTGGAACTCGTTGCCACAGGAATTTGTGGAGGCCAATTCGTTAGGTATGTATAAGGCACATAGATTCTTGATTGGTCAAGGTATGAAGGGATACAGGGAAAAGGCAGGAGATTGGAGCTGAGGGAAAAATGGATCAGCCATGATGGAATGGCGGAGAAGGCTCGAAGGACCAAATAGCCTAATTCTTACTGCCTTATGGACATTGTTGCGTGATGCCTTGTCCTTGCTATGACCAAGGCCAGGCAGCTCCCCCCGCCATCTGCATCTGCTCTCATCCAATAAATCAGTGAACCAGATTAACAATGTCCAAGTGTCTTGTGATCACAAGAAAAAGACCATGATGTCTACTCGCTCTTAGATTGTGAGCTTCCATCAGCTGAGACAGCAACACATTGTGCAGCTGCTTTATCTTCTCCAACAGTGAGTGAGCAACTCGCTGATGCTGTAGACCTCAGTACTTTGTTCTTAATATATAGTTTAATGTGATGGATAGATTCTTGATTAGACCATTAATGATAAGACTCTTGGCAGTGTGGAGGATCAGAGGGATCTTGGGGTCCAAGTCCATAGGATGCTCAAAGCAGCTGCGCAGGTTGACTTTGTGGTTAAGAAGGCGTACAGTGTATTGACCTTCATCAATCATGGAATTGAAGTTAGGAGCCGAGAGGTAATGTTGTAGCTATATAGGACCTTGGTCAAACCCCACCTGGAGTACTGCGCTCAGTTCTGGTCGCCTCACTACAGGAAGGATGTGGAAGCCATAGAAAGGGTGCAGAGGAGATTTACAAGGATGTTGCCTGGATTGGGGAGCATGCCTTATGAGAATAGGTTGAGTGAACTTGGCCTTTTCTGCTTGGAGCGAAGGAGGATGAGAGGTGACCTGATAGAGGTGTATAAGATGATGAGAGGCATTAATCATATGGATAGTCAGAGGCTTTTTCACAGGGCTGAAATGGTTGCCACAAGAGGACACAGGTTTAAGGTGCTAGGGAGTAGGTACAGAGGAGATGTCAGGGGTAAGTTTTTTACTCAGAGAGTGGTGAGTGCGTGGAATGGGCTGCCGGCAACGGTGGTGGAGGCGGATACGATAGGGTCTTTTAAGAGACTTTTGGATAGGTACATGGAGCTTAGAAAAATAGAGAGCTATGGGTAAGCCTAATAATTTCTAAGGTAGTGACATGTTTGGCACAACTTTGTGGGCCAAAGGGCCTATATTGTGCTGTAGGTTTTCTATGTTTCTATAAGAATATAAGATTATTCAGAACATTAAAGATTATGAGGAGAAGGCAGTAGAATAAGTTTGGAGGCTGTGGGAGTGAGTGAGGTCTTCAATGAATAATTCTCTTCAGTATTCACCAATGAGAGGGAACTTGATGACGGTGAGGACAATATGAGTGAGGTTGATGTTCTGGAGCATGTTGATATTGGAGGTGTTGGAGTTGTTAAAATACATTAGGACTGATAAGTCCCCGGGGTCAGGCTGCCCCACGAGGCAAGGGAAGAGATTGCTGAGCATCTGGCTAGGATCTTTATGTCCTCGTTGTCCACGGGAATGTTACCGAAGGATTGGAGGGAGGGAAATGTTGTCCCTTAGTTCAAAAATGGGTTGTAGGGATGGTCCAGGTAATTATAGACTAGTGAGCCTTACATCTGTGGTGGGAAAGCTGTTTGAAAAGATTCTTAGAGATAGGATCTATGGGCATTTAGAGAATCATGGTCTGATCAGGGACAGTCAGCATGGCTTTGTGAAGGGCCGATCATGACTAACAAGCCTGATAGAGTTCTTTGAGGAGGTGACCAGGCATATAGATGAGGGTAGTGCAATGGATGTGATCTACATGGATTTTAGTAAGGCATTTAACAAGGTTCCACACGGTAGGCTTATTCAGAAAATCAGAAGGCATGGGATCCAGGGATGTTTGGCCAGGTGGATTCAGAATTGGTTTGCCTGCAGAAAGCAAAGGGTCATGGTGGAAGGAGTACATTCAGATTGGAGGGTTGTGACTAGTGGTGTCCCACAAGGATCTGTTCTGGGACCTCTGCTTTTCGTGATTTTTATTAGCGACCTGGATGTGGGGGTAGAAGGGTGGGTTGGCAAGTTTGCAGACAACACAAAGATTGGTAGTTTTGTGGATAATGTAGAGGATTGTCGAAGATTGCAGAGAGACATTGATAGGATGCAGAAGTGATGCACCATCAATAACTCTTGGAGAAGTGAGGCGAGATATAGGCTTTTATTGGCTGGAAGAAAGAAAAAGCAACAATTGACCACCACACTGCATCCTGGAGACTGAGGCCGGGGCGGTGTCCCCAATCGCCTTTATACCGGGGTCCGTGGGAGGAGCCACAGTCAGTGGGAGGAGCCACAGGAGCAGTCAGTGGGGGGGCGTGTCCAGACAGGTATATGTAGTTCACCACAAGAAGTGGGCTGAGAAGTGGCAGATGGAGTTCAACTCAGAGAAGTGTGAGGTGGTTCACTTTGGAAGGACAAACTCTATGGCAGAGTACAAAGTAAATGGCAGGATACTTGGTAATGTGGAGGAGCAGAGGGATCTGGGGGTACATGTCCACAGATCCCTAAAAGTTGCCTCACTGGTAGATAGGGTAGCTAAGAAAGCTAATGGGGGTTTAGCTTTCATAAGTCGAGGGATAGAGTTTAAGAGTTGCAATGTAATGATGCAGCTCTATAAAATTCTGGTTAGGCCACACTTGGAGTACTGTGTCCAGTTCTGGTCACCTCACTATAGGAAGGATGCGGAAGCATTGGAAAGGGTACAGAGGAGATTTACCAGGATGCTGCCTGGTTTAGAGAGTATGCATTATGATCCAAGATTAAGGGAGCTAGGGCTTTACTCTTTGGAGAGAAGGAGGATGAGAGGAGACATGATAGAGGTATACAAGATATTAAGAGGATTAGATAGAGTGGACAGCCAGTGCCTCTTCCCCAGGGCACCACTGCTCAATACAACAGTGGATGTGGTAAATTTAGATTTTCAAAAGGTTTTTGACAAGGTCCGACACAGGAGATTAGTGTGCAAACTTAAAGCATACGGTATTGGGGGTATGGTATTGATGTGGATAGAGAATTGGTTGGCAGACAGGAAGCAAAGAGTGGGAGTAAACGGGACCTTTTCAGAATGGCAGGCAGTGACTAGTGGGGTACCGCAAGGCTCAGTGCTGGGACCCCAGTTGTTTACAATATATATTAATGATTTAGACGAGGGAATTAAATGCAGCATCTCCAAGTTTGCGGATGACACGAAGCTGGGCGGCTGTGTTAGCTGTGAGGAGGATGCTAAGAGGATGCAGGGTGACTTGGATAGGTTAGGTGAGTGGGCAAATTCATGGCAGATACAATTTAATGTGGATAAATGTGAGGTTATCCACTTTGGTTGCAAGAACAGGAAAACAGATTATTATCTGAATGGTGGCTGATTAGGAAAAGGGGAGGTACAACGAGACCTGGGTGTCATTGTACACCAGTCATTGAAGGTGGGCATGCAGGTACAGCAGGCGGTGAAAAAGGCAAATGGTATGTTGGCATTCATAGCAAAAGGATTTGAGTACAGGAGCAGGGAGGTTCTACTGCAGTTGTACCAGGCCTTGGTGAGACCGCACCTAGAGTATTGTGTACCGTTTTGGTCCCCTAATCTGAGGAAAGACATTCTTGCCATAGAGGGAGTACAAAGAAGGTTCACCAGAAAGATTCCTGGGATGGCAGGACTTTCATATGAAGAAAGACTGGATCGACTCGGCTTATACTCACTGGAATTTAGAAGATTGAGGGAGGATCTTATTGAAACGTATAAAATTCTAAAGGGATTGGACAGGCTAGATGCAGGAAGATTGTTTCCGATGTTGGGGTCCAGAACGAGGGGTCACAGTTTAAGGATAAAGGGGAAGCCTTTTAGGACCGAGAGGAGGAAAAACTTCTTCGCACAGAGAGTGGTGAATCTGTGGAATTTTCTGCCACAGGAAACAGTTGAGGCCGGTTCATTAGCTATATTTAAGAGGGAGTTAGATATGGCCCTTGTGGCTAAAGGGATCGGGGGTATGGAGAGAAAGCAGGTACAGGGTTCTGAGTTGGATGATAGGCCATGATCATACTGAATGGCGGTGCAGGCTTGAAGCGCCGAATGGCCTACTCCTGCACCTATTTTCTATGTTTCTATGTTTCTAAGAGGACATGGCTTTAAGGTAAGGGGTGGGAAGTTCAAGGGGGATATTAGAGGAAGGTTTTTTACTCAGAGAGTGGTTGGTACGTGGAATGCACTGCCTGAGTCAGTGGTGGAGGCAGATACACTGGTGAAATTTAAGAGACTATTGGACAGGTATATGGAGGAATTTAATTTTGGTGGGGGGTTATATGGGAGGCAGGGTTTAAAGGTCGGTATAACATTGTGAGCTGAAGGGCCTGTGTTGAGCTGTACTATTCTATGTTCTGTAATAAATCAGCCATAATGTAATGACAGAGCAGACTCAATAAGCCTAATGGCCTAATTCTGCTCCTATGTCTTATCATCTTCAAGATTGTTTAATGTTATTTCTAGTACACAAGTGTAAAGGAGAACAAAATAATTGTTACTTTGGATTCAACGCACCACAAAAACTGCACAATGAATTAGGTTAGTGGGTAGTGGCATTGATCAACCTTTCTGCTTGGGGAAAATAACTGTTTTTGAGTCTGGTGATGCTATGTAGCTTTCTCCCTGATTGGCAGGGACAAACAGTCCATGATCAGGGTGGGTGGAATCCTTTACAATGTTACTGGCCTTTTTCTGGCACCTTTCTATATATATATATCCACCGTGGTTTTCCCATAGCATGCAATGATAGATAGATAGATAGATAGATAGATAGATAGATAGATAGATAGATAGATAGATAGATAGATAGATAGATACTTTATTCATCCCCATGGGGAAATTCAACTTTTTTTTCCAATGTCCCATACACTTGTTGTAGCAAAACTAATTACATACAATACTTAACTCAGTAAAAAATATGATATGCATCTAAATCACTATCTCAAAAAGCGTTAATAATAGCTTTTAAAAAGTTCTTAAGTCCTGGCGGTTGAATTGTAAAGCCTAATGGCATTGGGGAGTATTGACCTCTTCATCCTGTCTGAGGAGCATTGCATCGATAGTAACCTATCGCTGAAACTGCTTCCCTGTCTCTGGATGGTGCTATGTAGAGAATGATACAGCACATTAGGATGCTCTGTACTCCACATTTGTAGAACGGTGTGAGTCTTGGTGTGCATAGTCCAGCTCTCTTCAGCCTTCTCAGAAAGTAAATTATGAATCTTATTTGTCTCTGCCCACCAAACTTTTTAGCTGTTTTATGTGCCAAAGGGAACCCACAATCTACAACTCGACCAATCAGACCATACAAATTCTCATTCAAGACATGATGCATGCAACAAACAACAACAGTCCCAATACTACTCCTTATAGTACATCATTGGTTCCATGCAGAAAAACAACTCTCCAGCGCTACCCCTGTCTGTTGCCAGCCAGCTGCTTCCAAAGCTCACTCTGTAATGGTACGTCATTGCTTCCATGCAGAAAAACAACCATCCAGCACTAACCTTTGCCTCCTCTCAACCAGTCGCTTCCAGTTTGCCAAGGTAGCTTGGATCCCATATGCTCTAAGAAAATATGCAGTACAGACAGACAGACAGACTTTATTGATCCCGAGGGAAATTGGGTTTCGTTACAGTACCTTGGACCTTGTGGGAAGCCAGGGAAGAAATTGCAAAGGAACTTGCTAAGATATTTAGAACATTGACCAATACAGCACACAAAGAAGCATTTTTGCACATACTGTACCAAACTAATTAAATTAAATGCCCTACTAATCTCTTTTGATTCCTAACTTTGTATGAGGTCTTAACAACATCTGCCTCCACAACCTCTCTACTAATTGTTCTAGCACCCTAGTTCCCATCCCCCGCAGCTCTAGTTTAAACCCCAAAGTATAACATTAACAAACCTTCCCACTAGAATATGAATCTCCCCACCCCCCCAGTTCAGGTACAAACTGTCCCATCTGTACAGGTCCCAGATTCCCTGGAAGAGAGCCCAATGATCCAAAATGTGCCATCCCTCCTACACCAATTCCTGAGCCACATATTAAACTGTATAAATTTCCTAGTTCTGGTCTCAGTAGCACATGGCATGGGTAGCAATCCAGAGATCACAACCCTGGAGGTCCTGCCCTTTAATGCAGCATCTGCTTCTGTACCATCTGTATCATTATTCTACCATCTGCTTCTGTACCATCTGTATCATTATTCTACCATCTGCTTCTGCTACCAACTGGTCATGCATTCCATGCCCCAACGACTCTCTGGGTAAAAATAAGCTTTTAAACTTTTGTACTTTTACACACACTCTTGTACTGGCTATTTCTGTCCTATGGAAAATATACTGGCTAGCTGACTTATTGATGCACTCCATAATTTTACAAATTTCTATCAAATATCTGGCTGCTCTGGAGAAAGCAGTCCCAGCCTGTTCAACCTCTCTTCATAGCAGAAGTCCTCTGATCCGGGTAAACCTCATCTGCACTCTCTTCAAAGCCTCCACATTCTTCCTGTAACGAGGGAACTAGAATTGACTTGGAGTATTCTAAATGTGGCCAAAGCAGAGTTTTATAAACCTGTAATGTAACTTCTGAACTCCTGAACTCAATGCTCTCTCACACTTGCCACTTCTCCACTTGAAAATGCAACTCACCTCTATCCTGCTGTGTCCTCTGGCAACCTTCTATCCAATCCACAAAACTACCCATCTTAAACACAAGAGATTCAGCTGATTCTGAAAATGCTGGAAATAGCTCCTCACACTATCCCTGCAAGTGGGACAAATGGTGTATCTTCCCTTATACCTCTTTCCTCACCACCAATCAGAGCCCCAAACAGTCCTTCAGAAGAGGCAACACTTTACCTGTGAGTCTTTTGAGATCATCTGCTGCCTGTCGTGCTCCCATAAGACCATAACACATAGGAGCAGTATTAGGCTATTCAGCCCATCAAGTCTGCTCCACCTTTCCATCATGGCTGATTCTGGATTCTCGCCATATCCTTTGATGCGCTCACCGATCAGGGAACAATCAACTTCTGCCTCTCATATGCCCACAGACTTAGCCTCCACCACTGTCTGTGGCAGAGCAATCAACAGATTCACTACTCTTTGGCTAAAAAAATTTCTCCTTACCTCTGTTCTAAAGGATCATCCCTCAATTTTGAGGCAGTGCCCTCTAGTTTTGGATACCCTCACCATAAGAAACATCCTCTCCACATCCACCCTATTTAGTCCTTTCAACATTTGATAGGTTTCAATGAAATCCCCCCTGCATTATTCTAAATTCCAGTGAGTACAGGCCCAAAGCTGCCAAATGCTCCTCATATGTTAAACACTTCATTCCCAGAGCCATCCTAGTGAACCTTCTTGGGTAGATAAGAGGAGATCTTATAGAAACATATAATTATGAAAGGTAGGAAAGGTAAGGTAGAGGCAGGAAAGTTGTTTCCACTGGTAGGTAAAACTAGAACTAGACAACATAGCCTCAAGATTTGGAGGAGTAGAGTTAGGACAGACATGAGGAGGAACTACTTTTCCCAGGGAGTGGTGAATCTGTGGAATTCTCTGCCCAATGAAGCAGTGGAGGCTACCTTAGTAAATATATTTAAGACAAGGTTGGATAGATTTTTGCATAATTGGGGAATTCTTATTGAATTGTGGAGCTGGACTCACTCTTTTTCGAGATATAGGGCCCAAAACTCCAAGGCTCAGCATTGTCTCCTTGCCTTTATATTCTAATCCCTTTGAAATAAATGCCAAAATTGCATTTGCCTTCTTTACCATAGACTCAACCTGTAAATTAAACTTTTGGGAACCTTAGACTCCCAGAAAATTAATTTGCAGGTTGAGTATGAGGTAAAGACTCCCAGTGTGGATTCCTCTACATTGGTGAGTCCCGACATAGATTTGGAGAGTCCTTTTCAAGCACCTTCATTCTGTCTGTCACAAAACATGGGTTTTCTTGGTGGCCACAAATTTCAGTTCAACTTGCCATTGTGATTCCGACATGCCAGTCCATGACACTGTCCATGATCACAATGAGGCTGGAGGAGCAATACATCATATTCCACCTGGGTAGCCTCCAACCTGAGAGGAGTGGATGTCATTTACTTGGATTTTCAGAAGGCATTTAATAAACTGCCACACATGAGGCTGCTTAACAAAATAAAACACTGCTCAACACAGGTGTACCTCAGGGGCATGTGCTTAGCCCACTGTTCTACTCTCTGTATACCCATAACAGTGTGACTAGGCATAGCTCAAATACCACCTATAAATTTGTTGATGATACAACCATTGTTGGTAGAATCTCAGGTGGTGACAAGATGGCGTACAGGAGTGACATGTGCCAACTAGTGGAATGGTGCCACAGCAACAACCTGGCACTCAACAGCAGTAAGATGAAAGAGCTGATTGTGGACTTTTGGAAGGGTAAGATGAAGGAACACATACCAATCCTCATAGAGGGATCAGAAGTGGAGAGAGTGAGCAGTTTCAAGCTCCTGGGTGTCAAGATCTCTGAGGATCTAACCTGTGCCCAACATATCGTAGTTATAAAAAAGGCAAGTCAGCAGCTATTCTTCATTAGGAGTTTGAAGAGATTTGGCATGTCAACAAATACACTCAAAAACTTCTATAGATGTACCGTGGAGAGCATTCTAACAGGCTGCATCACTGTATGGTATGAAGGGGCTACTTCACAGGACCGAAAGAAGCTGCAGGGAGCTGTAAATTTAGTCGGCTCCATCTTGGGTACTAACCTAGAAAGTACCCAGGACACCTTCAAGGAGCAGTGTCTCAGAAAGGCAGTATCCATTATTAAGGATCTCCAGCACCCAGGGTATGGCCTTTTCTCACTGTTAACATCAGGTAGGAGGTACAGAAGCCTGAAGGCACACACTCAGTGATTCAGGAACAGCTTCTCCCCCTCTGCCATCTGATTCCCAAATGCACATTGAACCCTTGGACACTACCTCACTTCTCTTTAATAAATAGTATTTCTGTTTTTTGCACATTTTAAAATATTCAATACAGTATATGTATACTGTATAAAGTATACCGAATAAGATGATTTATTTATTATTATTGTTATTTTATTTTTTTTCTTCTAGATTATGTATTGCAGTGAACTGCTGCTGCTAAGTTAATGAATTTCACATCACATGCCAGTGATAATAAACCTGATTCTGATTATGAAAATCCTATGGTAATACAGGAAAGATACTGGCATGGATAGAGGAATGGCTGACAGGCATTAGGCAGCAAGTGGGAATAAAAGGAGACTTTTCTGGTTGGTTGTCAATGACTAGTGGTGTTCCTCAGGGATTGGTATTGCAATCAAAACTTTTCACATTGTCTGTGAATGATTTAGATGAAGGAATTGATGGCTTTGTGGCAAAGTTTGCAGGGGATACAAAGATAGGTGGAGGGCTAGGAGGGCCATTTTGTTGAAGTGGAAGGATATATCAGCTCCTACTTTGTCACAATGGTTCTCTCAAGTGATGCTATGTCTTAGTTTGGAGAAAATTAGAAGTCGAACCTTTGAACCTTTATTTGATTTTGAGAAAAGATGGGGCTCATTTGCTCGCTATTATCATTTGAGCTAATTGATAGATCTTCTCCACGATCTAATTGTAAATTTTTTTGATATATTTTTCATTCTTGCTGGCGGTTTGATGTTTATTTTTAGATGCTTTTTGTATGACGCATGGCTCCGGGGTGATGCACCATCAATAACTCTCCGAGACGTGAGGTGAGATATTGGCTTTTATTGACTGGAAGAAAGAACAAGCAGTAATTGACCACCATACTACATCCTGGAGACTGAGGGCCTCAATCGCCTTTATACCGGGGTCTGTGGGAGGAGCCACGGTCAGTGGGAGGAGCCACAGGAGCAGTCAGCGGGGGGCGTGTCCAGACAGGTATATGTAGTTCACCACACGGGGTTGTACTCCTAATGGGTTTTTATTTCCCACTTTTTTGCTTAGTAGGGTTTTTTTTATTCACAAAATTTTCAATCTTTAAGGTAATTTTTTTTCCTTGAGGCATTGTAAGTGTTGTTACTTCAAAGTACTTGTGTTATTTTTGAATAATATAATAAAAAGATTTGAAAAGATAGGTGGAGGGGTAGGTTGTGCTGAGGAATCAATGCGGTTGCAGCAGGACTTAGACAAATTGGAAGAATGGGCAAAAAAGTGGCGGATGAAATACAGTGTTGGAAAATGCATGATAATGTATTTTGGCAAAAGGAACAATAGTGCGGACTATTATCTAAATGGGGAGAAGGTTCAAACATCAGAGGTGCAGAAGGACTTAGGAGTCCTCGTGCAAGACTCCCAGAAGGTTGACTTACAGGTTGAGTCTGTGGTAAAGAAGGCAAATGCAATGTGGGAATTTATTTCAAGGGGAATAGAATACAAAAGCAAGGAGATAATGCTAGCCTTTATAAGACACTGGTCAGGTCACACGGAGTTTTGTCAATAGTTTTGGGCCCCAGATCTTAGAAAGGATGTGCTGAGATTGGACAGAGTCCAGAGGAGGTTCACGAGGATGACTGTGGGAATGAATGGGTTAACATATGACAGACAGACAGACATACTTTATTGACCCCAAGGGAAATTGGGTTTCGTTATAGTTGCACCAACCAAGAATAGAGTAGAAATATAGCAAAATAAAACCAGAAATAACTAAATAATAATAAGTAAATTATGCCAAGTGGAAATGAGGAATGTTTGGGAGAATTCACTGAAACCTACCAAGTATGGAAAGAACTAGATAGGGTGGATGTGGAGAGGATGTTTCCTATGTTGCGGTATCCAGAACGAAAGGGCGCAGATGCAAAATTGAAGGGCAATTCTTTCAGAACAGTGGTGAGGAGGATTTTTTTAGCCGGAGAGTAGTAAATCTGTGGAACACTCTGCCACAGACTGTGGTGGATGCCAAGTATGTGGGTATATTTAAGGTAGAAGTTTAGTTTCCTGATTGGTCAGGGCATCAAGGGATCTGGCAAGAAGGCAGGTGTATGGAGTTGAGTGGGATCCAGGATCAGCCATGGTGGAATGGTGGAGCAGACTCAATGGGCTAATGGCCTCATTCTGCTCCTATGTCTTATGGCCTGATGTTCAGTTATCTGCGCATGCACATTGTTCTCTCTCTTTCTCTCGATGCAATGTAAATACACCAGTGAAAACCACCCCCCACATGTATGTTTTTATTTTAATTGATATGCAGTTCTGCACCCTGTCCAAAGCCTTAAAGTTCTTCCTATTCTGGGGAACAGAACTGTATGCAATACTCCAGAATTTCATAAAGTTGAATCATAATCTCCTGGCTTTTGAACTCAGTGCCTCAACTAATAAAAACAAGCATTCCATAAGTCTTCTTAACATCCTTACCGATGTGTGGCCACTTTCATGGAACTATGAACTTGGACTCCAAGACCTCTCTGCTCAGCAACACTGTTACAGATCTTACCAATAACATTGTACTGTTTCCTTGTATTTGCCCAGTCAGGATGCAATGTTTTCACATTTATCTGGGTTAAATTCAACAAAATGTCAACAAAATAGAGAGAGTACAGAGGAGATTTATTAGAATGTTACCTGGGTTTCAGCACCTAAGTTACAGAGAAAGGTTGAACAAGTTAGGTCTTTATTCTTTGGAGTGTAGAAGGTTGAGGGGGAACTTGATAGAGGTATTTAAAATTATGAAGGGAATAGATAGAGTTGACGTGGATAGGCTTTTTCCATTGAGAGTAGGGGAGATTCAAACAAGAGGACATGAGTTGAGAGTTAAGGGGCAAAAGTTTAGGGGTAACACAAGGGGGAACTTCTTTACTCAGAGAGTGGTAGCTGTGTGGAACAAGCTTCCAGTAGACGTGGTAGAGGCAGGTTTGATTTTGTCATTTAAAAAAAAATTGGATAGGTATATGGATAGGAAAGGAATGGAGGCTGAGTGCAGGTCGGTGGGACTAGGTGAGAATAAGTGTTCGGCATGGACTAGAAGGGCCGAGGTGGCCTGTTTCCGTGCTGTAATTGTTATATGGTTATATGTTATAAATTCCATATGCCATTTTTCTACCCATATCTGCAACTGATCATGCTGTATTCTTTGCCAGTCTTCTACGCTATGCATAACTCCACCAATCTTGGTACCATTTGCAAATTTGCTTACCCACCCATCTACATTTTCATTCATCTCATTTATATACATCACAAACAGCAGAGGTCCCAGCACAGCTCTCTGCAGAACTCCACTAATTACAGACTTCTAGCTCAAGTAAGTCCTTTCAATGCGCAAGCCAGTTCTGAATCCAAACAACCAATTTGTTGTGGGTCCCATGCATCTTAATGTTCTGGATTAGCCTCCCATGAGGGTCTTTTGTTCAAAATTCATGTAGACATCATCCACTGCCCTACTCTCATCTATCTCTCTCATCACCTTGTCAAATGGTATATAGTGTAGAGAAGTGTTTAGTCATACACTTTAGTAGAAATAATAAAGGTATAGACTACTTTCTAAATGGGGTGAAGATTCAAAAAGCAGAGGTGCAAATGTATGTGGGAGTTCTGTAATTAATCAATCTGTAAAGATTAATTTGCAGGATGAGTTGATGGTGAGGAAGGCAAATGAAATGTTAGCATTCATTTCAAGAGGACAAGACTGCTGTTTTATACGGCACTGTTCAGACCACCATCTCCTTCCAAACTCCCATCTTACCCCTCACTCAATACTACTCCCCTATTTTCTCTCTCTCTCTCTCTCTCTCTCTCTCTCTCTCTCTCTCTCTCTCTCTCTCCCCTCCCCGCTCCCCTATCCCTCCCTCACTCCTTCATTCCCATTTCCAATTGGTTAAACTGTAAGTCAATTACATGCTTATCTTTCCTCTGATTTGTTGAAACTGGTTTGGTTTCCTGCAGCGGCCGGATGTGAATATTTTCATCGCGGCGATTGGAATAAATGGGAATATGTGGAAAATGTGGAAACGCCGAAAATGATCCAATTCGATGAAAAAAATATTTAGTTCGGTGAGAAAATCGTTCTCAGGCATGTTGAATGAATCGGATTGTGGTTCCCCGCCGTTCGCGAGATCCTCATAGAGAAACCTGGTGTATCCGGTAAATCGCGGGCTGGAGATCTGGCGGCGAATAATGTCTTCACGTCCCTTCCCATTCCCCTCCTATCCCAAACCTCCTACTCCCCCTCCTTTCCTCTATCCCCCTCCTACCCCCTCCCCGACCCCTCCTCCGCCCATCCCAGATCCCTGCTCCCCTACATCCCCGATCCCTCCTCGCCCACGTCCCCGACCCCTCCTCCCCCAACCCCTCCACCCCTCTACCCCATCCCTCCTACCCTCGACCCCTCCCTCTCCATTACCCTCCACCCCATCCTCTCCTCCTCTACGCCTCTCCATCCCTGACGCCCCTCCCTCACTATTCCACATCCCCCTTACATTAGAGGGAAAATGCTGGTCGTGTTGGCAGCATTAGGAGGGAAGAGATGAAATATGAGGGCAAACTAACCGATGATTATAATAATAATATAAAGCAAGATAATAAAAGTATTTTTTAGTTGTACAAAGAGTAAAAGAGAGGAGAGAGTTGATATTAGACACCTGGAAAATGATGCTGGTGAGGTAGTAATGGGGGACAAAGAAATAGGAGATGAAATTAATGAGTACTTTGCATCAGTCTTCACTGTGGAAGACATCAGTAGTGTGCCAAAGGTCCATGAGTGTCAGGGAGCAGCAGTGAGTGCCATTGCTATTACAAAGGAACATCTAGAATTGTTGGGGGGTGGGAACCGAACTGAAGAGACTGGGGAAGAGGAGGTTAGCTCACAAATAGAGAAAGCTTGTAGACAGTGCAAGAGGCAGGATAGGCAGGTGACAGAGAAGGGACGCGCTCAGACCGAAGGCTTGAGATGTGTCTATTTTAATGCAAGGAGTGTTGTGAACAAAGCGGATGAGCTTAGAGCGTGGATCAGTACTTGGAGATATGATGTGGTGGCCATTACAGAGACTTGGATGGCTCAGGGACAGGATTGGTTACTTCAAGTGCCGGGTTTTAGATGTTTCAGAAAGGAAAGGGAGGATGGCAAAAGAGGTGGGGCGTGGCACTGTTGATCAGAGATAGTGGGACGCCATGGAGGGATTGTCTACGGAGTCTCTGTGGGTGGAGGTTAGGAACAGGAAGGGGTCAATATCTTTACTGGGTGTTTCTTATAGGCTGCTCAATAGTAACAGGGATATCGAGGAGCAGATAGGGAAACAGATCCTGGAATATAGGCATCTGTTAGATTCGAGAGACCATGTATTTGCACCTTGAAAAGTTACCAGGGCGCAGGCTTGGGCAGGGTTGTATGGGAGACCAGCAGTTGCCCATGCTGCAAGTCTGCCTTCTCCACGCCACCAATGTTGTCCAACGGAAGGGCAAGGACCGATACAGTCCTTTGGCACCAGTGTCGTCGCAAAGCAATGTGTGGTTAAGTGCCTTGCTCATGGACACAACATGCTGACTTAGCTGAGGCTCAAACTAGCGACCTTCAGATCACTAGACCAATGACTTAACCACTTGGCCAAGTGCCAACACAGATCCTGGAAAGGTGTAATAATAACAGAGTCGTCGTGATGGGAGATTTTAATTTTCCTAATATTGATTGGCATCTCCCTAGAGCAAGGGGTTTAGATGGGGTGGAGTTTGTTAGGTGTATTCAGGAAGGTTTCTTGACGCAGTATGTAGATAAGCCTACAAGAGGAGAGGCTGTACTTTATTTGGTATTGGGAAATGAACCTGGTCAGGTGTCAAATCTCTCAGTGGAAGAGCATTTTGGAGATAGTGATCATAATTCTATCTCCTTTACAATAGCATTGGAGAGAGATAGGAACAGGCAAGTTAGAAATGCGTTTAATTGGAGTAAGGGGACATGAGGCTATCAGGCAGGAAATTGGAGCCTTAAAATTGGAAACAGATGTTCTCAGGGAAAAGTACGGAAGAAATGTGGCAAATGTTCAGGGTATATTTGTGTAGAGTTCTGTATAGGTATGTTCCAGTGAGACAGGGAAGTTATGGTAGGGTACAGGAACTGTGGTGTACAAAGGCTGTAATAAATCTAGTCAAGAATTAAAGAAAAGCTTACAAAAGGTTCAGAGAGCTAGGTAATGTTAGAGATCTAGAAGATTATAAGGCTACTAGGAAGGAAATTAGGAAAGTCAGAAGGGGCCATGAGAAAGCCTTGGCGGTCAATATTAAGGAAAACCCCAAGGCATTCTACAAGTATGTGAAGAGCAAGAGGATAAGACGTGAAAGAATAGGATCTATCAAGTGTGACAGTGGGAAAGTGTGTATGGAGCCGGAGGAAGTAGCAGAGGTACTTAACGAATAGTTTACTTCAGTATTCACTATGGAAAAGGATCTTGGTGATTGTGGTGATGACTTGCAGCAGACTAAAAAGCTTGAGCATGTAGATATTAAGAAAGAGGATGCGCTGGAGTTTTTGGAAAGCATCAAGTTGGATAAGTCACTGGGACTGGACAAAATGTACCCTAGGCTACTGTGGGAGTCGAGGGAGTAGATTGCTGAGCCTCTGGCGATGATCTTTGCATCATCAATGGGGATGGGAGAGGTTCTGGAGGATTGGAGGGTTGCAGATGTTGTTCCTTTATTCAAAAAAGGGAGTAGAGATAGCCCAGGAGATTATAGACCAGTGAGTCTTACCTCAGAGGTTGGTAAGTCGATGGAGAAGATCCTGAGAGGCAGGATTTATGAACATTTGGAGAGGTATAATATGATTAGGAATAGTCAACATGGCTTTGTCAAGGGCAGATCGTGCCTTACAAGCCTGATTAGATTTTTTGAGGATGTGACTAAACACATTGATGAAGGAAGAGCAGTAGATGTAGTTTATATGGATTTCAGCAAGGCATTTGATAAGGTACCCCGTGCAAGGCTTATTGTGAAAGTAAGGAGGCATGGGATCCAAGGGGACATTGCTTTGTGGTTCCAGAACTGGCTTGCCCACAGAAGGCAAAGAGTGGTTGTAGGCGAGTCATATTCTGCATGGAGGTCGGTGACCAGTGGTGTGCCTCAGGGGTCTATTCTGGGACCCTTACTCTTTTATGATTTTTAAAAATGACCTGGATGAGGAAGTGGAAGGATGGGTTAGTAAGTTTGCTGATGACACTAAGGTTGGGGGTGTTGTGGATAGTGTGGAGGGCTGTCAGGTTACAGCAGGACATTGATAAGATGCAAAACTGGGCTGAGAAGTGGCAGATGGGGTTCAACCCAGACAAGTGTGAAGTGGTTCATTTTGGTAGGTCAAATATGATGGCAGAATATAGTATTAATGGTAAGTATCTTGGCAGTGTGGAGGATCAGAGGGATCTTGGGGTCTGAGTCCATAGGACGCTCAATACAGCTGCACAGGTTGACTCTGGTTAAGAAGGCATATGCTGTATTGGCCTTTATCAATCGTGGAATTGAATTTAGGAGACGAGGTAATGTTGCAGCTATATAGGACCCCCACTTGGAGTACTGTGCTCAGTTCTGGTCACCTCACTACAGGAAGGATGTGGAAGCTTTAGAAAGGGTGCAGAGGAGATTTACAAGGATGTTGCCTGTATTGAGGAGCATGCCTTATGAGAATAGGTTGAGTGAACTTGGCCTTTTCTGCTTGGAGCGAAGGAGGATGAGAGGTGACCTGATAGAGTTGTACAAGATGATGAGAGGCATTGATCGTGTGGATAGTCAGAGACTTTTTCCCAGCGCTGAAATGGTTGCCACAATGCTTGGGAGTAGGTACAGAGCAGATGTCAGGGGTAAGTTTTTCACTTAGAGAGTGGTGAGTGCATGGAATGGGCTGCTGGCAACGGTGATGGAAGTGGATATGATGGGGTCTTTTAAGAGGCTTTTAGACAGGTACATGGAGCTTAGTAAAATAGAGGGCTATAGGTAAGCCTAGTAATTTCTAAGGTAGGGACATTTTCGGCCCAACTTTGTGGGCCGAAGGGCCTGTATTGTTTTGTAGGTTTTCTGTGAAAAAATGCTAGGCAGACTGAAAGGGCTTCAGGTAGGCAAGTCACCTGGAACAGATGGACTACATCCCAGAGTCCTGAGAGAGGTTGCTGAAGAGATAACGGATGCCTTGGTCATGATCTTTCAAGAATCGCTTGATTCTGGCATGGTCCTGTATATTTAGATCCCATATCTCAGGATGGATGTGTTGTCATTGGAGAGATTCCAGAGGAGGTTCATGAGGATAATTCTGGTAGTGAAGGGTTTAACATATGAGGAGCATTTTGCAGCTTTGGGCCTGTACTCACTGAAATTAAAAATGCATGGGGATCTCATTGAAACCTATCAAATGTTGAAAAGACTGGGTAGGGTGAATGTGGAGATGCTTCCTTTGGTGGGAGTCTCCAGAACTTCAAAATTGATGGGTGACCTTTTAGAACAGTTAAGGAGGAATTTTTTTTAACCAGAGAGTAGTGAATCTGTGGAATGCACTGCCACAGACTGTGGCGGAGGCCAACTCCGTGGGTATCTTTAAGGTGGAAGTTGATTATTTCCCGATCGGTCAGAGCATCAAAGGATATGGCAAGAAGGCAGGTGTATGGGGTTGAGTGGGGTCTTGAATAACGGAATGGTGGAGCAGACTCGGTGGGCTAAATGGCCTAATTCAAGCATTCTATGTCTTATGGTCCGAGATGAGGGAATCCTCTGAGTAAATTCAGTATAATCCATTGGAAGGTCTGCTTGGCAAGAACTGCTGAAGGTTACGTCATTTCTTGTCTGTGAAGGTTATTTCAACATATACTCAGTGTTCTTTCCTTCTTTGCCTGTCTGAAGTGTACGTTGAGATGAAGCTATTACTGGACCCACTTGGTGTAAGCATAACTTGATACATTAGTGACATCTTTGCACCAAAGAATGCTGTTCCATTACTGCAAATGTTAACAGGTGGGATTATCGCAGAGTATTTTAAGTATATCCGTTATGGGTCCAGTGCTTGAGTGGAACCTGCTGGAGACTATGGGTTGTAGTCATTACTGTGTTTGATAGGTGAGAGGATCCTGCTGTGGAACATCAAGCTGAATTGTTGAATTTCTGCGACAGGACTGAGAGTGGAGAGGGGAGATGGCCTGTCTTAAAAAGGAGAGGAAGCGTGGTGAGGTAGGAGCCCAAGGTGATTTGGTGGATGAAAGAGGCAGGGTGCGCCAGATAGTGAGGAGTGAGATAGTGGTGTGGAGTTGGGAAACAGTAGCAGGTGGATGATCGAGGCAGACAAAGAAAAAAATGAGATGTAGAAGGAGTGAGGTGGGAGGAGAGAGGTTTGTAGATGGGAGACAGTTGTTGAAGGGGACTAAGCAGGAGCACAAGCACTACCATTGCTGGACTGAAATAAGTAATAGAAGTAACCATAGGAATCACTAGGGGAGAGGTGAGTGGCAGATGGAGCCAGAAGCTCAGGATAAGCAGTGGGGAGTATATTGGGTTTGATTGGCTACCAGTTCTATGCCTCACAGAGAATATATAATGTAATTAATTTCTGTGTGTTAAATTAGCTAGTCCTTCCAGAGAATATCATTTGACAGATGAAAGTTGAGACAGATACTGAAGTTGAAATGAGCAAGTCCAGTAAACAGCTGAGGCAGAAACGAGACAAGGATTAAGGAAGGTCTTGTATACTGAACTGCATTTAATGCAAGGAGCCTGGCTGGTAAGGGAAATGAACTCTGCAAGGGGAGGTACATAGGACTGAGACATTACAGCTATTACTGAAACATACCAGAGGAAAATAAACTAAGCTAAAAAGATTGTGAATGGCAGTCAAATGTGGGGTACAAAATGTACCAGGAGAAAGAAATGCACGTAAGGAAGGGAATGTTACAGTGATCATTGGGAACTTCACAATATGCAAGTAAGCTGGGAAACTAGTGGACCCAATGAAACAGATTTCATAGAATGGTGGGAATCAGTATGAATGGGGGATGGGAACCAGGGGGATGGGGGATGATGGAGCTAAGGATGAGCCAGCAGGTTTACAAGTAGATGATGGGTGTAACATGAATGTAAGTAAGGACAAGCCAATGATTGGGTACAAATGCAGATAGAGTAAAGAGTTAAATTGTACCACAGAAACAAAATTCAAAAGGGTGTAGAATACAGGACTGAAGCTGCTGTATTTAAATGCACGTAGCGTTTAGAATAAGGTGGACAAACTTGTGGAGCAGTTAGAGATTGGTCGGTATGATGTGGGCATCACTAAGTCATGGTTAAAAGAAGGCCATAGTTGGTAGCTTAACATCAAAGTATATACTTTATATCAAAAGGACAGGCAGGAAAGCATAGGTTGTGGTGTGGCTCTGTTGGTAAGAGATGGAATTATGATTTTAGAAAGAAGTGACATAGCGTCAGAGAATGTTGAATCTTTGTGGGTGGAGTTAAGAAACTGCAAGGGTAAAAAAAACATAAGAAATAGGAGCAGGTATAGGCCATCTGGCCTGTCGAGACTGCTCCGCCATTCAAAAAGATCGTGGCTGATCTGACCATGGACTCATCTCTACCTACTTGCCTTTTCCCCATAACACTAAATTCCCCGACTGTGCAAAAATCTATCCAACCTTGTCTTAAATATATTTACTGAGGTAGCCTCGACTGCTTGGTTGGGTAGAGAATCCCACAGATCCACCACTCTCTGGGAAAAGTTCCTCCTCATCTCTGGCCTAAATCTACTCCCCCGAATCTTGAGGCTATGTCCCTTAGTTCTAGTCTCACCTACCAGTGGAAACAACTATCCTGCCTCTATCTTATCTATCCCTTTCATAATTTTATATGTTCCTGTAAGATCTCTTCTTATTCTTAATTTAAGTGAGTATAGTGCCAGGCAACTCAAACTTTCCTCATAGTCTAACCCCCTCATCCCTGGAATCAACCTGGTAAACCTCCTCTGCACTGCCTCCAAAGCCAGTATATCCTTCCTCAAGTACGGAGACCAGAACTGCACACAGTACTCCAGGTGTGACCTCACCTGTACAGTTGCAGCATAATCTCCCTGTTCTTCAATTCAATCCCTCTAGCAATGGCCAACATTCCATTTGCCTTCTTGCAAACCAACCTTTTGCGATTCATGGACAAGCGCTCCCAAGTCCCTCTGCACATTATTTTACTATTTAAAAATGATCTGATCTTCCATTTTTCCTTCCAAAGTGGGTGACTTTGCATTTACCAACATTGTACTCCATCTGCCAGATCCTTGCCCACTCACTTCACCCATCTATATCTCTCTGCAGACACTCCCTGTCCTCTGCACAATTTGCTTTTCCACTCAATTTAGTGTCATCAGCAAACTTAGATACACTACACTCAGTCCCCCTCTTCCAGATCATTAATGTATATCGTGAACAGTTTTGGGCTAGCACCGACCCCTGCAGCGCACTGCTCACCACTGATTGCCAACCAGAGTTACATTATGTATCCCAGCTCTGCTTTCTATTGATTATCCATCTCTATCCATGCTACTACATCATCCCCAACTCTATACATCCTTATCTTATGGATAAGTCTTTTGTGTGGCATCTTATCGAACATCATCTGGAAATCCAAGTAAGTAATGTCCATCTGTATCCACTGCACTTGTTGTATCCTCAAAGAACTCCAGTAAGTTTGTCAAACAGAACCTGCCTTTTGCGGAATCCATGCTGCGTCTGCTTAATGGATCCATTTCTTTCCAGATGCCTTGCTATTTCTTCTTTAACGAATGCTTCAAGCATTTTCCCAACTACAGATATTAAACTAACTGGCCTATAGTTAAGCAACACACACAAAATGGTGGAACACAGCAGGCCAGGCAGCATCTATAGGGAGAAGCACTGTCGACGTTTCGGGCTGAGACCCTTCATCAGGACTAACTGAAAGAAAAGATAGTAAGAGACTTCAAAGTAGCAGGGGGAGGGGAAAATGCAAAATGGTAGACCGGAGGGGGTGGGGTGAAGCTGAGAGCCGGAAAGGTGATTGGCAAAAAGGATACAGAGCTGGAGAAGGGAAAGGATCATTGGACGGGAGACCTAGGGAGAAAGAAAAGGGGAGGGGAGCACCAGAGGGAGATGGAGAACAGGCAGAGTGATGGGCAGAAAGAGAGAAAAAAAAGGAGGGGGAGAAAAAAACTAAATATATCAGGGATGGAGTAAGAAGGGGAGGAGGAGCATTAACAGAAGTTAGAGAAGTCAATGTTCATGCCATCAGGTTGGAGGCTACCCAGCCGGTATATAAGGTGTTATGCCTCCAACCTGAGTGTGGCTTCATCTTGACAGTAGAGGAGGCCATGGATAGACATATCAGAATGGGAATGGGACGTGGAATTGAAATGTGTGGCCACTGGGAGATCCTGCTTTCTCTGGCGGATAGAGTGTAGGTGTTCAGCGAAACGGTCTCCCAGTCTGCGTCAGGTCTCACCAATATATAAAAGGCCACACCGGGAGCACCGGACGCAGTATACCACTTCAGCCGACTCACAGGTGAAGTGTCTGGGGCCCTGAATGGTGCTGAGGGAGGAAGTGTAAGGGCAGGTGTAGCACTTGTTCCACTTAGTTACCTGCCTTTTGCCTGCATCCTTTTTGATCGATGGCGTGACCTGGCCAGAGTCTAGAGAATTTTGGTAAATTATCATCAAAGCCTCAACTATAACCTCTGCCATTTCTTTCAATACCCTGGGATGCATTCCATCAGGACCATTATGGGAATCGTTAATAGGCCTCCAAATAGTCGCCAAGGTGTGGGGTTGAGTTTGCAAAGGGAGCTGGAAAAGGCATGTAATATGGTAATGACATAATTGTAATGGGGGATTTCAGTGTGCAGTGGGATTGGGAAAATCAGATCGGTGTTGGATCACGAGAGAGGGAATTTGTTGAATGCCCACAAGATGGCTTTTTAGAGCAGCTTGTGCTTGAGCCTGTTTGGGGAAAGGCTATCTTAGATTGGGTGTAGTGTAATAACCCAGAGCTTATCAGGAAGGTTAACATAAAGGAAACCTTATGAGGCAGTGATCATAATATGATGGAATTCATACTGCAGATTGAGAGGGAGAAGCATAAGTCACATGTAGCAGTATCACAATGGAATAAAAGGAATTATAGAGGCATTAGAGAGGAACTTGCCCAGGTGGATTGGAGGATACTGGTGGGATGATGGCAGAGCAAAGATGGCTGGGAATCGTTCACAAGGCACAGTATTGATATGTCCCTCAGAAGAAAAAAGGGACAGACAACCATGGCTGAAAGGGAAGTTTAGGCTATCTTGGTGGCATTTTTGCAGCCTCTGGTGAATAAAATCGATGATCTCAGATCTAAGGTGCTGAATCAGAGGGACATTAGGACCGCTTGTGTCCTTTGTTTCACAGAATCCTTATTAATCCCTTCCATAATGGATGCAGCGATTCAGATCAATAGATTTACTGTACACCATCTGGATAGATCTATAGAATCTCTCAAAATAGAGGTGGAGGAGTATACCTCATGATCAACTCCTCTTGGTGCACAAATATGTCAATGCTGTCCCAATTCTGCTCACCGGACCTGAAATATCTAGCAGTTAAGTGCCGTCCATTTTACCTACCACGAGAGATCATTCGGTGATCATTTTGGTAGCGGTAGACATTCCATCTCAGGCCAAAGTCAGTCAGGCTTTAGATGATCTGAGCAATAGGATCAACATGCACGAAACAGTGCACCCTAACGCCTTTACCATCGTTTTAGAAGCATAGAAACAGAGAAAATAGGTGCAGGAGTAGCCTATTCGGCCCTTCGAGCCTGCACCACCATTCAGTATGATCATGGCTGATCATCCAACTCAGAGCCCTGTACCTGCTTTCTCTCCATACCCCCTGATCCCTTTAGCCACATCTGACTCCCTCTTAAATATAGCCAATGAACTGGCTTCAACTGTTTCCTGTGGTAGAGAATTCCACAGATTCATCACTCTCTGTGTGAAGAAGTTTTTCCTCATCTCGGTCCTAAAAGGCTTTCCCTTTATCCTTAAACTGTGACCACTCGTTCTGGACTTCCCCAACATCGGAAACAATCTTCCTGCATCTAGCCTGTCCAATCCCTTTAGAATTTTATACGTTTCACTAAGATCCCCCCTCAATCTTCTAAATTCCAGTGAGTATAAGCTGAGTCGATCCAGTCTTTCTTCATATGAAAGTCCTGCCATCCCAGGAATCAATCTGGTGAACCTTCTTTGTACTCCCTCTATGGCAAGAATGTCTTTCCTCAGATTAGGGGACCAAAACTGCACACAATTGGGGGATTTTAACCAGGCCTGTCTGAAAAAAATCACTGAACAATCACCGTCAACAGATCACTTGCAATTCCAGAGGAAACAACACACTGGACCATTGTCACATCACCATCAAGAATGCCTACCGTGCTATTCCACGCCCTCACTTCAGGAAGTCTGATCATCTATCTGTACTGAATCTACACACTGAGTATAGACAGAAACTGAAGACTGCAGCACCAGCAGTGAGGACCAAGAAGCTATGGACAAGGGAAGCACAGGAGCGCTTCAGGACTGCTTTGAATAGGTGGTCTGGACCTTATTCAGGGATTCATCTTCGAATCTGGATGAGTATACTGCAGTTGTTACCGACCATTAAAATTGGTGTGGATGAGTGTGTGCCTGCAAAGTACATTCTATACATTCTTAAACCAAAAGAAGTGGATAAACCAGAAGGTATGTCGTCTGCTGAAGGTATGATCTGTGGCATTCAAGGCTGGTGACCTAGGTCTGTACCAGAAAACTAGGCTATGACTTGCGGAGGGCTTTTTCAAGGGCAAAGAGACAATTTCGAACGAGATTGGAGGCAACGTCGGATGCACGATAACTCTGGTAGGATTTGCGAGATATTACTTCTGACAAAGTGAAACCCAATAGCATGAATGGTAGCGATGTTTCACTACCAGATGAATTCAACACCTTCTATGCCTACTTTGAAAGGGAGAATATAACTGCACCTGTGAACATCCCTGCTGCAATCGGTGATCCTGTGATATCTGTCTCAGAGGTCGATGACAGGCTGTCTTAAAAGAGGGTGAACTCTCACAAGGTGGAAGGCCCTGATGGAGTACCTGGCAAGCCTCTGAAAACTTGTGTCAACCAACTACTAGGAGTACTCAAGGACATTTTCAACCTCTCACTGCTAGGGGCTGAAGTTCCCACTTACTTCAAAAAGGCAACAATTATACCAGTGCCAAAGAAGAGTAATGTGAGCTGCCTTAATGCCTGGCAGCTAGTAGCACTCACATCTACAGTGATGAAATGCTTTGAGAGATTGGTCATAAGTAGACTGAACTCCTGCCTGAACAAGGAACTGGACCCACTGCAATTTGCCAATTGCCTCAATAGCTCAACAGCAGATGCAATTTCAATGGCTCTTCATATGGCCTTAGACCACCAGGACAATACAAACACCTATGTCAGGATACTGTTTATCGACTATAGCTCAGCATTAAACACCCTCATTCGCATAATCCTGAGTTACAGAACCTGGAACTCTGTATCTCCCTCTGCAATTGGATCCATGACTTCCTAACTGGACCACCACAATCTGTGTGGATTAGTGATAATATATCCTCCTTGCTGATGATCAACTCTGGCGTGTGTGCCTAGCCCACTGCTCTACTTTGTCTATACCTATCTCTGTGGCTAGGCATAGCTCAAATACCAACTATAAATTTGCTGATGGTACAACTATTGTTGGTAGATTCTCAGATGGAGATGAGAAGGCAGAGAGGAGCAAGATATACCAACTAGTGGAGTGGTGTCGCAGCAAACAACCTTGCACTCAATGTCAGTAAGACAGAAGTGCTAACTGTGGACATCAGTCTTCAGATTGGAAGACATCTGCAGTATACTGGATATTCAAAAGTGTCAGGGAAGTGAAATCTGTGCAGTGAAAATTATGACTGAGAAGGTGCTCAGGAAGCTTAATGGTCTGAGGGTTGATAAATCTCCTGGACCTGATGGAATGGACCCCTGGGTTCTGAAGGAAACAGCTGGAGAGATTGCTGAGGCATTAACGGTGATCTTTCAAGATTCGATAGATTCTGGCATTGTACCGGATGACTGGAAAATTACAAATGTTACTCCACAATTAAGAAGGGTGGGAGGCAGCAGAAAGGAAACTATAGACCTGTTAGCCTGACATCAGTGGTTGAGAAGTTGTTGGAATCGATTGTTAGGAATAAGATTATGGAGTACCTGGAGACGTGACAAGATAGGCCAAAACCGGCATGGTTTCCTGAAAGGAAAATCCAGCCAGACTACTGCAATTTTTTGAGGAAATTACAAGCAGGGTAGACAAAGGAGATGCAGTAGATATGGTGTACTTGGATTTTCAGAAGGCCTTTGACAAGGTGCCACACATGAGGCTGCTTAACAAGATAAGAGCCCATGTAATTACAGGGAAATTACTAGCATGGATTGAGCATTGGCAGAAAACAGAGAGTGGGAATAAAGGGATCCTATTCTGGCTGGCTGCCGGTTACCAGTGGAGTTCAACAAGGGTCGGTGTTGGGACCGCTGCCTTTTACAATGTTTATCAATGATTTGGATTATGGTATTAATGGATTTGTGGCTAAATTTGCTAATGTGCAAAGGTAGCTGGAGGAGCGGGTACTGTTGAGGAAACGGGGAGCCTGCAGAGAGACTTAGATAGTTTAGGGGAATGGGCAAAGAAGTAGCAAATGAAATAACAGGGGCAGAGTTTGTTAAGTGTGTCCAGGATGGATTCCTGACACAGTATGTTGACAGGCCAACTGGGGGAATGCCATACTAGATCTAGTATTAGGTAACGAACCGGGTCAGGTCACAGATCTGTCAGTGGGTGAGCATCTGGGGGACAGTGATCACCGCTCCCTGACCTTTAGCATTATCATGGAAAAGGATAGAATCAGAGAGGACAGGAAAATATTTAATTGGGGAAGGGCAAATTATGAGGCTATAAGGCTAGAACTTGCGGGTGTGAATTGGGATGATGTTTTTGCAGGGAAATGTACTATGGACGTGTGGTCGATGTTTAAGGATCTCTTGCAGGATGTTGGGGATAAATTTGTCCCGGTGAGGAAGATAAAGAATGGTAGGGTGAAGGAACCATGGGTGACAAGTGAGGTGGAAAATCTAGTCAGGTGGAAGAAGGCAGCATACTTGAGGTTTAGGAAGCAAGGATCAGATGAGTCTATTGAGGAATATAGGGTAGCAAGAAAGGAGCTTAAGAAGGGGCTGAGAAGAGCAAGAAGGGGGCATGAGAAGGCCCTGGCGAGTAGGGTAAAGGAAAACCCCAAGGCATTCTTCAATAATGTGAAGAACAAAAGGATGACAGGAGTGAAGGTAGGACCGATTAGAGATAAAAGTGGGAAGATGTGCCTGGAGGCTGTGGAAATGAGCGAGGTCCTCAATGAATACTTCTCTTTGGTATTCACCAATGAGAGGGAACTTGATGACGGTGAGGACAATATGAGTGAGGTTGGTGTTCTGGAGCATGTTGATATTAAGGGAGAGGAGGTGCTGGGGTTGTTAAAATACATTAGGACGGATAAGTCCCTGGGCCTGACGGAATATTCCCCAGGCTGCTCCACGAGGCAAGGGAAGAGATTGCTGAACCTCTTGCTAGGATTTTTATGTCCTCGTTGTCCACGGGAATGGTACCGAAGGATTGGAGGGAGGGAAATGTTGTCCCCTAGTTCAAAAATGGGTTGTAGGGATTGTCCGGGTAATTATAGACCAGTGAGCCTTACGTATGTGGTGGGAAAGCTGTTTGAAAAGATTCTTAGAGATAGGATCTATGGGCATTTAGAGAATCATGGTCTGATCAGGGACAGTCAGCATGGCTTTGTGAAGGGCAGATCATGTCTAACAAGTCTGATAGAGTTCTTTGAGGAGGTGACCAGGCATATAGATGAGGGTAGTGCAGTGGATGTGATCTACATGGATTTTAGTAAGGAATTTGACAAGGTTCCACACGGTAGGCTTATTCAGAAAGTCAGAAGGCATGGGATCCAGGGATGTTTGGCCAGGTGGATTCAGAATTGGTTTGCCTGCAGAAAGCAGAGGGTCATGGTGGAGGGAGTACATTCAGATTGGAGGGTTGTGACTAGTGGTGTCCCACAAGGATCTGTTCTGGGACCTCTACTTTTTGTGATTTTTATTAACGACCTGGATGTGGGGGTAGAAGGGTGGGTTGGCAAGTTTGCAGATGACACAAAGGTTGGTGATGTTGTGGATAATGTAGAGGATTGTCGAAGATTGCAGAGAGACATTGATAAGATGCAGAAGTGGGCTGAGAAGTGGAAGATGGAGTTCAACCCGGAGAAGTATGAGGTGGTTCACTTTGGAAGGACAAACTCTAAGGCAGAGTACAAAGTAAATGGCAGGATACTTGGTAATGTGGAGGAGCAGATGGATCTGGGGGTACATGTCCACAGATCCCTGAAAGTTGCCTCACTGATAGATAGGGTAGCTAAGAAAGCTTATGGGGGTTTAGCTTTCATAAGTCGAGGGATAGAGTTTAAGAGTCGCAATGTAATGATGCAGCTCTATAAAATTCTGGTTAGGCCACACTTGGAGTACTGTGTCCAGTTCTGGTCACCTCACTATAGGAAGGATGTGGAAGCATTGGAAAGGGTACAGAGGAGATTTACCAGGATGCTGCCTGGTTTAGAGAGTATGGATTATGATCAGTGATTAAGGGCGCTAGGGCTTTACTCTTTGGAGAGAAGGAGGATGAGAAGAGACATGATAGAGATGATAGATAGATAGATAGATACTTTATTCATCCCCATGGGGAAATTCAACTTTTTTTCCAATGTCCCATACACTTGTTGTAGCAAAACTAATTACATACAATACTTAACTCAGTAAAAAATATGATATGCATCTAAATCACTATCTCAAAAAGCATTAATAATAGCTTTTAAAAAGTTCTTAAGTCCTGGCGGTAGAATTGTAAAGCCTAATGGCATTGGGGAGTATTGACCTCTTCATCCTGTCTGAGGAGCATTGCATCGATAGTAACCTGTAGCTGAAACTGCTTCTCTGTCTCTGGATGGTGCTATGTAGAGGATGTACAAGATATTAAGAGGAATAGACAAAGAGGACAGCCAGTGCCTCTTCCCCAGGGCACCACTGCTCAGTACAAGAGGACGTGGCTTTAAGGTAAGGGGAGGGAAGTTCAAGGGGGATATTAGAGGAAGGTTTTTCACTCAGAGAGTGGTTGGTGCGTGGAATGCACTGCCTGAGTCAGTGGTGGAGGCAGATCCACTAGTGAAGTTTAAGAGACTACTAGACAGGTATATGGAGGCATTTAAGGTGGGGGGTTATATCGAAGGCAGGGTTTGAGGCTCAGCACAACATTGTGGGCCGAAGGGCCTGTAATGTGCTGTACTATTCTATGTTCTATGTTGATAGGGGACTCTTATAGTCAGGGATTCAGACAGGCGATTCTGTGGACACAGGAACGAAACTTGGATGGTAGTTCGCCTTCCAGGTGCCAGGGTCTGGGACGTTTCTGATCACCTTCAAGATATCCTGTGGTGGGAGGGAGAACAGCCAAAGGTCGTGGTACATATTGGTACCAATGACATAGGTAGGAAGAGGTCCTGAAAGAAGACTACGGGGAGTTAGGAAGGAAGTTGAAAAGCATGTACCTCAAAGATAGCAATCTCAGGATTACTGCCTGTGCCACGTGACAGTGAGACTAGGAATAGAATGAGGTGGAGGATAAATGCGTGGCTGAGGAATTGGAGTGGGGGCAGGGATTCAGATTTCCTCATTATTGGGACCTCTTTTGGGGCAGGTGGGACCTGTACAAAAAGGACGGGTTGCACTTCAATCCCAGGGGGACCAATATCCTGGCGGGCAGGTTTGATAGAGCTGTTGGGTGGGGAGGGTTTAAACTAGTTTGGCAGGGGGGTGGGAATCAGAATGTGAGTGCAGGGATTAAGGTAGAAGGACAAGTGCATGATGCTAAGAGTTCTGAGATGATGAGGAAGGACAGGCAGCGGACAGAACATAATTATAGCCAGTTAAAGGGGTTGAAATGTGTCTATTTCAATGCTAGTTGTATTAGGAACAAGGAGGATGAACTTAGAGCATGGATTAGTACGTGGAACTACAATGTTGTGGCCGTTACTGAAACTTGGTTGGAGGAAGGGCAGGATTGGATGATGCAGGTCCCGGGGTTCAGGTGATTTAAAAGGAATAGGATAGGAGGTAGAAAAGTGGGGGGAAGTGGCATTGCTGGTCAGGGATAGTATCACGACTATAGAAAGGGAGGACGCTGCAGAAGGAGTGTCCACGGAGTCAGTCTGTGTGGAAGTCAGAAATAGGAAGGGATCAATCACTGTGCTGGGAGTAGTCTATAGGCCCCCAAATAGCCCTCGGGAAACCAAGGAGCAGATAAGCAGGCAGATTTTAGAATGGTGCAGGAAATGCAGGGTGGTAGTTATGGGTGATTTCAACTTCCCTCATATTGACTAGCACCTCCTGAGTGCAAGGGGGATAGATGGGGCTGAATTTGTCAGGTGTGTTCAAGAAGGATTCCTGACAGTATGTGGACCAGCTGACGAGAGGAGAGGCTATACTGGATCTAGTTCTAGGTAATGAACCTGGTCAGGTGACAAACCTCTTGGTGGGAGAGCATTTTGGTGAGAGTGACCACAACTCCCTTAGCTTCAGCATAGCTATGGAAAGGGATAAAATCAGTCGAAATGGTAAAGTGATTAACTGGGGAAGGGCTAATTTTGAAGGGATAAGGCAGGAATTAGCGATAGTAACTTGGAAACAGATGTTCAAAGGGGAAAGCACAGAAGTAATGTGGGAGAAGTTTAGGGACCACTTGAGCTGGGTTCAGGATAGGTTTGTCCCACTGAGGCAAGGAAAAAATGGTAGGAAAAGGGAACTGTGGCTGACGAAACACATGAGGCAACTCGTCAAGCGGGAAAAGGAAGCATATGTTAGATATAAGAAGCAGGAAGTAGGAGGGGCTTAAGAGAAATGTAGGGTAGCCAGGAAGGAGCTAAAGAAAGGACTTAGGAGAGCTTGAAGGGGACATGAGAAGGCCTTGGCATGTAGGATTAAGGAGAACCCCAAGGTGTTCTATGCATATGTGAAGAATAGGAGGATGACGAGAACGAAGGTGGGACCGCTAAAAGATAAAGAGGGCAACGTGCCTGGAAGCAGAGGAGATTGGGGAGGTCCTAAATGAATACTTTGCTTTAGTATTCACAGTTGAAAAGGATCTTGATCAGGATGAGGTCAAAGTAGAGCGGGCTGGTGTGCTGGACAGTGTGGAGATTAAGGAAGAAGAAGTGCTGGATCTTCTTAAAAACATTAAGATTGATAATTCCCCAGGGCCGGATATAATACACCCCAGGTTGTCGTGGGAATTGAGAGAAGAGATCGCAGGAGCTTTAGCTATGATCTTTGAATCCTCTTTGGCTGCAGGGGAAATGCCAGAGGACTGGATAATGGCAAATGTAGTTCCCTTGTTTAAAAAAGGTAATCGGGAGAAACCTGGGAACTATAGACAGGTGAGTCTTACGTCAGTGGTAAGCAAGCTACTGGAAAGGATTCTTAAGGATAGGATCGACGAGCATTTGGAGAAGTACAGTCCACTCATGGATAGTCAACATGGCTTTGTGAAGCGAAGATCGTGCCTCATGAGCCTGATTGAGTTTTTTGAAGAGGTAACAAAAGAAATTGATGAGGGTAGGGCAGTGGATGTGGTCTACATGGACTTTAGCAAAGCATTTGACGAGGTCCCTCATGAGAGATTGGTGGGTAAAATCAGAGCTCATGGCATTGGGGGAAAATATTGACATGGATAGAAAACTGGTTGGCAGATAGAAAGCAAAGGGTAACGGTGAATGGGTGTTTCTCGGAATGGCGGGTGGTGACTAGTGGGGTGCCACAGGGCTCGGTATTGGGACCACAGCTGTTTACGATTTACATCAACGATTTAGATGAAGGCATTGAGAATAACATCAGCAAGTTTGCTGATGATACTAAGCTGGATGGCAGTGTGACATGTGATGAGGATGTTAGGAGAATTCAGGGTGACTTGATAGGCTGAGTGAGTGGGCAGATACTTGGCAGATGACGTTTAATGTGAATAAGTGTGAGGTTATTCACTTTGGGAGTAAGAACAGGAAGGCAGATTATTATCTGAAAGGTGTAGAGTTAGGTAAGGGAGAAATACAAAGAGATCTAGGAGTCCTTGTTCATCAGTCACTGAAGGTGAATGAGCAAGTGCAGCAGGCAGTGAAGAAGGCTAATGGAATGTTGGCCTTTATTACAAAGGGAATTGAGTACAAGAGCAAGGAAATCCTTTTGCATTTGTACAGGGCTCTGGTGAGACCACACCTGGAGTATTGTGTACAGTTTTGGTCTCCAGGATTAAGGAAGGACATCCTGGCTGTAGAGGAAGTGCAGCGTAGATTCACAAGGTTAATTCCTGGGATGTCCCGACTGTCTTACGCAGAGAGGTTAGAGAGACTGGGCTTGTACACGCTGGAATTAAGGAGATTGAGAGGGGATCTGATTGCAACATATAAGATTATTAAGGGATTGGACAAGATAGAGGCAGGAAATATGTTCCAGATGGTTTGAGAATAAGGGGTAGGTCATTTAGGACAGAGTTAAGGAAAAACTTCTTCTCCCAGAGAGTTGTGGAGGTCTGGAATGCACTGCCTCGGAAGGCAGTGGAGGCCAATTCTCTAGATACTTTCAAGAAGCATCTAGGTAAGTACCTTATGGATAGGGGAATCAAGGGATATGGGAACAAGGCAGGAACCGGGTATTGATAGTAGATGATCAGCCATGATCTCAGAATGGCGGTGCAGGCTCGAAGGGCCGAATGGTCTACTTCTGCACCTATTGTCTATTGAGAGACTCATCCAGAAAGTTATGAGGCATGGGATAAGTGGAACCTTGGCTGTTTGGATAAAAAATTGGTTTAAAGGAAGAAAGCAGAGGGTAGTTGTGGAAGGAAAGTATTCTGCCTGGAGGTCGATGACTAGTGGAGTGCCGCAGGGATCTGTCCTGGGACCCCTGCTATTTGTGATTTTTATAAATGACCTGGATGTAGAGGCAGAAGGATGGGTGAGTAAGTTTGCGGATGACACGAAGATTGGAGGAGTTGTGGATGGAGCTGTAGGTGGTCGAAGGTTACAAGAGGATATAGACAGGCTGCAGAGTTGGGCAGAAAAATGGCAGATGGAGTTCAATCCGGACAAGTGTGAGGTGATGCATTTTGGAAGGACCAACCAGAAGACTGAATACAGGATTAATGATCAGTTACTTAAGAGTGTGGATGAACAAAGGGACCTTGGGGTTCAAATCCATATATCCCTTAAGGTCGCTGCACAGGTGATAGCATAGTTAAGAAGGCCTATGGGATGCTAGGCTTCATTAACAGGGGGATTGAGTTCAAGAGTAGAGAGGTCATGTTGCAACTCTACAAATCTCTCGTGAGACCACACTTAGAGTATTGTGTTCAATTTTGGTCACCTCATTATAGGAAGGATGTGGAAGCTATGGAGAGGGTGCAGAGGAGATTTACCAGGATGTTGCCTGGTTTGGAGAACAAGTCATATGAAGCAAGGTTAGCAGAGCTGGGACTTTTCTCTTTGGAGCGTAGAAGAATGAGAGGGGATTGATGGAGGTCTACAAGATTATGAGAGGCATAGATAGGGTGGATAGTTAGTACCTGTTTACCAGGGCACCAATAGCAAACACCAGAGGGCATATGTACCAAATTAAGGGAGGGAAGTTTAGGGGAGACATCAGGGGTAAGTTTTTTACACAGAGGGTTGTAAGTGCCTGGAATGACTTTCCAGGGATGGTGGTGGAGGCTAAAACATTAGGGGTATTTAAGAGCCTCTTGGACAGGCACATGGATGAAAGATAAATGGAGGGTTATGGGGTAGTGTGGGTTTAGTACTTTTTTTTTTAGGATTATATGGGTCGGCACAACATGGAGGGCTGAAGGGCCTGTACTGTGATGTAGTGTTCTATGGTTCTATGGTTAGTCGTTCCCCTTGGGTTCAGGTGTAACCCATCCATTTTGTACAGGTCGTACCTTCTCCAGAAGAGGTCCCAAATGTCCATAAATCTGAACCCCTGCTTCCTGCACCTGTCAAGTCATCCTATTCCTACCCACACCGTACATGGCATGGGCAGCAGTCCAAAGATTACTACCCTGGTGGTCCTGTTCTTCAGCTTTCTATCTAACTTCCTAAAATCTCTCTTTAGGACCTCTTCACCTCTACCTATGTCTTTGCTGCCATATGCACCATTACTTCTGGCTTTCCGGTCTCCCCTTTGAGAATGTCATTTGACCTTGGCACCTGAGAGGCAACATACCCTCTAGGTATCTCTATTGCACCCACAGAATATCGTCTCTGTTCCTTTGACAATAGAATTTTCTGTCACCACTGCAGTCCTCTTCACCTTTCTCTTCTGAGCCACAGCACTATACTAAGTGCCAGAGATATGGTCACTGTGGCCCCTCCCCCCCGGTAGGTCTTCTCCTTCAACAGTATCTAAAGTGGTATACTTGTTATTGAGGGGAACTGCCACAAGGATTCTCTGCACTGGCTCACTGGCTGTGCATTTCTCTTCCTTCTCTAGACAGTCACCCAGTCTAGCAACCTATGGGTGACTACCTCCTTGTTGCTCCTATCACTTCCACATTGTCCTGTATGAGCCTAAGGTGTTCAAGTTGCAGCTCCAGTTCCTTAATACATAATTTGTGGAGCTGCAGCAGAACGGAGTTGAGGAAAAACTGTTTCACCCAGAGAGTTGTGGATCTATGGAATGCTCTGCCTCAGAAGGCAGTGGAGGCCAATTCTCTGGATGCTTTCAAGAAAGAGTTAGATAGAGCTCTTAAAGATAGCGGAGTCAAGGGATATGGGGAGAGGGCAGGAACAGGGTACTGATTGTGGATGATCAGCCATGATCACAATGAATGGTGGTGCTGGCTCAAAGGGCCAAAGGGCCTACTCCTGCATCTATTGTCTGTTGTCAAGTCTGCTCTGCCATTTCAGCATGGCTGATTCGTCTTTCCTCTCAGCCCTAATCTCCTGCCTTCTCCCCGTATCCCTTCATGCCTTGATCAATCAAGAATAGAAACATAGAAAGCCTGCAGCACAATACAGGCCCTTCAGCCCACAAAGTTGTGCCAAACATGTCCCTACTTTAGAAATTACTAGGCGTACCCATAGTCCTCTATTTTTCTAAGCTCCATGTACCTATCCAAAAGTCTCTTAAAAGACCCTATCGTATCCGCCTTTGCTGGCAGCCCATTCCACGCACTCACCACTCTCTGCGTAAAAAAAAAAAAAACCAACAACAACAACAACTTACCCCTGTCATCTCCTCTGTACCTACTCCCAAGCTCCTTAAATCTGTGCCCTCTTGTTGCAGCCATTTCAGCCCTGGGAAAAAGCCTCTGACAATCCACACGATCAATGCCTCTCATCATTTTACACACTTCTATCAGGTCACTTCTCATCCTCTGTCGCTCCAAGGAGAAAAGGCCGAGTTCACTCAACCTGTTTTCATAAGGCATGCTCCCCAATCCAGGCAATATCTTTGTAAATCTCCTCTATCAACCTCTGTCTTAAATATTCGTAAATATTTCCACAGCTGCCAGTGGCAACGTTCACAGATTTGGCTGGAGAAATTCCTCCTGAACTCCATTATGAAAGGTCACCCATCATTTTTCTGAATTCTAGTGAATACAGGCCCAGAGCCATCAAGTGTTCTTTATATGAGAAGTATTCAATCCTGGAATAATTTTTGTGAACCTGGTTTGAACCCTCTCCAGCATATCCTTTTTAAGATAAGGGACTCAAAACTGCTACAATACTCCAAGTGAAGCCTCACCAGTGCTTCATAAAGCCTGGACATTACATCCTTGTTTTTATATTCTTGTCCTCTTGAAATGAATGCTAACGTCACATTTACCTTCCCCATCACAGATTCAACCCACAAATTAACCTTTAGGGAATCCTGCACAAGGACTCCCAAGTCCCTTTACACCTCAGATTTTTGATTTTTTTTTCAATTTAGAAAATTTTGTTGTTCAGTTGTTAAGTCCAGGCCCAGGCTGACTCTTCATGAGCTCATGGACCATATAGTCCATGGGGTTTTCATGGCAAGATACGGAAGTAGTTTGCTGGGCCTCTCTTCTGCTCAGATACTGCTGCTGCCCACTTGGGACCTGGCTGGGTTTGATCTCAGGACCATCTGCTTTGAAGTCCAGTGCTGATGCCACTACACCATCAGCTGGCCAATTTAGCAAATAGTCTAAAAAAAACACAAAATGCTGGCAGAACTTAGCAGGCCAGACAGCATCTATGGGAGGAGGTAATAACGACGTTTCGGGCCGAAACCCTTCATCAGGAGACCCTTCATCACTCCTGATGAAGGGTTTCAGCCCGAAACGTCATTATTACCTCCTCCCATAGATGCTGTCTGGCCTGCTGAGTTCTGCCAGCATTTTGTGTTTTTTTATTTATTTCCAGCATCTGCAGATTCATTCGTGTTAGCAAATAGTCTTCCCTTTAATTTCTTCTGGGTTACTTCCTGAGCCACATGCAAACTGGCATAGGGTCAAGAAGTTTAGAGAGTTAAATGAATGCATGGTTCAAGGATTGGTGTTGGAGAAGTGGGTTTTAATTTATGGGAGATTGGCATCAGTATTGGGAAAGGAGAGAGCTGTACCATTGAGACAGACTTCGCCTGAACTATGAAGGGACCTGGATCCTAGTGAATTGCATAACTTGGGCTGTGACTAGAACTTTAAACTAAATAGTAAGGGGCTGTGTTCAATAGATTGGAGAAGTATGGATAAAGTAAAAAAGAAAATTGTGGATAAAGATAAAGAAAAAGCAAAAGATAAAAAAGAGAAAGGAGTGGAGTGAAGAAAATTAAAGTGCAAAAGAGTAAAAGATTACAAGATTTTAAAAGCACAATGAGGGTAAGGGTACTTTATTTGAAATGCCTGGAGTATTCGAAACAAGGTCAGTGAACTTGCTGCTCAATTCAGTACAAAGGGATATGATTCAGTAGCCATCACAGAGATGTGGTTGCAGGGTGAAGAGGATTGGGAATTAAATATCTAAGGATATCTGGTAATACAGAAGGATACGCAAGAAGGTAAGGGAGGGCACAATAGTTTGATCTAAAACCAATGTTTAATGCCTAAACAGTGGAGACTACAATGGGATGAGGGAGGAATTGGCTAGAGTAGACTGGGAATGCAGGCTATATGTGCAGGATAGTTGAGAAACAGTGGAAGATTTTCTAAGAGATTTTTCACGGTATTCAATAAAAGGATATTAAATAGTTAAAAGCAAGGATCGTAAGGCTGGGGAGAGCCAGCCTTGGATAACTAAGGAAATAAAGAACACATCAAACTAAAAGCTCATGCATTCAAAGTTGCCAAGAGTACTAGGAAACTAGAAGACTCGGAAAACTTTAAAAAGCAACAAAGAACCACTAAGTGAACGATTTAAAAAATGGGGGAAGCTAGATTATGAACATAAACTAGCACAAATTATAAAAATAACAGATGATAAAAGTTTTTATAATTATATAAAGCTAAAGTGTAGCTAAAGTGAATGTACGTCCCTTGGGGAACGAGAAGGGTGAATTGATATTGGGTAATGAGGAAATGGCAGAGGCTTTGAATGACTTTTTTGTCGGTCTTCACGGTGGAGGACATATCTAACGTGCCAAAGAGAGATGTTACAGGTGCGATGGGAGGTGAGGACCTCGATACAACAGCTACCACTAAAGAGGTAGTGCTGAGCAAACTTTTGGGCCTGAAGATAGATAAGTCTCCTGGTCCTGATGGAATGCATCCCAGGGTACTGAAAGAAATGGCAGAAGTTATTGTTGAGGCTTTAGTGATAATTTACCAAAATTCTCTGGACACTGGGCAGTTCCAGGCAGATTAGAAGATGACGAATGTCACGCCACTATTCAAAAAAGGATGTAGGCAAAAGGCAAGTAACTATAGGCCAATTAGTTTAATATCTGTAGTTGGGAAAATGCTTGAAGTTATCATTAAAGAAGAAATAGCAAGGCATCTGGAAAGAAATGGATCCATTAGGCTATTCATAGAGTTGGGGCTAATGTAGTAGCATGGATAGAGAATTTGTTAACCAACAGAAAGCAGAATTGGAATAGGTGGGTGTTTCTCTGGTTGGCAGTCAGTGGTGAGCGGAGTGCTACAGTGGTCGGTGTCGGGCCCGCAACTGTTCAGGATAGACAATGATCTGGATGAAGGGGCCGAGTGTAGTGTATGTTAGTTTGTTGATGTCTATAGGTCAGTTGTGGAGAGCGCCCTCTTCTTTGTGGTGGCGTGTTGGGGAGGAAGCATTAAGAAGAGGGACGCCTCACGTCTTAATAAGCTGGTAAGGAAGGCGGGCTCTGTCGTGGGCAAAGTACTGGAGAGTTTAACATCGGTAGCTGAGCGAAGGGTGCTGAGTAGGCTACGGTCAATTATGGAAAACCCTGAACATCCTCTACATAGCACCATCCAGAGACAGAGAAGCAGTTTCAGCGACAGGTTACTATCGATGCAATGCTCCTCAGACAGGATGAAGAGGTCAATACTCCCCAATGCCATTAGGCTTTACAATTCAACCGCCAGGACTTAAGAACTTTTTAAAAGCTATTATTAATGCTTTTTGAGAGAGTGATTTAGATGCATATCATATTTTTACTGAGTTAAGTATTGTATGTAATTAGTTTTGCTACAACAAGTGTATGGGACATTGGAAAAAAATGCTGAATTTCCCCATGGGGATGAATAAAGTATCTATCTATCTATCTATCTAAATTGAGTGGAAAAGTAAATTGTGCAGAAGATACGGAGTGTCTGCAGAGAGATATAGATAGGTTAAGTGAGTGGAGAAGGCTCTGGCAGATGGAATACGATGGTGGTAAATGTGAGGTCATCCACTTTGGAAGGAAAACGGAATAACAGACTATTATTTAAATGGTCAAAAATTGTTGCATCCTGCTGTACAGAGGGACTTGGGAGTGCTTGTGCATGAATCACAAAAGGTTGATTTGTAGGTGCAGCAGTTTTATCAAGAAGGCAAATAGAATATTGGCCTTCATTGCTAGAGGAATTGAATTTAAAAACAGGGAGGTTATGCTGCAACTATACAGGGTATTGATGAGTCCACACCTGGAATCAACCAGGTTGATTCCAGGGATGAGGGAGTTAGACTGTGAGGAGAGATTGAGTCGCCTGGGACTGTTCTTGCTGGAATTCAGAAGAATGAGAAGAGAACATAAAATTATGGAAGGGTTAGATGAGATCGAGGCAGGAAAGTTGTTTCCACTGGTAGGTGAGACTAGAATGAGGGGACATAGTCTCAAGATTTGGGGGAGTAGATTTAGGATGGGGATGAGGAGGAACTGCTTTTCTCAGAGAGTGGTGAATTTGTGGAATTCTCTGCCCAATAAAGCGGTTTAGGCTCCCTCAGTAAATATATTTAAGATAAGGTTGGAAAAATTTTTGCATAATAGGAGAATTAAGGGTCATGTGGTAAAGGCGGGTAGGAGGAGGTGACTCTATGGCCAAGTCAGCCATGATCTTATTGAATGGCGAAGTAGGCTCAACAGGCCAGATGGCCTACTCCTGCTCCTAATTCTTTTGTTTTACCAAAGTGCATGACCATACACCACCCGACACAGTCTCCTAATCTATATGTCCTTCTGTAGCCTCTCTACTTTGTTATAACCACCTGCCCCTCCACCTGTCTTCGTATCATCTTCAGATTTTGTAACAAAGTCATCAATTCCATCATACAAGTCATTGACATATAACGTAAACAGAAGCAGTCCTAACACAGACCCCTGTGGGACACCATTGCTCACTGACAGCCAACCAGAAAAGGCTCTCTATTCCCATGCTTTGTCCCCTGCCAATCAACCTCTGGTTTATCCATGCTGGTATCTTTCTTCTTTGTTGCTTTTTAAAGTTTTTCTAATCTTTCTGTTTCCTACTATTGGTGACTTTATAAGAGCTATGGGTTCTTAACTTGTTAAACAGGCTCATGTGTGGCATCTTGTCAAAAGCCTTCTGAAAATCCAAGTATGTGACACCAATTGATTTGCCTTTGTTAATCATGTTTGTTATTTCTTCCAAAGAATTCCAACAGAATTGTCAGGCAAGATTTTTCTTCGGGGAAATCATGCTGACTACAGCCTTTTTACCATGTGTCTTCAAGTACACTGAAGCTACATCCTTAACAATCAGTTCCAACGTCTTCCTAACCACTGAGGTTAGACTAACTGTCCTATAATTTGAGAAAGGATCTAGTGCTTACCCAGTATAAATGACAAATAAACTCTTCTCGAGCTCCCAGCCGGGTACAGGTATAGGTTTTAACCATAGTTTTGATGACAAACTGCTATTTTCATCAGGGTGGTGCCTAGGCACATCAAGTCCATCGGTATATATACCCCTGTCATTTGCACCTCCTGATTCGACAGTCCTCAACCAATCAGGTTTTCACTCAAATTCCAGTTGTTACTTAGAGTGAGACCTTCATCTTTGTTTCAATTCTAATTTTCTAGTCTTATTTCAATGACTTCCTTCACCAAGTGGTCCCAAAAACCATTGGCATTGCTCCATAGTTTTGAGCTGTTGAACTCAATCCTGTGGCCATTGCGTATGCAATGTTCTGCTACTGCCAATTTCTCTGGGTAATCTAAACAGATTCCCCACCTCAGTCCTTGATGTGAGTTTCCATGTGTGCCCTGTCTAGCCAATAAATATTGCTTCACAGGGAATCCTGTAAATGCCCACTGTCCTGAGACCCAGGTATCTATGTTCTACTTAAACTGGGATTTGAGCTTCTGTCTGGGCTTATGGATGTTGTTAATCTGGTATTTCTTCAGGATCCCGGTGATCATTCCAGAAACTGTGAAAATATAAGTAAGACAGGTGGTAGCCAAGGACTCCTCCTCGTTGTTAGGTTTCCTGGTTTTTCTGTCTTTTAAGGGCCCAATTGATTAAGGAGCATTCCTAACCATACATCTTCTTAGCAATCCTATCAACTTGCACTTCAGAGACACGTTTAATATAGTAACAAGAAACAGAAAACCTACAGCACAATACAGGCCCTTTGACCCAGAATGCTGTGCCGAACATGTACTTGCTTTAGAAATTACCTAGGGTTACCCATAGTCCTCTATTTTTCTAAGCTCCATGTACCATGTTAAGAGTCTCTTAAAAGACCCTATTGTATCCACCTCCACCACCGTCGACAGCAGCCCATTCCATGCACTCACCACTCTCTGCAGGAAAAAAAAAACTCACCCCTGACATCTCCTTTGTACCTCCTTCCAAGAACTTTAAAACTGGGCCCTTTTGTGTTAGCCATTTCAGTCCTGGGAAAAAGCCTCTGACTATCCACACGATCAATACCCCTCATGTCTATTGTCTATCATCTTAAACATGTCTATCAGGTCACCCCTCAACCTCCAACCTTAAGGTTGCTTCAAGGAGAAAAGGCTGAGTTCACTCAACCTATTCTCATAAGGCATGCTCTCCAATCCAGGCAACATCCTTGTAAATCTCCACTTTACTCTTTCTATGGCTTCCACATCCTTCCTGTAGTGAGCACAGTACTCCAAGTGGGGTCTGACCAGGGTCCTATGTAGCTGCAATATTACTTCTCTGTTCCTAAATTCAATTCCATGATTGATGAAGGCCAATGCACCGTATGCCTTCTTAACCACAGTCAACCTACGCAGCTGCTTTGAGCATCCTATGGACTCAGACCCCAAGATCCCTCTGATCCTTCACACTGCCAAGAGTCTTACCATTAATACTGTATTCTGCCATCATCTTTGACTTACCAAAATGAACTACTTCACACTTATCTGGGTTGAACTCCATCTGCCACTTCTCAGCCCAGTTTTTCATCCTATCAATGTCCTGCTGTAACCTCTGACAGCCCTCCACACTATCCACAACACCCCCAACCTTAGTGTCATCAGCAAACTTATTAACCCATCCCTCCATTTCCTCATCCAGGTCATTTATAAAAATCACGAAGAGTAAGGGTCCCAGAACAGATCCCTGAGGCACACCACTGGTCACCAACCTCCATGCAGAATATGACCCGTCTACAACCACTCCTTGCCTTATGTGGGCAAGCCAGTTCTGGATCCACAAAGCAATGTCCCCTTGGATCCCATGCCTCCTTGCTTCCTCAATAAGCCTTGCATGGGGTACCTTATCAAATGCCTTGCTGAAATCCATATACACTACATATGTGAACCTTTGCTTTCAGTAACTAGTGTGACACCCTTTGTACAGCAATAACTTCAACTAAATGTTTCTGGTAACTGTTGATCAGTCCTGCACATTGGTTTGGAGAATTTTAGGCCATTATTCCTTATAATACTGCTTCAACTCTGGGCTGTTGGTGGGCTTCCTTGCATGAACTGCTTGCTTCAGGTCCTTCCACAACATTTCTATAGGATTAAGGTCAGGACTTTGACTTGGCTGTTTCAAAACACAAATTTTCTACTCTTTAGGTCCTTTTAATGTTGATTTACTCTTGTTTTCGGATCATTGTTTTGTTGCATTATCCAACTTCTATTAAGCTTCAGGTGATGGACTGCTACCCTATCAATCTATTATAAAATATCTTGATTCAATTTTGAATTCATTGTTCCCTCAATGATTGCAAGCTGTCCAGGCCCTGAGGCAACAAAGCAGCCCCAAGCCATAAGAACATAAGAAATAGGAGCAGGAGTAGGCCATTTGACCCATTGAGCCTGCCCTACCATTCAGTAAGATTGTGGCTGATCTGGCTGAACTGCCTTTCCCCATAATCCTTAATTCCCCTACAATGCAAAAATCTATCCAACCTTGTCTTAAATATATTTACTGAAGTAGCCTCCACTGCTTCATTGGGCAGAGAATTCTACAGATGCAGCACTCTCTGGGAAAAGCAGTTCCTCCTCATCTCTGTCCTAAATCTAATCCCCCTAATCTTGAGGCTAATTTTTAGTCTCATTTATCAGAAACAACTTTACTGCCTTTATCTTATTTATCCCTTTCATAAATCAGGACTCTTCTTCCACCATGCTTCACAGTTGGGATGAGGTTTTGGAGTTGGTGTGCAGTGCCATTTTTCGTCCAAACATAACCATGTGCATTTCTGCCAAAAAGTTCAACTTTTGTCCCATCTGTCCACAGAACATAGTCCCAGAAGCGGTCTTTTGCAAACTTGAAACATGCAGCAATGTTTTTTTTGGAGAGCAGTGTTTCCTCTGTGGCGTCCTTCCATGAAGACCATTCTTGTCCAGTGTATTTTCTGGTGGACACATGAACAGAGACTTTAGCAAGTTCTAGAGATTTCTGCAGGTCTTTTGCTGTATAACCATATAACAATTACAGCACGGAAACAGGCCATCTCGGCCCTTCTAGTCCGTGACATCGCTTACACTCACCTAGTCCCACTGGCCCGCACTCAGCCCATAACCCTCCATTCCTTTCCTGTCCATATACCTATCCAATTTTACTTTAAATGACAATACCGAACCTGCCTCTACCACTTCTACTGGAAGCTCATTCCACACAGCTACCACTCTCTGAGTAAAGAAATTCCCCCTTGTGTTACCCTTAAACTTTTGCCCTCAACTCTCAAATCATGTCCTCTTGTTTGAATCTCCCCTACTCTCAATGGAAAAAGCCTATCCACGTCAACTCTATCTATCCCCCTCATTATTTTAAATACCTCTATCAAGTCCCCCCTCAACCTTCTATGCTCCAAAGAATAAAGACCTAACTTGTTCAGCCTTTCCCTGTAACTTGGGTGCTGAAACCCAGGTAACATTCTAGTAAATCTTCTCTGTACTCTCTCTATTTTGTTGATATCTTTCCTATAATTCGGTGACCAGAACTGTACATAATACTCCAAATTTGGCCTTACCAATGCCTTGTACAATTTTAACATTACATCCCAACTCCTATACTCAATGCTCTGATTTATAAAGGCTAGCATACCAAAAGCTTTCTTCACCACCCTATCCACATGGGATTCCACCTTCAGGGAACTATGCACCATTATTCCTAGATCACTCTGTTCTACTGCATTCCTCAATGCCCTACCATTTACGATGTATGTCCTATTTGGATTATTCCTACCAAAATGTAGCACCTCACACTTATCAGCATTAAACTCCATCTGCCGTCGTTCAGCCCACTCTTCTAACTGGCCTAAATCTCTCTGCAAGCTTTTACTTCATTATCCACAACACCACCTATCTTAGTATCATCTGCATACTTACTAATCCAATTTACCACCCCATCATCCAGATCATTAATGTATATGACAAACAACATTCAACCCAGTACAGATCCCTGAGGCACACCACTAGTCACCGGCCTCCAACCTGACAAACAGTTATGCACCACTACTCTCTGGCATCTCCCATCTAGCCACTGTTGAATCCATTTTACTACTTCAATATTAATACCTAACAATTGAACCTTCCTAACTAACCTTCCGTGCGGAACCTTGTCAGAGGCCTTACAGAAATCCATATAGACAACATCCATTGCTTTACCCTTGTCAACTTTCCTCGTAGCCTCTTCAAAAAATTCAGTAAGATTTGTCAAACATGACCTTCCACGCACAAATCCATGCTGACTATTCCTAATCAGACCCTGTCAATCCAGATAATTATATATACCATCTCTAAGAATACTTTCCATTAATTTACCCACCACTGACGTCAAACTGACAGGCCTATAATTGCTAGGTTTACTCTTAGAACCCTTTTTAAACAACAGAACCACATGAGCAAGATGCCAATCCTCCGGCACCATCCCCATTTCTAATGACATTTGAAATATTTCTGTCAGAGCCCCTGCTATTTTTATACTAACTTCCCTCAAGGTCCTAGGGAATATCCTGTCAGGATCCGGAGATTTATCCACTTTTATATTCCTTAAAAGTGCCAGTACTTCCTCCTGTTTAATTGTCATAGTTTCCATAACTTCCCTATTTGTTTCCCTTACCTTACACAATTCAATATCCTTCTCCTTAGTGAATACCGAAGAAGAGAAATTGTTCAAAATCTCCCCTATCTCTTTCGGCTCCACACATAGCTGTCCATTCTGATTCTCTAAGGGACCAATTTTATCCCTCACTATCCTTTTGCTATTAATATAACTGTAGAAACCCTTCGGATTTATTTTCACCTTACTTGCCAAACTAACCTCGTATCTTCTTTTAGCTTTTCTAATTTCTTTCTTAAGATTCTTTTTACATTCTTTATATTCCTCGAGCACCTCATTTACTCCATGCTGCCTATATTTATTATAGATCTAAACACAAAAGTACAACTGCAGATGCTGTGGATCAAAGAATACGTACACAATGCTGGAAGAACTCAGCAGGCCAGGCAGCATCCGTGAGAAAAGAGTAGCCAACGTTTCGGGCCGAGACCCTTCATCAGGAATGGGGGGGAAGAGAGGGCCGAAGCCCAGTAATAGAGATAGGGGAGGGGGTAGGGCCTAGAGGCGCCAGGTGGAAAACCAATCAGAGGAAAGATAAAGGGGGGAGGGGGAGGGGATAAGCATGAAATAACTGTAGAGATAAAGAAGCAGAAAGTTGAAAGGGGAGAAAGGCAGAGAGAGACCTGGGATAGGGGAAGGGAATTACCGGAAATTGGAGAATTCAATGTTCATACCACCAGGCTGGAGGCTACCCAGACCGTCCTTTTTGTAGAGGTCACACCTGCCCCAAAAGAGGTCCCAATGATCCAGTAACTTGAATCCCTACCCCCTGCTCCAATCCCTCAGCCACGCATTTATCCTCCACCTCATTCCATTCTTACTCTCACTGTCATGTGGCACGGGCAGTAATCCCGAGATTACTACCTTTGTGGTCCTTCTTCTTAACTGCCTTCCTAACTCCCTATATACTCCTTTCAGGACCTCTTGCCTTTTCCTACCTATGTCATTGGTACCTATATGTACCACGACCTCTGGCTCCTCACCCTCCCACTTCAGGATATCTTGGACGTGTTCAGGAACATCCGGAACCCTGGTACCAGGGAGGCAAACTACCATCCGGGTCTCCTGATCGCGTCCACAGAATCGCCTGTCTGACCCCCTAACTATCGAGTCCCCTATTACTACTGCTTTCCTCTTCCTTTCCCTACCCTTCTGAGCTACAGGGCCGGACTCTGTGCCAGAGGCACGGCCACTGTTAGGCTGTTTCTCCCCACCCCCCCAACAGTACTCAAACAGGAGTACTTATTGTCAAGGGGTACAGCCACTGGGGTACTCTCTAGTACCTGACTCTTCCCCTTCCCCCTCCTAACCGTGACCCATCTGTCTGCCTCCCGTGGTCCCGGTGTGACCACCTGCCTGTAACTCCTCTCTATCAACTCCTCACTCTCCCTGACCAGATGAAGGTCATCAAGCTGCAGCTCCAGTTCCCTAACACGGTCCCTTGGGTTCTTTTTCACCTCCTTCAGCATTACATGTTGTGCTCTTGGTGCTTGCAGGATGCCATTCATAAGGAGAGTAGCAATACTTTCCTCTATTTGTAGACAATTTCTCTTACTGTGGACTGATGAATACTTAGGTCTTGAGTGATCCTCAGGGCATTAAGGGATAAGGGGAGAAGGCAGGAGATGGGGGCTGAGAGGAAAAGTGGATCAACCATAATAAAATGGCAGAGCAGACTCGATGGGCCAGATGGCCTAATTCTGCTCCTATATCTTATGGTCTTGTGGTCTTTAGAAGTGCTTTTGTCGCCCTTTCCAGCTTGATGCATTTTTACAATTCTTCTCAAGTCCTCTGAAAGTTTTTTTCGATTGAGGCATGGTACACATAAACAGATCTTCCTTGAAAAGAGCTGGCTCCATCGATAACCTGACGTTGTATGTCTCTTATAGGGCAGGACTCCTCTACAGTCCACACCTTCAAACTCATCTTATTGACAGGAATATCTGACTCCAATTAGCTTTTGTAGAAGGCATTACCTCAGAGGTTCACATACTCCATGTGCCACTTCTTTCCCCAGCTCTGCATCCTGTCAATGTCCTATTATAACTGACAGTATGATAATTGTCCACAGTAACTACAACTCCACCAACGTTTGTGTTATCTGCAAACTTACAAACCCACTCTTCAATTTACCTCGTGAAAGTAATTTATCAAAATCACTAAGTGTAGGGTTCCCAAAACAGATCCCTTCAGAACACCACTGATCACCGACTTCCAGGCAGAATAATTCCATCTACAACCACCCTCAGCCTTCTATAGGAGGCCATTTCTTTAGGTCCACAACCAAGTTTCCCTGAATCCATGCCTTCTGACTTCCTGAATGAGCCTACCCTGGGGAGTCTTATCAAACAGTTTCATAAAATCCATAGACACTACATCTACTGCTCTGCCATCATTTGTTTTTTTACACCCTTGTGGAATGCCTTGGTGTTTCATTATTATACTTGGTCACATCCTCAGCATGCAATCAGACTCATGAGACAAGGCCTGTTCCTCAGAAAGACATGCTATTCCCATTTAGAAAATAGATACCTTCATTCTTCCTATAAATGTGCATAACTCCACATTTCCAGATGCTGTATTCCATTTACCATTTCATATCCCACTCTCACAGCCTCTCTAAGGCCTTTTGCAGATTCTCTGCCTCTGTGACACTAACCGCTCCTCCCCCTATTTATAAAACCATAAGATATAGGAACAGAAGTAGGTCATTCGGCCCATTGAGTCTGCTCCACTATTCAATCATGGGCTGATCCACTTCTTTCAATCATCTCTACTCCCCTGCCTTCACCCCATACCCTTTGATGCCCTGGCTAATCAAGAACCTATCTATCTCTGCCTTAAATACATCCAATGACTTGGCCTCCACAGCCACTCGTGGCATCAAATTCCACAATTTACCACCCTCTGACTAAAGTAATTTCTCCGCATCGCAGTCCTAAAAGGATGTCCTTCAATCCTGAAGTCGTGCCCTTTTGTCCTAGAATCCCCTACCATGGGAAATAACTTTGCCATATCTAATCTGTTAAGGGCTTTTAACATTCGGAATGTTTCTATGAGATCCCCTCTTATTCTCCTGAACTCCAGGGAATACAGCCTAACAGCTGCCAGACATACGTCAGACTGTAATCCTTTCATTGCTGGAATCATTCTCATGCATTGTCTCTGAACCCTCTCCAATGTCAGTATATCCTTTCTAAAATAAGGAGCCCAAAACTGTACACAGTACTCCAAGTGTGGTCTCAGAAGTGCCTTATAGAGCCTTAACATCAGATTTCTGCTCTTATATTCTAAGTCTCTAGAAATCAATGCCAACATTGCATTCGCCCTCTTCACAACTGACTCAACTTGGAGGTTAACCTTTAGGGTATCTTGGACAAGGACCCTCAAGTCCCTTTACATCTCCATATTTTGAATTCTCTCCCCAGCTAAATAATAGTCTGCCCGTTTATTTCTTCCACCAAAGTGCATGACCATACACTTTCCAAAATTGTATTTCATTTGCCACTTCTTTGCCCATTTCCCTAAACTATCTAAGTCTCTCTGCAGGCTCTCTGTTTCCTCAAAACTACCCGCTCCTCCACCTATCTTTGTATCATCGGTGAAAATTAGCCACAAATCCATTAATCCGGTAGTCCAAATCATTGACATACATTGTAAAAAGCAGTGGTCCCAACACCGATCCCTGTGGAACTCCACTGGTAACCAGCAGCCAGCCAGAATAGGATCCCTTTATTCCCACTCTCTGTTTTCTGCCAGTCCTCCACCCATGCTAGTAACTTCCCTGTAATTCCATGGGCTCTTATCTTGCTAAGCAGCCTCATGTGTGGCACCTTGTCAAAGGCCTCCTGAAAATCCAAGTACACCACATCTACTACATCTCCTTTGTCTACCCTGCTTGTAATTTCCTCAAAAAATTGCAGTAGGCTAGTTAGGCAGGATTTTCCTTTCGGGAAACCATGCTGGCTTTGGCCTGTCTTGTCATGTGTCTCCAGGTATTCCGTAATCTCATCCCTAACAATTGATTCCAACAACTTCCCAACCACTGATGTCAGGCTAACAGGTCTATAGTTTCCTTTCTGCTGCCTCCCACCCTTCTTAAATAGCAGAGTGACATTTGCAAATATTCAGTCATCTGGTTCAATGCCAGAATCTATCAGTTCTTGAAAGATCATCATTAATGTATCTGCAATCTCTCCAGCTACTTCCTTCAGAAGCCGAGGGTGCATTCCATCAGGTCTAGGAAAATTATCCACCCTCAGACCATTAAGCTTCCTGAGCACTTTCTCAGTTATAATTTTCACTGCACAAACCTCACTTCCCTGATGCTCTTGAATGTCCAGTATATTGCAGACGTTTTCCACTGTGTAGACATGCAAAAGACGCATTCAGTTCCTCTGCCAACTCAGCATCTCTCATTGAAGATCTTCAGCGTCATTTGTATTTGTCCTATATCTACCCTCAACTCTCTTTTACCCTTGTATACTTACAGAAGTTTTTAGTATCTCCTTTGACATTAGTTGTCAGGTTGCTTTCATAATTCACGTTTTCCTTCCTAATGACTTTATTAGTTTCCTTCTGCAGGATTTTAAAAGCTTCCCAATTTTCTATCTTCCCACTAGCTCTGGCTTCTTTGTATGCCCTCTCTTTTGCTTTTACTTTGGCTCTGACTTGTCAGCCACGTAGCATCCTTCCCTTTGAAATTCTTCTCTCATTTGGAATATATCTGTCTTGCACTTCCCTCATTTTTCGCAGAAACTCCAGCCATTGCTGTTCTGCTGTCCTTCCAGCAAATGTCCCTTTTCAGACAATTTCAGCCAGTTCCTTTTCATGCCATTGTAATTTCCTTTATTCCACTGAAATACTGACACAGTGGATTTTAATATTTCCCTCTCAAATTTCAATATGAACTCGATCATATTGTGATCACTGTTCCCTGAGGGTTCCTTAATCTTACGCTCTCTTATCTTCCCCCAGATCATTGCACAACACCCAATCCAGCACAGCTGATCCCCTAGTGGGCTCAACAACAAGCTGTTCTAAAAAACCATCCCTTAGACATTCTACAAATTCTCTCCCTTGAGTTCCAGTACTGACCTGGTTTTCCCAATCCACTTTCATGTTAAAATCCCCAACGATTATCATGACATTGCGTTTCTGACATGCCTTTTCTATCTCCTGCCGTAATTGTAATCCACATCCCGGCTGCTGTTTGGAGCCTGTATACAACTGCCATTAGTCTTGGTATCTTGGTTTCCTAACTGGTAGGAAAAATAGATCTCCTTTTGCATCACCCAAGGATTCACTTGATGCCAGCTATCTGTACCTGATGCATACCTTTTTTTTCCGACCAGAACCTCAATATCTGCTCGGTTTTTGAAAGGAAGGTATTTAAAGCCCTTTTCTTCAGTATTCAGTAAGGAGAAGGATATTGAATTGTGTAAGGTAAGGGAAACAAGTAGGGAAGTTATGGAAATTATGACGATTAAAGAGGAGGAAGTACTGGCGCTTTTAAGGAATATAAAAGTGGATAAATCTCCGGGTCCTGACAGGATATTCCCTAGGATCTTGAGGGAAGTTAGTGTAGAAATAGCAGGTGCTCTGACAGAAATATTTCAAATGTCATTAGAAACAGGGATGGTGCTGGAGGATTGGCGTATTGCTCATGTGGTTCCATTGTTTAAAAAGGGTTCTAAGAGTAAACCTAGCAATTATAGGCCTATAAGTTTGATGTCAATGGTGGGTAAATAAATGGAAAGTATTCTTAGATATGGTATATATAATTATCTGGATAGACAGGGTCTGATTAGGAATAGTCAACATGGATTTGTGCACGGAAGGTCATGTTTGACAAATCTTATTGAAGGTCAGTTAGAAAGGTTCAATCGTTAGGTATTAATATTGAAGTAGTAAAATGGATTCAACTGTGGCTAGATGGGAGATGCCAGAGAGTAGTGGTGGATAACTGTTGGTCAGGTTGGAGGCCAGTGACTAGTGGTGTGCCTCAGGGATCTGTACTGGGTCCAATGTTGTTTGTCATATACATTAATGATCTGGATGATGGGGTGGTAAATTGGATTAGTAAGTATGCAAATGATACTAAGGGAGGTGGCGTTGTGGATAATGAAGTCGGTTTTCAAAGTTTGCAGAGAGATTTAGGCCAGTTAGAAGAGTGGGCTGAATGATGGCAGATGAAGTTTAATGCTGATAGTTGTGAGGTGCTACATTTTGGAAGGAATAATCCAAATAGGACATACATGGTAAATGATAGGGCATTGAAGAATGCAGTAGAACAGAGTGATCTAGGAATAATGGTGCATAGTTCCCTGAGGGTGGAATCTCATGTGGATAGGGCGGTGAAGAAAGCTTTTGGTATGCCAGCCTTTATAAATCAGAGCATTGAGTATGGGAGTTGGGATGTAATGTTAAAATTGTACAAGGCATTGGTAAGGCCAAATTTGGAGTATTGTGTACAGTTCTGGTCACCGAATTACAGGAAAGATGTCAACAGAATAGAGAGAGTACAGAGGAGATTTACTAGAATGTAACCTGGGTTTCAGCACCCAAGTTACAGGGAAAGGTTGAACAAGTTAGGTCTTTATTCTTTGGAGCATAGAAGGTTGAGGGGGGACTTGATAGAGGTATTTAAAATAATGAGGGGGATAGATCGTGTTGACGTGGATAGGCTTTTTCTATTGAGAGTAGGGGAGATTCAAACAAGAGGAAATGATTTGAGAGTTAGGGGGCAAAAGTTTATGGGTAACACGAGGGGGAATTTCTTTACTCAGAGTGGTAGCTGTGTGGAATGAGCTTCCAGTAGAAGTGGTAGAGGCAGATTCGGTATTGTCATTTAAAGTAAAATTGGTTAGGTATATGGATAGGAAAGGAATGGAGGGTTATGGGCTGAGTGCAGGCCAGTGGGACTAGTTGAGTGTAAGCGTCGATACGGACTAGAAGGGCCGAGATGGCCTGTTTCCGTGTTGTAATTGTTATGTGGTTATATGGTTAAGTTCAGTCTTTATTCTTTGGAGCGTAGAAGGTTGAGGAGGAACTTGATAGAGGTATTTAAAATTATGAGGGTGATAGATAGAGTGGACATGGATAGGCTTTTTCCATTGAGAGTAGGGGAGATTGAAACAAGAGAACGTGAGTTGAGAGTTAGGGGCAAAAGTTCAGGGGTAACACGAGGGGGAATTTCTTTACTCAGAGAGTGGTAGCTGTGTGGAATGAGCTTCCAGTAGAAGTGGTAGAGGCAGGTTTGGTATTGTCATTTAAAGTAAAATTGGATAGGTATATGGACAGGAAAGGAATAGAGGGTTATGGGCTGAGTGCAGCTCGGTGGGACTAGGTGAGTGTAAGCGTTCGGCACCGACTAGAAGAGCCGAGATGGCCTGTTTCCGTGCTGTAATTGTTATATGGTTATATAAAGCTTGCAGAGGGATCTGGACCAGCTGGAAAAATGGGCTGAAAAATGGCAGATGGAGTTTAATATAGACAAGTGTGAGGTATTGCACTTTGGAAGGGAAAACCAAGGTAGAACATACAAGGTAAATGGTAGGGCACTGAGGCGTGCAGTAGAACAGAGGGATCTAGGAATACAGATACAAAATTCCCTAAAAGTGCCATCACAGGTAGATAGGGTAGTAAAGAGAGCTTTTGGTACATTGGCCTTTATAAATCAAAGTATTGAGTATTAGAGTTGGAATGTTATGGTGAGGTTGTATAAGGCAGGGGTGAGGCCAAATTTGGAGTATTGTGTGCAGTTTTGGTCACCTAATTACAGGAAGAATATTATAAGGTTGAAAGACTGCAGAGAAGGTTTACAAGGATATTGCTGGGACTTGAGAAACTGAGTTACAGAGAAAGGTTGAATTGGTTAGGACTTTATTCCCTGGAGCATAGAAGAAGCGTCAGCACGGACTAGGAGGGCCGAGATGGCCTGCTTCCGTGCTGTCATTGTTATATGGTTATATGATTATAAGAATGAGGGGAGATTTGATAGAGGTATATAAAATTATGATCATTATAGATAGAGTGAATGCAAGCAGGCTTTTTCCACTGAGGCTAGGGGAGAAAAAAACCAGAGGACATGGGTTAAGGGTGAAGGGGGAAAAGTTTTAAAGGGCACATTTGGGGGGCTTCTTCACACAGAGAGTGGTAGGAATGTGGAATGAGCTGCCAGATGAAGTGGTAAATGCAGACTCACTTTTAACATTTAAGAAAAACTTGGACAGGTATATGGATGAGAGGTGTATGGAGGGATATGGGCCAGGTGCAGGTCAGTGGGACTAGGCAGAAAAATGGTTTGGCATAGCCAAGAAGGGCCAAAAGGCCTGTTTCTGTGCTGTAATGTTCTGTGGTTCTATTTCATTATTTTCTATGAGGAGAGACTAAATAGTCTGCGTTTAGGATTGCGGAGGATAGATCATTGCAAGTATCTTAAGAGGAAATGGATACATTTTTTGAAGACCAAAGAGTATTGAGATCTTTAAAGAACTGACACAGAACAGAATAGTAGATCATGTCAAATGTTCAATGTATATTCTCATTGAAATCATTAATACGTATGAAAGACAACAGAGGAAACAAGACTGATCCAGACAGATTAGTGATATATTTTTATCTTTTCTGCACAATATTTGAATGCTAATTGCCTGGGCTTCAACGCAGGCTTATCTGGTTGATGATGGGTTAGAAATTCTCCATTAAGATGCATATCTATGTTATTGGGAAGTTTTGATAAAACACAAATAAAAACTGTGAAAAGGATGTTTGATTCCCTATTATTTTGAAGTAATTTTTTAATTTCTTCTGCTACATCAAGCTGTGTCTTTTCCCCTTGAAGTAAGACAGGTAGAAAGCTTGGTGCCGCACATCTTATTCTGAGAGTAGGGCTGTATTTCAGTATTTTTATGGAGGCAGAAATGACAATTCCATTCTCTTCATCATTCATCATTTCAAACACAAACCTCTGGACAGGTGAAAGTAATAAACTTGATGTTAACTTTGTCTTTAAGATGGTATACTCTTAAAAATAAATTGCAGAGTTGTCCTGATCTCTCATATCTCTTCCCCTCCCCTATTCTTCCCCCCCCCCCATTCTCCCCCCCCCCCCCCCCCATCACTTCCTTCCTGCTATTTCTGTCAGCAGGTCCTGCACCTACTGATGATTTTAAGTCTGGAAAGTTAAAATGAAAATTCAAATGAAGGAACTGGTAAATTGATTTGGAAGAAAATTGTAATGTCTGTATTATGATGCTACTTTATCTTCAGTCTGTACTGCCTTTATGGTTTTATGATGAAGATGTATGAGAACATTCGTGCACTATGAGAAGTGATTCTCTTTTTGAGCAGTGCAATACAGGTCAATGTTGTGGGACTGTTTGAGGTATGGCCTCTTTGGATCTACCCTACCGCTGTCCAAGATGTGGGGAACACAAGCGTTTTAGGAATCTTTCTTCATTGCGAGCTCATCTGGAATACAATCATACATATGAGACACTTTACGTCCTTTCAAAGTCTAATAGCATCTGTGATGCTGGTATTTTATCTTCAGGAGGTGACAAATCAATTCTGATACCAACTTCCTGTAAAGAAATCTTTGAAAGCACCTCATTTAGGAGCAAAGAACAGAGATATTTATATGATTTAGAGTGCGGGGAGGAATTATCCCATGGTTCCACCTGTTATTTGCCTGAAGTCGAAGGTCCAGTAAACGAAATATTCATGAGAAAGGCAGTGACTCCTTCCACTCCCCCTGCAGCTCTAGCTGCAGCTGCAGTAGATGCTGTTTATGAGGAGGGGCTGGCTCGGTTAAAGATCCAAGCTTTCGAGAAACTAGACTTGAATGAGCGCTTAGAAAAGCTGTCGGAGGAGGTGGAGCAGAAGATCACAGCCCGAGTGGATAAGCTTCAGATAGAACTTGAAAAGAAAAGCTCAGAACTGGAAAAAGCCAAGCAAGAAAGCATACGGTTGAGCCAAGAAAAGCAAAATCTTGAAGAGAAGGCTACTGAACTATCACGGCAAGTTGATGTGAGTGTAGAAATGCTGGCTACATTGAAGCAAGATTTGGTGCAGAAGGACCAGGAGCTAGCCAGGAAACAGCAGTAAGTATGTTTCTGTAGTCAGCAAGATATAAAGGTGAATATGGTTTTGTAAATAAGTAGAGTTGGTTTCGTTCTATGTCGGCATGTGTTTATGACCATTATCTATGCTATTCAATTAGAAACACTTACCTCTGTCCCTCAAGTAATTATTTTTCCTTAAGGTGCTTATCCAGTTCTCATTGAAAGATAATTGTGACAGTGTCCCTTCAGGCAGCACATGACAGGTTACAACTTGATGTGTTACCTTGAATGGTCCTATTGCCATTCATCTTCTATCTGTGTCTTATCATGACTGAGCCTGACTTCTGATGACTGAGCCTGACCCTGGGAGGAACGCTTACTAATGCTATTGCGGGGGGAGGGGGGTTTAAACTAGATTTGAAGGGGGGTGGGAACCGAAGTGAAGAAGTAGAGGATGAGGCGGATGGTGCACAAGTAGAGACATCTTGCAGGAAGTTTATGAGGAAGGATAAGCAGATGATAGAGCACAGAAGCACTCGGCCAGATGGTTTGAGATGTGTCTATTTTAATGCAAGGAGTATCATAAACAAGGCAGATGAACTTAAAGCTTGGACCAATACGTGGAACTCTGATGTTATGGCCATTTCAGACACTTGGATGTCTCAGGAGCAGGAATGGCTAAGTGTACCAGGTTTTAGAGATATAAACCATATAACAATTACAACACGGAAACAGGCCATCTTGGCCCTTCTAGTCCGTGCCGAACGCTTACTCTCACCTAGTCCCACTGACCCGCTCTCAGCCCATAATCCTCCATTCCTTTCCTGTCCATATACCTATCCAATTTTACTTTAAATGACAATGCCGAACCTGCCTCTACCACTTCTACTGGAAGCTCGTTCGACACAGCTACCACTCTCTGAGTAAAGAAATTCCCCCTCGTGTTACCCTTAAACTTTTGCCCCCAACTCTCAACTCATGTCCTCTTGTTTGAATCTCCCATACTCTCAATGGAAAAAGCCTATCCATATCAACTATATCTATCCCCCTCATAATTTTAAATACCTCTATCAAGACCCCCTTCAACCTTCTATGTTCCAAAGAATAAAGACCTAACTTGTTCAACCGTTCTCTGTAACTTAGGTGCTGAAACCCAGTTAACATTTGAGTAAATCTTCTCTGTACTCGCTCTGATGCTAATGCTGATTAACTTATTATTATTTAATTATTTATGGTTTTATATTGCTATATTTCTTCACTGTTCTTGGTTGGTGCGGCTGTAACAAAACCGAATTTCCCTCGGGATCAATAAAGTATGTCTGTCTGTCTGTCTATTTTGTTGACATCTTTCCTATAATTTGGTGACCAGAACTGTACACAATACTCCAAATTTGGCCTTACCAATGCCTTGTACAATTTTAACATTACATCCCAACTCCTATACTCAGTGCTCTGATTTATAAAGGCCAACATACCAAAAGCTTTCTTCACCACCCTATCCACATGAGATTCCACCTTCAGGGAACTATGCACCATTATTCCTAGATCACTCTGTTCTACTGCATTCTTCAATGCCCTACCATTTACCATGCATGTCCTATTTGAATTATTCCTACCAAAATGTAGCACCTCACACTTATCAGCATTAAACTCCATCTGCCATCGTTCAGCCCACTCTTCTAACTGGCCTAAATCTCTCTGCAAGCTTAGAAAACCTACTTTATTATCCACAACGCCACCCATCTTAGTATCATCTGCATACTTACTAATCCAATTTACCACCCCATTATCCAGATCATTAATGTATATGACAAACAACATTGGACCCAGTACAGATCCCTGAGGCACACCACTAGTCACTGGCCTCCAACCTGACAAACATTTATCCACCACTACTCTCTGGCATCTCCCATCTAGCCACTGTTGAATACATTTTACTAATTCAATATTAATACCCAACGATTGAACCTTCCTAACTAACCTTCCGTGTGGAACCTTGTCAAAGGCCTTACTGAAGTCCATATAGACAACATCCACTGCTTTAGTCTCGTCAACTTTCCTCGTAATCTCTTCAAAAAATTCAATAAGATTTATCAAACATGACCTTCCACGCACAAATCCATGTTGACTGTTCCTAATCAGACCCTGTCTATCCAAATAATTATATATACCATCTCTAAGAATACTTTCCATTAATTTACCCACCACTGACATCAAACTGACAGGCCTATAATTGCTAGGTTTACTCTTAGAACCCTTTTTAAACAATGGAACCACATGAGCAATATGCCAATCCTCCGGTACCATCCCTGTTTCTAATGACATTTGAAATATTTCTGCCAGAGCCCCTGCTATTTCTACACTAACCTCCTTCAAGGTCCTAGGGAGTATCCTGTCAGGACCCGGAGATTTATCCATTTTTATATTCCTTAAAAGTGCCAGTACTTCCTCCTTTTTAAATATCATAGTTTCCATAACTTCCCTACTTGTTTCCCTTACCTTAAACAATTCAATATTCTTCTCCTTAGTGAATACCGAAGAAAAGAAATTGTTCGAAATCTCCCCTATCTCTTTCGGCTCCACACATAGCAGTCCACTCTGATTCTCTAAAGGACCAATTTTATCCGTCACTATCCTTTTGCTATTAATATAACTGTAGAAACCCTTCGAATTTATGTTCACCTTACTTGCCAAAGCAACCTCGTATCTTCTTTTAGCTTTTCTAATTTCTTTCTTAAGATTCTTCCTAAATTCTTTATATTCCTCGAGCACCTCATTTACTCCATGCTGCCTATATTTATTGTAGATATCTCTCTTTTTCCTAACCAAGTTTCCAATATCCCTTGAAAACCATGGATCTCTCAAAGTTTTAACGTTTCCTTTCAACCTAACGTGAACAAAAAGATTCTGTACCCTCAAAATTTTATCTTTAAATGACTGCCATTTCTCTATTACATCCTTCCCATAAAACAAATTGTCCCAATCCACTCCTTCTATATCCTTTTGCATCTCCTCAAAGTTAGCCTTTCTCCAATCAAAAATCTCATCCCTGGGTCAGTCCTATCCTTCTCCATAAATATATTGAAACTAATGGCATTGTGATCACTGAACCCCAATACATACGTCTGTCACCTGACCTACTTCATTCCCTAACAGAAGATCCAACACTGCCCCTTCTCTAGTTGGTACCTCTATGTATTGCTGCAAAAAACTATCCTGCACACATTTTACAAACTCCAAACCATCCATCCCTTTTACAGTATGGGCTTCCCAGTCTATGTGTGGAAATTTAAAATCTCCCACAATCACAACCCTGTTTCAAAAAGGACAGGGAGGGAGGCAAAAGAGGTGGGGGCAATGACACTGCTAATCAGGGATAGTATATTGGCTGCAGAAAAAAAGCAAGTCATGGAGGAATTGTCCACTGTGGGTGGAATGTGTCAATGTGAGTCAATGTGGGTGGAAGTCAGATACAGGAAGGGGGCAATAACTCTACTTGGAGTCATTTTCTAGAGTCCCCCCCCCCCCCCAATAGTAACAGAGGCATTGAGGAGCAGTTAAGGAGTCAGATTCTGGAATGGTGCAATAATAATAGGGTTGTGATTCTAAGAATAGCTTACAAAAGGTTCAGAGAGCTAGGTAATGTTAGAGATCTAGAGGATTATAAGAGTAACAGGAAGGAGCTTAGGAAGGAAATTAGGAGAGCCAGAAAGGGCCATGAGAAGACCTTGCCGGGCAGGATTAAGGAAAGCCCCAAGGCATTCTACAAGTATGTGAAGAGCAGGAGGATAAGATGTGAAAGGACCTATGAAGTGTGGCAGTAGGAAAGTGTGTTTGGAACTGGAGGAAATAGCAGAGGTACTTAATGAATACTTCAGTATTCACTATGGAAAACGATCTTGGTGATAGTAGTGATGACTTGAAGCAGACTGAAAAGCTTGAGCATGTAGATATTAAGAAAAAGGATGTGCTGGAGCTTTTGGAAAGCATCAAGTTGGATAAGTCGCCGGGACCGGATGAAATGTACCCCAGGCTACTATGGGAAACAAGGGAGGAGATGGCTGAACCTCTGACGATGATGTTTACCTCATCAATGGGGACGGGAGAGGTTCCGGAGGATTAGAGCGTTGCGAATGTTGTTCCTGTTTTCAAGAAAGGGAGTAGAGATATAGCTCAGGAAATTATAGACCAGTGAGTCTTACCTCATTGGTTAGTAAGTTGATGGAGAAGATCCTGGGAAGGTACTTGGAAAAAGCCTCTGCGTATCCACATGATCAGTGTCTCTCATCATCTTATATACCTCTATTTGGTCACCTCTTATCCTCCTTCGCTCCAAGGAGAAAAGGCCGAGTTCACTCAACCTATTCTCATAAGGCATGCTCCCCAATACAGGCAACATCCTTGTAAATCTCCTCTGCACCCTTTCTATGGTTTCCACATCCTTCCTGTAGTGAAGTGACCAAAACTGAGCACAGTACTCCAAGTGGGGTCTGACCAGGGTCCTATATAGCTGCAACATTACCTCTTGGCTCCTAAATTCAATTCCACGATTGATGAAGGCCAATACACCGTTTGCCTTCTTAACCACAGAGGCAACCTGCACAGCTGCTTTGAGTGTCCTATGGACTCAGACCCCAGGATCCCTCTGATCCTCCACACTGCCAAGAGTCTTACCATTAATACTATATTCTGCCATCATATTTAACCTACCAAAATGAACCACTTCACACTTATCTGGGTTGAACTCTATCTGCTATTTCTCAGCCCAGTTTTGCATCTTATCAATGTCCCTCTGTAACCTCTGACAGCCCTCCACACTATCCACAACACCTCCAACCTTTGTGTCATCAGCAAACATACTAACCCATCCCTCCACTTCCTCATCCAGGTCATTTATAAAAATCACGAAGAGTAAGGGTCCAGAACAGATATCTGAGGGACACCACTGGTCACCAACCTCCATGCAGAATATGACCTGTCTACAACCACTCTTTGCCTTCTGTGGTCAAGCCAGTTCTGGATCCACAAAGTAATGTCCCCTTGGATCCCATGCCTCCTTACTTTCTCAATATACCTTGCATGGGGTACCTTATCAAATGCCTTGCTGAAATCCATATACACTACATCTACTTCTCTTCCTTCATCAATGTGTTTAATCACATCTGCAAAATATTCAATCAGGCTCGTAAGGCACGACCTGCCCTTGACAAAGCCATGGTAACTATTCCTAATCATGTTATACCTCTCCAAATGGTCATAAATCCTGCCTCTCAGGATCTTTTCCATCAACTTACCAACCACTGAAGTAGGGCTCACAGGTCTATAATTTCCTGGGCTATCTCTACTGCCTTTCTTGAGTAAGGGAACAACATCCGTAACCCTCCAATTCTCCAGAACCTCTCCCGTCCCCATTGATGATGCAAAGATCATCGCCAGAGGCTCAGCAATCTCCTCCCTCGCCTCCTACAGTAGCCTGGGGTACAGCTCATCCGGTCCCAAAAGCTCCAACACATCCTCTTTCTTAACACCTACATGCTCAAGCTTTTCAGTCTGCTGCAAGTCATCACTACTATCACCAAGATTCTTTTCCATAGTGAATACTGAAGTAAAGTATTCATTAAGTACCTCCGCTACTTCCTCTGGTTCCACTTTTCCACTATCTCACTTGATAGGTCCTATTCTTTCACATCTTACCCTTCACATCTCTTCACATACTTGTAGAATGCCTTGGGGTTTTCCTTAATCCTGCCCTCCAAGGCCTTCTCATGGCTACTTCTGGCTCTCCCAATTTCCTTCTTAAACTCCTTCCTGTTTGCCTTGAAATCTTCTAGATCTCTAACATTTCCTAGCTCTCTGAACCTTTCGTGGTTGAAAAGGGAAGTGAAAGTCAACATGAAAGTGAAAGAGGACATATAACAGAGCAAGCATTAGTTGGAAGTTAGAGGGTTGGGAAATTTTTAAAAACTAACAGAGGCAACTTAGAAAACAGAATGAGTGGGGAGAAAGGTGAGGTATGAAGGTAAGCTAGGCAATAATATCAGAAATGATACCGTAAGTTTTTTCAGATATAAAAGGAGTGAAAGAGAGGCAAGTGTAGATATTGGACCAATAAAATGATGTGGCCATCAATGAATCATGGCTGAAGAATGGTTGTAGTTGGGAGCTGAATGTCCAGGTTTACACGTTACATTGGAGGGATAGGAAGGTAGGCTGAGAGGGTGGTGTAAAGAATGGCATCAAATCAGTAGAAAGATGTGACATAGGATCAGAAGATGTTGAATCCTTGTGGGTTAAGTTAAGAAACTGCAATGGTAAAAGGATGTTGATAGCATTTATATACCGTAGATTCCGGACTACAGAGCGCACCTGATTTTAAGCCGCTGGCTCTAATTTTAGAAATAAAATCATTTTTTTAAATGTAAAGGCCGCACCGGATTTTAGGCCGCACCGGATTTTCGGCCGCAGGTGTCCCACGTTGTAATATGAGATATTTACACAGAAAGATATTACACGTGAGGATTTTTTTAACTTTTAATTAAATCCATATGGTAACAAAAACAAATACATATTGCAAATGCTTTTTTTCGAACCGTGCCCGTACGCGGCTACTTTTAAATATACGTTGCGTATACTTCTTTACTGAACAACATTCCAATATCTCCTAACGACTGGTAAAAAATATATATACTGCAGCCTACCAGGAAAAGTTATTGATACCTTTAACTTAAAAGCAGAGTTCGCTCAGATCCAAAGCCGCTCGCGTAATGCGCTCCCCCTCCTTTCCGTTTCATCGCAAACGGCATTTAAAAGCAGAGTTCGCTCAGATCCAAAGCCGCTCGCGTAATGCGCTCCCCCCTCCTTTCCGTTTCATCGCAAACGGCATTTAAAAGCAGAGTTCGCTCAGATCCAAAGCCGCTCGCGTAATGCGCTCCCCCCTCCTTTCCGTTTCATCGCAAACGGCATTTAAAAGCAGAGTTCGCTCAGATCCAAAGCCGCTCGCATAATGCGCTCCCCCCTCCTTTCCGTTTCATCGCAAACGGCATTTTCCCACAAGACACCGCGAAACCGGGTGTGTCGTCATAGCATCCCGCGATGTAGTACAGAAAACAAATATAGTTTAAACTAAGTAGGGTAGGTAGCACAATGCTTCGAGTGTTTTCCATGTTGATGAGGGTGAGTACAAATGACTGATTTACAATAATTTAATTGTGAAAGTGCGCTTGATTTATCGTACAATTTCATTGGACCTCTGTGAACTACTCATCAATTTTATTGGTCTACTGTTACGAGGCAAAATGTTTACGAGGCGGCATGAAAAAAACCATGCATTAGCCGCTTCGGATTATTGGCCGCAAAGTTCAAAGCTGTTCAAAATGTGGGAAAAAAGTAGCGGCTTAAAATCCGGAATCTACGGTACAGGTTTAACACTTAGCTCAATCAACTCCCATCCGTCTAGGGGAAACTGCTGTCTGCCCACCAAACTGTGTCTCACGTTTGTGCAGATGCTGTGCAATGCACTGAATTTAATCATGCCCTCATGACGCTCAGATAATTTGCCAACCCTTCCTGCAAAGCACAGAGCCCCATCCAAGTGCAGAAAACAGTGACATGGCTCCCCAAAACAGTAGGGATCACACCCTGTTCCCCAGATGCTACTTAGGCCAATCTATCCAGGGCGGGGGTGGGGTCCTAATCCCCTGAGACCTCCGTACCCCCTCTTCTAACTTTTCCGGCTCAGACACTACTGGGGACACTTTGGGGCTACCTGGCGAAACCTCCGCGATCTGCCACTCAAACCGCTCTGCAACTCAGAGCCCTCTGTCTCGTGTTCAGGCCCCACTTCCTCTCCTTTAGAGTCCTGCTGTACTCCTGGCTGCCTACCAATTGCTTCCCTCACCTCACCTGAAGCAGTGGGAGAGGTCCCGGGTTCAAATCTGGGACGAACCCCCAGCAATGTACCAAAGAACCCCCAAAAGCAAAAGACCTGATTTCGGAAGGATTAGTGGGACCCCGATCCAGCATGTCACTACAGATAGAGGGAATCTATGCTAAAGCCATACTCAACACCGGGTCGCAGGCCACGTTATTTTATCATTCATTCTACAACCAGTATTTAAAGCATTTGCCCTTGATCCCATTGTGCGCTGGAGATTTAGGGCATTAGTGCTGGTGATTATCTGTATGATGGGTGTTTGTCAGTGAGACTGGAGTTTTCAGAAGCCAATGCAGGAGTGTCTGAAGTCCTTGAGACGTTACTGCTAGTCTGTCCAGACCCGGTTGAGATGGGTGGTGTTTCAATCCTGGTAGGGACCAACACCCCTCTGGTACGGAGGCTCATGGAGGCCTGTAAGGAGAAGGGGGGTGAGAGCTTTTTGGGGACCCTGGCTGTGCACCCAGTGTTTTGAGCTGCTTTTGAGGAAGTGTGGGGTTGCACTGGGCCGGATACTGAATTTAAACGAGGGACTGTGTGGTGCACCCAGTCGAAGCCTAAGGTAATAAGGCCAGGGAAGTGGTGAGAGTGATGGAAACCCCCAGATTTCCCGGAGTGCTGGCGGTGAGGCCCTTTTGGTGGACACCCCGGAAGACCTCAAGGGGGAGTTGCGATTTCCGGCTGGGGTGCTGGTAGGATGCTTGTGATTGTCAGGAACACTATGAAGAGACAGATCATCTTTAAGAGAGGGATGCCCCTGGTGCATTTGTTCCCGGTGGCGGTTATGTCTCGTGCCCTTGTGAGGCCCACTGGGGAGAAACTACTGGAAAACAGAGGAGAGTTGACCGCTGAGGCCTTTAACTTTGGGGACTCTCCTGTGCTGCCGGAGTGGAAACAGAGGCTGGTGGAGAAGATGTTGAAGCTGGAAGATGTCTTTTCCCTTGGCGAGTTTGACGTGGATTGTTCCAAGAGCACCCGACACACCATCCAGGTGACTGAGGACACCCCGTTTAGAGAGAGGTCACGGCGACTGGCCCCTGCAGACATGGAAGATGTGTGGCAGCACTTGTGCAAGTTGAAGGAAGCTGGAATCATCACTGAATCCCGAAGCCCTTGTGTGTCCCCAGTAGTAGTGGTCCAGAAGAGAAACAGAAAGGTACGCATGTGTGTGGACTATAGGACCCCGAATAGGCGCACCATCCCTGACCAGTATATGGCCCCGAGGGTCAAAGGCGTGCTGGCCTGACTGAGTGGGGCGAAGTGGTTTAGTGTGCTGGAATTGAGGAGTGGATATTACCAGATCCTGATGAGTGAAGCCGATAAGGAGAAGATGGCATTTATATGCCCTCTGGGGTTTTTTCAGTTCAAAAGGATGCCCCAGGGCATATTGAGGGCCCCTGCCACTCTCCAGAGGGTCATGGAGAAGACGGTGGGGGATATGAACTTGCTTGAAGTGTTGGTATATTTGGATGACTTGTTAGTGTTTGGATCCACCTTGGAAGAACACGAAGCAAGGCTACTGAAGGTGCTAAGTCGGCTGAAGGAGGAACGGTTAAAACTCTCCCTGGACAAGTGCCAGTTCTGCAAGATGTCTGTTAGCTATGTTGGACACATAATCTCGCAGATGGAGTAGCTACAGACCCGGCTAAGGTAGAAATGGTGACCACGTGACCGAGGCCCCAGACTGTGAGCGCTCTACACTCATTCTTGGGGTTCTGTGGTTATTATTGGAGATTCGTGAACAGCTACGCCAAAGTGAGTCGCCCCTTGAACCAGCTTCTGCGTGGTTACCCTCCCTTGGGGAAGAAAGGGAAAGGGGAAAGAGTGGTCAGATTTGGAAAATCTGGTTATTTCCCATCCCCCAGCGAAAGGTGAGAGTTCCAAGTTGGCATCTGCCATTACCTCGCTGGCGAGAAAGGTGGAAGGGCCCCTCCAGAAGCTAAGAATTTTCTCTGGGATAACGTCCACCCCCGAAGGAGAAGAGGATTATGAGACATGGGTAGAGCAAACTTCGCAGTTGTTGAGTGAGTGGCAGTGCTCGGATGAGGAAAAGCGACAGAGATTGGTTGAAAGTTTGCGGGGAGAGGCGGCTGGGGTAGTGTGTAGTGTGAGGGTTAACCAGCCTCCAGCCTCTGTTGCTGAGTATCTGGAGGCATTGGAACGCGCTTTTGGGAGCTCCTAGGGGAGTTTCAAAACGTGCATCAGGAGAAAGGTGAGAAGCTCTCCGTGTACTTTTTTCGGCTAGAGAGACGGCTTAGTGGGCTGCGGCGCCGGGGGGGGGGGGGCGGGGGGGGGCGGGGTTCATTTGGGCTGAACAGGTGGATCAGTTGAGGATGGATCAGGTAACTAATGGTGCCCAGGCTGAGGACACGATTGCTTGGAGTCTCTGGCAGTTCTATAAAACATGCCCTCATCCGACGTTCATTCAGCTGATGAAGATGTGCGGAGGATGAGAACGTGTTGAGGCCGTGGGAGGACTCTGTCAGCAGGGTGAAATCCTCAGTGGTAGCCCCTTGTGGTGAAGTGATCAGAGCCAGCTCCACCCGGGAATTGGTGAAGGAAGTGGTGGCAGAGCTGAGAACTGAGAGGTTGCAGAGGTTTAGGGTGGGGGTGGACCTTTCTTATGATAGGACTGGTAGGGAGGGCCCCCCCCACCTCAGGGGACAGACAACGCAAAGGGCTGTGGGTGGCGAGGGGTTCTGTGAGTAGAAGGGCAGCCGATAGCTTGTGCTATAACTGTGGGAAAGAGGGACACTTCCGGCGGGAATGTGAGCGACAGGAAGCCCCTCGGAGAGCGAGTCCCTGGGTATCCAAGCAGGGAGAGGTGTCGAGAAACTTAGAAGAGATCCAGTGAGGGAACAGCCTGGTGTCTCTGGGGGAACACGTTCCCAGCCTGTGAGGTTTAATCGGACCTTGCTAGACATGCTCGCAACACACGCGGCCTTCCTCTTCTCTTCTCGATGAAAGCCCACGCACTAACTCCGGTTCCCACACATACAAGATAGAATAACATGACTTCCATTGGTTAGTTCCCCGTTATCTGTAATTATAACCCAAACATTGCAGCTGCAGAGAAACATTACCTCATCAGTTAACATTACAGAGAAGCCATTTCATTATAACACAACAGAGAAGCCATTTTATTATTAGCGGTTAACATTACTGAGTACCCCCCTACACAGGCCTCCCAACAGTGGCTGGGAGGTGGACCACAGTTTACAAGAAGAAATAGAAAAGATGAATCAAAAGGGCAATGTTATGGTAGTCATGGGAGATTTTAACATGCGGTCGATTGGGGAAAACCAGGTTGGTAATGGATCTCAAGAGAGTTGAGTTTGTTGAATGCCAAAGAGATGGCTTTTTAGAGCAGTTTGTCACTGAGCCTACAAGGGGATCAGGTATACTGGACTGAGTGTTATGTAATGAACCAGAGGCAATTAGGGAGCTTAAGGTAAAAGAACCCTTAGGAACCATTGAACACAATATGATTGTGTTCAGCTTCAGTGGAGTAAGGGGAATTACAGTGGTATGAGAGAGGAGCTGGCCAAAGTAAATTGGAAGGAGCTGCTGGCAGGGATGTTAGCAGAGCAGTAATGGTGTGCACTTCTAGGAAAAATGAGGACGGTGCAGGGCATGTGTTTTCCAAAAATGAAGAAATACTCAAATGGTAAAATAGTACAACCATGGCTGACAAGGGAAGTCAAAACTATTGTAAAAGCAAAAGAAAGGGCATACAACAAAGCAAAAATTAGTGGAAAGAGAGAGGATTGGGAAGTTTTTAAAAACCTACAGAGAGCAACTAAAAAATCATTAGGGAAAAGATGAAATATGAAAGCAAGCTAGCAATTAATATCAAAGTGTATGGTAAATGTTTTATCAAATATATTAAAAATAAAAGAGAAATGAGAGAGTGGATACAAGACTGCTAGAAAATGAGGCAGGGGAAATAACGGGGGATAAGGAGATGGCTGCTGAACTAAATGAGTATTTTGCATCAGTCTTCACTGTGAAGACACTAACAGTATGCCTAATGTTGTACTGTGTGAAGGAAGAGAAGTGAGTGCAGTTACTGTTACAAGACTGAAGGTGCGTAAAAAGCTGAAAGGCCTAAAGGTACATAAGTCACCCGGATCAGATGAACTACATCCTAGGGTTCTGAAAGAGGTAGTGTTAGAGATTGTGGTGGCATTAGAAATGATCTTTCCAAAATCATTGGAGTCTGGCATAGTGCTAGAGGACTGGAAAATTGCAAGTGTCACTTCACTCTTTAAGAATGGAGGAAGGCAGCAGAAAGGAAATTATAGACCAGTTAGCCTGACCTCAGTGGTTTGTTAAGGATGAGATGATGGAGTAGTTGGTGATACAGAACAAGATAGAACAAAGTCAGCATGGTTTCCTTCAGGGAAAATCATGCCTGACAAACCAGTTGGAATTCTTGAGGAGACTACAAGTAGGATAGATAAAGGACATGCAGTGGATTTTGGATATTTGGACTTTCAGAAGGCCTTTGACAAGGTGCCACACATGAAGCTGCTTACCAAGTTCAGAGCCTGTGGTATTACAAGAAAGTTACTAACATGGTTAGAGTATTATCTGATTGGTAGGAGGCAGTGAGTGGGAATAAAAGCATCCTTAGAACACATAAAATGCTAGTGGAACGCAGCAGGCCAGGCAGCATCTATAGGAAGAAGTACAGTTGACGTTTAGGGCTGAGACCCATCGTCAGGACCCTGTCTGACCTGCTGCGTTCCACCAGCATTTTGTGTGTGTTGATTGAATTTCCAGCATCTGCAGATTTCCTCGTGTTTGTGTTTATAAAAGGATCCTTGTCTGGCTGGCTGCCAGTGACTAGTGGTGTTCTGCAGGGATCGGAGTTGGGACCACTTCTTTTTATGCTCAATATAAATGATTTAGATGATGGAATAGATGGCTTTGTTGCCAAGTTGCAGATGATATGAAGATTGGTGGAGGGGTAGGTGGTGTTGAGGAAACAGGTAGGATGCAGAAGGACTTAGACAGATTAGGAGAATGGGCAAGAAAGTGGCAAATGAAATACAGTGTTGGAAAATGCATGGTCATGCACTTTGATAGTAGAAGTAAAAGTGCCGACTATTTTCTAAATGGGGAGAAGATCCAAATATTTGAGTTGTAAAGGGACTTGGGAGTCATTGTGCAGAGCACCCTAAAGGTTAATTTGCAGGTTGAGTCATTGGTGAGGAAGGTAAATGCCATGTTAGCATTCATTTCAAGAGGTCTAGAATACAAGAGCAATGGCTTTATAAGGCACTGGTGAGGCCTCACCTTGTGTATTGTGAACAGTTTTGGTTCCTTCATGGGCTGGCATTGGAGAGGGTCCAGAGGAGGTTTACAAGAATGATTCCAGGAATGAAAGGGTTATCATACGAGGAATGTTTGATTGCTCTGGGTCTGTACTCGCTGGAATTCAGAAGGATTTGGGGGGGGCGGGATCTCACTGAAACCTTTTGAATGTTGAAAATCCTAGGCAGAGTAGATGTGGAAAGGATGCTTCCCATGATGGGAGAGTTTAGGACAAGAGGGCAGAGCCTCAGGATAGAGGGATGCCCTTTCAAAACAAAGATGTGGAGAAACTTCTTTAGCAAAAGGGTGGTGAATTTGTGAAATTTGTCACCATATGCAGCTGTGGAGACCAGGTTGTTGGGTGCATTTAAGGCAGAGATTGATAGGTTTTTGATTGGATATGGCATCAAGGGTTACGGGGAGAAGTCCGGGGACTGGGGTTGAAGAGGGGAAATAAAAGGATCAGGCATGATTGAATGGCAGAGCAGACTCGATGGGCCAGATAGCCTAATTCTGCTCCTATATCTTATGGTCTAAAATGATGCTGGAGATATAATAATGGGGATAAGGAAATGGTGGATCAACTGAACAAATATTTTGCACCTTTCTTCATTGTGGAAGACACAAGTAGTATGTCGGAAGTTCGAGAGTGTCATGGGACAGAAGTGAGTACAGTTGCTATTACTAGGGAGATGGTGCTAGGGAAAGGTCTGAAGGCAGATGAGTAACCTGGAACTGATGGACTACATCAATTCAGAACCCCAGGGTTCTAAAAGTAGCTGAAGAGATTGTGGAGGCATTAGTAATGATCTTTCAAGAAATAATTGATCTGGCATGATTCTGGAGCATGGCAAAATTCAAGAAGGGAGAGAGGCAGATAAAAGTAAATTATAGGCCAGTTAGCCTGACCTTAATGGTTTGGAAGATTTTGGAGTCGATTGTTAAGGGTGTGGTTTCCGTGTTCTTGGAGGCACATGACAAAATAGGACAAAGTCAGCATGGTTTCTTTAAGGGAAAATCTTGCTTGACAAATCTGTTGAATAATTTGAAGAAATAACAAGCAAGATAGACAAAGGAGAATTGGTGGATGTTGTGTACTTAGATTTTCAGAAAGCCTTTGACAAGGTGCTGCACATGGTAGTGACCACAACTCTATCTCCTTCTCCATACTGCTGGAGAGGGATAGGAGCAGACAATTTGGGAAAACATTTAACTGGGAAGGGGGAAATATGATGCTATTAGGCAGAAACTTGAGAGCATAAGTTGGAAGTAGATGTTTTCAGGAAAATGCACAGCAGAAGTGTGGCAAGTATTCAGGGAACACTAGACACTAGAATACTACAGCACAGGACAGGCCTTTCGGCCCTTGGTGTTGTGCTGACTTGTATATTCCTTTAAAAAATGTGCTAAACCCACATTACCCTGTAACCCTCTATTTTTCTTTCATCCCTGTGCCTGTCCAAGAGGCTCTAATACCCCTAATGTTTTAGCCTCCACCACCATCCCTGGCAAGTCATTCCAGGCACTTACAACCCTCTGTGTAAAAAAAACTTACCCCTGATGTCTCCCCTAAACTTCCCTCCCTTAACTTTGTACATATGCCCTCTGGTGTTTGCTGTTTGTGCCCTGGGAAACAGGTACTGGCTGTCCACCCTATCTATCCACCCTGAGGTCCTTTAACATCTGACGGACGATGCTGAGGATGTTCTACGAGGCTGTGGTGGTCAGTGCTATCATGTTTGCTGTTGTGTGCTGTGGCAGCAGGCTGAGGCTAGCAGACACCAACAGAATCAACAAACTCATTCGTAAGGCCAGTGATGTTGTGGGGGTGGAACTGGACTCTCTGACAGTTGTGTCTGAAAAGAGGACGCTGTCCAAGTTGCATGCCATCTTGGACAATGTCTCCCATCCACTCCATAATGTACTGGTTAGGCACAGGAGTACATTCAGCCAGAGACTCATTCCACCGAGATGCAACACTGAGCGTCATAGGAAGTCATTCCTACCTGTGGCCATCAAACTTTACAACTCCTCCCTCGGAGTGTCAGACACCCGGAGCCAATAGGCTGGTCCTGGACTTATTTCCACTTGGCATGATTAACTTAATATTATTTAATTATTTATGGTTTTATATTGCTATATTTCTTCACTATTCTTGGTTGGTGCGGCTGTAACGAAACCCAGTTTCCCTCGGGATCAATAAAGTATGTCTGTCTGTCTGTATGCCTCTCATAATCTTGTAGACCTCTGTCAAGTCCCCTCTCATCCTTCTACTCTCCAAAGAGAAAAGTCCCAGCTCTGCTAACCTTGCCTCATACGACTTGTTTTCCAATCCAGGCAACATCGTGGGGCAAATCTCTGTACCCTCTCCATAGCTTCTACATCCTTTCTATAATGAGGTGACCAGAACTGAACACAATACTCTAAGTGTGGTCTCACCAGAGATTTGTAGAGTTGCAACATGACCTCTCTACTCTTGAAATCAGTCCCTTTATTAATGAAGCCTTGCATCCCATAGGCCTTCTTAACTATCCTATCAACCTGTGCAGCGACCTTGAGGGATGTATGGATTTGAAAGATCCCTCTGTTCATCCTCACTCTTAAGTAACTGACCATTAACCCTGTACTCAGCCTTCCCCCCTCTGACTGTCACCCAACGACCTGCTTCCGGCAGCCTAGGAGTGACTACCTCCCTGTAGCTCTCATCTATGACTGCCTCATTTTCCCTTATGAGTCGAAGGTCATCCAGCTGCTGCTCCAGATTCCTCACACGGTCTTCCAGATCACCCAGCCTCATGCACTTCTGGCAGATGTGACTCTGCAGGAGAGGGGAGTTCCCCCAAGACTGCCATATCTCACAGGAGAGGCACATCACCGTCTCAGGAGGCATTGTAAAGACTAACTGGGAACAAACTCGTCCTCCGCCTCTTCTCATCGAAGCCTCTTGAGTCAATGCCTCAAAGCTCCACTCACTCACTGGCCGCTTTCCATATGGAGCTTAAGAAAATAGAGGGCTATGTGCTAGGGAAATTCTAGGCAGTTACATGGTCAACACAACATTGTGGGCCGAAGGGCCTGTAATGTGCTGTAAATTTCTAAGTTCTAAGATAAGAGCCTAGGGCAGGGGTGTCAAACTCATTTTAGGTCACGGGCCGGATTGAGCAAAATGCAGCTTCATGCGGGCCGGATCAGTCGGACGCGTGCGAACGCTGCTTTCGTTGCCTCCGTTTTTTCAGCCTGCTCTCATGTGTCTCAGTCTCTGCTATAACTACAAAGTGTTTCACTTTACATATTCCGTTTCTTATGAAGAAGACTGCCGAGCAAGACTGCCGAATAAACACTAAAAACCCTGAAAACCTGGTACCTGAATAAACTCAGCATTAGCTATATCATATACCATAGGCGCTTCGATTACTGGGGCCAGCTTTAATAGTAATTAGATATTATCTCGCGGGCCAAAGGTAATTCCACCGCGGGCCGGATTTGGCCCGCGGGCCTTGAGTTTGACATATATGGCCTAGGGTATTGCAGGAAAGATACTAGCATGGATTGAGCATTGGCTGAATGGCAGGACACAAAGAGTTGGGAACAAAGGGATCCTTTTTGGATTGGCCGCTGATGACTAGTGGTGTTTTTTAGGGTTCTGTTTAATAGAAAACCTACAGCACAATACAGGCCCTTCGGCCCACAAAGCTGTGCTGAATGTGCCCTTACCTTAGAACTACCTAGGCTTACCCATAGCCCTCTATTTTTCTGAGCTCCATGTATCCATCCAGGAGTCTCTTAAAAGGCCCTATCGTTATCACCTCCACCACCGCTGCCGACAGCCTATTCCACGCACTCACCGCGTAAAAAAAAACTTAGCCCTGACATCTCCTCTGTACCTTGGATATTTACGTTGTATATCAACGATTTGGATGAAGGAATTTATGCCTTTGTAGCCAAGTTTGCCTATATGAAGATGGGTGGAGGAACAGGTAGTTCTGAGGAAGCAGAGAGCTAACAGGACTTTGGCAGATTAGGAGAAAGGGCAACAAAGTGGCAGGTGGAATACTGTGTCAGAAAGTGTATGGTCATGCACTTTGGTAGATGACATAAAAGCGTAGACTATTTTCTAAATGGAGAAAAAATTCAAAAATCTGAGGTGCAAAGAGACTTAGGAGTCCTTGTGCAGGATTCCCTAAAGGTTAATTTGGAGGTTGAATTGGTGGTGAGGAAGGCGAATCCAATGTTAACATTCATTCCAGGAGGACTAGAATATTAAAAGCAAGGATGTAATCCTGAGGCTGTATAAGGCACTAGTGAGGCTTCACTTGGGGTATTGTGAGCAGTTTTGGGCCCCTAATTTAAGCTAGGATGTGCTGATATTGGAGAGGGTTCAGAGCAGGTTCATGAAGATGATTCCGGGAACGAAAGTGATTGAAAGCACTGGACCTATAGTTGCTGGAATTTAGAAGAAAGTTGGGGGGGGGGGGGCGGATCTCATTGAAACTTAGTGAATGTTGAAAGGCCTCAATAGAGTGGATGTGAAGATTATTTCCTTGTTGGGGGAAGTTAGGACCAGAGGGCACAGCCTCAAAATAGACAGACATTAATTTAGAACAGAGACGAGGAGAAAGGTTATGGGGAGAAGGCAGGAGATTGGGGTTGAGAGGGAAATGGATCGGGCATGATGAAATGGCGGAGCAGACGTGATGAGCTGACTGGCCTAATTATTCTGCGGCTATATCATATGATCTTGTGGTCTAATATTTTTACTCAGGCAGTTCCTGAAATGCACTGCTTGAAGGGAGTGGAAAAGGCAGGTACTTTCACAGTATTTCAGATATATTTGGATATTAATTACTATTTTCCAAGGGAAATGGAATGAGTATAGATAAGTATTTGCTTGCCAGCATGAACAGGGTATACTGAAGGTCCTATCTCCATGTTGTATGACTATAGTCAGTTTAAAATTGTTGAGAGGGTATGTTAGTTTTCTTTTTTATTTCAGTTGCAACAAAGAGTCTTTGATCTGAAAGTTAACTTTGTTTCCCTTTCCACAGATGCTGCCTAACCTTTCTGTTTCCAGCTTTTTTTGTACACATTGCCTCAGGAAATTAACATAGAACACTACAGCACAGTAGAGAGCATTCAACCCTTCAATATTGTGCTGACCTTTTAACCTCTTCTAAAATCAATCTAATCCTTGCCTCCTATCATTTATGTGCCAATGTAAGATTTTCTTAAATGCCCTAATGTATCCGCCTCTACCATCACCCCTGGTAGACTTTCCATACTCCCACCATTCTCTGTAGCGGGACGGGGGTGGAGAGGGATCCTACCTCTGACATACCCTTCCCCCTCATGCTTCCCTTCAATCATCTTAAAATTACACCCCCTCATTTTAGCCATTTCTGTCCTAGGAAAAAGTCTCTGGTTGTCCACTTCATCTCTGCTCTTATCATCTTGTACAGCTATCAAATTACCTCTCTTCCTTCTTCCCTCCAAAGTATCCTCATAAGACATGCACTCTAATCCATGCAGCATCCTGCTAAATCCCCTCTGCACCCTCTCAAAAGTTTCCACACCCTTCCCATAATGAGGCATCCAGAACTGAACATAATATTGCAAGTGTGGTCTAACTAGAGTTTTATAGAGTAGCAATATTACCTCGCTGCTCTTGGACTCAATCCCCATCTAATTCAATCCAAACTCCATACGCCTTCTTAACAACCCTGTCAACATGTGGCAGTTTTGAGGATTGACCACAAGATTCCTCTATTCCTCCAGACTGCTAAGAATCCTGCCATTAATCTTGTATTCCACCTTCAAGTTCAACCTTCCAAAGTGAATCGCTTCACACTTTAACGGGTTGAATTCATCTGCAATTTCTTAGCCCAGCTTTGTATCCTATGAATGTCCCATTGTAACTTGAAACACCTTCTACACTATTGACAACTTTCATATCATCTGTGAACTTACAACCCACCCTTGCACTTCCTCATCCAAGTCATTTATAAAAATTACCTTTTACACTATCCATAGCTCCTCAACCTTTATGTCATCTGCAAATTTACTAACCTACCCTTCCACTTCTTCATCCAGATCGTTTATAAAAGTCACAAAAAGCAGGGGTCCTAGAACAGATCCCTGCAGAACACCGCTGGTCACTGACCACCAAGCACAATATAATCCATCTACTGCCTTTTATGGGTAAGCTAGTTCTGTATCCACCACAGCCAAGTTTCTCTGGATCCCATGCTTTGTGACTTTCTGGATGAGCCTACCATAGGGAAACATATGACGTTGCTTCGAATTTTTTTACAGCTGCGTGGACCAGCCATCGCTCTGAGCAGGAAATTTCTACATGTCCTGAAAACTACGTGACTTTTTGTATTAACATTAAATAGAAGAAAATCCTAGCTGCACAGCAAGAAAGGTTATGTGTGCAGGAACATTTCAGTTATTGCGTGGCTGTGCACCCACACAGCTTAGAGGGAACAGTACTAATCAGATATCTTACTAATGACAAGTATACAACATCCACTGCTCTATTTTCATCAACGTTTCCAATAGTTCGGGGAGTCTAGGCCCAGATGGCTTAGCCTCAGACTTCATGGAGTTCCTTTAGGATGGAGATGAGGAGGTATTTCTTTAGCCAGCAGGTAGTGAATCTGTGAAACTCATTGCCACAGTCAGCTGTGGAGGCAAGTCACTGGGTATATTAAAGTGGAGTTTGATAGATTCTTGATTAGTCAGGGTGTCAAATGTTACAGAAGAAGTAGGAGACTGGGGTTGAGAGGGTTGATAAAGCTGCCACAATGGTCTAATTCTGCTCTGTCTTATGGTCTTGTGTTCTTTTTCATATTGCAAAGAATTTAATCAAGCTCTTAAGGCTGCTCCTCATAAAGCTGTGCTGATTATTCCTAATCAGACTATTCTTCTCCAATGCTCATGAATTCTGTCTCTTAAGAATCTTCTCCAATAGTTTGCCCACCACTGAAGTAAGACTCACTGGTCTATAATTCCAAGGGTTATCCTTACTCCCTTTCTTGAACAAAGGAATGAAATTTGCCACCCTTCAAACATTTGATATTACTCATGTGTCCAGTGGGGATTCAAAGATTTTAACCAAAGACACAAAAGCCTCTTCCCTCACTTCCCATAGTAATCTGGGTATACCCTGTTTGGACCTGGGGACTTAGTATCCTAATGTTGTTGCCTGATTCTGTATCCAACACTCTTCCAGTCAATGAATTCTAGATCATAACTGTTCTGAGAAGGAATATGTATGTCCTCGTGTTTCCTTTGTACCTGTGTCTAAATTTTAAAAATGTGTACCCTTTGGTTCTTGAACCATGTCTTAATGGAAACCATTTCATTTACTCTATTTAAACCAGGTATGATTTGTCCATCTGTTTCAAATCTTTGCTCAAATGTTTTTGCTCCATAAACACAAAAACAGAACTAAGTGTAGGGATAGGGTCAGGCACACAATGTCTTTACCAACCATGATGTCAATTTAAACTGATCCAAACTACCTGCACACAGTCCACAACCCTAATCCTACACCCTCACCTGGATCTAGCTCTTGGTTCGCTCCTTCTCTTCACACTGGCTATCTGCTTATTTGGGTGGTGGGGTGGAGATGTGTCTCTACCAAAGGCAGTGTAAGGCACCCCTTCCCTCTGCTAGCCTGCAGGTCACCCTTGGGTAAGGTGGAGCACCTGCTTATCCCCACTCGATCAGAGTCACCTGAAGCCATGGGAGCAGGTGGCGGATGGTCCTATGAGCACTTGGTGCATTTCACAAGTCCTGGTTATGTGATCACTGACGCCAGGCAGCCAATTTCTGAAGAATATTGATAAAGGCTGGGGCCACCTGTCTTGTAAAGAGTCTGTCCAGAAGAACGCAATGGCAAACCACTTCTGTCTAAAAATTTGCCAAGAACAATGATAATAGACAATAGACAGTAGGTGCAGGAGTAGGCCATTCAGCCGTTCTAGCCAGCACCGCCATTCACTGTGATCATGGCTGATTATACACAATCAGTACCCCATTCCTGCCCTCTCCCCATATCCCTTGACCCCGCTATCTATAAGAGCTCTATCTAACTCTCTCTTGAATGCATCCAGAGACTTGGCCTCCACTGCCTTCTGGGGCAGAGCATTCCACATATCCACCGCTCTCTGGGTGAAAAAGTTTTTCTGCATCTCTGTTCTAAGTGGCCTACCCCTTATTCTTAAACTGTGGCCTCTAGTTCTGGACACACCCATCAGTGGGAACATGCTTCCTGCATCCAGTGTGTCCAATCCCTTAATAATTGTATGTTTCAATCGGATCCCCTCTCATCCTTCTAAATTCCAGTGTATACAAGCCCAGTCGCTCCAATCTTTCAACATATGACAGTCCCGCCATTCCGGGAATTAATCTTGTGAACCTACGCTGCACTCCCTCAATAGCAAGAATGTCCTTCCTCAAATTTGGAGACCAAAACTGCACACAATACTCCAGGTGGGGTCTCACCAGGGCCCTGTACAGCTGCAGAAGGACCTCTTTACTCCTATACTCAATTCCTCTTGTTATAAAAGCCAGCATGCCATTAGCTTTCTTCACTGCCTGCTGTACCTGCATGCTTGCTTTCATTGACTGATGTACAAGAACACCTAGATCTCGTTGTACTTCCCCTTTTCCTAACAACTTCATTTAGATAGTAATCTGCCTTCCTGTTCTTGCCACCAAAGTGGATAACCTCACATTTATCCACATTAAACTGCATCTACCATACATTTGCCCACTCACCCAACCTGTCCAAGTCACCCTGCATTCTCATAACATCCTCCTGACATTTCACACTGCCACCCAGCTTTGTGTCATAATTGGCCAAAGACCATGATATAGAATAATATAAAAGCAAGGAGATAATGCTGAGCCTTTATAAAACACTAGTCAGGCCACAATTGGAGTATTGTCAATAGTATTGGGCCCCGTATCTCAGAAAAGATCTGTTGTCATTGGAGAGAATCCAGAGGAGATTCATTAGGATGATTCTGGAAATAAAGGGGTTAACATATGAGGAGCGTTTGGCAGCTTTGGGCCTGTACTCACTGGAATTTAGAAGAAGGCGGAGGGATCTCATTGAAACCTATCGTATGTTGAAAAAACTAGATTTATTGGATGTGGAGAGGATGTTTTCTGTGGTGCGGGTATGTAGAAATAGAGGGCACAGCCTCAAAATTGAGGGATGACCTTTTAGAACAAAGTTAAGGAGAATTTTTTTTAGCCAGAGAGTGGTGAATCTGTGAAATGCTCTGCCATGGACTGTGGTGGAGTCCAAGTCTGTGGGTATATTTAAAGGGGAAGTTGATTATTTCCTGATTGGTCAGGGCCTCAAAGGAGATGGTGAGAGGCGGTTGTATGGGTTTGAGTGGGATTGGGGATCAGCCATGATGGAATGGTGGAGGACTCTCGATGAGCTGAATGGCCTAATTCTGCTCCAATGTCTTATGATCACCCACATCATATGACACGTCACATAATGATGGTATCTCCTTGTGTCTTTCAATGCAGATGAATGTTTTCAAACCAAAACTTCGACAATCTATGTCCATCCATGGGTACAGCATGACTCATTAAGTTCTTTCAGTATTTTATGTTTCTTCAAGCTCTTGTGTCTTTACCAAGCCATTGCATTCCTCTTATTATATACTATCAGTTTACCCCCTCAGCCTCCAAAAACTCCACAGACAAAACAGTCCATGGCCTTCTCTACTGCTGCAATGAGGTCACACAAGGAGCAGCACCTTGTATTCTGTCTGGGTAGCTTCCAGCATGAATATTGATTTCTTAAACTTCCTGTAATTGCCTTCCACCAACCCTCCCCCTACTTCACCATTCCCCATTCTTATTTCCATCTTTCACCTTATATCCTTACCTGCCTGTCACCTCCCTCTGATGCTCCTCTCCCTTACTTTTCTTCCATGGTCTTCTACCCTCTCCTATCAGATTCCTTCTTCTCTAGCCCATTATCTCTTTTACCAATTGACTTCCCTGCTCTTTACTTCACCCCTTACCCCGCTACCGGTTTCATCTATCACCTAACATTTTGTTCTTCTTCCTCCCCTGCCCCACTTGCTTTCTCTGACCTTTTCTTTCCCCCAGTCCTGATGAAAGGTCTTGGCCCGAAACATCAACTGTTTACTCTTTTCTATTGATGCTGCCTAGCCTGCTGAGTTCTTCCTGCATTTTGTGTGTGTTGCTTGGTTTTCTAGCATCTGCAGATTTTCTTGTATTTGTGACAGAGAAAATGATCCAAGTTTGTTTAACCTTCAGCAAGCATCGTAGTCAACTTTTTCTGCTCCATCTTCAAAGCCTTCACATCCTTCCTATAATGTAATGACCAGAACTGGACATGATGCTCCAAATGTGGCCTAACCAAAGTTTGTGCAGCAGCAACATGACTTCCTTTTTATATATGACTTTCTAAAATTGATCACCTGACGCTTGTCTGGATTAAACTGTTGGACATATCTCCTACATTGCCATCTGATCTATATACTGCTGAATCCTTTGGCAACCTTAGAGTTATAAAATTATATTAAGGATGGGGAGCAACATCTCCACTTTAGTCTTAACATTGGCACCCACAAGGCTGTGTATTCCCTACTCTACTCCCTATACACTGACTGTATAGCCAGATTCTGCTCTAAATCCATCTACAAGTTTGCACTATCATGGGTTGGATCTCAAATAATTGAGTTGGAGTACAAGAAGGAGATAGACAGCCTAGTGGCATGGTGTCAGGACAACAATCTTTTCCTCAATGTCGGCAAAGAGTTGGTCATTGACTTCAGGAAGAAGGTAATGTACAGGTTCTTACTTACATTGAAGGTACTGAGGTCGGGAGGATTTGGAGCTTCAGGTTCCTAGGAATAAACATCACTAATAACCTGATGCCATGACCAAGAAAGCTCAACAATGCCTTTAGTTAATCAGGACGCTAAAGAAATTTAGCATATAACTTTTAAGCCTCACCAATCTGGAAGGATCATGGCCTGGTACGGCCGTTACTCTGCCCATGACTGCAGTGAACTGCAGAGTTGTACACACAGCTGACATATTGGTAACCAGCCTCCTCTTAATGGACTCTTATTTACACTTTTCACTTCCCAGAAAAAGGGCCCAAAACTTCACAATCCACCAGGTGTGGTCAGGCCAATACCTTATAAAGCCTCTGCATCACATCCTTGCTTTTATATTCTAGTCATCTTGAAATGAATACTATTTGCCTTCCTCACCACCAACTCAACCTGCAAGTAAACCTTTAGGGAATTCTATGCAATGACTCCCAAGTCTCTTTACACCTTGGGAGTTTTGAATTTTCTCCCTGTTTAGAAAATAGTCTATGCCTTTATTCCTTCTATTGAAGAGCATGAACACCTGCTTGACTACACTATATTCCATCTGCCCCTTTATTTGCTCATTCTCCAATTCTGTCTTAAGTCCTTCTGCAGATTCCTGGCTTCCTCAACACTACTAGCCCCTCCACCGATCTTTATATTGTCTGCACACTTGGCGATAAAGTCATCAATTCCGTCATCCAAATTGTTGAAAAGAAGGGTCCGAAAAGTGATCCCTGTGGTACACCACTTGTCATCAGCGGCCAACCAGAATAGGCCTTTTTTATTCCAACTCTTTGCTTCCTGCCAATCAGCCAATCTTCTATCCATGCTAGGATTTTTCCTGTAATACCATGGGCTCTTATGTTGTTAGCAGCCTCACATGTGGCATCTTATCAAAGGCCTTCTGAAATCCAAATTAACAACATCCACTGACTCTACCATGTCTATCTTGCCTGTTAATTCCTCCAAAAATTTCCACAGATTTGTCAGGCAAGACTTCCCCTTAAGGAAACCAAACTGACTTTCACCAATTTTATCGTGTACCTCCAAGTATCTTGAAACCTCATCCTTAATAATGTACTCCAACATGTTCCCAACCATTGAAGTCAGGCTAATTGACCAATAATTTCCTTTCTACTCCCTCCCTCCCTTAGAGTCATAGTTATACAAAAGTACAGCACAAAAACAGGCTCTTTGGCCCATCTAGTTCATGTAGACTGCCTACTCCTATTTATATGCACTGGGACCATAGTCCTCCATACCAATATTATATATGTACTTATCCAAACTGCTCTTAAATGTTGAAATCGAGCTTGTATGCACCACTTGTTCTGGCAGCTCATTCTACACTCTCACAAACCTCTGAGTGCAGAAGTTTCCCCTCTTGTTCTCCTTAAACATCTCACCTTTCACCATTAACCCATGACCTCTGGTTGTAGTCCCACCCAACCTCAGTGCTTGCATTTACCTTATCTATACCCTTCATAATTTTGTATACCTTTATCAAAACTCCTCTCAATCTTCAATGTTCTAAAGAACGTAGTCCTAACCTATTTAATCTTTTCTTATAACCCAGATCCTCCAGACCTGGCAACATCCTTGTAAAATTTTCTCTGCACTCTTTCAACCTTGTTTCTATCTTTCCTGCTGGTAGGTGACCACACCTGCATGCAATTCTCCAAATTAGGCTTAACTAACATCTTATAGAACTTCAACATTGCATCCCATCTTCTATACTTAATACATGGACTTAGGAGGGCCAATGTGCCTGTGATGCCCCTTTCAATGAGTTATGGACCTGTATTCCCAGATCCTTTGATTTACCATACTCCTCAGTGCCCTACTGTTCACAGTGTAAGACCTACCCTCGATTGGTCCTAAAGAAGTTCAAAACCTTGCACTTGTCTGCTTTAAATTCCATCTGCCATTTTTCAGCCCATATTTCCAGCTGATGCAGATGCCTCTGCAAGCCATGATAGCCTTCCTCATTCCAATACACCCCCCAATCTTGGTGTTATCTATAAGCACTCTCTGGCTTCTCCCACAAAGCCAATGTCTAATCCAGTTTACTACCTCATTTTAAATGGCGAGCGACTGTATCTTCTTGATCAGCCTCCCATGTGGGAGCTTGTCAAATTGTCAAATGTACATGTAGACAGCATCCACTGCTTTGCCTTCATCCACTTTTCTGGTAACTTCCTCAAGAAACTCTAGAAGATTGGTTAGACATGACCTACCACACATGAAGCCATGCTGATTATCCTTAATCAGTCCATCTATCCAAATATTTATATGTCCAGTCCCTTAGAATACTTGCCAATAACTTACCCACAATTGAAGTCAGTCACCAGCCTATAATTTCCTAGTTTATGCTTAGAGCCTTTTTTGAACCAGCAGGCAACATTGACTATCCTCCAGTCCTCTGGTCCATCTCCTATCACCATGGATAATTTAAGTACCTCTGCTGGGTCCTGGCAATATCTGCACTTGCCTCCCATAGAGTCCAAGGGAAAACTTCATCAGGCCCTGGGGATTTATCCACCCTGATTTACCTCAGGATAAGAAACACTTCATCCTTTATAATCTATACAGGGTCCATGAAACTGGTGCTGCTTTGCCTCACCAAAAGACTGTCTGCCTCCTCAGTAAAAACAGATGCATAGAATTCATTTAAGATCTCCCTCATTTGTTTTCACTCCATACATGGATTTTATTGTTTTACAACATTGGATTTAATTTGGCTTTTTTTTACATTGAGATGACTCCTGTCAAAGTGAAAACAGATCTCTGCAAAGTGATCTAAATCAGTCACAAATAATTGATTGCATAAGCATTTGCCCTCTTTAATATGACACACCAATCATCACTGGTGCAGCCAATTGGTTTCTGAAGTCACATAGTTAGTTAAATGGAGATCACCTGTGTGCTGTCAAGGTGTTGCAATTGATTGTAGTAAATGTACACCTGTATATGGAAGGTCCAACTACTCTTGCAGGAGACGTTGGAGCGCCAAAGTAAAACTAAAAGATATCCATTTTTAGATTGGTTACTATCTGGGCTGGAAATTGAAACTGATTGAGGAAGAAATAGCTGACCAAATTTGCATGCCACCCATTCCTTTTTGGCTTTTGCCAGAACTATCTGGGAAGTATCTGGGAGTACAGTTAGTCGAGAAGCTAGACTGGATTGCCAACACAGATGCCTTGTGCAGGAAGGCACAGAGTCGACTGTACTTCCTTAGAAGGTTGGCTTCATTCAATGTCTGTAGTGAGATGCTGAAGATGTTCTATAGGTCAGTTGTGGAGAGCACCCTCTTCTTTGTGGTGGCGTGTTGGGGAGGAAGCATTAAGAAGAGGGACGCCTCACGTCTTAATAAGCTGGTAAGGAAGGCGGGCTCTGTCATGGGCAAAGTACTGGAGAGTTTAACATCGGTAGCTGAGCGAAGGGCGCTGAGTAGGCTACGGTCAATTATGGAAAACCCTGAACATCCTCTACATAGCACCATCCAGAGACAGAGAAGCAGTTTCAGCGACAGGTTACTATCGATGCAATGCTCCTCAGACAGGATGAAGAGGTCAATACTCCCCAATGCCATTAGGCTTTACAATTCAACCGCCAGGACTTAAGAACTTTTTAAAAGCAATTATTAATGCTTTTTGAGATAGTGATTTAGATGCATATCATATTTTTACTGAGTTAAGTATTGTATGTAATTAGTTTTGCTACAACAAGTGTATGGGACATTGGAAAAAAAAATGTTGAATTTCCCCATGGGGATGAATAAAGTATCTATCTATCTATCTATCTATCTATCTATCTATCTATCTACAAGGAAGCAGAGCAATTTCAACAGTGTTGATTGTAAATGAATATTTGAATAATAAATGTGGATCTTATCTGAAGATTTTTACTGATAGCTCTGTGGACCCAGAGAGCAGTAAGGCAAGATTTGGGATGTACGTGTCTCAACTTGGAGTTGAGATTGTTCACCGGGTTTCATAGAACATAGAATAGTACAGCGCATTACAGGTCCTTCGGCCCACAATGTTGTGCTGACCCTCAAACGCTGCCTCACATATAACCCCCCACCTTAAATTCCTCCATATACTTGTCTAGTAGTCTCTTAAACTTCACTAGTGTGTCTGCCTCCACCACTGACTCAGGCAGTGCATTCCACGCACCAACCACTCTCTGAGTGAAAAACCTTCCTCTAATATCCCCCTTGAACTTCCCTCCCCTTAACTTAAAGCCATGTCCTCTTGTACTGAGCAGTGGTGCCCTGGGGAAGAGGTGCTGTCTGTCCACTCTGTCTGTTCCTCTTAATATCTTGTACACCTCTATCATGTCTCCTCTCATCCTCCTTCTCTGCAAAGAGTAAAGCCCTAGCTCCCTTAATCTCTGATCATAATCCATATTCTCTAAACCAGGCAGCATCCTGGTAAATCTCCTCTATACCCTTTCCAGTGCTTCCACATCCTTCCTATACTGAGGCGACCAGAACTGGACACAGCACTCCAAATGTGGCCTAACCAGAGTTTTATAGAGCTGCATCATTACATCGCGTCTCTTAAACTCTATCCCTCGACTTATGAAAGCTAATACCCCATAAGCTTTCTTAACTACCCTATCTATCTGTGAGGCAACTTTCAGGGATCTGTGGACATGTACCCCAGATCCCTCTGCTCCTCCACACTACCAAGTATCCTGCCATTTACTTTGTACTCTGCCTTGGAGTTTGTCCTTCCAAAGTGTACCACCTCACACTTCTCCGGGTTGAACACTATCTGCCACTGCTCAGCCCACTTCTGCATCCTATCAATGTCTCTCTGCATTCTTCGACAATCCTCTACACTATCTACAACACCACCAACCTTTGTGTCGTCTGCAAACTTGCCAACCCACCCTTCTACCCCCACATCCAGGTCGTTAATAAAAATCACGAAAAGTAGAGGTCCCAGAACCGATCCTTGTGGGACACCACTAGTCACAACCCTCCAATCCGAATGTACTCCCTCCACCACGACCCTCTGCTTTCTGCCGTCAAACCAATTCTGAATCTACCTGGCCAAACTTTCCTGGATCCCATGCCTTCTGACTTTCTGAATAAGCCTACCGTGTGGAACCTTGTCAAATGCCTTACTAAAATCCATGTAGATAACATCCACTGCACTACCCTCATCTATATGTCTGGTCACCTCCTCAAAGAACTCTATCAGGCTTGTTAGGCACCATCTGCCCTTCACAAAGCCATGCTGACTGTCCCTGATCAGATCAATATTCTCTAAATGCCCATAGATCCTATCTCTAAGAATCTTTTCCAACAGCTTTCCCACCACAGACATAAGGCTCACTGGTCTATAATTACCCGGACTATCCCTACTAACTTTTTTGAACAAAGGGACAACATTTGCCTCCCTCCAATGCTCCGGTACCATTCCCGTGGACAACGAGAACATAAAGATCCTAGCCAGAGGCTCAGTAATCTCTTTCCTCGCCTCATGGAGCAGCCTGGGGAATATTCCGTCAGGCCCCGGGGACTTATCCGTCCTAATGTACAAACGTATTTCAACAACTCCAACACCTCCTCTCCCTTAATATCAACATGCTCCAGAACATCAACCTCACTCATATTGTCCTCACCGTCATCAAGTTCCCTCTCATTGGTGAATACCAAAGAGAAGTATTCACTGAGGACCTCGCTCACTTCCACAGCCTACAGGCACATCTTCCCACTTTTATCTCTAATCGGTCCTACCTTTACTCCTGTCATCCTTTTGTTCTTCACATAATTGAAAAATGCCTTGGGGTTTTCCTTTACCCTACTCGCCAAGGCCTTCTCATGCCCCCTTCTTGCTCTTCTCAGCCCCTTCTTAAGCTCCTTTCTTGCTACCCTATATTCCGCAATAGACCCATCTGATCCTTGCTTCCTAAACCTCATGTATGCTGCCTTCTTCCACCTGACTAGATTTTCCAGACTAGATTTTCCACTTCATTTGTCACCCATGGTTCCTTCACCCTACCATTCTTTATCTTCCTCACCGGGACAAATTTATCCCTAACATCCTGCAAGATATCCCTAAACATCGACCACATGTCCATAGTACATTTCCCTGGAAAAACATCGTCCCAATTCACACCCACAAGTTCTAGCCTTATAGCCTCATAATTTGCCCTTCCCCAATTAAAAATTTTCCTGTCCTCTCTGATTCTATCCTTTTCCATGATAATGCTAAAGGTCAGGGAGCAGTGATCACTGTCCCCCAGATGCTCAACCACTGACAGATCTGTGACCTGACCTGGTTCGTTACCTAATACTAGATCTAGTATGGCATTCCCCCTAGTCGGCCTGTCAACATACTGTGACAGGAATCCATCCTGGACACACTTAACAAACTCTGCCCCATCTAAACCCTTGGAACTAAACAAGTACCAATCAATATTAGGGAAGTTAAAGTCACCCATGATAACAACCCTGTTATTTTTGCACCTTTCCAAAATCTGCGTCCCAATCTGCTCCTCGGTATCTCTGCTGCTACCAGGGGGCGTATAGAATACCCCCAGTAGAGTAACTGCTCCCTTCCTGTTCCTGACTTCCACCCATACTGACTCAAAAGAGGATCCTGCTACATTACCCACTCTTTCTGCAGCTGTAATAGTATTCCTGACCAGTAATGCCACCCTCCTCCCCTTTCCCCCCCTCTCTATCCCTTTTAAAGCACTGAAATCCAGGAATATTGAGAATCCATTCCTGCCCTGGTGCCAGCCAAGTCTCTTTAATGGCCATTACATCATAATTCCATGTATGTATCCAAGCTCTCAGTTCATCACCTTTGTTCCTGATGCTTCTTGCATTGAAGTACACACACTTTAGCCCTTCTACCTTTCTACTCAAAGCCTCTCTATATGTTAGATCTGGCTTTACTCCATGCACTTCTTTCACTGCTCTATCGCTCCGGGTCCCATCCCCTTTGCAAATTAGTTTAAACCCTCCCGAACCATGCTAGCAAACCTACCAGCAAGGATATTGCTCCCCCTCGAGTTCAGGTGCAACCCATCCAATCTGTACAGGTCACACCTTCCCCAGAAGAGATCCCAATGGTCCAAAAATCTAAAACCCTGCCCCCTGCACCAACTCCTCAGCCACGCATTCAACTGCCATCTCCTCCAATTCTTACCATCACTATCACGTAGTACTGGCAGCAATCCTAAGAACACCACCCTTGAGGTCCTGTTCTTCAGCCTTCTGCCCAGTTCCCGAAACTCACACTTCAGGACCTCATCCCTCTTCCTGCCTATGTCGTTGGTCCCAACATGTATCATGACTTCTGGTTGCTTTCCCTCTCGTACCAGGGTGTCATGCACTCGGTCAGAGACATCCCGGACCCTGGCACCCGGGAGGCAACAAACCATGCGGGTTTCCTCCTCATGTCCACAAAACCTCCTGTCTGCTATCGAGTCTCCAATGACGACAGCTCTCCTCTTCTCCGTCCCATCCTTCTGCACCACAGGGTCAGACTCAGTGCTAGAGGCCCTGCCACCGTGGCTCACACCTGTTCGGTCGTCCTCACCAACAGCATCCAGGACGGTAAACTTATTATTCATGGGAATGGCTACAGGGGTGCTCTGCACTACCTGTCTACTCCCCTTCACTTTCCCCCCTCGGACTGTCACCCAACGACCTGCTTCCGGCAGCCTAGGTGTGACTACCTCCCTGTAGCTCTCATCTCTGACTGCCTCATTCTCCCTTATGAGTCGAAGGTCATCCAGTTGCTGCTCCAGATTCCTCACACGGTCTTCCAGATCGCCCAGCCGCAAGCACTTCTGGCAGATGTGACTCTGCAGGAGAGGGGTGTTCCCCCAAGACTGCCACATCTCACAGGAGAGGCACATCACCGTCTCAGAAGGCATTGTAAAGACTAACTGGGAACAAGCTCGTCCTCCGCCTCTTCTCGTCGAAGCCTCTTGAGTCAAAGCCTCAAATCTCCATTCCTTCGCTGGCCCGCTCACTCACTGGCCGCTTTCCCCAGGCCGCTCCGCTTGAGGTAACCCTCTGTTTATTTGTTTGAGCTTTTCAAACTGCTTGGTCACCTGACCTCGATTGCCCCATCAGCTGCTTTCTGCTGAGTCTGAGCTATTCAAATCTCGATTGTCTAATCAACGGCTTTCTGCTGAGCTATTCAAATCTCGATTGTCTAATCAACGGCTTTCTGCTGAGCTATTCAAATCTTGATTGACTTGATTGCACAGTCCAACTGCCAAAACTGCCAGAATCTCTCGAGTCAAACCCTCAAATCTTCACTCCTTCACTGGCCCACTCACTCACTGGCTGCTTTTTCAGATGGTGTTTCTGTCTTTGCAACAGAATTATTAGCAATCCTCTGGGCCTTATGGTGGATAGAAGACTCTCGACCATGCAGGGTTATCATCTGTTCAGATTCTGCTGCTGCCTTAGAGGCTATAAAAGGGATTAAGTCAAAAGCTCGTCCTGACATAGTTATTGAGATTCTCTTAGTTTTGTTTAGAGTAGGGAAGATGGGTTGTGAAGTTAGATTTACATGGATACCTGGGTATGCTGAGGTGGAGGGAAATGAAATTGTGGATGGCATTGCAGTCTTCCTTACAGAGCGGGCAAGTAGGAATTAGAATACCCCTAGGCAGAGCAGAATTGAGAAGTAGGATAAAAAAAGTCATAGAGAAGAAATAGATAGATAGATAGATAGATTATTCATCCCCATGGGGAAATTCAACTTTTTTTCCAATGTCCCATACACTTGTTGTAGCAAAACTAATTACATACAATACTTAGTAAAAAAAAATATGATATGCATCTAAATCACTATCTCAAAAAGCATTAATAATAGCTTTTAAAAAGTTCTTAAGTCCTGGCGGTAGAATTGTAAAGCCTAATGGCATTGGGGAGTATTGACCTCTTCATCCTGTCTGAGGAGCATTGCATCGATAGTAACCTGTCGCTGAAACTGCTTCTCTGTCTCTGGATGGTGCTATGTAGAGGATGTTCAGAGTTATCCATAATTGACCGTAGCCTACTCAGCGCCCTTCGCTCAGCTACCGATGTTAAACCCTCCAGTACTTTGCCCACGACAGAGCCCGCCTTCCTTACCAGCTTATTAAGACGTGAGGCGTCCCTCTTCTTAATGCTTCCTCCCCAACACGCCACCACAAAGAAGAGGGCGCTCTCCACAACTGACCTATAGAACATCTTCAGCATCTCACTACAGACATTGAATGACGCCAACCTTCTTAGGAAGTACAGTCGACTCTGTGCCTTCCTGCACAAGGCATCTGTGTTGGCAGTCCAGTCTAGCTTCTCGTCTAACTGTACTCCCAGATACTTGTAGGTCTTAACCTGCTCCACACATTCTCCATTAATGATCACTGGCTCCATATGAGGCCTAGATCTCCTAAAGTCCACCACCATCTCCTTGGTCTTGGTGATATTGAGACGCAGGTAGTTTGAGTTGCACCATAACACAAAGTCCTGTATCAGTTTCCTATACTCCTCCTCCTGTCCATTCCTGACACACCCCACTATGGCCGTGAAATGGCAAGAGGATTGGAAAAATGAATTAAAGGGAAGGCATTTCTTTTCTAGTCACCCTCCTGTTAAAAAGGTCTTAGACTGTTACTCTTTAAATCATAGAGATATGGTGAAATTAACAAGACTTAGGTTGGGGCATTGTGGGCTAATCTATTACTTAAAGATAACAGGAAAACATTCAACTGGGTTATGGGACTGTGGTCGTCCAGAGGCAGTTCAGCATGTTTTGCTGAGTTGTAATTGATATGAAATTGAAAGAAGAATATTGCACAAGAGGCTGTCTGACTTAAATGTATTTTGGTTTTCTATTAAATCTTTGGCCACCAAGAGAACCACCATCTGATTGAAAAGTTTATTATTCTGTTTCTACGTGCGACTAGTAGTAGTAGTAGTAGTAGTAGTATGAAATTCTGTAATTAATCGTACATCCTGCGGAGGGCAGTAATACACTTAGATGCGTCTAAACTGCCTGAAATAGAAGAAGAAGAAGAAGAAGAAGCAGAAGATCCAACTACTGGTGAGTCAGTATCCTGGCAAAAACTACACCATGAAGACAAAAGAACACTCCAAGCAAAAGGTTATTGAAAAGCACAGGTCAGGAGATGGATACTAGAAAACTTCCAAGTCACTGAATACCCCTTGGAGTACAGTGAAGTAAGTCCATCATGAAGAAATGGAAAGAATATGGCACAGTGGTAAATCTGCCTTGAGCAGGCTGTCCTCAAAGATTGAGTGACTGTGCAAGAAGGGGACTAGTGAGGGAGGCCACCAAGAGACCTATGAAAACTCTGGAGTGTTACAAGTTTCAGTGGCTGAGATGGGAGAAACTGCACATACAACACTGATTGCTTGAGTGCTTCTCCAGTTGGAGCTTTAACCATATAACAATTACAGCACAGAAACATGCCATCTCGGCCCTTCTAGTCCGTGCCAAACGCTTACTCTCACCTAGTCCTACCGACCTGCACTCAGCCCATAACCCCCCATTCCTTTCCTGTCCATATACCTATCCAGTTTTTTAAAAAAATGACAATATCAAACCTGCCTCTACCACTTCTACTGGAAGCTCGTTCCACACAGCTACCACTCTCTGAGTAAAGAAATTCCCCCTCGAGTTACCCTTAAACTTTTGCCCCCTAGCTCTCAACTCATGTCCTCTTGTTTGAATCTCCCCTACTCTCAATGGAAAAAGCCTATCCATGTCAACTCTCTCTATCCCCCTCATAATTTTAAATACCTCTATCAAGTCCCCCCTCAACCTTCTATGCTGTAAAGAATAAAGACCTAACGTGTTCAACCTTTCTCAACTTAGGTGCTGAAACCCAGGTAATATTCTAGTAAATCTCCTCTGTACGCTCTCTATTTTGTTGACATCTTTCCTATAATTTGGTGACCAGAACTCTACACAATACTCCAAATTTGACCTCAACAATGCCTTGTACAATTTTAACATTACATCCCAACTCGTATACTCAATACTCTGATTTATAAAGACCAGCATACCAAAAGCTTTCTTCACCACACTATCCACATGAGATTCCACCTTCAGGGAACTATGCATCATTATTCCTAGATCACTCTGTTCTACTGCATTCTTCAATGCCCTACCATTTACCATGCATGTCCTATTTTGATTATTCCTACCAAAATGTAGCATCTCACACTTATCAGCATTAAACTCCATCTGCCATCTTTCAGCCCACTCTTATAACTGGCCTAAATTTCTCTGCAAGCTTTGAAAACCTACTTCATTATCCACAAAGCCACCTATCTTAGTATCATCTGCATACTTACTAATCCAATTTACCACCCCATCATCCAGATCATTAATGTATATGACAAACACCATTGGATCCAGTACAGATCCCTGAGGCACACCTCTAGTCACCGGCCTCCAACCTGACAAACAGTTATCCACCAATACTCTCTGGCATCTCCCATCCAGCCACTGTTGAATCCATTTTACTACTTCAATATTAACACCTAAAGATTGAACCTTCCTAACTAACCTTCCGTGTGGAACCTTGTCAAAGGCCTAACTGAAGTCCATACAGACAACATCCACTGCTTTACCCTCGTCAACATTCCCCGTAACCTCTTCAAAAAATTCAATAAGATTTGTCAAACATGACCTTCCACCCATAAATCCATGTTGACTGTTCCTGATCAGACCCTGTCTATCCGGATAATTATATATACCATCTCTAAGAATACTTCCCATTAATTTACCCACCACTGACGTCAAACATACAGGCCGATAATTGCTAGGTTTACTCTTAGAACCCTTTTTAAACAATTGAACCACATGAGCAATACGCCAATCCTCTGGCACCATCCCCGTCTCTAATGACATTTGAAATATTTTTGTCAGAGCCCCTGCTATTTCTACACTAACTTCCCTCAAGGTGCTAGTGAATATCCTGTCAGGACCCGGAGACTTAGCCCCTTTTATATTCTTTAAAAGCGCCAGTACTTCCTCCTCTTTAATCATCATAGTTTCCCTAACTACCCTACTTGTTTCCCTTACCTTACACAATTAAATATTCTTCTCCTTAGTGAATACCGAAGAAAAGAAATAGTTCAAAATTTCCCCCATTTCTTTTGGCTCCACACATAGCTGTCCACTCTGATTCTCTAAGGGACCAAATTTATCCCTCACTATCCTTTTGCTATTAATATAACTGTAAAAACCCTTCGGATTTATTTTCACCTTACTTGCCAAAGCAATCATATCTTTTAGCTTTTCTAATTTCTTTCTTAAAATTCTTTTTACATTCTTTATATTCCTCGAGCACCTCATTTACTCCAAGCTACCTATATTTATTGTAGATCTCTCTTTTTGCGAACCAATTTTCCAATATCCATTGAAAACCATGGTTCTCTCAAACTTTTAACCTTTCCTTTCAACCAAACAGGAACATAACGATTCTGTACCCTCAAAATTTCACCTTTAAATGGCCTCCATATCTCTGTTACATCCTTCCCATAAAACAAATTGTCCCAATCCACTTCTCCTAAATCCTTTTGCATCTCCTCCAAGTTAGCCTTTCTCCAATCAAAAAGCTCAACGCTGGGTCCAGTCCTATCCTTCTCCATAATTATATTGAAACTAATGGCATTGTGATCACTGGACCCAAAGTGCTCCCCAAAACATACCTCTGTCACCTGACCTATCTCATTCCCTAACAAGTGATCCAATACTGCCCCTTCTCTAGTCGGTACCTCTATGTATTGCTGCAAAAAAACTATCCTGCACACATTTTACAAACTCCAAACCATCCAGTCCTTTTACAGAATGGTTTCCCAGTCTGTGTGTGGAAAATTAAAATCTCCCACAATCACAACCTTGTGCTTACTACAAATATCTGCTATCTCCTTACAAATTTGCTCCTCCAATTCTTGCTCTCCATTAGGTTGTCTATAATACACCCCTGTAAGTGTTACTACTCCTTTCCCATTCCTCAATTCTACCCAAGTAGACTCCCTAGATGAGCCCTCTAATCTATCCTCCCAAAGCACCGCTGATATATTTTCTCTTTTCATTTTTAGAATCTTTTTATTGGTACATAATCTTCTACAGCTATAAAATGATACAAAACTTCAACAAATTAATATATGTACAATTAATAAAGCTGAAGAAAATAAAAACTGATCATAATATATAAAAATGAAAAAAAATTATATGTAAGGAAAAGAAGGAAAAAAAACCCCATCTAACTAAGAAAAACAAACCCACTGACTACAAAAAAAGGGGGAAAAAAACCATTAGGAATCAACCCCCGGAGCAATATGTCTTACCATCATCTATATATATAAAGGAAAAGAATCATCAGCCTCCTATTCATGTTTATATAGAATAAAATTGGAAGGAAACCATATAAAATAATTCAAATTAAATGATAATATTTAGCAAAAGAGCCCCATCTTCTCTCAAAATTGAATCGGGGATCAAAAGTTATACTTTAATTTTTTTCAAACTGAGACATGACATTACTTGAGAAAACCATTCAATTAATGTAGGGACAGAGGTATCTTCCCATTTTAATAAAATAGCCCTTGCCAATAATATAACAAATGCAATTATATATTAATCTGAAGATGAAATACCCTGAATATGGTGCGGAACTATTCCAAATAGAACAGTCAATCTGTTAGGTTGTTAATTAATTTTCAGGGCTTTAGAAATTGTAGAAAATAAAGATTTCCAAAACGGTTTTAATGAGGAACATGACCAGAACATATGTGACATAGTAGCTACTTCAGTTTTACACCTATCGCAGTAGTTGTCTGTACTAGGAAATATTTTAGATAGTCTCTCCTTTGTTAATTAATAATGGAAAACAATTTTAAACTGAATTAAACAGTGATTGGCACATATAGAAGAAGAACTTATGTTTTTCAAAACTCACAACCAATCTTCATTAACAAAGGTTATATTAAGTTCTCTCTCCCAATCTTGTTTAATCTTTAGTGAGAGGTTCTCTCTTTATAACAAAAGTAAATTATAAATCCTGCTAATGGAATCTCTCACTAAAGGATTCAACTTCAAAATGGTATCCAACAAATCAGATTCTTGCTAATATGGAAACTTAGATAAGTATTGTTGTAAAAAATGTCTAACCTGAAGATATTGCAGAAAATGTGTATGAGCGAGAGAATATTTGTTAATTAACTCTTCAAAAGTCATCAATCAACCATCACAAAATAAATCTGTAAAAGAACGGATCCCTTTATTTCTCCATAGGAGAAAAATGGGATCGGTTATTGAAGGTTTAAATAAAAAGTTTTGATATAAAAAACTAGACAACTTAAGTTGTTTAAAATTTAAAAAATTGTGAAACTGAAACCAAAACCGTAAGGACTGTTTAATAACAGGGTAAAGATTTAAATTTGGAATTTTAGAGAGTTGTAAAGATAATGGAGCTCCTAATATTGAAGTTAAATGAAATTGTCTAACAGCTTTTAATTCCAAATCAACCCATAGTGGTTTTTGGCTCTTGTTGAGCCAATATAGCCAAAAACATAATTAGGAAGTGCAAGTCCACCATTTTTTTTAGATTTTTGTAAATGATACTTATTAATTCTTGGTCTTTTATTTAAATAAAGGAACAAATAAGAGAGTCAAAAAAAGTTTGATCAAAAAGTTTTTTAGTTAAAAAGATAGGTATATTTTGGAAAATATATAAAAATCTTGGTAAAGTCATCATTTTCACAGCATGGATATGACCTATTAAAGAGAGAGTAAGTGGATTCCATCTAAAAAATAGTTGTTTCATGGAGTCCATTAAAGGAACTATATTAGCTTTATAAAGATCTTTATATTTTTTAGTAATTATAATACCTAAATATTTTAAAGTATTAACAATTCTAAAAGGAATATAATTATATATAAAACAGGCATTTAATGGAAACAATTCACTTTTATTCAAGTTAAATTTATATCCTGAAAATTTACCAAAATCTTCTCGTGTTTCCAAAAGATTAGGAATTGATTCCTCAGGATTCGAAATAAAAACCAAAAGATCATCTGCATAAAGAGAAATCTTATGTATGGTTCCAATCATAGAGATACCATGAATATTTTTAGCTTAATGTAATTTTATTGCCAAAGGCTCCAATACAAGATTAAATAATAAAGGGCTTATGTGTCTAGTACCACGAGAAAGTGAAAAAAAGGAGGACCTAAAATTATTAATAATAACCGTGGTAATAGGATTCTTATAAATCATTTGAATCCACTGTTATGAACCCCATAACTGGGTCACTTGCCAGCAAAGATAGAGAGGTCCGCTGAAGTCTGATGGTACTATTCTTAAACGTTTTTATTTATAAAGGGGCACAAAAGTAAGGTTAATACAAACATTTAGATAATATACGTCGTCACTACTCAATCTAAAGCGCGGGTATAGTAATAATCAACAATAAGAAGTAGCTCTATCGTTTGTCTAGGGGTAAAAATATTATCCGATGGAAATATCAAAGTCTCTGGAGTTCATGCAGGCTTTTAGCCTTTTGGGGACCGCTGGGTTTCACGTGTTGGAGAGAGAGAGAATTTTTGGTGAGAAAATAAACTTGCCAGCCTTTTGGACTCAAATCGTTGAATCGGGAATGTGGGTTCCCCGTTGTCAGTTCGAAGTCCTTTTCGGTGTTATCAGCCACTCGCTCCCCAGGCTAGGGGAAACGAACCACACGTGGCTTCCGAATAGCTTCCCGTCATCACGGGAGCGATGAGCGATGGTGTCTCCTTCTGGTGCGTCGCTAAGGTACTGCCTCTTGCAGCTCCCTTTTTATCTTGACTTGCAGAGTTGTAGATGTCAATCAAGGTGGGATGATACAATCCCCACCCCACATTGCCCAAGGGTGTCCATGTAGCCATGATAGCTGGCACGTAGCATAGAATCGCAATCCACAAAGGTGTCTCCAAGAAAGAATGGTCAAATCCGTTGCGTTGTCTCTCTCTCTTTTCCTGGGTCCAAGACCCGAATTAATAGTGATCTTGCGATTCTCAGGAAGGAGGGGGCTGGTATCATAACACCTCCCCTCTTAAAAACGTTTTTTACCAGCGGTTAAAAACGGATTCGTACAGAGTCTTACAGGATTTTAGAATCTAACACAATACACAAGCTTTTCTTTTCACTACAGAGCTATACAGTTATACATTTAATTCAGTATCTAAACAGGTAACGATTACAGTGGCACTTCCTTTAATATTTTTTTCTCTTGTACCTGACTAAAGGCTGGTAGCATCAGATTTCAACTTAACAGGCAGGTTCCAAGGGGGTTGTCTTTGTTATTCACATGCTTTGTCAAAATCCCGTACAGCCGGTTTTTCTATTTAAAAATGGCGCCCCCATTAACCGTCACCTTTTTTCCGGTGAGTTCCTACGGGAGGAACTCGAGTAGTTTGGCGAGGTAAACTCCCGCCCGCCTCGTTCATAGGAGTTATTTTATCAACACCGTGTCCCAGACTTAGGTCATTTCCACCCAATTCTTTATTTTTCTCTTCAGGAACCGTCATGCTATTAGTTTTCAATTTAAGATCTGCAAGCGATCCCTCTTTGTTCAAACAGCATTTCAAATTCTGCTGTTTCACACCACACCCTTGAATAACAATAGTGTGTGGGGCCCCGGCAGCTTCCGGCTTACTCTGTAAGTGATCTGCAGGGTTTAAATTTTCTTCATTCGATTTGGGAACTACAAACTTTCTGTTCCCTTCAATAATAATATTTATCCCCCCATGTTCGAGTTCCGCCTTAAGTTTCACCACCCCTTCGTGTACAAACACCTGGGAACCCTTACTTCCCACAATTACCAGGGTTAACCCTGTCTTCACTGAACCCAGTCTATCTGACCCAAAAGGACGGCTGTCTCGTTCAACTGAATCAGATACGTCAGACCTTTTCTGAGCTCCGGGACTAGGTTCAGGACCACGTGCAGCCCCGTCTTGGACACACTCAAACGGGACATTGACCTCTTCCAGGCTTTCAATACCCGTACCTTTTTCAAATTCCAAATTCCCTTGCTCCTCCCAGCTACTCTCTGGGCAACTCCCTTCCGGAGTAAACCCAACCCCGCGGGCTGAAACAACCTCATCTGCCAACCCAGCAGACCTCTCCAAGGTAATGGCATCCTTTTCATCTAGGACTGCCCTCATCTCATTATCGGGAACACCTTTATAACTCTCAACTTCTTCAAACAGGTCTGCCAAACCAGACCGATCATCCATGTCCAACTCTGGACCTTTTAACAGCTTTATCTGTTTCTCATCTTTATTTCCTACCTCTAGGACCTTTCTCTTCACTAAGGGCAGATCTATCTCCTCTCCCTTACCCCCTTTCACTTTACTACTCCTCGTTTTACCACCCTCTAAACCCTCGTGGCACAGGGTCGGTAAAGACGTCTCGGCCAAATCAAAACTGGCTAGATTTAAACTGCTCTCGTTCTCAGCTGCCGCTCTCGACAGGCTGCGAGTGACTGCGCATGCAGGATAGATCTTAGGATCTGAGGGAGGGGCCTCAACCCTCGCAGGCTGGGTTGTCAGCTTCACGGCTGCACCCATCTTCCCACCTGCTAGGTCGTTACCTAGAAGGACATCCACGCCTTCCCCCAGCAACTCCGGCAGGACCCCCAGTTCCACTGGTCCTGACACCAACTCACAATCTAGAAGGACCCTATGCAAAGGCACCCCTTCGGTCCATTTTCCTATGCCTCTCAGGGCTACCTCTCCCGTCTGAGGTCCGAATTTTAACACCTTACTGCTAATCAATGATAGCTCCGCCCCCGCGTCTCTCCAAATCCGTACGGGAATTGGTGGGTCCCCCTCCCTCAAAGACACGGTTCCGTGTGACAGACAAATCTCAGACCCCTCTCGCACTCTGCCTACCCGGTACCCTCTTGCCGATTTTCTGATTACCACTGCACACCCGATAGGGACCGCTGCTTTCCCTTTTTCTAGCTCTTTCCTCGGAGCAAAGCACCTAGATGCAATATGTCCTCCCTTTCCACAATTAAAACAGGTCAAGCCCGGAAATCTCTGGCCGCCTGGCCTTTCCCCCTCAACCTTACCACTAGCTCCTGGCGGGACCTTTGCCTCAGCCGGCGGACTTTCTCGATCGTTCCCATGATCTCTCGGGGTACTTTTTGGCGAGGAAAACTTTGTCTTGTGGGTTAGGGCATATTCATCTGCGAACCTAGCAAATTCTGAGAGCGACTTATTCGGCCTCTCATTCAAATACATCCGGGTCTCTTCTGGAACACAACCTTTAAATTCCTCAATCAAAAATAACTCCCTGAGACGCCCATAATCCTCGTCCACCTGTTCCGCGGTGCACCAACGGTCCAAGAGCACACCCTTCTCATGGGCTAGCTCGGTATACGTTTGATTCCACCCTTTCCTTAAATTTCTGAACTTTTGTCTATACGTCTCAGGTACCAATTCGTAAATCCGGAGAATGGCCTCCTTTACTTCGGCATAATTCTCCGCTTCTCCCTCCTCCATGGACAACGCCGCATATGCTCGTTGTGCCTTCCCTTTTAACACACTTTGTAAAAGCGCCACCCACTGCTCTTTGGGCCACTTCTGATTCACTGCTACCTTTTCAAAAAGCAAGAAATAACTATCAACATCCGTCTCCTCGAACGGAGGTACTAACCTCAACTCCCGACTAACATTAAACCGTTCCTCTCGGTCTGATCCTTGACCTCTTCGTTCTTGCCTTAACTTCTCCATCTCCAAGTCATGTTTCCTCTGTTTCTCTGCCTCCTCATACTCTCTCTCCCTCTCTTTTTCAGCTGCCTCCAGCTGTTTTAACTGAATTTCATGCTCTCTTTGCCTTTTGGCTTGGTCCTGCTCTTTTTTTACCTCTATAGTTGGAGCTCATGCTCCCGTTTCACCTCTAATTCCTTTAGCTGGAACGCCTGCTCCCTTTCTTTCTCTCTCTCAGCCCTTTCTTTCTCTCTCTCAGCTGCTTCCAGCTGCTTTACTTTAATTTCATGTTCCCACCTTAATTTCTCCAACTCTAACTGATCCGTCCCACTCGCTAGTACCTTTTCAGGGATATTTTCCAAATCCTCAGCTGTAAACACCTTCTTCCCAATGTAATACTGAGTTATGGCCCTTCGCACTTCTCGCTTTTTCATTTGTGACCTCACCTCTGTGAGGCTTAACCCCTTCGCCAGATTTACCAAGTCTAATTTGGTGGCCGCCTCTAGCGCCCCCAGAGTTGGGTTTCCCATAAATTCCTCCATGTCCATCTTTGCTGGTTTCCCGTCTGGCTACCCGCTTACCAGATCCACGTTTGGACTTAAGCCCGATTCACTGGCCCTCCAATTTGGTTTCAAATCTCGAGACGAGGCCCCACGTTGTTATGAACCCCATAACTGGGTCACTTACCAGCAAAGATAGAGAGGTCCGCTGAAGTCTGATGGTACTATTTTTAAATGTTTTTATTTATAAAGGGGCACAAAAGTAAGGTTAATACAAACATTTAGATAATATACGTCGTCACTACTCAATCTAAAGGGCGGGTATAGTAATAATCAACAATAAGAAGTAGCTCTATCGTTTGTCTAGGGGTAAAAATATTGTCCGATGGAAATATCAAAGTCTCTGGAGTTCATGCAGGCTTTTAGCCTTTTGGGGACCGCTGGGTTTCACGTGTTGGAGAGAGAGAGAATTTTTGGTGAGAAAATAAACTTGCCAGCCTTTTGGACTCAAATCGTTGAATCGGGAATGTGGGTTCCCCGTTGTCAGTTCGAAGTCCTTTTCGGTGTTATCAGCCACTCGCTCCCCAGGCTAGGGGAAACGAACCACACGTGGCTTCCGAATAGCTTCCCGTCATCACGGGAGCGATGAGCGATGGTGTCTCCTTCTGGTGCGTCGCTAAGGTACTGCCTCTTGCAGCTCCCTTTTTATCTTGACTTGCAGAGTTGTAGATGTCAATCAAGGTGGGGTGATACAATCCCCACCCCACATTGCCCAAGGGTGTCCATGTAGCCATGATAGCTGGCACGTAGCATAGAATCGCAATTCACAAAGGTGTCTCCAAGAAAGAATGGTCAAATCCGTTGCGTTGTCTCTCTCTCTTTTCCTAGGTCCAAGACCCGAATTAATAGCAATCTTGCGATTCTCAGGAAGGAGGGGGCTGGTTTCATAACACCACCTATTAAAATTATTACCAAAACCAAATTTTTCTAATACTTTAAACAAATATGGCCACTCAACTCTATCAAATGCCTTTTCTGCGTTGAGAGAGATAACACATTGAGGTTGCTTAGATTTTGGTGAATATATAATGTTCATTAATGTCCAAACATTAGAGAAAGAGTAACGGCCTTTAATAAAGCCCGTTTGATCCACAGAGATGATTTTAGTTAAAATATTTTCCAAGCATTTAGCCATTATCTTAGAGAAAATTTTTGCATCCACATTTAATAGTGAAATAGATCTATATGATGAACATTCAGTAGGATCTTTATCTTTCTTAAGGATTAAGGAAATAGATGCTTCATAAAAAGAAGAAGGTAAACTACCCTTCTCAAAGGATTCATGAAATATTTCCAAAAGATACGGAGAAAGTAATCTTTCAAATTTTTTGTAAAATCCCACTGAATAACCATCAAGTCCAGGAGCTTTACCTGACTGCATTAATAAAATAGCTTTCTGAATTTCATGCTCAGTAATTGGAGCATCAAGCATCTGTTGATCTTCAACAGAAATTTGAGGAAATTTAATCTTAGGTAAAAAAGCCTTCATTTTGGAGGAATCTGCAGGAAATTGAGAACTATAAAGATCAGAATAAAAATCTTGAAAAATATTATTAATGTCTTCATGGTTACTTGCTATATCTCCATTATTTTTACAAATCTTTAAAATTTGTCTTTTAGCTCTAGCTGCTCTTAATTGGGAAGCTAAGAGCTTATTATTTTTATCCCCAAAAATATAAAATTGACTTTTCAATTTAAGCAAATATCCTTCAATAGGATATGTTAATAATAAATTAAATTGTGATTGTAATTCTACTCTTTTAAATGAAACAACATTTGGAGAGATTGCATTGATGTTATCTAATTCTTTAATTTGTTTAGAGATTTTATCTAATTCTATTCTTGTTTGTTCACTTTAGCTATATTTGAAATAATCTGACCACGTAAATAAGCTTTTAATGTATCCCAGATTACTAGCTTTGAGACGTTTCCTGTATTATTAAAGGGAAAAACTCTTTTATCTGAGTTTCAATAAACTCAACAAATTCTGAACTCTAACAAGTGTTGTGGAAAACGCCAAAATGGTCTGGTAGAAACAACATCTTTCAGTTCAAATATTAGGTTTAAAGGAGCATGATCAGAGATAACAATTGCATCATACTCACATTTCTGAACATTAAATAGAAGTCGAGGGTCAACTATAAAATAGTCGATTCTTGAATATGTATTATGAACATGTGATAAAAAGAGTATTTTCTATCACTAGGATGCATATGCCTCGATACTTCAATTAAACCATATTCAATTAAAAAGGAATTAATAAGTGATGCAGAACAATTAGGGAGTTGATGTTTGGGTGATGACTTATCCATTAAAGGATTTAAACAAGTATTAAAATCACCACCCATTAATAACATATATTCATTTAAATCAGGTAATAGAGCAAAGATAGCTTTAAAAAAAGGGATCATCTACATTTGGTCCATAAATATTAACCAAAACCGTTTTCCTATTATAAATTAATCCTTTAACAATCAAAAATCTACCATTAATATGATATTGGAATCAATAAAAATAGAAACACCTCTAATTTTACTCTGAGAGTTTGCATGAAACTGAGAACCCTACCAAGATTTAAGAAATTGATTTTTATCACATAACCCGATATGCGGCTCTTGAGCAAAGATTATATCAGGTTGGAATCGGTTAATAATCTTAAATGTTTTCTTACGCGTAATAGGATGATTACAACTACGGACATTCCAACTTAAAACATTTAACTGTTCAGATATCATCATGAGACTTTGTATGTAAAAGGAGTAGTTAGACGCATGTCAGGCTAAGATAGTCGAAAATGGCGGAGATGAACAACAATAATAATAATTTGCGTATGCTCCTGGATTCCATAATGGGGATAAAAAAAGAAAAAAAACCACCCAAAGTACAAAGCCCAGAAATAAGTCAGTATCAATCGATGCAAACCCCAAGAAAAGCATAGAAAGCAATTATAAACTCCACCTACCTAAATAAAAAAAGAAAAAAAGTAATCTCTGTCTCCCTCTATGGAACATGAAACTCGTTACAGTCGACGTGTATCTCAATATAATTAAATTGGAAGGAACAGTATTTTTTTGTAAAACAAAACAACCTTCAATTTTGAAAGTAACCTTCATAATATTAGATAAGGGAAGAAAAACACATCCAAAACAATTCTTGAAATATTTGCACAGAAGGAAAACAATTGCCATCTTTAAATTATCCAATCTATCTTTAAAGCATAAAGAAATACAAATAATTACTTAAAATATCTTTACAAAAGCATACAGAACAAAAAAAAGTTCATTTAAATGCTGCAGAGAAAAAATTCTAGATGGTTCAAAATTATCTACAGTCTTTCAACAGTTCTGCTATATATTCTGAGGTTAAAACCATCCAAACCAGTTCTTTTCAGAGATAAAAATACATTTTAAGGTAAAGACTTTCTATAACCATCAAATCTTCCAATTTCATCACTCTTTACATCACGAGACAATCAAACCGTTGTAAACCATTCAAACTTCAGGCTTCAGACTCGTCATCAGACTCGTGAGGCAACGAGTTAATAAAACGCAATGCTTCGGCTGGGTCATCAAAAATACGAGCCTCAGAATTTTTGACAAAAAGCCTTAATTTAGCTGGGTTTTGTAACGATGGAAAGAGCTTTTTTTTTGATACACTGATCTCATAGTCGAAGCAAACCCAGCACGTTTCTTAACAAGTTTGCGTGGAAAATCTTCAAAAAAGCTTATCTCCGAACCTTGAAATTGAAACAACCTTTGTTTTCTTGCAAGCTTAATAATGCGGTCTTTGTCTCTAAAACGGAGAAAACGCACAGCAATATGCCTGTTTTCACCTTGATCCAAAAGTTTTAAAGCACCGGTTCTGTGAGCCATTTCAACATCTGGAGGTAGCGAACAAACCTCTGGAAATAAAGACTGAAACATTTTGGCAAAATAATCCAGTGTGTCAGCAGATTCTGATTTCTCTTTTAATCCGACAATTTGAATATTGTTCCGACGCGACCGAGCTTCCAGATCCACGATTCATTGTTGAGCCTTTTCCAAACAAGAAGAAAGGTCAGCTGCATTTCGACTAACTTCTTTAAGATCGAGGCTCAGAGTCAATTTTTTCTTCAAATTTCTCTTTTAGTTGAGTTATTTCAGTGCCGATACTGCCGATTTGAGACTCTAATCTCTTCACCCAAGGGGGTTCCTCTGAAAACTCATCAGCTTTTTTAGACTTTCCATAGAACCATAGAACACTACAGCACAGTACAGGCCCTTCATCCCTCCATGTTTGCTGACCTATATAATCCTTAAAAAAAAGTACTAAACCCACACTACCCCATAACTCTCCATTTTTCTTTCATCCATGTGCCTGTCCAAGAGGCTCTTAAATACCCCTAATGTCTTTGCCTCCACCACCATCCCTGGCAAGTCATTCCAGACACTCACAACCCTCTGTGTAAAAAACTTACCCCTGATGTCTCCCCTAAACTTCCCTCCCTTAATTTTGTACATATGCCCTCTGGTGTTTGCTATTGGTGCCCTGGGAAACAGGTCCTGACTATCCAGCCTATCTATGCCTCTCATAATCTTGTAGACCTCCATCAAGTCCCCTCTCATTCTTCTACACTCCAAAGAGAAAAGTCCCAGCTCTGCTAACCTTGCTTCATATGTTCTCCAATCCAGGCAACATCCTGGTAAATCTCCTCTGCACCCTCTCCATAGCTTCCACATCCTATAATGAAGTGACCAGGATTGAACACAATACTCTTAAGTGCGGTCTCACCAGAGATTTGTAGAGTTTCAACATGACCTCTCTACTCTTGAACTCAATCCCCCTGTTAATGAAGCCTAGCATCCCATAGGCCTTCTTAAATACCCTATCAACCTGTGCAGCGACCTTAAGGGATGTATGGATTTGAACCCCAAGGTCCCTTTGTTCATCCCCACTCTTAAGTAACTGACCATTAATCCTGTACTCAGTCTTCTGGTTTGTCCTTCCAAAATGCATCACCTCACACTTGTCCGGATTGAACTCCATCTTCCATTTTTCTGCCCAACTCTGCAGCCTGTCTATCTCCTCTTGTAACCTTCGAGCACCTACAGCTCCATCCACAACTCCTCAAATCTTCGTGTCATCCGCAAACTTACTCACCCATCCTTCCACCTCTATATCCAGGTCATTTATAAAAATCACAAATAGCAAGGGTCCCAGGACAGATCCCTGCGACACTCCACTAGTCACCGACCTCCAGGCAGAATACTTTCCTTCCACAACAACCCTCTGTTTTCTTCCTTTAAGCCAATTTTTTATCCAAACAGCCAAGGTTCCACTTATCCCATGCCTCATGACTTTCTGGATGAGTCTCTCATGAGGGACCTTGTCAAATGCTTTGCTAAAGTCCACGTAGACCACATCCACTGCCCTACCCTCATCAATTTTTTTTGTTACCTCTTCAAAAAACTCAATCAGGCTTGTGAGGCACGATCTTCCCTTCACAAAGCCATGTTGACTATCCATGAGTAGACTGTACTTCTCCAAATGCTTGTGGATCCTATCCTTAAGAATCTTTTCCAGTAGTTTGCATACCACTGACGTAAGACTCACCGGTCTATAGTTCCCAGGTTTCTCCCTATAACCTTTTTTAAACAAGGGAACTACATTTGCCATTATCCAGTCCTCCGGCTCTTCCCCTGCAGCCAAAGAGGATTCAAAGATCATAGCTAATGCTCCTGCGATCTCTTTTCTCAATTCCCATGACAACCTGGGGTGTATCATATCCAGCCTTGGGGATTTATCAATCGTAATGTTTTTAAGAAGATCCAGCACTTCCTCCTTAATCTCCACATTGTCCAGCATACCGGCCCGCACTACTTCGACCTCATCCTCATCAAGATCCTTTTCACTTGTGAATACTGAAGCAAACTATTCATTTAGGACCTCCCCAACCTCTTCCGCCTCCAGGCACATGTTGCCCTCTTTATCCTTTAGCGGCCTCACCTTCATTCTCGTCATCCTCCTATTCTTCACATACGCATAGAACGCCTTGGGGTTCTCCTTAATTCTACATGCCAAGGCCTTCTCATGCCCCCTTCGAGCTCTCCTAAGTCCTTTCTTTAGCTCCTTGCTGGCTACCCTATATTTCTGATAAGCCCCTCCTACTTCCTGCTTCTTATATCTAACATATGCTTCCTTTTTCCTCACATGTTTTGTCAGTCACAGTTCCCTTTTCCTACCTTTTTCCCTTGCCTCAGTGGGACAAACCTATCCTGAACCCAGCTCAAGTGGTCCCTAAACTTCTCCCACATTACTTCTGTGCTTTTCCCTTTGAACAGCTGTTTCCAATTTACTCTCGCTAGTTCCTGCCTCATCCGTTCAAAGTTAGCCCTTCCCCAGTTAAGCACTTTACCATTTTGTCTGTTTTTATCCCTTTCCATAGCTATGCTGAAGCTAAGGGAGTTGTAGTCACTCTCACCAAAATGCTCCCCCACCAATCTGTCGCCTGACCAGATTCATTATCCAGAACTAGATCCAGTATCTTGTCGGCTTCTCTTTCACCTGCCTATCCTCCCTCACACACTGTCTCCAAGCTTTCTCTATTTGTGAACTAACCTCCTCTCTCCTAGACTCTTCCATTTGATTCTCGCCCCCCAACCATGCTAGTTTAAAGTGTCCCCAGTAGCCTTAGCAAATTGCCCCACCAGGATATTGGTCCCCCTAGGATTCATTTGCAACCCATCCTTTTTGTACAGGTCACACCTGCTCCAAAAGAGGTCCCAATGATCCAGAAACTTGAATCCCTGCCCCCTGCTCCAATCCCTCAGCTATTCATTTATCCTCCACCTCATTCCATTCCTACTCTCACTTTTGCATGGCACAGGCAGTAATCCCGAGATTACTACCTTTGCAGTCCTTCTTCTCAACTACCTTCCTAACTCTCTATATTCTTCTTTCAGGACCTCTTCCCTTTTCCTACCTACGTCATTGGTACCTATATGTACCATGACCTCTGGCTCCTCACCCTCCCATTTCAGGATATCTTGGACACGATCAAAAACATCCCGGACCGTGGCACGAGGGAGGCAAACTACCATCCGGATCTCCTGACTGCGTCCACAGAATCGCCTATCTGACCCCCTAACTATCGAGTCCCCTATTATTACTGCCTTCCTCTTCCTTTGCCTACCCTTTTGAGCCACAGGGCCAGACTCTGTGACAGAGGCACAGCCACTGCCGCTTCCCCCAGGTTGGCTGTCACCCCCCCAACAGTACTCAAACCGGAGTTCTTATTGTCAAGGGGTACAGCCACTGGGGTACTCTCTGGTACCTGACCCTTCCCCTTCTCTCTCCTAACCGTGATCCAGTTGTCTGCCTCCTGTAGCCTTGGTGTGGCCACCTGCCTGTAACTCCTCTCTATCACCTCCTCACTGTCCCTGACCAGACGAAGGTCATTGAGCTGCAGCTCCAGTTCCCTAACATGGTCCCTTAGGAGCTGCAGCTCGACACACCTGGCGCAGATATGGACATCCGGGAGGCTAGGATACTGCAGGACCTCCCACATTCGACACCAAGAACAACAAGCTGCCCTCACACTCATAATTCCCCTTTTCCTCAAAAGGAAAAATTGAAAACTAAACTTACCTTGCCTCGCCCGTTTCCACCTAAGCCTATTGAGCCAAAGCCCTAAAGCCTTCACTCTGCTCCTGGCTCACTCATCTGCCCGCTGTATAAGGCTGTGTTCCTTTTAAATCTGCTGCACTTTACTGCCCAATGTCACACGCCTGTGCAGTCCTGCCTCTCTTAACCCTGATGAGAAGAAAAAATCAAAATGGCTCCCGCAGCACTCCCATTCTGATTTTTAGCCTTCCTTCTCCAAATTAAACCCGAATCAGGATTTCTGTCCTTTTAAATCTTCCACACTTCACTGCCTGATGTCAGACACCTGCCAAGTTCCGCCTCTCTTAACCCCGATGAGAAGAAAAAATCAAAATGGCTCCCGCAGCACTCCCGTTCCGATTCTCAGACTTCCTTCTCCAAATTGAACCATCTCACATTTATCTGGGTTGCACTCCATCTGCCACTTCTCAGCCCAGTTTTGCATCCTATCGATGTCCCGCTTGTAACCTCTAACAGCCCTCCACACTCTCCACAACACCCCCAACCTTTGTGTCATCAGCAAATTTAATAACCCATCCCTCCACTTCCTCATCCAGGTCATTGATAAAAATGACGAAGGGAAGTGGTCCCAGAACAGATCCCTGAGGCACACCACTGGTCACCAACCTCTATGCAGAATATGACCCATCTACAACCACTCTTTGCCTTCTTTGACAACCCATTTCTGGATCTACAAAGCAAGGACTCCTTGCATCCCATGCCTCCTTACTTTCTCAATAAGCCTTGCTTGGGGTACCTTATCAAATGCCTTGCTAAAATCCATATACACTACATCTACTGCTCTACCTTCATCAATGTGTTTAGTCACATCCTCAAAAAATCCAATCAGGTTCATAAGAACATAAGAGATAGGAGCAGGAGTAGGCCAATCGGCCCCTCAAGCCTGCTCCGCCATTCAACAAGATCATGGCTGATCCAATCTTAACTCTAGTTTTCACCGAATCCCACAAGGCAACAGTGCCAACCAACAGGGCACCATGCCGCCCATTTTATTTTATTATTCATCCCGCCCAAACCCATGTGATCACCCGGGGAATAAAAACCGAGTTGCCAATTGAGAAAAAATCTGGAAAATTCCTCTCCAACCCATCCAGGCTATCGAAAACTGGTCCAGGAGATCACATGGCTGATCTAAACCTAGCCTCATGTCCACTTACCTGCTCGCTCACCGTATCCCTTAATGCCATTTTTATCCAGGAAAATGTCTATCTCCGTTTTGAATTTATTGAGTGTAGTAGCTTCCACAGCTCTCTGGGGCAGTAAATTCCACAGCCCCACTACCCTCTGAGTGAAGAAATTTCTCTGCATCTCAGTCCTGGAACGGCATCCCCTTATTTTAAGTTTATGCCCCCTAGTCCTAGTTTCACCCATCATTGGGAACATTCTCCCCGCATCCACCTGATCAAGCCCCTTCACAATCTTATATGTTTCAATAAGATCGCCTCTCATTCTTCGGAACTCCAATGAGTAGAGTCCCAATCTACTCAACCTCTCATCATACATCAACCCACCCATCCCTGGAATTAACCTAGTGAACCTTCTCTGCACTGCCTCGAGAGCCAGTATGTCCTTTCTTAAATATGGACACCAGAACTGCATGCAGTACTCCAGGTGTGGTCTCACCAATACCCGGTACAACTGCAGTAAGACCTCCCTGTTCTTATACTCCATCCCCCTAGCAATAAAAGCCAGCATTCCATTGGCCTTCTTGACCACCTGCTGCACTTGCATACTAACTTTTTGTGTTTCCTGCACTAGGACCCCCAGATCCCTTTGCACAGAAGCACTTTCCAGTTTCTCTCCATTTAGATAATAACTTGCTCTATTATTTTTCCTGCCAAAGTGCAAGACCTCACACTTGTCAGTATTATATTTCATCTGCCAAATGTCTGCCCAATCACTCAGCCTATCTATGTCCCCCTGCAGGGTTTCAATGTCCTCTGCATGACCTGCCTGCGATAAAGCCATGCTGACTATTCCTAATCATATTATGCCTCTTCAAATGTTCATTAATCCTGCTTCTCAGGATCTTCTCCATCAACTTACCAACCACTGAGGTAAGAATCACTGGTCTATAATTTCCTGGGCTATCTCCACTCCCTTTCTTGAATAAGGGAACAACATCTGCAAGCCTTCAATCCTCCGGAACTTCTCCTGTCGCATTGATGATGCAAAGGTCATTACCAGAGGCTCAGCAATCTCCTCCCTCACCTCCCACTGTAGCCTGGGATACATCTTGTCCGGTCCCAGTGATGCTTTCAAAAGCTGCAGCACATCTTCTTTCTTGATGTCTATATGCTCAAACTTTTCAGTCCACTGTAAATCATCCCTACAATTGACAAGGTTCTTTTCCGTAGTGAATACTGAAGGAAAGTATTCATTAAGTACCATCACTCTCTCCTCCGGTACTCTACACACTTTTCCATTGTCACACGCGATATTGGTCCTAATCTCTCAGGTCTTATCTTCTTACTGTTCACATACTTGTAGAATGCCTTGGGGTTTTCCTTAATCCTGTCTGCCAAGGCCTTCTCATGAACCCTTCTGGCTCTCCTAATTTCATTCTTAAGGTCCTTCCTGTAAGCCGTATAATCTTGTCGATCTCTATCATTACCTAAGCTTTTCTTTTCTTTTTGACTAAATTTACAACAACCTTTGTACACAATGGTTCCTGTACCCTACCATCCTTTCCTTGTCTCATTGGAACATACCTAAACAGAACTCCACGCAAATATCCACTGAACGTTTGCCAGATTTCTTCCGTACCTTTCCCCGAGAACATCTGTTCCCAATTTATGCTTCCAAGTTCCTGCCTGATAGCTTCATATTTCCCCTTACTCCAATTAAACACTTTCCTAACTTGTTTGTTCTTATCTCTCTCCAATGTTATGGTAAAGGAGATAGAATTGTGATCACTTTCTCCAAAATGCTCTCCCACTGAGAGATCTGACACCTGACCAGGTTCATTTCTCAGTACCTGATCAAGTACAGCCTCTCCTTTTGTTGGCTTATCTACATATTGTGTCAAGAAACCTTCCTGAACACACCTAACAAACACCGCCCCACTCCGCCATTAGTTTCAATATAATTATGGAGAAGGATAGGACTGGACCCAGTGTTGAGATTTTTGATTGGAGAAAGGCTAACTTTGAGGAGATGCGAAAGGATTTAGAAGGAGTGGATTGGGACAATTTGTTTTATGGGAAGGATGTAATAGAGAAATGAAGGTCATTTAAAGGTGAAATTTTGAGGTTACAAAATCTTTATGTTCCTGATAGGTTGAAAGGAAAGGTTAAAAGTTTGAGAAAGCCATGGTTTTCAAGGAATATTGGAAACTAGGTTCGGTAAAAGAGAGATATCTACAACAAATATAGATAGCATGGAGTAAATGAGGTGCTCGAGGAATATAAAGAATGTAAAAAGAATCTTAAGAAAGAAATTAGAAAAGCTAAAAGAAGATACGAGGTTGCTTTGGCAAGTGAGGTGAAAATAAATTCAAAGGGTTTCTACAGTTATATTAACAGCAAAAGGATAGTGAGGGATAAAATTGGTCCCTTAGAGAATAAAAGTGGAGAGCAATGTGTGGAGCCAAAAGAGATGGGGGAGATTTTGAACAATTTTTTTCTTCGGTATTCACTAAGGAGAATATTGTATTGTGTAAGGTAAGGGAAACAAGTAGGGAAGTTATGGAAACTATGACGATTAAATAGGAGGAAGTACTGGCGCTTTTTTGGGAATATAAAAGTGGATAAATCTCCAGATCCTGACAGGATATTCCCTAGGACTTTGAGGGAAGTTAGTGTAGAAATAGCAGGGGCACTGACAGAAATATTTCAAATGTCATTAGAAATGGGGATGATGCCGGAGGATTGGCATATTGCTCATGTTGTTCCATTGTTTAAAAAGGGTTCTAAGAGTAAACCTAGCAATTATCGGCCTGTAAGTTTGACGTCAGTGGTGGGTAAATTAATGGAAAATATTCTTAGGGATGGTATATATAATTATCTGGATAGTCAGGGTCTGATTAGGAACAGTCAACATGGATTTGTGCGTGGAAGGTCATGTTTGACAAATCTTATTGAATTTTTTGAAGAGATTACTAGAAAAGTTGACGAGGGTAAAGCAGTGGATGTTGTCTATATGGATTTCAGTAAGGCCTTTGGAAGGTTCCACACAGAAGGTTAGTTAGGAAGGTTCAATCGTTAGGAATTAATATAGAAGTAGTAAAATGGATTCAACAGTGGCTGGATGGGAGATGCCAGAGAGTAGTGGTGGTTAACTGTTTGTCAGGTTGGAGGCCGGAGACTAGTGGTGTGCCTCAGGGATCTGTACTGGGTCCAGTGTTGTTTGACATATACATTAATGATCTGGATGATGGCGTGGTAAATTGGATTAGTAAGTATGCAGATGATACTAAGATAGGTGGCGTTGTGGATAATGAAGTAGGTTTTCAAAGCTTGCAGAGAGATTTAGGCCAGTTAGAAGAGTGGGCTGAGCGATGGCAGATGGAGTTTAATGCTGGTAAGTGTGAAGTGCTACATTTTGGTAAGACTAATCAAAATAGGACATGCATGGTAAATGGAAGAATTGAAGAATGCAGTAGAACAGAGTGATCTAGGAATAATGGTGCATAGTTCCCTGAAGGTGGAATCTCATGTGGATAGTGTGGTGAGGAAAGCTTTTGGTATGTTGGCCTTTGTAAATCAGAGCATTGAGTATAGGAGTTGGGATGTAATGTTAAAATTGTACAAGGCATTGGTAAAGCCAAATTTGGAGTATGTGTACCGTTCTGGTCACTGAATTATAGGAAAGATGTCAACAAAATAGAGCGAGTACACAGAAGTACACAGAAGATCGACTAGGAAGGGGAGGAGGGAAGAGAAGAGAGCGGTAGTGATAGGGGATTCTATAGTCAGAGGGGCAGATAGGAGATTTTGTGGGGAAGATCGGGAGTCTCGGATGGTATGTTGCCTCCCTGGTGCTGGGGTCCAGGACATCTCAGATCGGGTGCAGGTTATTCTCGAGAGGGAGGGCAAGAACCCAGATGTTGTGGTCCATGTAGGGACCAACGACGTGGGTAGGATGAGTGAGGGGGTCCTGCGTAGTGTGTTCAGGGAGTTAGGTGCGAAGCTGAAGGGCAGGACCTCCAGGGTTACAATCTCAGGATTGCTACCTGTGCCATGTGCGAGTGAGGCAAGGAACAGAAGATTATGCAGATTAATACGTGGCTGAGAGGATGGTGCAGAAGGGAGGGCTTCAGGTTTTTAGATAATTGGGCTTTGTTCCAGGGAAGGTGGGATCTGTTCCGACGGGACGGTTTACACTTGAACTGGAGCGGTACTAACATTCTTGCAGGAAAGTTTGCTAGTGCTTCTCGGGGGGGTTTAAACTAAATTTGCAGGGGGCAGGGATCCAGAATGCGAGAGAGGATAGCGAGATGAAGAATAAAGGACAGGTGGGGACTACATGGCTGCGGAATATTAAGTGTGTAGTAGAGAAAGGTGAGGCGGAACAAGTGATAAGGAGGACACATGTACAGAGGGATGGTCTGACGGAACATAGAGTTAAATGTGCAGAAAGAATAAGTAAATTTAGGAAGGACAACAAAATTCAAGGAGCGTATAGCCCGATGGGAGTTCGGGGAGCTGGGTTAAGCACAATAGGCAGTGATTTAAACAGAGAGGAGAAATGGGCTAAAAATTCTATATCTGAATGCACGGTGTCAGAAATAAGGCGGACGAGCTTGAAGCTCAGGTGCAAATGGGTAACTATGATGTTGTTGGGATAATGGAGACACGGCTGCAGGGAGATCAGACCTGGGAAATGAATGTACAAGGGTATACGTGCTATCGTAGGGACAGAAATGTGGGCAGAGGGGGTGGGGTGGCCCTGTTGGTGAGGAATGAGATTCAGTCCTTTGCAAGGGGGGACATAGGATCAGGAGAAGTAGAGTCTATGTGGATAGAACTGAGGAACAGTAAGGGCAAAAAGACCCTAATGGGTGTTGTCTACAGGCCACCAAACAGTAGCATGGATATTGGGTGCAAGTTGAATAGAGAGTTAACATTGGCATGTGGCAAAGGTAATGTCGCAGTGGTTATGGGGGATTTCAACATGCAGGTGAACTGGGAGAATAAGGTTGGTGCTGAACCCCAGGATAGGGAGTTTGTAGAGTGCCTATGGGATGCATTCTTGGAACAGCTTGTACGAGAGCCGACCAGGGACAAGGCTATTCTGGATTTAGTGTTATGTAATGAACAGGATTTGATAAGCGATCTTGAAGTAAAGGAGCCATTAGGAGGTAGTGACCATAATATGATAAGTTTTTATCTGCAATTTGAGAAGGATAAGGGCAGATCGGAGGTGTCAGTGTTGCAGTTGAACAAAGGAGACTATAGAGCCATGAGGGAGGAGCTGGCCAAAGTTAACTGGACGGATATCCTAGCAGAAAATACAGTGGAACAGCAATGGCAGGTATTCTTGGGAATAATGCACAAGGTGCAAAATCAGTTCATCCCCCGGAGAAGGAAGGATTCAAAAGGGGGAAAGGGGCCACAGTGGTTGACAAAGGAAGTCAGAGATTGCATAGCATTAAAAAAAAGGAAGTATGACAGAGCTAAGGTGAGTGGGAGGACGGATGATTGGGAAATTTTTAAGGAACAACAGAACTTAACTAAAAAGGCAATACGGGGAGAAAAAATGAGGTACGAACGCAAGCTAGCCAGGAATATAAAGGAGGATAGCAAAAGCTTTTTTAGGTATGTGAAGAGAAAGAAGATAGTTAAGAACAATGTTGGGCCCTTGAAGAATGAATTGGGTGAAATTGTTATGGGAAACAGAGAAATGGCAGAAGAATTTAATAAGTACTTTAGATCTGTCTTCACTAGGAAAGACACAAGCAATCTCCCAGATGTATGGATGGGCCAAGGACATAGGGTAACAGAGGAAATGAAACAGATTGACATTAGGAAGGAAACGGTGATGAGTAGACTGATGGGACTGAAGGCTGACAAATCCCCAGGTCCAGATGGTCTGCATCCAAGGGTACTAAAGGAGGTGGCTCTGGAAATTGCGGATGCATTGGTAATCATTTTCCAATGTTCCTTAGATTCAGGATCAGTTCCTGAGGATTGGAGAATGGCTAATGTTATCCCACTTTTTAAGAAAGGAGGGAGGGAGAAAACAGAGAACTATCGTCCTGTCAGCCTAACATCAGTAGTGGGGAAGATGCTAGAGTCCATTATTAAAGATGTAATAGTGGCATATCTAGATAGCAATGATAGGATTGGGCCGAGCCAGCATGGATTTACCAACGGCAAATCATGCTTGACTAATCTATTGGAGTTTTTCGAGGATGTAACCAGGAAGTTAGACAAGGGAGATCCAGTGGATGTAGTGTACCTCGATTTTCAGAAGGCATTTGATAAGGTCCCACATAGGAGATTGGTGGGTAAAATCAGAGCTCTTGGCATTGGGGGGAAGATATTGACATGGATAGAAAACTGGTTGGCAGATAGAAAGCAAAGGGTAACGGTGAATGGGTGTTTCTCGGAATGGCAGGTGGTGATTAGTGGGGTGCCACAGGGCTCGGTATTGGGACCACAACTGTTTACGATTTACATCGATTTAGATGAAGGCATTGAGAATAACATCAGCAAGTTTGCTGATGATACTAAGCTGGGTGGCAGTGTGACATGTGATGAGGGTGTTAGGAGAATTCAGGGTGACTTGGATAGGCTGAGTGAGTGGGCAGATACTTGGCAGATGACATTTAATGTGAATAAGTGTGAGGTTATCCACTTTGGTAGTAAGAACAGGAAGGCAGATTATTATCTGAATGGTGTAGAGATAGGTAAGGGAGAAATACAAAGAGATCTAGGAGTCCTTGTTCATCAGTCACTGAAGGTGAATGAGCAAGTGAAGAAGGCTAATGGAATGTTGGCCTTTATTACAAAGGGAATTGAGTACAAGAGCAAGGAAATCCTTTTGTATTTGTACAGGGCCCTGGCGAGACCACACCTGGAGTATTGTGTACAGTTTTGGTCTCCAGGGTTAAGGAAGGACATCCTGGCTGTAGAGGAAGTGCAGCGTAGATTCACAAGGTTAATTCCTGGGATGTCCGGACTGTCTTACGCAGAGAGGTTAGAGAGACTGGGCTTGTACACGCTGGAATTAAGGAGATTGAGATGGGATCTAATTGGAACATATAAGATTATTAAGGGATTGGACAAGATAGAGGCAGGAAATATGTTCCAGATGCTGGGAGAGTCCAGTACCAGAGGGCATGGTTTGAGAATAAGGGGTAGGTCATTTAGGACAGAGTTAAGGAAAAACTTCTTCTCCCAGAGAGTTGTGGAGGTCTGGAATGCACTGCCTCGGAAGGCAGTGGAGGCCAGTTCTCTGGATGCTTTCAAGAAGGAGCTAGATAGATATCTTGTGGATAGGGGAATCAAGGGATATGGGGACAAGGCAGGAACCGGGTATTGATAGTATAGTGGATGATCAGCCATGATCTCAGAATGGCGGTGCAGGCTCGAAGGGCCGAATGGTCTACTTCTGCACCTATTGTCTATTGTCTATAAGATTTACTAGAACTGATGATACTAAGCTGGGTGGCAGTGTGACCACCCATCTATAAAATTTACTAGATTTTATAGAAATCTATAAGATTTACTAGGTGCGTTTCAGCACCTAACTTACAGAGAAAGGTTGAACAAGTTAGATCTTCATTCTTTGTAGCGTAGAAGGTTGAGGGGCTATTTGATAGAGGTATTTAAAATTATAAGTGGGATAGATAGAGTTGACATGGGTAGGCTTTTTCCATTGAGAGTAGGGGAGATTTAAACAAGAGGACATGAGCTGAGAGCTAGGGGGCAAAAGTTTAGGGGTAACATGAGGGGGAATTTCTTTACTCAGAGAATGGTAGCTGTGTGAAATGAACTTCCAGTAGAAGTGGTAGAGGCAGGTTCGATATTGTCATTTAAAGTAAAATTGGATAGGTATATGGACAGGAAAGGAATGGAGGGTGATGGGCTGAGTGCAGGTCGGTGGGACTAGGTGAGAGTAAGCCTTCAGCACGGACTAAAAGGGCCGAGATGGCCTGTTTCTGTGCTGTAATTGTTATATGGTTATCTAAACCTCTTGCTCTAGGGAGATGCCAATTAACATTTGGGAAATCAAAATCTCCCACCACAATAACCCTGTTATTATTACTCCTTTCCAGAATCTGTCTCCCTATCTGCTCCTCGATGTCTATGTTACTACTGGGTGGTCTATAAAAACATCCAGTAGAGTTATTTGCCCCTTCCTGTTCTTAACTTCCACCCACAGAGACTCAGTAGACAATCCATCCATGACTTTTTCCTTTTGTGCAGCTGTGACACTCTCTCTGATCAGCAGTGCCACACCCCCACCACTTTACCCTCCCTCTCTGTCCTTTCTGAAACATCTAAAGCCTGGCACTCTAAGTAGCCATTCTTGCTCCTGAGCCATCCAAGTGTCTGCAATGGCCACAAAATCATAGCTCCAAGCACTGATCCACACTCTAAGCTTATCTGCTTTGTTCTTGATACTCCTTGCATTAAAATAGACATCTCAAAACATCTGTCTGAGCACATCCCTTCTCTTACTACCTGCCTATCTTCCCTCTTGCACTGTCTCCAATCTTTCTCTATTTGTGAGTCAACCGTCTCTTCCTCCGTCTCTTCAGTTTGTTTCCCACCCCCCAGCAATTCTAGTTTAAACTTTCCCCAATAGCCTTCGCAAGCCTCCCTGCCAGAATATTGGTCACCCTAGGGTTCAAGTGCAGCCCGTCCTTTTTGTACAGGTCATGCCTGCCCTAAAAGAGGTCCCAATGATCCAGATATCTGAATCCCTTCCCCCGCTCCAATCCCTCAGCCAAGCATTTATCCTCCACCTCACTCTATTCCTATACTCACTGTCGTGTGGCACAGGCAGAAAACCCAAGATTACTACCTTTGAGGTCCTGCTTCTCAACTTCCTTCCTAACTCCCTGTAGTCTGTTTTCAGGACCACCTCCCTTTTCTTTCCTATGTTGTTGGTACCTATATGTACTACAACCTCTGGCTGTTCACCTTCCTACTTCAGGATATCGTGGACGCAATCAGAAACATCCTGGACCTTGGTAGCTGGGAAGCAAACTACCATCCATGTTTCTTTCCTGTGTCCACAGAATCGCCTGTCTGACTCCCTAACCATAGTGTCACCTATCACTGCTGCCATTCTCTTCCTTTCCCTACCCTTCTGAGCCACAGGGCCAGTCTCTGTGCCAGAGGTATGGCCACTGTTGCTTCCCCCTTCCCCAGCAGTGCTCAAACAGGAGTACTTATTGTTAAGGGGGACAGCCACAGGGGTACTCTCTAGTATCTGACTCCTGCCCTTTCCTCTCCTGTCTGTTACCCACTTATCTGTTTCCCAAGGCCCCGGTGTGACTATTTGCCTATAGCTCCTCTCTTATCACCTCTTCACTTTCCCTGTCCAGACGAAGGTCATCAAACTGCATCTCCATTTCTCTAACTCGATCCATAAGGAGCTGCAGCTTGATGTAGGTGGTGCAGATGTAGCTGTCCGTGAGGCTGGGAGTCTCCCATATATCCCACATCTGACACCCAGTACAGTACACCGGCCTCACACACATACGTCCTGTTTCTATTCATCACAAGTAACTTACCTTGCCTCGATCCTTTATCACCAAAGCCCCGTTGAGCCAAAACCCTCCTACTTTGGCTCCCTCTGCTCAGTTGCCCACTCTCTAAATTTGTCTTCTTTTTAAATTCTTCCCGCCAGTCTAACTCACTGACGTCCACACGCTTGTGCAATCATGCCTCAATTGGCTTTCATCTTGTTGGCTTGGGCCATATCACTTTTTACAACCGCTGACCAAACGGTATCTATACAAGGGTCATCTCATTGAGCAGCATCCACTTACCCTTGACTCAACTCAGGCAACTGCTTTGTCTTCAGAGTGGTCAAGTTGCAGTAAGCTTGTGGAATGGCACAACCAGAAACTTCCAAATGATACATCGCTCGACTGTGCCCTTGCCTTGCCTCTGATTTCCCCGTGATGGATAACTGACACATGGCTTTAACTCCAAGGTCAAGAACACTCTCCCACTCCCTGTCCCTGGTCTGCCTGACTCCCCTGCCGGTACTTCAGGCTGAGATCATAGGCAGACAATGCCAAAAACCACTGATGGCCTATGGCATCCAATTTCGCCGAGGTCAGGATATAAGTTAATGGGTTGTTGCCTGTCTTGACCTCAAATTTGGCACCATGTAGATAGTTACTTAGCTTATCCACCACAGTTTATTTCAATGCCAGGAACTCCAATAGGTGTGTGGGGTAGTTTCGCTCAGAGGGTGACAGACTCCAGCTGACAAGTGTGACACATCTCAACCCTGTGCCCTGATCCTGATACAAAACATCCCCTGAGTCTTCTCTGCTAGTATCTGTATGCAGTACATACGGCAATCAGGTAGTCTGCAAAAGCCAACATAGGTGCTTTCCTCAGCAGCTCCTTCTGCAACTGAAAGGCTTCTTTACATTTTGCACCCCATCTTGCTCCGAAAGGCTGTAAAGTCTCTTCTCAATTTTCTCTATCTTCTCAATTTGTCCTCCTCCCTTTCTTCCCCAAGGGAGAGTAACCGCACAGAAACTGATTCAAAGGATGACTCACTTTAGAGCACTCCTTCACAAACCTTCAATTGGACCCACAGAATCCAAGGAACAAGCGTAGGGCGCTCACATTTTGTGGTCTTGGCCATGTTGTCACCGCCTCTAACTTTGCCGGATCAGTAGCTACACTATCCCTAAGACTATGGTCTCAGCATAGTTGACAGACGTCTAGCAAAACTGATACTTGTCCAGGGAAAGCTTTAATCCTTCAGTTTTCTTACAGCCTAACACCTTCACTAGCCTCGCTTCATATTCCTCCAAGGTGGACCTGAACACTATAAGATCATCCAGGTACACCAGCAGCTCAAGTAAGTTCATATTTCGCATAGTTTTCTCCATGGCACACTGAAAAGTAGCCAGGGCTCTTGATATGCGCTGGAGCTTCCTTTCAAACAGGAAGAATCCAAGTAGGCATATAAATCCCATCTTCTCCTTGTCAGCCTCACTCATGGGTATCTGATAATAGCCACTGCTCATCTACCAAGAGGGCCTCAGGCATTCCAGGAAATTTGGTGTTTCCCATCACAATAGCTACTTCCCCAGGCTGTAACATGATTGGCTTGGGCTGAATATACCACACAGTCCCTCGTTTATGCTCATCATCCAGTCTAATACAGCCACACACCTCCCCAAATACAGGGTGAATGGACAATATTTTCAGAAAGCTCTCTCCAACTTCCTCCTTTCAGACTCCCATTAGCCTCTTAACAATAGGAGTATTTGTTCCCACAAGAATTAAACCTTTGCCCTTCTCGACAGGGCCCGGGCAAATCTAATGTATCAAGGATCTCAGCTACTCCAACATCTACCTCCAAAACTCGTTATAAGCTCCATTGGGTTTCCATCATGCCAAAAATGTTTTCTAGCGCTTGCATGTAGCCCATGAAAGTAGCCAATGGATTCTGGGTCTTTAAGCAGGTCTGCTCTGCCCAAGTCTCATTCCTCCTCCCCCTTGGGGGTGTGTTTCATTCCCGGGAAAACTCTCAGTCCACAATAACTGGGACTCTCTGCCAGTGTACTAGGCCATCTACTCGCCAGGGATGTAAGGGGCAATGCCAACTCAGAATTTTCACCCCTTGCTGGAAGACTCATTAGACTTTCCAGATCAGACCACTCCTTACCCTCGCTCTGCAGAAATTAGAGCAATCTGTCTTTAAAGTCTCCACCCCCAGCTATGGGAAATTCAGGTTCTAATTTTGACATTGGAGAGGCTTCAGAGAAGATTCACTAGAATGATTCCAGGAATGAGAGGGTTAACATATGAGGAACGTTTGACTGCTCTTGGACTGTACTCCTTGGAGTTTAGAAGAATGGGGGGGACCTCATAGAAGCATTTCGAATGTTGAAAGGCATGGACAGAGTGGATGTGACAAAGTTGTTTCCCATGGTGGGGGGGTCTAGTACGAGAGGACATGACTTGAGGATTGCAGGGTGCCCATTCAGAACAGAGATGCAAAAAAATTTTTTTAGCCAGAGGGTGGTGAATCTATGGAATCTGTTGCCACGGGTGGCAGTGGAGGCCAAGTCATTGGGTCTATTTAAGGCAGAGATTGATAGGTATCTGAGTAGTCAGGGCATCAAAGGTTATGGTGAGAAGGCAGGGGAATGGGATTAAAGGGGAGATTGGATCAGCTCATGATGAAATGGCAGAGCAGACTCGATGGGCCGAATGGCCGACTTCTGCTCCTTTGTCTTATGGTCTAATTTGGCACCCTCGCCTACACTCAGCTATGGTTCCCCCTCTTCCAGGTCCCCAGTAGTACCAGGCAAATCCACTGTCATTACGTTAACTCTAGTCTCAACTAAAACAAAGTCTTTGCCTGCCATTTTGTCAAACCTTTGTTCCGAGATTATAACTGTTCCTAATGCTTTGACAGTACTTAAAGTTCTCACAAACAATTCATCTAGACCACGAATATCCACTCCACTCAATACACAAATGGGATTACAGGTAATCCCGTTGATTCACACCACCACTCTACCCCTGATGCGTCCATAACCACTTACATTAATCACTTTACTGGACAATAGTTTAATACAGGCTTAAACACACAAACCACTTGATAAATGCTCAGGGCAATTACACAGCATCCAACGAAATCAATCCGGGATGATAACCCCACATTGAAACCCCCTTCTTCTTGGGCATCCCAGGAAATGATTTGTTAGCCCTCACTGGCAGTCCCCCAATTTGGCGCTGAAAGTCCCACTGTTCTTGGGCAGCATACATCTAGGAATACACACTCTGGTCCCGTGAAATTGTAAGAATGGGATATCTCTCCCACCCAAGCCCCAGTATGTATGAATGCTGTGTAATTTGTGGCCTTGTTATAACTCGCTGCCAGGAAATAACACAGCATAAAATTAAAAGTATTATATTTAAGAATATTAATTTAACTAAAGGGTTAGTAACGAAAAGAAAACAAACAAAAAAGGCCCAAAATAATTAAACAGTCAAATATGCACAGGTTGGAGCTCAACTCTTTCAAAAGTCGTATTCACTGCTCCTCAGTAGACCCCTGCACCTTGCTCCATCGAATCACGGTCCCCACCGGATCAAATCCTATGACCAGTTCTCTCCAGCGTCTTTTATCTTCATCTCCTGTCGAACAAAGACCCTGGCTCACACAAAAAAAACTCTGCTCCTCCAGCCTTCTCTCCTGATTGGATGGCTCACATTCCTCAGCCCTGTTATCTCTAACAATAACCCAAACACTGCTTCTACAGAAAGACTATTACATGAACTACCCTACAACATTAGCTATGAAACCTTTACCAGGGCTTTACATAGAGAAGAACTTGGAGAGGAGATTTAGAGGTCTGTGGGCAAATACGGGTATGCTATGCTGAAGGGTCTGTTTCCATGCTGTATGCTTCTATGATTCTTAAGAGCAGAGGATCAAGCCCTTTGGCTCAAATATAATCACGTTTAATACGGGGGGGGGGGGGGGGTGGAAATCCCAAACTTGAAAAAGAAGCTTGCTGAAACTGGATTTTCATGTGACCCTGCTGTGCCCTGTCATCATTTTATAAGCTATCAGTATAAAACATTCTAGTAGACTATTTCAGATCTGAGATGTTAACTATTGTATGTTTAACAATCTACAGACGCTGCCTGTCTCCTGAGTTTTTCCAGTTTTTATGATTTTATTATAAAATGACCACTTGTCAATTAACCTTTCACTGATTGTAAAAATTACAAGTTTTCGAGAACATAGAACATTACAGCATAGTATAGGCCATTCAGCCCATGATGTTGTGCTGACCTCTTAATCTCACCCTTCACACTTTTCCAGGCAGAACTCCATCTGCTACTTCTCTGCTCAACTCTGCATCCTGTCAATATCCTGTTGTAAACTACAACAACCTTAACATTATCTGCATATTTACTAACCCATCCTTCCACTTCTTCAATGAAGTCATTGATACATATCACAAAGAGCAAGAATTAAGTTAGGAGTATAAAATATAAAACTAATTAGAACATAGTACATAGAAATCTACAGCACATTACAGGCCCTTCAGCCCCAATCTTGTGCTGACCATGTAACCTACTCTAGAAACTGTCTAGAATTTGCCTACCGTATTGCCCACTATTTTTCTGAGCTCTATGTACCTGCCTAAGGGTCTCTTAAGATACCTTATTGGATCTGCCTCTACCACCATGACTGGCAGTGCAATCCATGCACCCACTACTCTGTGTGACAAACTTACCCCTGATATCCCCCTTGTACCTTCTTTCAAGCACCTTAAAACTATGACCCCTTGTATCAGCCATTTCAGCCCTGGGAAAAAGCTTCTGACTATCCACACGATCGATGCCTCTCATCATCTTCTACACCTCTTATCAGGTCATCTCTCGTCCTCCATCGCTCCAAGCAGAAAAGGCCAATTCTCAACCTATTCTCATTCGGCATGCTCTCCAGTCCAGGTAACATCCTTGTAAATCTCCTCTGCACTCTCTCTACGGTATCCATATCCTTCTTGTAGTGGGGTGACCACAACTGAACACAGTACTCCAAGTGGGGTCTAACCAAGGTCTTGTATAGCTATAACATTATCTCATGGCTCTTGAACTCAATCCCACGGTTGATGAATGCCAACACTCCATACACCTTCTTAACAACACTGTCAACCTGCGCAGCAGTTTTGTGTGTCCTATGGACTTTGACTCAGGGACATCTCCCTGATCCTCCACACTGCTAAGAGTCTTACCATTAATACTATATTCTGTCTTCAAATTGAGTCTACCAAAATGAACCACTTCACACTTATCTGGGTTGAACTCCATTTGTCACTTCTCAGCCTCAGCTCAGTTTTGCATCCTATTGATATCGCGCTGTAACCTCTGACAACCCACTAGACTATCCACAACACCCCCAACTTTTGTGTCATCAGCAAACTTATTAACACACCCTTCTACTTCTTTATCCAGGTCATTTATAAAAATCACAAAGAGAAGGGGTCCCAGAATAGATCCCTGCGGAACACCAGTGGTCACCGTCCTCCATGCAGAATATAAACCATCTACAACCACCCTTTGCTTTCTGTGGGCAAGCCAATTCTGGATCCACAAAACAAGGTCTCTTTGGATACCATGCTTCATTACTTTCTGAATGAGCCTTGCATGGGGATCCTTATCAAATGCCTCATTGAAATCCATATACACTGCATTCATTGCTCTACCTTCATCAATGTGTTTTTTTACACCCTCAAAAATTGTATAACTCAGTTTGAAAATGACAAGTCAGCTGAGTTCTCTGTTTTTTACCATATCCATCTTTCACCATTTGGGTCATTGCCCTCTTCTCATTGCTGCCATCAGAAGGAAGTACAGGAATTTGAAGAGAGACAGAGCGAGCTGCTTCCCCTCTGCCATCAGATTTAGGAGCTGACCATGATCACACGAACACTGCTATTTCTTCTAATAGCTTTAGTAATTTCTTTCTTTTTAAATCTTTTTATTAATTTTTAAGAAAAACATAAGTAAAATATAAGTACAAAACATTTGAGAGTACACAATTAATAGATTAATTAACAATCAGATATGTATTAATCAATATATAAAGTCTCCCAAACTCATAGTATTAATGTAAAGGATTTAAGAAAAAAAAGAAAAAGGAGAAAAAGAAACCCCCCCCCAAAAAAACTAAAAGAATAAAAAAAAACAACTAATAAAAAAAAACTAACCAACATGGGCAATTGCATAATGTTAAATATATACAGTAGTGCCGATGACTCTGAACCTCCATCCATACAATTCAGGATAGTAACAATAAGGTTCAGGATCAGACCATTTAATTCATATGAAAATGTTGAATAAATGGTCTCTAAGTTTCCTCAAATTTAACTGAAGAATTAAAAACCGCACTTCTAATTTTTTCTAAACTCAAACAGGAAATAGTTTGAGAGAACCACTGAAATACAGTTGGAGGATTAATTTCTTTCCAATTCAGTAAAATAGATCTTCTAGCCATTAATGTAACAAATGCAATCATTCGTTGGGATGAAGCGGATAAACGCTTATTATCTATCATTGGTAGACCAAAAATTGCGGTAAAAGGATGTGGTTGGAGATTAATATTTAAAACTCTTGAAATAATATTAAAAATATCTTTCCAATAGTTTTGTAAACAAGGACAAGACCAAAACATATGAGTCAATGAAGCAACATCAGAATGACATCTATCACAGGTTGGATTAACATAAGAATAAAATCGAGCAAGTTTATCTTTAGACATGTGAGCTCTATGTACAACCTTAAATTGTATTAGAGCATGTTTAGCACAGATAGAGGATGAGTTTACCAATGATAAAAATTTTTCCCATTGCTCAGTAGATATAGGGCAATGCAATTCTTCCTGCCATTCCTTCTTAATTTTTTCTGATATATCTGGCTGTACATTCATAATCATATTATAAATGATAGCTACTAAACCCTTTTGACAAGGATTGAGAGCTAAAATTCTTTCTGTAATGTCCAATGGACATTCTTTCGTAAAAGACTTTAGTTCATTATATAGAAAATTTCTAACTTGTAAATATCTAAAAAAATGGGTTTTAGATAAATTATATTTATTAGATAACTGTTCAAAGGACATAATGTTATCATCCAAAAACAGATCACGAAAACATGTTATACCTTTTGTTTTCCATAAAAGAAAAGCTTGATCTATAGATGATGGTCGAAGAAGTAGTTAGATATTATAGGACTTAACAGCATAAACTTATTCAAACCAAAAAATTTACGAAATTGAAACCAGATTCGTAATGTATACTTGACTATGGGATTAGTTATCTGTTTATTCATTTTGAGTAACAAAAAAGGAAGTGAAGATCCTAAAATTGAGATCAATGAGAAATCTTGCACAGATTTACATTCCAAATTCACCCATTGTGGGCCAGCAACTGTAGTCGATTCTTGTGTCCAAAATATCAAATACCGTATATTAACTGCCCAATAATAAAATCTTAAATTTGGTAGAGCCAAGCCGCCCTCCTTCTTAAGCTTCTGTAAATATTTTTTACCTAGCCTAGGATTTTTGTTCTGCCACAAATACGAAGATATTTTAGAGTCAACCATATCAAAAAAAGATTTAGAAATAAAAATTGGTAATGCTTGAAACAGATATAGAAATTTAGGTAGTATCATCATCTTAATGGCATTAACTCTGCCTACCAAAGACAAAGATAGTGGAGACCACCTATTAGCAAGTTGCTTAATTTGGTCTATTAAAGGTAAAAAATTAGTTTTAAATAAATCTTTATGTTTTTTAGTAATTTTAATACCTAAATAAGTAAAATAATCTGTAACAATTCTATATGGTACATGATTATAAATTGAAGTATGCATATTTAATGGAAAAAGTTCACTCTTATTAAAATTCAATTTATATCCAGAAAAATTACTAAATTGAGCAAGCAAAGAAGAAATAGCAGGAATAGATCTTTCAAGGTCAGATATATATAATAACAAATCATCCGCATATAATGATACCTTATACATCGTCTCCCCACGGGTAATGCCTAAAATATTGGGTGATTCACGAATGGCTATAGCCAAGGGTTCTAAAGCAATGTCAAATAATAAAGGGCTTAAAGGACAACCTTGCCTTGTACCCCGAAATAACTGAAAAAAAGGGGATCTTTGATTATTGGTAAAGACCGAAGCTAAAGGTTTATGATATATTAATTTAATCCATGATATAAATTTTGAACTAAAATTAAAATGTTGCAATGTATTAAATAAATATGACCATTCGACTCTATCAAATGCTTTTTCGGCATCTAAAGAGATGACACATTCTGGGATTTTAGATGAAGAGGTATAAACAATATTAATTAATTTTCTAATGTTAAAAGATGAATAGCGATTTTTAATAAATCCAGTCTGATCCTCAGAAATAATCCGAGGCAATATATTTTCTAATCTAATAGCCAAAATTTTACTAAAAATCTTAAAATCCGTATTCAGCAAAGATATAGGCCGATAGGATGCACATTCAGTAGGGTCTTTATCTTTTTTAAGAATTAAGGAAATAGAAGCTTCATAAAAAGATTGTGGTAGTTTACCTATACTTAATGCATCTTTAAAAATTTTACAAAGCCAAGGAGAAAGTATGGAAGAAAAGGATTTTAAAAATTCTGCAGAAAAACCATCTGGACCCGAAGCTTTACCCGAGTTCATTGAGAAAGTAGCCTTTTCTATTTCAGACTCCGTAATAGGTGTATCCAAAAATACACTATCCTCAACAGTTATTTTTGGAATATTCAATTTCCTTAAGAATTCATTCATTATAGAAGAGTCCTTAGTACATTCTGATTGATATAAGGAATTATAAAAATCTTGGAAGGCTTTATTTATCTCTTTATGATCAATCGTCAAAGTACCATCTTGTTTGCGAATCTTAGTAATTTGTCGCTTATCCGAAACAATTTTCAATTGGTTAGCTAGTAGTTTACCAGACTTATCTCCATATGTACAGAATTGAGCTTTCGATTTAATTAACTGACTTTCAATCGAGGAGGTTAATAATAAACTATGCTCCATTTGAAGTTCCACTCTTTCTTTATAAAGTTCTTTACTAGGGGTCAATGAGTAGATCTTGTCAATTGCCTTAATTTTATCAACTAATGTTAATATTTTAGAATTAGTTCGTTTCCTAACTCCGGCAGAATATGAAATAATCTGTCCACGAATATATGCCTTAAAAGTATCCCACAAAATTCCACTAGAGATCTCTGCTGTAGAATTTATTGAGAAAAACAAATCAATTTGCTGTTTAATAAAGTTAACAAAGTCAGAGTCCTGCAGTAACACAGGATTAAGCCTCCAACCTTTAGTACTAATATATGAATCCGTCACCTTAATAGATAACTTCAAAGGTGCATGATCAGATATAGTAATAGAGTCATATTTACAATCCATAACATCTGTAAGTAAATGCTGATCAATGAAAAAGTAATCAATTCTTGAATAATTATGATACACATGAGAAAAGTATGAGAACTCTTTGTCATTAGGGTGTAGAAAACGCCAAATTTCACAAATAGCTGAATCAATCATAAAAGAATTAATAAGAGAAGCCGATTTGTTCGGAAAAGTTTGAGTGGGCTTGGATCTATCCATCAAAGGGTTTAGACAACAATTAAAATCCCCGCCCATTATCAATCTATATTGATTCAGATTGGGAAAGGATGTAAATAAGCATTTAAAAATTCAGGACAGTCAGTATTTGGAGCATAAACATTAACTAAAACAACTTTTTGATTAAAAAGTAAACCAGTAATAAGCAAAAATCTACCTTGCGGATCTGAAATTGTTTCATGATGTATAAAAGCAGTTGATGAGTCTATAAAAATAGAAACACCTCTCACTTTGGCTTGCGAATTTGAGTGATACTGTTGTCCCTTCCAAAACCTAAACAACCGCTGACTATCCACCTTCCTTACATGAGTCTCTTGTACAAAAATAACATTAGCATTCATTCTATGGAATACTTTGAATACTTTTTTCCGTTTGATCGGATGATTTAAACCATTAGTATTCCAAGAAACAAAGTTAATAGTCTTATCCATATTGACAATATATATTACAGTTAACACATAAGTTTGAAAGAAAAGTGAACTCATGAACCCGGAAGAAGGAAGTAAGTTCAAAGGGAAACCGGAAGTCACAGCACTGCAGCCATTTTTGTAGTTTCATATAAGCCCATGAAATAAAACTAAGCAAAAAGCAAGCGAAAAAAAAAGAAAAAAGAAAAATCCCCCTCCCACCACCCTCAAAACCCCAGGAAAAAAGCCAAAAAGAGGCAAGCGAGCGATCTAATACTAAAATTACCCCCTTGTCTCAAGACGGCAACTCGAACGTAACAAAGTTAAAAAAAATACAAACAACCCACATTATAAAAAAGGGTTGATATAGCAAAAGTTAAAATATAAAATTAGTGTTATAAATGTATATAAACAAAAGGGTTAAAAAAAAAGAATTAAAACAATAAATAAAAGTTTAAAACTTTCAAACACATCAAAACAGTTATGACGCTCCAAACACTGGAGTCTGTCGGGAAGAAGAAACGCCATTTTATTTTTTTCCCAATCTTAATATTCAAATGTTAAAAGTGTAAAAGAGAGCGTATATCGATTTAAAAAAAAGAAAAGCAAAAAAGAAGAAAAAACCCAAATAGGTTATAAAACAAATAATATAAAAAACATATAAAGTCAGAATAAACCCAGCAAAAAAAAAGAGCTTTAACCGTATGTAAGAAATACATGTAAACCGTATCAAAAAAAATCCAAACGTCAATCTATAACAGATCCAAATCTATAGGCTAGATTACATTGGTCAGCCCGATAGTATGTCATTGTTCCAGGAAACCTTGAGCATCCGCTGGCGATTTAAACAGCCGGAGAGATCCATCTTGAAGGGTGACTCTCAGATGTGCTGGAAATAGCAGCGCTTGCTTGTAGCCTTTCTGGTGAAAATTCGACATAACCGATCTAAAAGCCAGCCTAGCCCGTAAGACCTCTGGGCTATAATCCTCCAAAATGCGAAAATTAAAATTTTGATGGGTTATCATGCCTTTTGTACGAGCTGCCCGGATCAAACGTTCTTTAATATGAGGATAATGGATTCGGAGAATTACGTGTCGTGGTTTCAGACTTGAATCTGCCTGAAATCTGGAAACCCGATGTGCCCGATCGATTATCGGGGGATTATCCAGTACCTCTGAGCCCAGGACATCCACTAGAAATTTAGAGAAGAAAACGGTAAGATCACCGCTTTCAAATTTTTCCGGGATCCCAATTAGATAGATAGATAGATACTTTATTCATCCCCATGGGGAAATTCAACATTTTTTCCAATGTCCCATACACTTGTTGTAGCACAACTAATTACATACAATACTTAACTCAGTAAAAATATGATATGCATCTAAATCACTATCTCAAAAAGCATTAATAATAGCTTTTAAAAGTTCTTAAGTCCTGGCGGTTGAATTGTAAAGCCTAATGGCATTGGGGAGTATTGACCTCTTCATCCTGTCTGAGGAGCAGTGCATCGATAGTAACCTGTCGCTGAAACTGCTTCTCTGTCTCTGGATGGTGCTATGTAGAGGATGTTCAGAGTTTTCCATAATTGACCGTAGTCTACTCAGCGCCCTTCGCTCAGCTACCGATGTTAAACTCTCCAGTACTTTGCCCACGACAGAGCCCGCCTTCCTTACCAGCTTATTAAGACGTGAGGCGTCCCTCTTCTTAAATTAACCGGAGATTTTGTCTTCGAGAGCGATTTTCCAAATCAGTAATTTTAACTTTATAGCGATCCATCTGTTGGAACGTCGAAGTTTGCTCTTCTTGTATTTTTCCGATTATACGATCTTTCTTAAGAGCGGCTTCTTCAAGAGCCAAAATACTTGCTTGTTGTTTTTGTGATTCCAGTGAAAGGGTCAGGAACTTTTCTTCGAGTGATTTCAAACGTTCGTCATACTGTGAAAACTTTGCGAATATTTTTTTCTCCAGATCTTCAAATTTGACTTCTATAAGCTTCACAACTGTTTCTAAAGTTATCGGTTCTTTCGTCTGTTTCGGTTCTTTTGTTTTAGACATTTCAGCAAGTTGAGAATAATTCAAATAGTTTAAAAAGAAGAATTCTGTATGTTTAGACCCCTTTAGAATAAGTTTAAGGGGTGTTTGTAGGTTAAAAAGACATAAAAGGTTTGGAGCAAAGCCTAGATGCGGTTTACTCCATGAGCGCCATCTTGAGACTCAGCTTTAGTAATTTTTTTAGGTATTGCACTGTATTGCTGTTACAAAACAAATAATTTCTTGACATATGTCAGAGGTAATTAATCTGATTCTGCTTTTTGTCACTAATATATTTTCTCTTGAATTTTGCAGAGAGGTGTTACAAATCGATCAATTCTTACAAGAGACAGCAGCACGAGAAGCAAATGCAAAAGTCCGTCTGCAGCAGTTCATTGAGGAGCTTTTGGACAGAGCAGACAGAGCTGAAAAGCAGCTAATGGTCATCAGTAGTTGTGGTACAACACCAAATGGCAGCCTAGGAAGATGTAGTAACCCAGGTGCAAAAGGAATTAGAAAACAACAGGTATTTGGATTTTGTGTAGCAAGCAATGTAAAATCAAATAAGGAATATAGCTATCCGAACGTGCAAAAGATTTTCTCAACTTAGAACCTAAAGTGGTTCTCCATTATACAAGTCGAACAGTGAAAATAAAATACTCGATCTATGCCCGTTATCTTCTTATACGTCTCCATTAAGTCACTCCAAATCCGCCTTCACTCCAAAGAGAAAAGCACTAACTCACTCAATCAATCCTCATAAGACATGCTCTCTGATCCAGGTAGCATCCTGCTAAATCTTCTCTCTACCCTTTGTAAAGCTTCCAAATCCTTCCTATAATAAAGTAAGCAGAACTGAAAACAATACTCCCAAGTGTCTAACCAGGTTTTGTAGAGTTGTAATTTTACCTTGCAGCTCTTAAACGCAATTCTACTTTCAGATTCAGATGAATTCATTTATCACATGTACATCGAAACAAACAGCAATGTCCGTGCATATATTCAAGGCAGAAGTTGGTTGTTTCCCATTTGGTCAGGGCATCATAGAATATGGCGAGAGGCAGGTGTTTGGGGTTGAGTGGGATCCAGGATTCCTGGAGGGTGTTGAACTTGTGGCATTTATTACTGTAGGCAGCTGTGGAGGCCAGGTCGTGGGTGTATTTAAGGCAGAGCTTGATAGGTTCTAGTTTGGACACAGCATCAAAGGTTTTGGGGAGAAGGCTGGGAAGTGGGGCTGAGGAGAGGAAAAAAAGGATCAACCATGATTAAATGGCAGAGCAGATTCGATGGGCTGAATGGCTAAATTGTACTCTTATGTCTTATGGTTAAAGGTTATTGCAGGGGAACACTGCTTTCAGTGACCACAGTGGCATTAGTTTCAAAGTAAATATGCAAAAAGATAGGTTTGGTCTGTGGATTAAAATTCTGAATTGGAGAAAGGCCAATTTTGATGGTATTAGAAATGATCTGACAAGTGTGTATTGGGGCAGACTGCTTTCTGGCAAAGGTGCACTTGGCAAGTGGAAGTGCTTCAAAAACAAAATTCTGAGAGTACAAAGCTTGTATGTGCCAGTCAGAATAGAAGATAAAGATAACAAGTGTAGGGAACCTTTGTTTTCCAGAGATATTGAGGCCCTGGTTAAGAGAAAAAAGGAAGTGCACAGCAGGTCTAGATAGGCAGGAACAAATGTGCTGCTTGTGGAATATAAGAAATGCAAGAGAACACTTCAGAAAGAAATCAAGAGAGCTAAAAGAGGCAATGAAGTTGCTCTAGCTGAAAAGTCGAAGGAGAATCCTTAGAGATTCTACAGATATGTTAAGAGCAAAAGGATCACATGGGACAAAATTGGTCCTCTGTAAGATCAGAATGGTAATCTATATGTGGAGCCAAAACATTTGAGAATGATCTGAAATAATTTTTTTGCATCTGTGTTTACTCTGGAGAAGGACTCAGAGTCTATAAAACATAGAAACAAAGAAACATAGAAAACCAACAGCACAATACAGGTCCTTCGGCCCACAAAGCTGTGCCGAACATGTCCTTAACTTAGAACTACCTATTCTTACCTATAGCCCTCTATTTTTCTAAGCTCCATGTATCCATCCAGGAGTCTGTTAAAAGGCCCTATCATTTCTGCCTTCACTGTTGCCGCCAGCAGCCCATTCCACGCACTCACCACTCTCTGTGTTAAAAACTTACCCCTGACATCTCCTCTGTACCTACTTCCAAGCACCTTAAAACTATGCCCTCTCATGCTAGCCATTTCAACCCTGGGAAAAAGCTTCTGACTATCCATATGATCAATACCTCTCATTATCTTGTACACCTCTATCAGGTTACCTCTCATCCTCCGTCGCTGCAAGGAGAAAAGGCCGAGTTCACTCAACCTATTGTCATAAGGCATGCTCCCCGATCCAGAAGCTATAGAAGCGAGGCAAAGCGACATCAACTTCATGAATCCTGTACAGATTACAGAGGAGGAGGTGTTGCTACCTTGAGGCAAATAAGGGTGGATAAATCCCAAGGGCCTGACAAGGCGTTTCCTTGGACCCTATGGATGGCAAATGCAGAAATTGCCAGGGCTCGAGCAGATCTTCTTTAGTGACCAGAGAGGTACCAGAGGATTGGAGGATAGCCAATGATGTTCTGCTGTTATATTATAGGCCAGGGAGTCTGACATTAGTTGTAGGAATGTTATTGGAAGGTATTCTTTGATGACCAGATATTTAAATGTTTGGATAGTCATAGATTAAAATAAGAAAAAGTTTTATTTATCCCGAAGTAAATTATTGTTGCAAGGTTACTCAATCAGAAATATCTACTCTAAAGTACAAAATTTTAGCATTAAGGTACAAAAGAAATACAAAATATGTGTTAAAAGTAATAGTGCAAAATACAGATGTGCAATGAAACCATATACTTATATACTCAAGGAGGAGGAATTTTAGAATCTTAGAGATGCAGGGAGAAAGGATCTCCTGTGGCATTCAGTGGTGCATCTTAGGATAGAGCCTAGGATAGTCCACATGGCTTTGTGTGTGGTAGATCACGTGTAAACAAATTTACCGAGTTTTTCGAGGAAGTTACTGGGAAGGTGGATGACGGCATGCCAGTGGATGTTGTTGACATGGACTATTAGGAAGGCATTTGACAAGGTCCCTCATGGATAGTTGGTCAAGAAAGTTCAGTCGCTTGGCATTCAAGATGTGGTAGTAAATTGGAGAATTTCTTCGTGAGAGAACCCAGAGACTGGTAGTAGATGGTTGCCTCTCTGACTGGAGGCCTGTGACTTGTGATGTGCCGCAGGGGTCAGTGCTGGGTCTGTTGTTTGTCATCTATATAAATGATCTGAATAATAAAGTGGATGACACCAGGTTTGGGGGTACAGTGGAGAGCGAGTAAGTCTTACACAATGTACGATAATTTGTTGATAGGGTCGTCTAGAAAGCTTTTGGCACATTGTCCTTCATAAATCATTGTGCTGAGACCAGGATACAGGAGATAGGATATCATGCTGAAGTTGTTTCAGATGTTGGTGAGGCCTCATCTGGAGTATTGTGTGCAATTTTGGTCAACTACTTGTAGGAAGGATGTAAATAACATTTGGACAGCGCACAGAAAATTTATAAGGATGTTGCCAGCTCTGGAGGACCTGAGTTACAAGGAAATATTGAATAGGTTAGGACTGTATTCCTTAGAATGTAGAAGGTGTGTTGCCTTCTGCCTGCCAAGGTCCAGGATATCTTGAATTGAGTCATCAGCATTCTTAAGTGGGAGGGTGAACATGTAGGCACCAATGTCGTGTAGGATGAGTGATGATGTTCTGCATAGGGATTTCATGGAGTTATGTGCAAAGTTAAAGGGCAGGACCTCCAGAGTTGTGATCTCAGGATTGCTATCAGTGCCACGTGCTAGTGAGGCTCAAACTAGGAAGATTATACAATGCAATACATAGCTAAGGAGTTATTGTAGGAGGAAGGTCATAAGATTTTTGGATCATTGGGCTCTCTTGCAGTAAAGTGGGACCTGTATAGAAGGGACGATTTGCACCTGAGCTGGAGGGGGACTAATATCTTAGTTGGAAGGTTTAATAATGCTGCATGGTGGGGTTTAAACTAGTGTTGCAGGGGGTGGCAACCAGAGTTCCAGAACAGTTAATTAAGAGGTTACGGAGACAAATGTTGGTAAGGCCTCAGACAAAGTTAGGAATCAAAAGGTAGAGCATGGTGGAACTAGTGTCCTGAGCTACCTATATTTCAATGCAAGAAGTATTGCAGGAAAGGTGGATAATAATGCTGAAAATGAGGTAGCTGGTTTACAAACAGAGGCAATGTGTAGTGAGAAGAAGCTTTTGATAGGGCAAAATTGCAGTTAACAGGATGAGTTGCAATGTAAAATGCAGACAAAATCAAAAAGGGTGAATACAGGACTGAAGGTGTTGTGTCTGAATGTGCATAGTTTACAGAATAAGGTAGATAAACTTGCAGTACAGTTGCAGACTGGCAAGTATGATGTTGCAGGCATCATTGAAGCATGGTTGAACGATTATTGCTAGGAGCTTAATGTCCAAAGATAGACATTGTATTGAAAGGATAGATGGGGGTGGGGTGGGTGTTGTTGCTGTGTTGGTGAAAAAATGAAATCAATTAATTAGAAAGAGTGACAGAAGGTCGGAAGGTATTGAATCATCGTGGATAGAGCTAAGGAACTGCAAGGGTTAAATATGGGAGTTTTTAATGGATGGGAGTTGTAAACAGTTCCCCAAACAGTAGTAAGGATGTGGCCTACACATTTGAATGGAGGTAGAAAATGCATGTCAAAAGGGCAATGTTACAATAGTCATGGGGGACTTCATTATGCAGGTAGATTTGGAAATCAGGTTGGTGCTGAATTCCAGGAGAGGGAATTTCTAGAGTGCTTTGAGCTAGCTTTTTGAGCGTCTGGTTAAGATGGCTGGTTGAGCCCAATAGAGGATCAGCTATTGGGTGTTGTGTAATGAACTAAAATTGATTATAGAGCTTAAGGTAAAAGAACCCTTTGGGGTAAGTGTCATAATATGATTGATTCACCCTAAAATTTGAGAAGGAGAAGCTAAAGTCAGATGTGTCAGTGTTACAGTGGAATAAAGAGAATGACAGAGTCATGAGAGAGGAGTTGGCCAGAATTGATTGGTAAAGAACACTGGCAGGGATAACAGCAGAGCAGCAATGGCTGGAATTTCTGGAAGCAATTTGGAAGGCACAGGATATATACATCCTAAAGAGGAAGAAATATTCTAAAGGAAAGGTGTCACAACCATGGTTAACCAGAGAGGTGAAAACCAACATAAAAGCCAAATAATAGAGTGACAATTAGTGGAAAGTTAGAGGATTGGGAAGCTCTTAAAATGGTGCTGGAGAGATTGTAATGGGGTACAATGAAAGAGCAGATGAACTGAATAAGTAATTTGCATCAGTCTTCACTGTGGAAGACACTAGCAGTATGGTGAAAGTTCCAGGTGTCGGGGGCATGAATTGTGTGAAGTTGCCATTACTAGAGAGAAGGTTCTTGGGGTACTGTAAGGTCTGAAGGTAGATAAGTCACCTGGACCAGATGGTGTACACCCCGGAGTTCTGAAAGAGGTGGCTGAAGAGATCATGGAGGTATCAGTAATGATCTTTCAAGGATCACTGGATCCTGGAATAGTTCCGTGAGACTTGAAAATTGCAAATGCTACTCCACTCGTCAAGAAGGGAGAGAAACTGAAGAAAGGAAACTATAGGCCAGTTAGTCTGACCTCAACAGTTGGGAAAATATTGGAGTTGATTATTAAGGATGAGGTGTCAGGGTACTCAGAGGCACATGATAAAATGGACTGTAGTCAGCATGGTTTCCTCAAGGGAAAAGTTTGCCTGACAAATACGTTGAAATCCTTTGAAGAAATAACAAGCAGGATAGACAAAGGAGAATCAGTTGATGCTGTGTGCTTGGATTTTCAGGAGGCCTTTGACAAGCTGCCACACATGAGGCTGCTTGACAAGCTATGAGCCCATGGTATTACAGGTGGCCCACGTTTTTCGAACGCCCGCTTTACGATAGCTTGCTGTTACGAAAGACCTACATTAGTACCTGTTTTCACTAACCAAAGAGGATTTTCACTTTTACGCAAAAAAGACGCCCGCTTTATACTTGTGTTTACCCTGAGAAAGACTACCATGACTGTGAAGCCTTGTGCGGGCAGTAGTGTGCGCATGCATGTATGTGCGTAGGCGTGTACAGGCGCTTGCGTGTACGTGCCTATATTTTTTCTCCACATTGATTTTGGCTCGCTGTCTTCCCAATTTTGACAAGTGAAACTACACTGTACTTACAATATTTCTATTTTATATAGGCTGTATAATTATCATATCATTCCTGCTTTTACTATATGTTTGTGTTATTTTAGGTTTTATGTGTTATTTGGTTTGATTTGGTGGGTTATTTTTTGGGTCTGGGTGCGCTCAAAAATTTTTCCCATATAAATTAATGGTAATTGCTTCTTCGTTTTATGATATTTTGGCTTTCAAACGGTTTCATAGGAACGCTCCACTTTCGGATAGCGGGGAAAACCTATACAGGAAAGATTCTAGCATGGATAAAGCAATGGCTGATTGGTAGGAGGCAAAGAGTGGGAATAAAGGGAGCCTTTTCTGGCTGGCTGTCGGTGAGTAGTGGTGTTCTACGGGGGTCTGTGTTAGGACTGATTCTTTCTACATTATATGTCAGTGATTTTGATGATGGAATTGTTGGTTTTATTGCAAAGTTTGCAGACGATATGAAGATAATTTGAGGGGCAAGTAGTTTTGAAGAAGTACAGAGGCTACAGGAGGAGAATGGGCAAAGAAATTGCAGAAGGAACACAGTGTTGCGAAGTATATTGTCATGCACTTTGGTAGAAGAAATGAACGAGATGACGAATTTTAAAATGGAGAGAAAATACAGAAAACTGAGGCCAAAGGGATTTTGGAATCCTTGTGTAGGATTTCCTATAATATAAAAGCAAAGGAGATTCAAGAAAATTATTTCAGGATTGAGTGGCTTATCATATGAAGAGCATGTGAATTTAGAAGAATGAGGGCTGACCTAATTGAAACCTATCAAATGGTGAAAGGACTTAATACAGTGGATGTGGAGAGGAATTTTCCTGTGGAGGAAGAGTCTAAGACCAGAGGTCACAGCCTCAGAATTGAGGGGTGTCCTTTGAGAATGGAGGTGAGGAGGAATTCCTTTAGCGAGAGTGTGGTGAATCTGCAGTTCATTGCCATAGGCAGCCATGGAGGCCAAGTCTTTATGTATATTTATGGTAGAGCTTGATAGATTTGTGATTGGTCTGGGTATATCAATATATATATATTTAAATCAAGGTTGGATAGATTTTTTCATAGTAAGGGAATTAAGGGTTATGGGGAAAAGGCAGGTAGGTGGAGCTGAGTCTATGGCCAGATCAACTATGATCTTGTTGAATGGTGGAGCAGGCTCGATGGCCAGATGGCCTACTCCTGCTCCTGTTTCTTATGTTCTTATTAAGGGATATGTGGAGAAGGCAGGAGTTTGGGAGTGAGAGAAAAATTGGATTAGCCATGATGAAATGGCAGAGCAGACTCAATCAGCCAAATGGTCTAATTCTGCTTCCTATATCTTATGGTTCTATGATCTAATTTCTTCAATTCGGCCACATATGCTCTCTAGCCTCTGACTCCTGTCCCTTCCCTCTCCTGACTGTTACCCACTTATCTGTCTCCCCAGGCCCCCATAGCTCCTCTCTATCACCTCCTAACTCTCCCTGACCAGACGAAGGTCATCGAGCTGCATCTCCAGTTCCTAATGCAGTCCCTAAAGAGCTGCAACTTGATGCACCTGGTGCAGATGTGGCCCTCTGAGAGGCTGGGAGTCTCCAGGACTTCCCACATCTGAGACAAAGCACAGAACACCGGCCTCACACACATACCTCCTGTCTGTAATCTACTCAGATAACCTGCCTCGCCTCGACCCATTATCGCTGAAGCCCCGTTGAGCCAAAGCCTTCCTACTCTGTCTCCCTCTACCTTGATGCTCGCTCCATAAAGCTGTCTCTTTTTAAACTCCTCTCTGTTCTCACTGGCTGACATTCACGCACTTGCACAGTTGTGCCCTGATCAAACTGCTGAAGAAATAACTATCTCCTTTTAAACTCTTCTCTCTGGTTTCACTTGCAGGCGTCCATACGCTCGCACAGTCGTGCCCCAATCAAACCGCTGAAGGAATAACCTTCTAGCAAGGAGAGGCTGATGACAGGGCAAAATTGCAGTCAACAGGATGAGTTGCAGTGTAAAAGCTTGGATTCATACATGGAATTATGATGAATGGCCATTACAGAGACTTGGCTGGCGCTAGGGCAGGAATGGATTCTCAATATTCCTGGATTTCAGTGCTTTAAAAGGGATAGAGAGGGGGTAAAAAGGGGAGGAGGGGTGGCATTACTGGTCAGGGATACTATTACAGCTGCAGAAAGTGTGGGTAATGAAGCAGGATCCTCTTTTGAGTCAGTATGGGTGGAAGTCAGGAACAGGAAGGGAGCAGTTACTCTACTGGGGGTATTCTATAGGACCCCGGTAGCAGCAGAGATACCAAGGAGCAGATTGGGAGGCAGAATTTGGAAAGGTGCAAAAATAACAGGGGCAGAGTTTGTTAAGTGCGTCCAGGATGGATTCCTGACACAGTATGTTGACAGGCCGACTAGGGGGAATGCCATACTAGATCTAGTATTAGGTAACGAACCGGGTCAGGTCACAGATCTGTCAGTGGGTGAGCATCTGGGGGACAGTGATCACCGCTCCCTGACCTTTAGCATTATCATGGAAAAGGATAGAATCAGAGAGGACAGGAAAATTTTTAATTGGGGAAGGGCAAATTATGAGGCTATAAGGCTAGAACTTGTGGGTGTGAATTGGGATGATGTTTTCACAGGGAAATGTACTATGGACATGTGGTCGATGTTTAAGGATCTCTTGCAGGATGTTAGGAATAAATTTGTCCCGGTGAGGAAGATAAAGAACGGTAGGGTGAAGGAACCATGGGTGACAAGTGAGGTGGAAAATCTAGTCAGGTGGAAGAAGGCAGCATACATGAGGTTTAGGAAGCAAGGATCAGATGAGTCTATTGAGGAATATAGGGTAGCAAGAAAGGAGCTTAAGAAGGGGCAGAGAAGAGCAAGAAGGGGCAGAGAAGAGCAAGAAGGGGGCATGAGAAGGCCTTGGCGAGTAGGGTAAAGGAAAACCCCAAGGCATTCTTCAATTAAGTGAAGAACAAAAGGATGACAGGAGTGAAGGTAGGACCGATTAGAGATAAAAGTGGGAAGATGTGCCTAGAGGCTGTGGAAGTGAGCGAGGTCCTCAATGAATACTTCTCTTTGGTATTCACCAATGAAAGGGAACTTGATGACGGTGAGGACAATATGAGTGAGGTTGATGTTCTGGAGCATGTTGATATTAAGGGAGAGGAGGTGTTGGAGTTGTTAAAATACATTAGGACAGATAAGTCCCCGGGGCCTGACGGAATATTCCCCAGGCCGCTCCACGAGGCGAGGGAAGAGATTGCTGAGCCTCTGGCTAGGATCTTTATGTCCTCGTTGTCCACAGGAATGGTACCGGAGGATTGGAGGGAGGCGAATGTTGTCCCCTTGTTCAAAAAAGGTAGTAGGGATAGTCCGGGTAATTATAGACCAGTGAGCCTTACATCTGTGGTGGGAAAGCTGTTGGAAAAGATTCTTAGAGATAGGATCTATGGGCATTTAGAGAATCATGGTCTGATCAGGGACAGTCAGCATGGCTTTGTGATGGTCAGATCATGCCTAACAAGCCTGATAGAGTTCTTTGAGGAGGTGACCAGACATATAGATGAGGGTAGTGCAGTGGATGTGATCTACATGGATTTTAGTAAGGCATTTGACAAGGTTCTACATGGTAGGCTTATTCAGAAAGTCAGAAGGCATGTGATCCAGGGAGGTTTGGCCAGGTGGATTCAGAATTGGCTTGCCTGCAGAAGGCAGAGGGTCGTGGTGGAGTGAGTACATTCAGATTGGAGGGTTGTGACTAGTGGTGCCCTACAAGGATCTGTTCTGGGACCTCTACTTTTTGTGATTTTTATTAACGACCTGGATGTGGGGGTAGAAGGGTGGGTTGGCAAGTTTGTTGACGACACAAAGGTTGGTGGTGTTTAGATAGTGTAGAGGATTGTCGAAGATTGCAGAGAGACATTGATAGGATGCAGAAGTGGGCTGAGAAGTGGCAGATGGAGTTCAACCCGGAGAAGTGTGAGGTGGTACACTTAGGAAGGACAAACTCCAAAGCAGAGTACAAAGTAAATGGCAGGATACTTGGTAGTTTGGAGGAGCAGAGGGATCTGGGGGTACATGTCCACAGATCCCTGAAAGTTGCCTCACAGGTAGATAGGGTAGTTAAGAAAGCTTATGGGGTGTTAGCTTTCATAAGTGGAGGGATAGAGTTTAAGAGACGCGATGTAATGATGTAGCTCTATAAAACTCTAGTTAGGCCACACTTGGAGTACTGTGTCCAGTTCTGGTCGCCTCACTATAGGAAGGATGTGGAAGCATTGGAAAGGGTACAGAGGAGATTTACCAGGATGCTGCCTGGTTTAGAGAGCATGGATTATGATCAGAGATTAAGGGAGCTAGGGCTTTACTCTTTGGAGAGAAGGAAGATGAGAGGAGACATGATAGAGGTGTACAAGATATTAAGAGGAATAGACAGAGTGGACAGCCAGCGCCTCTTCCCCAGGGCACCACTGCTCAGTACAAGAGGACATGGCTTTAAGGTAAGGGGAGGGAAGTTCAAGGGGGATATTAGAGGAAGGTTTTTCACTCAGAGAGTGGTTGGTGCGTGGAATGCACTGCCTGAGTCAGTGGTGGAGGCGGACACACTAGTGAAGTTTAAGAGACTACTCGACAGGTATATGGAGGAATTTAAGGTGGGGGGTTATATGGGAGGCAGGGTTTGAGGATCGGCACAACATTGTGGGCCGAAAGGCCTGTAAGGTGCTGTACTATTCTATGTTCTATGTTCTAGAAATTGTAAAAATTCGCTCTTCTATCCTGAGGCTGTGTCCTCTGGTCTTAGACTCTCCCACCATAGGAAACATCCACCACACATCTACTCTATCAAGACCTTTCACCATTTGATAAGTTTCAATGAGGTCACCCCTTACTCCACAATATTCTAGTGAATACAGGCCCTCAGAAGGCATCAGATGCTCTTCATATGACAAGCTGTTTAATACTGGAGTCATTTTTTTGAATCTCCTTTGAACTCTCTCTAGTTTCAGCAAATGCTTTCTAAGATAAGGGGCCCAAAGTTGCTCACTATACTCCAAGTATGAATTCACTGGTGCTTTTTAAAATCACATTACATAGAGCATAGAACAAAGAAAACCTACAGCACAATACAGGCCCTTTGGCCCACAAGGTTGTGCTGAACATGTCCCTACCCTAGAAATTACATCCTTGCTTTTATATTCTAGTCCTCATGAAATGAATGCTAACATTCTATTTGCCTTCCTCACCACAGACCCAACCTGTAACCTTTAGGGAATCCTGCACAAGGACTTCCAAGTCCCTCTGTGTCTCAGTTTTTTTTTGTATTTTCTCTCCATTTAGAAAATAGTCAACCATAAGACCATAAGACAAAGGAGCAGAAGTCAGCCATTCGGCCCATCAAGTCTGCTCCGTCATTTCATCATGAGCTGATCCAATCTCCCCTTTAGTCCCATTCCTCTGCCTTCTCACCATAACCTTTGATGTCCTGACTACTCAGATACCTATCAATCTCTGCCTTAAGTAGACCCAATGACTTGGCCTCCACTGCCGCCCATGGCAACAGATTCCATAGATTCACCACCCTCTGGCTAAAATTTTTTTTTCGCATGTCTGTTCTGAATAGGCGCCCTGTAATCCTCAGGTCATGTCCTCCCGTACTAGACTCCCCCATCATGGGAAACAACTTTGTCACATCCACTCTGTCCATGCCTTTCAACATTCGAAATGTTTCTATGAGGTCCGCCCTCATTCTTCTAAACTCCAAGGAGTACAGTCCCAGAGTGGTCAAATGTTAACCCTCTCATTCCCGGAATCATTCTAGTGAATCTTCTCTGAATCCTCTCCAATGTCAGCACATCCTTTCTTAAATAAGGAGCCCAAAACTGCATACAGTATTCCAAGTGAGGTCTTACCAATGCCTTATAGAACCTCAACATCACATCCCTGCTCTTATACTCTATTCCTCTCGAAGTGAATGCCAACATTGCATTCGCCTTCTTCACCACCAACTCAACCTAGAGGTTAACCTTAAGGATATCCTGCACGAGGACTCCCAAGTCCCGTTGCATCTCAGAACTTTGAATTCTCTCCCCGTTTAAATAATAGTCTGCCCGTTTATTTCTTCTACCAAAGTGCATGACTGTACACTTTCCAACATTGTAATTCATTTGCCACTTCTTTGCCCATTCCCCCAATCAATCCGTCTCTGCAGATTCTGTTTCCTCAGCACTACCGGCCCCTCCACCTATCTTTGTATCATCAGCAAACTTAGCCACAAAGCCATCTATTCTATAATCCAAATCGTTGGTATACAGTGTAAAAAGAAGCAACCCCAACACCAACCCCTGTGGAACACCACTGGTAACCGGCAGCCAACCAGAATGGGATCCCTTTATTCCCACTCTCTGTTTCCTGCCAATCAACCAACACTCTCTTCACGTATGTAAGTTTCCAGTAATTCCATGGGCTCTTGTTTAGCAGCCTCATGTGCGGCACCTTGTCAAAGGCCTTCTGAAAATCCAAATACACAACATCCACTACATCTCCCTTGTCTAGCCTACTTGTAATTTCCTCCAAAAAATTGCACTAGGTTTGTCAGGCAGGATTTTCCTTTAAGGAAACCATTCTGAGTTCTGCCTATCTTGTCATATGCCTCCAGGTACTCCGTAACCTCATCCTTGACAATCGACTCCAACAACTTCTCAACCACCGCTGTCAAGCTATCAGGTCTATAATTTCCTTTTTGCTTCCTTGCCCCCTTCTTAAATAGTGGAGTGACATTTGCAATCTTCCAGTCCTCCGGAACCAGGCCAGAATCTATCGACTTTTGAAAGATCATTGCTAATGCCTCCGCAATCTCCATTGCTACTTCCTTCAGAACACGAGGGTGCATTCCATCTGGTCCAGGAGATTTATCTACCCTTAGACTATTCAGCTTCCTGACTACTTTCTCTGTCATAATTGTGACTGCGCATATTTCTCTTCCCTGACACCCTTGTATATCCAGTATATTGCTGATGTCTTCCTCAGTGAAGACTGATGCAAAACACTCATTCAGTTCCTCCACCATCTCCTTATCTCTCATTACAATTTCTCCAGCATCATTTTCTATCGGTCCTATATCTACTCTCACCTGTCTTTTACTCTTTATATACTGGAAAAAGCTTTTAGTATCCTCTTTGATATTATTTGCTAGCTTCCTTTCATAGTTCATCTTTTCCCTCTTAATGACCTTCTTAGTTTCCTTTTGTAAGCTTTTATAAACTTCCCAATCCTGTGACTTCCCACTAATTTTTGCTTCCTTGTATGCCCTCTGCTTTGCTTTTACTTTGTCTTTGACTTCTCTTGTCAGCCACGGTTGTATCCTTTTTTCATTCGAAAATTTCATCTTCTTTGGAATATATCTGTCTTGCACCTTCTTCACTTCTCGCATAAATTCCAGCCACTCCTGCTCTGCCGTCCTTCCCGCTAGTGTCCTTTTCCAGTCAACCTTGGCCAGTTCCTCTCTCGTGCCACTGTAATTTCCTTTAGTCCACTGAAATACCGACACATCGGATTTTGGCTTCTCTTTCTCAAATTTCACAGTGAACTAAATCATGTTGTGATCACTGCCTCCTAAGGGTTCCTTCACTTCCATCTCTCTAATCATCTCTGATTCATTACACAATACCCAATCCAGTACAGCCGATCCCCTAGTGGGCTCAAGAACAAGTTGTTCTAAAAAGCCATCTCGTAGACATTCTAACAACAACACACACAAAATGCTGGTGGAACATCAGCATCTATAAGGAGAAGCACTGTCGGTGTTTCGGGCCGAGACTCTTCGTCAGAACTAACCGAAAGGAAAGATAGTAAGAGATTTGAAAGTAGTGGGGGGAGGGGGAAATGCGAAATGATAGGAGAAGACTGGAGGGGGTGGGATGAAGCTAAGAGCTGGAAAGGTGATTGGCGAAAGTGATACAGAGCTGGAGAAGGGAAAGGATCATGAGACGGGAGGCCTCAGGAGAAAGAAAGAGGGGGGGAAGCACCAGAGGGAGATGGAGAACAGGCAAACAACTAAATATGTCAGGGATGGGGTAAGAAGGGGAGGAGGGGCATTAATGGAAGTTAGAGAAGTCAATGTTCATGCCATCAGGTTGGAGGCTACCCAGCCAGTATATAAGGTGTTGTTCCTCCAACCTGAGTTTGGATTCATTTTGACAATAGAGGAGGCCATGGATAGACATATCAGAATGGGAATGGGACGTGGAATTAAAATGTGTGGCCACTGGGAGATCCTGCTTTTTCTGGCGGACCGAGCGTAGGTGTTCAGCGAAACGGTCTCCCAGTCTGCGTCGGGTCTCACCAATATATAAAAGGCCACACCAGGAGCACCAGACACAGTATACCACACCAGCGGACTCACAGGTGAAGTGTCGCCTCACCTGGAAGGACTGTCTGGGGCCCTGAATGGTGGTGAGGGAGGAAGTGTAAGGGCTCTCTCCAACATCAGCACATCCTTTCTAAGATAGGGGGCCCAAAACTGCACACAGTATTCCAAATGGGGTCTCACCAGTGCCCCATAGAGCCTCATCAACACCTCCTTACTCTTATACACTATTCCTCTTGAAATGAATGCCAACATAGCATTCGCTTTCCTTACTGCCGATCCAACCTGGTGGTTAACCTTTTGGGTATCCTGCACTAGGACCCCCAAGTCGCTTTGCACTTCCGATTTTTGAATTTTCTCCCTATCTAAATAATAATCTGCCTGATTGTTTCTGCTTCCAAAATGTACAACCGTACATTTCTCAACATTGTATCTCATCTGCCATTTCTTTGCCCACTCTCCTAAACTGACCAAGTCTCTCTGCAACCTTTCCGTTTCTTCAACACTTCCTGCTCCTCCATCTATCTTGGTGTCATCCGCAAACTTAGCCACAAAACCATTTAGTCCATAATCTAAATCATCCATATACAGTGTAAAAAGAAGAGGTCCCAACACCGACCCCTGCGGAACACCACTAGTAACCAGCAACCAACCAGAATAGGATCCCTGTATTCCCACTCTTTGCTTTCTGCCTATCAGCCAATGCTCCATCCATTCCAATATCCTTCCTGTAATTCCATGGGCCCTCATCTTATTAAGCAGCCTCTTATGCAGCACCTTATCAAAAGCCTTTTGGAAATCCAAATACACAACATCCACAGCCTCTCCCTTGTCAATCTTATTTGAGATTACCTCAAAAAATTCCAATAGGTTGGTGAGGCAGGATCTTCCCTTCATGAAACCATGCTGGCTTGGGCCTATTTTGTCATGCACCTCAAGGTAATTCATAATCTCATCCTTGAGGATCGACTCCAATAACTTTCCAACTACCGATGTCAGACTAATAGGTCCGTAATTTTCTTTTTGCTGCCTCCCCCCTTTCTTAAACAACGGAACTACATTTGCGACCTTCCAGTCCTCCGGAACCATGCCAGAGTCTACTAATTCCTGGAAGATTATTTCCAATGCCTCCACAATCTCCAAAGGCACCTCCTTCAGAACCTGTGGATGCACTTCATCCGGTCCAGATGCACTTCATCTATCCTTAGTCCATTTAGCTTCTCAAGCACTTTCTCTCTAGTAATCTTGACTGTACCTAATTCTATTCCCTGAGACCTCTGGCTATCAGGTATGTTGCTAATGTCTTCCACTGTGAAGACTGATGCAAAATACTCATTTAGTTCCTCTGCCATCTCTTTGTTACCCATTATAATTTCTCCAGCATCCTTTTCAATAGGTCCTATAACTACCCGTGTCACTCTTTTACTCTTCATATATTTAAAAAAACTCTTAGTGTCCTTTTTTATGTTGATTGCCAATTTCCTTTCATAATTCATCTTTTCTTTCCTAATGACTTTCTTAGTTTCCTTCTGTAAATTTTTAAAATTCGTCCAGTCCTCAGTTTTCCCACTAATTTTTGCTTCCTTGTACGCTGCCTCTTTTGCTTTTATTTTAGCCTTAACTTCTCTCATTAGCCACATTTGTGTCATTTTTCCTTTTATGATTTTCTTTTTTCTTGGAATATATTTTTCCTGCACTCTCTTTATTTCTTGTAGGTATTTCATCCAAATCTGCTCTACTGTCCCTCCATTTAGCTTACTTTTCCAATCAACTTGGGCCAGTTCCTCTCTCATACCACTATAATTTCCTTTGTTCCACTGAAATATTGATACACCTGATACCAGCTTCTCCTTTTCAAATTTGAAACTGAACTCGATAATATTATGATCACTACTTCCAAGGGGTTCCATTACCTCTACCACCCTAATCACCTCAGGCTCATTACACAGCACCCAATCCAAAACAGCTGATCCCCTGGTGGACTTATGGACAAGCTGCTCCAGAAAGCAATCCCGTAGGCATTCTACAAACTCCCTCTCCTGAGATCCAGTATCTTCCTGAATTTCCCAATCCACTTTCATATTAAAATCTCCCATAATTATCTTGACATTTTCCTTCTGACACGCTTTTTCTATTTCCAGCTGTAACTTGTAGTCCACATCCCGGCTGCTGTATGGAGGCCTGTATATAACTGCTATTAGTGTCTTTTTACCCTTGCCATTTCTTAACTCGACCCATAGGAATTCTACTTCTTCTGATCCTATGTCCCTTCTTTCTAGTGATTTGATATCATTGCTTAGCATCAGGGCCACACCACCCCCTTTACCTACCTTCCTATCTTTCCTATACACAGTGTATCCTTGAACGTTCAGCTCCCAATCACATCCATCATTTAGCCATGACTCAGTGATAGCCACTATGTCATATCTTTTAACCTGTAGCTGTACATCAAGGTCATCCACTTTATTTCTAATGCTGCGGGCATTTAAGTATAGTGCACTTAGATAAGTATCTGTATTTTCCTATATTTTTATCGCACAGCAAATTATCCTGTCTATTCACATGCCTGTCCTTCTTACCATCTTTCCTGCACAGTATCTTTGACTTATTACTATTTTCCTCTTCCTCGACCCTAACACCCTGGTTTCCTTCCCCTTGCCAACTTAGTTTAAACCCTCCCTAACAGCTATATTGAACAATCCTGCCAGGATATTAGTACCCTTTGAGTTCAGGTGTAACCCATCGTTTCTGTATAAGTCATGCCTCCCCCAAAATAGATTCCAGTGATCTAAGAATTTGAAGCCCTGTCCCCTGCACCAGTTACTTAGCCACACATTCATCTGCTTAATTCTGCTATTCTTACCATCATTGGCATGTGGCTCAGGCAGTGATCCTGAGATTATTACTCTGGAGGTCTGGCATTTCAATTTTCTTCCTAGCTCCCAGTAATCTTCCTTCAGGACCTCCTCTCTTTTTCTGTCTATGTCATTGGTACCGACATGTACCAAGACTTATGGTTGCTCGCCCTCTCTTCTCAGAATACTCTGGACCCGATCCGAGATATCCTGCACCCTGGCACCAGGGAGGCAACACACCATTCGGGTATCCTTGTCCGGCTCGCAGCATCTTTTGTCTGTTCCCCTTGCGATGGAATCCCCTATAACTACGGCATTTCTTCTTGATTTCTTTATCACGGCACTGGGCAGAGTGCCAGAGTCCCGTTCGTTATGGTCTTCCTCTGTCAGGTCAACCTCTCCAACAGTATCTAAAACTATATATCGATTCCTGAGGGGGACTGTCACAGAAGTGCTGTCCACTATCTCTCTCTATCGATCACCTCCTCACTTTCTCTAATTAGCTGAAGGTCATCAAGTTGTTGCTCCAGATCCCTCACACGATTCCTAAAAAGCTTCATCTCATTGTATCTGGAGCAGAAGTATTCCTGGGGGAGGCTGGGAGTCTCCCAAGGTCCCCACATCTGGCACTCCAGGCACAACACTAATCCAAAGTGCATACCTCTAATCCTACTGTTAGCACTAAATAAATAAACCTGTAACCTACAACTTTACTGTAAGACTCAACAGTCGCAGAAAGCCTCTTGCCCTTTCCGCCTAAGCCCGTTGAGCCGGCCGTATCACTCTGCACCCTCTCACTCCGCTGCCCACTTGATATGGCGGTGTTCTTTATAAATCTTCCGCGCTCTGAGGTCACCTGCCTGCGCAGTCGTGCCTCTTTTATCCCAAGTAGTTTGGAAAAAAAACTGAACTTTTTCCCAAAAACCGGCGACTTACTCCACTGCCTGCTTGCTGGAATTCAGAGGAACCATTGAAGCTTGCTTCCCTTAAATCTTGCGCGCTCTGAGGTCCAAAGCTCTAGTTCCTTAGCTCTATCCACAAAGATTCAACGCCCCTGGCCCTATGTCACCTCTTACTTTGAACTTTGAGTGCAAATTTACAAAGATGTTGCATGAACTTGAAGACTGGAGTTAGAAGGAATGTTTGAATAGGTTAAAATTTTTATACCCTGGAGTGCAGTAGAATGACGGGAGATTTGGTGGAGGTATACAGAATTATACAGAGTATAAATAGGAAAATGCAAGCAGGTGTTTTTCCACTGCGGTTGGGTGGGACTACAATCAGAGGTCATGTGTTAAGGGTGAAAGGTGGAATATTTCTCACGGGCAGCTCCTGAGGGAACTGCAGCTCCTGAGGGACCGAATTAGGGAACTGGAGCTGCAGCTCGATGACCTTCGCCTGGTCAGGGAGAGTGAGGAGGTGATAGAGAGGAGTTACAGGCAGGTGGTCACTCCGGGGCCACGGGAGGCAGATAGGTGGGTCACGATCAGGAAGGGGAAGGGGCAGGTACTAGAGAGTACCCCAGTGGCTGTACCCCTTGACAATAAGTACTCATGTTTGAGTACTGTTGGGGGGGACAGCCTACCTGGAGGAAGTGACAGTGGCCGGGCCTCCAGCACAGAGGACGGCCCTGTAGCTCAGAAGGGTAGGGATAGAAGAAAGAGGACCATAGTAATAGGGGACTCGATAGTCAGGGGTTCAGACAGGCGGTTCTGTGGAGGTGATCGGGAGTCCCGGATGGTTGTTTGCCTCCCTGGTGCCAGGGTCCGGGACGTTTCTGATCGCGTCCAAGATATCCTGAAGTGGGAGGGTGAGGAGCCAGAGGTCGTGGTACATGTAGGTACCAATGACATAGGTAGGAAAGGGGAAGAGGTCCTGAAACGAGAGTATAGGGAGTTAGGAAGGCAGTTAAGAAGAAGGACCGCAAAGGTAGTAATCTCGGGATTACTGCCTGTACCACGCGACAGTGAGAGTAGGAATGGAATTAGGTGGAGGATGAATGCGTGGTTGAGGGATTGGAGCAGGGGGCAGGGATTCAAGTTTCTGGATCATTGGGACCTCTTCTGGGGCAGGCGTGACCTGTTCAAGAAGGACGGGTTACACTTGAATCCTGGGGGGACCAATATCCTAGCGGGGAGGTTTGCTAGGGCTACGGGGCAGACTTTAAACTAGTAAAATGGGGGGGCGGAAATCAATTTGAGGAAACTATGGGAGAGGAGGATAGTTCACCAGTAGAGCAAGTAAGTAGACCGTGTGTGAGGGAGGACAGGCAGGTGATGGAGGAGGGATGCGCTCAGCCCGAAGTTGTAGGGGAGAAGAAAGAAAAGGATAATAAATTTGAATGCATTGCTAGGGATGAAAAGAGAGGAGGAGGTGGAGAGTATCTTAAATGTATCTATTTTAATGCTAGGAGCATTGTAAGAAAGGTGGATGAGCTTAAAGTGTGGATTGATACATGGAATTATGATGTTGTAGCTATTAGTGAAACATGGTTGCAGGAAGGGTGTGATTGGCAACTAAATATTCCTGGATTTAGTTGCTTCAGGTGTGATAGAGTAGGAGGGGCCAGAGGAGGAGGTGTTGCATTGCTTGTCCGAGAAAATCTTATGGCGGTGCTTTGGAAGGATAGATTACAGAGCTCCTCTAGGGAGGCTATTTGGGTGGAATTGAGGAATGGGAAAGGTGTAGTAACACTGATAGGAGTGTATTATAGGCCACCTAATGGGGAGCGTGAGTTGGAAGAGCAAATGTGTAAGGAGATAGCAGATATTTGTAGTAAACACAAGGTGGTGATTGTGGGAGATTTTAATTTTCCACACATAGATTGGGAAGCTCATTCTGTAAAAGGGCTGGATGGTTTAGAGTTTGTGAAATGTGTGCAGGATAGCTTTTTGCAACAATACATAGAAGTACCGACTAGAGATGGGGCAGTGTTGGATCTCCTGTTAGGGAATGCGATAGGTCAGCTGACAGATGTATGTGTTGGGGAGCACTTCGGGTCCAGTGATCACAATAGCATTAGCTTCAATATAATTATGGAGAAGGACAGGACTGGACCTAGAGTTGAGATTTTTGATTGGAGAAAGGCTAACTTTGAGGAGATGCGCAGGGATTTAGAGAGAGTGGAATGGGTCAAGTTGTTTTATGGGAAGGATGTAATAGAGAAATGGAGGTCATTTAAGGGTGAAATTATGAGGGTACAGAATCTTTATGTTCCTGTTCGGTTGAAAGGAAAGATTAAAGGTTTGAAAGCGCCATGGTTTTCAAGGGATATTAGAAACTTGGTTCGAAAAAAGAGGGATGTCTACAATAGATATAGGCAGCATGGAGTAAAGGAATTGCTCGAGGAATATAAAGAATGTAAAAGGAAACTTAAGAAAGAGATTAGAAAAGCTAAAAGAAGTTACGAGTTTGGTTTGGCAAATAAGGTGGAAGTAAATCCGAAAGGCTTCTACAGTTATATTAAAAGCAAGAGGATAGTGAGGGATAAAATTGGTCCCTTAGAGAATCAGGGTGGTCAGCTATGTGTGGAGCCGAGGGAGATGGGAGAGATTTTGAACGATTTCTTCTCTTCGGTATTCACTAAGGAGAAGGATATCGAATGGTGTAAGGTGTGGGAAACAAGTAAGGAAGTTATGGAACCTATGACAATTAAAGAGGTGGAAGTACTGGCGCTTTTAAGAAATTTAAAAGTGGATAAATCTCCGGGTCCTGACCGGATATTCCCCAGGACCTTGAGGGAAGTTTGTGTAGAGATAGCAGGAGCTCTGACGGAGATCTTTCAGATGTCATTAGAAACAGGGATTGTGCCGGAGGATTGGCGTATTGCTCATGTGGTTCCATTGTTTAAAAAGGGTTCTAGAAGTAAGCCTGGCAATTATAGACCTGTCAGTTTGACATCAGTGGTGGGTAAATTAATGGAAAGTATTCTTAGAGATAGTATTTATAATTATCTGGATAGACAGGATCTGATTAGGAGTAGCCAGCATGGATTTGTGCGTGGAAGGTCATGTTTGACAAACCTTATTGAATTTTTTGAAGTAGTTACGAGGAATGTTGACGAGGGTAAGGCAGTGGATGTAGTCTATATGGACTTCAGCAAGGCCTTTGACAAAGTTCCACATGGAAGGTTAGTTAAGAAGGTTCAGTCGTTAGGTATTAGTGCTGGAGTAATAAAATGGATTCAACAGTGGCTAGATGGGAGATGCCAGAGAGTAGTGGTGGATAATTGTTTATCGGGATGGAGGCCGGTGACTAGCGGGGTGCCTCAGGGATCTGTTTTGGGCCCAATGTTGTTTGTAATATACATAAATGATCTGGATGATGGGGTGGTAAATTGGATTAGTAAGTATGCTGATGATACTAAGGTAGGAGGTGTTGTGGATAATGAGGTGGGTTTTCAAAGCTTGCAGGGAGATTTATGCCGGTTAGAAGAATGGGCTGAACGTTGGCAGATGGAGTTTAATGCTGAGAAGTGTGAGGTTCTACATTTTGGCAGGAATAATCCAAATAGAACATACAGGGTAAATGGTAGGGCATTGAGGAATGCAGTGGAACAGAGAGATCTAGGAATAACAGTGCATAGTTCCCTGAAGGTGGAGTCTCATGTAGATAGGGTGGTGAAGAAGGCTTTTGGAACGCTGGCCTTTATAAATCAGAGCATTGAGTACAGAAGTTGGGATGTAATGTTAAAATTGTACAAGGCATTGGTAAGGCCAAATTTGGAATATTGTGTACAGTTCTGGTCACCGAATTATAGGAAAGATATCAATAAATTAGAGAGAGTGCAGAGACGATTTACTAGGATGTTACCAGGGTTTCAGCACTTAAGTTACAGAGAAAGGTTGAACAAGTTAGGTCTCTATTCATTGGAGCGTAGAAGGTTGAGGGGGGATTTGATCGAGGTATTTAAAATGTTGAGAGGGATAGATAGAGTTGACGTGAATAGGCTGTTTCCATTGAGAGTAGGGGAGATTCAAACGAGAGGACATGATTTGAGAGTTAGGGGGCAAAAGTTTAAGGGAAACACGAGGGGGTATTTCTTTACTCAGAGAGTGATAGCTGTGTGGAATGAGCTTCCTGTAGAAGTAGTAGAGGCCAGTTCAGTTGTGTCATTTAAGGTAAAATTGGATAGGTATATGGACAGGAAAGGAGTGGAGGGTTATGGGCTGAGTGCGGGTAGGTGGGACTAGGTGAGATTAAGAGTTCGGCACGGACTAGGAGGGCCGGAATGGCCTGTTTCCGTGCTGTGATTGTTATATGGTTATATGGTTATATGGCAGGTTTGTAAGAGCTGTTGGGGAAGGTTTAAACTAACTTGGCAGAGGGTGGGCACTGGAGTGAAGGGACTCAGGATAGGACGAATCATAAAAAAGTAAAGATAGTGTTCAGTCAGACTGTCAGGAAGGGTAGGCAGATGATGGGACTTAATTGCAGCCAACAGGCTGAGTATCAAATCGTTAGGGATGCAGAGAGAATAAGGTGCATGAGCTTGT